>NC_134404.1:13775899-14975899 GCF_038048845.1 Mixophyes fleayi | reverse complement strand
AGGGGACTGAGCTAGCCCTTGATGGTGATCATATGGATCTTCATGTAGGTGCCAGGAAATATCTGCCTACACCACCGCACTGACAGACAAAAGCTACATTTATACTAATGATATGACTTACTTGCCATCTCTTACCAGAAAAAGTGAGATAATTGGACCTCTTATTGAACTAACTAGGGCTTCTTAACTTACCGGTTGCCATGCCAAGTAACCATAGTTCTCATGATTCTTTCTTCGCAAACCTATTATGTACTATCATCTAAAATGTATTATTAGTCCCTTTTAACATTAGCATTTTGTGCCACACTTTTTTTTTTTACTAGTGTATTTATTTTAACAGTATTATAATTAATTAAATTGAAATGCATACTCAATGAATAACTGAATGTGTAATCATATATAAGGTTCTCCGATATTGAAAGTAAAAATGTTGTGTGTGTTATGTTTTGTTTACACCATGATTATGTGTGATGGCAATGGGGGAGGTTAATCTTTCCCTATTTTACATCTTGAGATCTGATAAATTACTGTGCATGCTGGAAATAATTAAGCAGTATACAACAGTGAGCTAAGTGTAACTGCATAATCTAGAAAAATATTACTTACAAGACCTATGGAGTCCAAAATTGTCAAAGAGATAAGAGTTAACAGATGCACCTTGAGGTCCTGAAGGCAGTAATACTTTGATCCCTTTTGGTAAAAATGTAAGTAACCTGGAATCATATCATATAAAATACATTTAATAAGTTGAGTGTTCTGTTTTTCCAATGATTAAACTTATATAACTGTAAAGAGGTGTTTTGATACTATAGAATTAAATATTTACTTTCTTAGTTTCCACAATTTATATTTAAATAATTCACACTTTAATTATACCTATCTTACAATTTTTTCGTGGCTAATGGATAATATATTATATCTTAGATTTTCTTACTTGGACTCTGCATATTGAGGTTCCACTTTTTCATTTCTTGGTAATTTCTAAAACCTCAGGAGAATTTTATTAAGCTGATAATTCAACCTTCTTCTCCAACAATGGTCATTCATGATAGGTAGAACAGGTGCACTTGTTTATGGTCCTGTCAGAGATGACTTTGCAAAACGTATGTGCATTAAATGTACTGCTATGTCTATGTGCCATGTTGCAAAGGCAGTCTATGTATTGTGTCCTTTTGTCCCTCTTCCCCTATTAAATCACCAATAATTTAGTGCTGACATTAATCAGATACATGATAAACAGTTTATGCGAGTAAATGGACAAATTAAATGTCCAGGATTTATGTATCTATTTTTACAGTTGTGCTATTGTACTGATATAGTTTTTCAGCTGGCACGCTACGTGTGTGTGCTCGCAACCTGATTTCTACTGACATTTTAACTTTTCATCACCTTTACAACAAACATAAAAAACAACGCCATGGGCATGTCTGAAGATTTCAGAAATTACAAATTTTACAAGTCCCATCTCTATCATTAAAAATTATACATTGTTTAAATAGTAATGTTAAGCGTCTGCCATATTGGATTTGTGCTATATCACTGTCAAGGTGCGACCACAAGAAACATCCCTACCATAATTGCTTATCTACTATAGGTGCATTATGACAGGAACATTACACGGCTCGGAGAAGTCAGACAGTGTGATCCCATAGTACATACATTTAATAAAGATGAATTGGAAACATTAGTGTAAAGTTGCTTAAGAGGGTGTTGGATCACCATGTGTAACAAAGACTCATTGACTGTACCAATGTCTCAAATTGTGCAGGATGGATACAAAACCATTCTTTCACACGAAAATTAAACCATACCAGGAAAATGGGCTACATGGCATTACAGAACCAACAGAATATTTCACTGTTTCAAACATGCAGTCAGGGCTGAAGAGTTCTTTAGGTTGGCACCACACAGGCACTCATCAGTTGGTTGAGACTATAGTGAAAGATGATTCATCTCACCATATACTATATGTGTATTATTCACTACACTTATTGGTAGTCCATTGTCTGCACTCTTTCCACGACTGGACTCACAAAAGTCCATTATCAAATTTGCGGAGCGGTTTATGCCTTACGGCCCAATTATTATATTCTGCTCTAGAGAGTTCTTATTGGGCCGATTTGTGGTGTTTTTGGCTGCTTGCATGACAATTTAAAATTTGCAGTAATTGATCTGCAGTTGCTCACCTGTTTTGACACTGCATCATCCAATCCAGATCCTCATTTTCTCTTCTATAAATAATCCAAATACTTATATAAAATTTCTCAGCACTATCCAAACACTCTTTCACTTTAAACATTCGTCCCTAAACAAGCAGATTCCTGCATCTTGCATATACAATCACCAGCCATAAAATTCTTATGTTTGTTCATCCACACATCCATAAGTCAATCAGTACTGCTTTCCAAGAAATATAAAGCCTTAGGCTAGGTACACACTGCAGGAAAAGGCAACGATCAGCGATTCACCAACGACAGACAAGAAAAAAAAGACCCGATCAACATGCCGATATTTGTGTACATACTGCAAATGTTTCACACGATTTACCTTCAGATTTGTGCTGTTCGTCTGTAATCACCATCGGACCGATACATTTCTGAGTTACAGCTGTCAAAATATGCTAGAAATATTTTCTGTCCAAAATGCATAGAAATAATTCATCTTGCTATAATTAGACATGTCATGAACATAGAGAACTTACAGTTATTTGTAAGAGTTAATCCATCGCATAATTGTGGGGAATAAGAGATAAATCATAACTGCAGTGTAAATATGTTATATCAAAAGGGTACATTGACAAATTGAGCTATTAAAGTGTAAAATGTGAAGACAGAAAATCTGTTGTATGTTCCCATGTGAAAAGATCTGTGACAGCTTCAAAGAGCCCCTGATGTGAGATATATCCTGGCCTGAGATGGAATTTTGACACCTGAATAGACTTTTAGGAACCACTCAGCATGGTGTCTGGCTCACAGAGGCCATGTGCTAACTTGGCTATACTTTATATAGACAAATAGAATTCAGTTTTAAAATATGCCACTTAAAATAAAAATAAAGTAGTGATCAGCCACATATTCCTCAATACATGAGGAAGGGCAGCCCCCTGAGGTCTGAGCTATTTTTAGTATCAGGACGCGATATGTTTAACAAACATGAATTTACATGCAATGCAAAGCTAACAATATTTACACTACTCTGTTATGTGCTAAAACTTGATGCTTGCATTACCTGAGATGCAGCCACGCCACACAGCCAGGCAGCTGGGTATACTGGCTAAACAGGTGTTTGCCACTTCACATAAAGACTTACTTAACATTTCCTGCTATCAGCAAACAGACTTCCTCTAGTAAAGTATATATACATATATATATTGTCAAAGTCGAATAATTGGATGAAAGCATATTACTTAATATTGTTTCACCGTGCGATTGCATTCAGCACACCACATGTCATGACGCAATTGCACGATAAATAACGCTCGCATACACTCGCACTTACACATTCAGTTATATATAGTTCATATTTATTAAGGTTCAAATCCATATTCATTTATTAGTAAAATGTATTAGATTGTTTATTTATGCATATATAATACTGTAGTAAAGGTATTTATGGTTCAGGTGTTTTAAAAGGTAAAGATTTTGGTCTCATATTAAAGCTTATTTCACCAGCATTTACCCGGTGCGGACGGAATAGCGATCGCGTCTAGCAATCACAAGATACAAGCAATATGAGATTAATGCTCAAAAATACTTTTGTGTAGGTCAGTTTGAACTGGTCATTCAGAGTCAAATCATGGGAACAATAGGGTGGGAAGTTTCCCCTCACCCTTTGTAAGGATCAAATTAACTGACCTATAACTTGCAAGGAACTGGAATACCATTAACCCTTGACCAATGAAGACCTCACTAAGTGTTATCTGGACTAGTATATACAAGCATGCTGGCTTTTGTTCTAGCTCTCTTTGATACCTGGCAACGTGGGAGCATGGCTGCATTCATTGAACCTGGGTGAACCCTATAAGAAAGATGTAATGTATTTTGTGTTTTATACTTTCCTGCTTTAATGTAACATCTTTATTATGAATCATGTATCGGCTATATTGTACTGTATTTTACTTGTTTATGGAACTGCTAAACCTTTTCTTGCTTTTTGCTAAATAAATTGCTTGTGCTTTGGAACACATAAATCGCTTAGACAATGCTTATTGGAAAACAATAAAATTACTTTAATAATATATATAATCTTAAACATGTATGTTTTCAGATATATTATATCAGGCTCACAATTGGCTGGCTCATAGCCTAAGGATGAACTTACTAACTTGTCCAATCACACATTTATATACCCACATTTATATGTATGTGTGCATGTGACTAGCTCATGTGTTTTAAAGAGGACTATTGTGTATAGCAGAGTCCAAGAAATATATCTATGTAATAATACTATACTATATAATGAGATATATTATCTTGACTTATTGACTTTGCGGAAAATATTTGTCCAACCTTGCAGCTTGACATATACGCAGTTTTAATGTATATATCTATAGTTTTAGTGATTCCAAAGTAAGTTCAGGAAATGAAGACTCAGCTCTGTTTCACCAATACATTTATTCTAGGTCATGCAAATACAGGATAAGAAAACACAATGGTCATAAGTCTTCTAATTATTTACACTCTGTCAATACTCACATAACAAAAACACAAACCTAATTTACAAACTTAGACAATAAGCACGCATACTGTACACTTGCAAGAATATATGAGCTAAAACAGCATAGCTACCTGTTTGTTGATGTCTTTCTCTCTGCTTCCCTCTAAACTGAACTCCAACTCTAACTAACTTCCTTTGGTCTGGCCTCATATTAATACCCCTGCCTCGCTGGAATTTTTCCACAGTATAATGCAATGTAGCCTGAGTGATTTTCGAGATTGTCATAAACCAATTCTACCCCAGGGTGGCAAGGTAGGAGAGTACCAGGGGCGCACACATGATTTTTAAGGGGGAATTTCCACCCCGAAAAAAATATATAGAAAGAGAGCTGCTGCGCATGCTCCATTTCGGCGGCACTGTATTGTACAGCAGCCGCGGCGCTGTCAAAGAAGCGTCTGCGGTGGTGCTGTATTGTACTACAATACAACACCGATGCGGACGCTTCTTTGACAGCACCGCGGCTTCTGTACAGTACAGTGCGCTATGTAAGGGCACTGTTTAGCCCCCGTTCTTTGCAGAGGGGAGGGGTTTATGGAGAACCAGAACCCCCTCTGCGTGCACCCCTGAGTACCATAAAACGTGGAATGTCTTTTCATCACCAATTGTCTTTTGGGATGACTTTGATGTGTTAATAAGAATTTTTGTTTGGGGTTCCTAATGTAAATATCAGTGACCTTTTGGGGGTAGCTGTTTATAATGGACAAACCTGCTTTATTTACACAGGTGTTATGAATTTTGTTTCTAGCTAAATGTAACTGCATCCACCCGTGTTTTATGGCCTAATCTGTTACAACTAATCAGAATAACATGATATTTATTTACTGTAAATCAGACATACAAACTTTATTATGTAACTATGCATATAAACTGTATCATAACACATCTACCTTCACAATAAAAAATATAAGCAATCTGCTGTGATTAAATTCATTTTAATATTATCTGTGATGTATTTTAATTAAACAATTGCGTATCTAGTAACAGTCACCCCTTTGTGGCCGTGACAATTATTGGAGATGACTACACTCCATACAATACCAATTGTTTATATCTAGCACCTGCCAGTTTTTCTAACTTAATACATTCTTGTTTCATAAGACAAGAAACCATAACATCATTCATATTAAAATGATTAGCAAGATTGTTTGTCCGATCAACAAACCCTTTAAAACAATCTCAAGCCAGGTGTAGTCATGGTGATTTCAAAATCTCCATCATGTAATAATAAATTTAATGTTGTATCTGCATTCTAGACCATATTATTACTTTGACCTATGTGTGTACCTTTCTGATCTAAGAGTTTCTGTAAATTTAAGGTTAAAGGATCTATGTGTATGTTGAACAATGGTAAATATTCTCCAATGTTAGATATTTCTGGATCACTATCTACATTTATGTCCTCCTCATAAATAAGAATGAAGGCAATAACAGTTTGACCAATGGTAGTGAACTCATGTGGAGTGAAGAAGAAATTTGGGTTCGGCACTGGACACGACTTTCCCCCATAATTAGTGACTATGCAGTACAGTCCATTCATGTTGTACGTAACCTTCACCACTGGAGTCCTCCATTTTGTTAATTGTACTGGACATGCAATGTCTTTGGCTGCATAATTAAATGATGTATTTAGCTTTGCTCTGTATCTGGTTTTCGCTGTCAATGTTGATCAGTTAATTTATGTCCATGAGCAAGGTGTGTGGCTTACTTGATTCCAGGCCACAGACTAGTCTTTCAATTTCAAAAACATTACAGCAGCACAAGTACTGACTTCCCTTGACTGTATAGCAAGCGGTCTGTGGCACTTTCCAGGTGTCATTGACTCAGACCAGCAGCTCTAGTATGTCCAGTTGTTCTTTGTAAATGTCTTTTTCCAAGTATCCAATGGAGTGGACTGTAGACAATTTGTCAAAAAAAGTCTTGCCTGGATCAAACACAGGTAGAAAAAGTGGTAATGGAAACATACAGGATATCATTGATTGCACAAGGTTGCTGTTTGTTGTGATAATGGGGTGAACCTTTATGAGGGTGAGCAGTCACAGCACCTAAATATCTAATTGTGGAGATAGGCATAGGTCTGCAATTATCTCTTAAGGTATTCCCCCCCACTTCCCCTGTTGGCTTGTGAGCGATACCAATTGTTCAGATCCATATACCTAAACATATCAGGTATCCTACTATATTGTATGTCTCTAATTACATGTGTGATTGAGAACATAAGTACTATTTGCAGTGCGTATTATCTATTTACCTGCATGATTTTGTTTGGTTTCTATGATGTTGAGTTATTTCATTTATCTTGGCTTGCTTCTCTGAGAACAATCTTGCTATATAATGCATATTATAAACAGTATTTTTTCTTCTCTGGCCAGGCCCTATTGGCCCTAGACATATTGGTCATTTTTCTACTCAAAACTTCTTATGTGCCTATGTATTACTTCCAAATCGGATCAATTACAAATTGACATCCCGGAGCCAAATAGTCCCAATATGGATCCATCTAAACTTTGTAATTTCCTGGATCTAAAATACCCTTTTATGGAATAGGTAGTCTGTCTTGCATATGGGTCTTCAGTTCTGCTCTGGTGAGAAGCAATAATATCTTCTAATAAGAAAGCATAAAATAAAGAAACATTTTACACATACTATTTACTATTTACACAATAACCAAATTGTGCCATATTCCATTTTGATATATTCAGGACTACTGGCACATGTATGTATTGTACATTGTTTATCAAGGAACCGGGAATGGAGGTGGCTGTGAGACCACTAGTGGGTCCTTTACTTCTTTCTGGGCATTCAAATGTTGCAGCAGATGGCAGTATTTTCCCTATTGTTGTTTTGGTAAATAATGCAGTATGGTATACTTCCTGGGACACGTTTTCTGTGATGTTTCCAGGAACATAACATCTCTTTACTGTAGTTGAATTTTCATAGGTGGGAATGGGAATGATGAAATTGTATGTCCAGGTTCCTATGTCAATATATTTTACGTTACTAAGCAATAATGATCCATTTGGAAACACATGTAGTCTTTGTACTATTTTTTTCTCTGCTGGTCCCCACCAGGATACCTGTTCCCCAGTTTTGCCTTTGATTGACACTGGAAGGAGGATGGATTCTCCTTCTTTACACCAGATTGGTTTTGCTTCCACTTGAAATGAAATATTGATTTTGCTGGTGCCCCGAATCTGGATGTTTATCAATACGGATAGGAACAAAGTTGGAATTCTCATTTTCCTGTGGAAAGAAGATGACGAGGAAAAGGAGAACAGTTATTCATGTATGTATTGTACATTGTTTATCAGAGAACCAGGAAAGGAGGTTGACAATGGAAGTACGATGGATTCTCCTTCTTTACACCAGATTGGATTTCCTTCCACCAGAATTGAAATATTAATTTAGCTGGTGCACTGGATCTCGATGTTCACCAAAATGGATAGGAACAAAGTTGGGATTCTCATTTCCTGTGGAAAGAAGAAGATGAGGAACAGTAGAACAGTTATTCAGTTGTCCACTCTCCTTTGTAAAATTTCATTTCATTGGGCTGTACCCACTTGTCCTGCACTTTCTTTGTATCTTTGATCCTTATTTTGTATTCTATCCACGATTGAAAATAGTCCTTTCAATTTCTTGCCCAGGCCATGTTCTCTGGGGCGAAATTCTAAAAGCATGACCCTTTTCTTCACTTCCCAACATATTTCCCTTACTTCCTTGTCCAAGTGAGCTTTTACTTTTTCTGGGCTTTCTGTTGTGCTGCAAACAGATGACCCTCTATGAGTGCATTTACCAATTTTATAAGGTACTGGGTCATTGACAGTCTATCAATAGTAGGGTTGTGCAGATCTATCCATAAATGTTCTGGTAGCCTCATTTGTCTGCCTATCATTAATTCAAAGAGGGTTGACAACAGCGTGGCCCTTATCGTCATTGTGGTCCTTATAGTCATTGACTAGGGGTAACAAATTTTCCAAGCACTTACTATTTATGTTAACAAAACTTTATCAGCATAGTTTTAACCCGCTGGTGAAACATTCAACCTGTCCAGAGGATTCAGGGTGATAAGGAAAACTGTCCTACATTCCCATTCTCAGGCACGTTTGCATCACACTACTTGTGAAATGTGAACCTTGATCTGATTCAACTGATGTTGAGAGATCCCACCATGCTCAGATCTGGGCTACTTTTAGTGGGGAAGATTTCTACCCATGTTGAAAACAGATCAATTACAACCTACACATATCTATTATTTTTGGCCCATTTAGTAAATTTGTTGGGCATTCCAGGGTTCTTCAGTCCTTTGGATTCTAAGGGTAGCAATGATCATCCTAGGTGCTGGGTAACTTGGGCACATACCACACAGTTGTCACAGTATTTCTGTACATCTTCTCCTATGTCTGGCCACCAACCTACTGTCTTTAGCCTCTTTTAAATATTTTTTAACCTTTGGTGTTCACTTGTGGGGGAGGTAATGTACCAGATATATCATTTCATGCCTGTACTCTTTTGGAACCACCCATGTTGTATCTTCCCCATTGTGGATAAGTATTAACTTGTCATTGGTCAATGTCAGATTTTGTGTGTGTTTTTTACCAATGTGTTTCCCTCTGTTAAATTCAACTCCTCATTTCTCAACTTTTGTTTGGTTTCTTTAATTTCAGGGTCCTGCATTTGGATCTCTGATATGTCTGATGCTTTTATCACTTCTGGCCTTTTTGTCACTGCACATACAAGAGGACACACTTTTGGCTGTGTGCTTGCATTAGGTATTTTCCACAGATCCCCCTCTTGTGCCCCTTAGATGGCTAACAGCTCATACATTTCATTCTGTTCATGGTATGGTGATGCATGGGATTGGCCTTTGACTTTTCAGACCCAGGGGATACGGGTGAGGCTCTGTGCTAAGGAGACAATGTACTGAAGGAGGTCTGCATATTTAAGAGGGCTTCCATCAGATGAGGTATACTAATGACTGTGCCAAAAGGGCAGAAATTCAGTAAGAGCATTACACACCCATGCTGAGTCACAGTACACTGTTATTTTAATTTTGGTGGTCTTGGAATAACTCAAAGGCATGTGCTACTGCTGCCAGCTCAGCATATTGTGTAGATTTTACATCACAAGAATTAAACAGATTGTGGCCTCTTTTGGAGACACAATATGTACAGATAAAAACCTACATGGGGTGAGCCTTGTACAGAAATCTGAAAAATCAGCAATGAAAGCCCTAAAATAATTTACCAACCCCAGGAAGGATCTCAGTGTAGGTATAGTGACAGGAAGAGGTAGATAAATTGTGGTTTTTCCGTTATCTGTTGATATTGTTCTCCCATCAGATGTAACATTGATTCCGAGAAAGGAAACTTGTTTTGTTAGACTGTAAAATACGATTCTACCTATCATCCCCCAATATTCTACCTTCTCCAATCCTTTGGTTTTGGCTTTGTCCATCACTATTCAACCTTCTCTAATCCCTTGATTTTGACTTTGTCCCACACTATTCTACCTTCTCCAATCCCTTGACATTGGCTTTGTCCATCACTACTCTACCTTCTATAATCTGTTTTACTTTAGATTGTACCTCAGCTGAATGAGAACGGTCATATAACTGAAGATGCCTAAAAGCACATTGCAGCAATATAATATAATTTTTCATTGTGTCAATAAAAAAAAAATCACAAATTGAAAAAGATCACTCAGAAGATGATATAACTATACTCACACCACTCCTGTCTAGTCCGACTAAGCTGTTGACAATTATTATTATCGTTTAACCTTTACGCTTCTCTGTACCTTGAAGGGCTTATAATACAAACAAATTACATATAATGACATGAAACACAATGTAAATATGGACCTGCCCAAATGAGCTTGCAATCAGAGTAGCTGTGTGCCCAGTATACATGCTTGGCACCATGCTCACTGCTTCACAAAACTGCCTGAATTGTAAAGATCAGCCTCACATTTATTATCAGATTTAGTCATATTGCCGCCTGTCTTGCTATCCAATAATATTGAATATGGGAATGTGTACTTACCAACCTGGAGCCTAACTGTGAAATGTAATCAATTATTTCAGATTGCTGTTCTTAATTTCAGAGCATAAGGTTCCTCAAGTCCAATTATTACAGCAACCCAGTTGGGCAGTAATCTGCCTTGTAATCTGCATTGATATTAATTCTTAATCCTTCTTGAAGACTTAAATATCAACTTTGAATTTCTTTATCCAGACAAATGTCCCAAGTACAAATGCAGTATATAAAAAAACATCCAAGATAATGCTGCTGATGAGAACTGTTCCGTTAAATGTTGTTGAGTCGTCATAACTAACATCATCTCTTGTGTCCACATTTTTATTCAAGAGTCTTATTATCTATATCATATTAACAAGTGCTGCATGAACATATTATATAACTACATCCACTGCCAGCTGAAACTTTATTCCCATTTACTGGCACGCAAAATATTTTTCGATTCCCAACAGAGAATCTGAATATGGTCCATTTTGCAGAACCAGTCTTCTCCAGACAGTAGGATCTTCTGTAACATGTATTTGCCAATAGATCTTCAGGACTATGGATCAACTATTCCATTAATTTATGGTATTTATGACGGATCAAGCAGGTGATTGCAAATGGACAAATTGACAATGCAGATAAATGGGAGATTTATTGCATATTGCACAGGAGCAATTCTTTGATTGATTGATTTAATTAATTCTTCTTGTCTAATATGTATTTTGCCAGTGATTACTACATTCGAATTTTACATGTTTTTACAATATTTATCATTCATTATGATATATGTAAGTTAATAAGTGATAGAGATAGAGATAGATAGAGAAATACTTTGTGAGCCTCATTATATCTTAATAGCTCCATCTATATCTCCAGGTTACATAACATACATCTGTAGATTTCAGAATGGAACGTAAGCCAGATAGTGTAGCGTGCATTGCGCAAATTGCTTTGTGCATGCTCGGAGTGTAGGCACGCGCATGCCCATCTTCACCTGGAGAAGAGGGAGCGAAGGGGCATTCTGAAGTTGGTCAAGTACAGTAAAGGCGTGCACACTCTGCAAACACATATACACCTGTTAGGAGATATATCTTTTGCACTAGCTGTTGACTAGTTGCAAATACTCGCTGATTATGATTATGATGACTCAAAGTTAACTAGGAGCATATGATGCTAATGCAAACTCAGACACATCTTCACTTGGCTCTGCGTATTGATGTAAATATGTTATTTTTCAGCGCTCTTTCATATTTAGAGTAATAATGTTTTCACTTGTATTTTAAATGACACAATTATCCCATAAATCATGTTATTTAGTCTTATGAGTTCGTGCTCAGTAAGGTATTGAATTTGGTTTTATGCTATATATCACAAATTGCTCACAATGGTCCATTATTTGTATGGACTTTATTTAAAAATTTGAGTGATTGTCTCCACCGTACCCCCAGAGTTGGCCTGAGAACGTTTCCTATAAAACAAGCAGTTGGTTCCATGTTGGAGAATATCAGAGAACCGGTTCTTTAGTTTGGTTGTTATACAGATCAGATAAATAGATTGTAGAGATAGAAAAGTATGCATAACAACATACATTCCTGCAAGACCAAATAAACTATGATAAAACCTTATAATTGTAAAGATAACAAAATAAAAGGTATAGCTAAAAGATGTGAAAGTTGAAAATTTTATGATCTTATAATAGGCGTCCAGATGTCCTGTTACAGTCCTATCACATCTCATTCTATTCATGTGATGGCACAGAGAGAAAATAAGAAGCACTGATGACAAGATGACCATGATAAACGGCATAATAGTCCACGTTAAAGACATATAATTTCGTATTGCCATTAAATTGCTGTTAGATGTTTCGTTAGCTGAATTCTTAGGAATTTTGATGTTAGTGAGCAAAACAAATATTGATGTGAAAGAAATGGTCACCAGCACAGAAGCAATAATCAGATGTACAACCCTTTTTAATATAATATTCTTCAGACGTAGATAGAAGACATTGTGGAAGTTGGAGATCTTCAAGCAGAAGACAACAGAGAGAAGGGTTGATAACCAGATGCTGGTAAAGAAGGAGCAAGGCCGAAAAAACCCAACAATTATGTGATATATGATAGGCAGTTCTATAAGAAACAAGCGACAAAATATGTCCAACAGGCAAACAGATTGATAGGATATGTTTGCGATCCCGAGGGAGGTGATTATTTGGTCAGTAGTGGTCACTGGTCTTTTTTTCATCCAATCAATGATATTCACAGAAACAATAAATATATTTATTATTAGTCCTGCTATACAGGTAATTCCTTGAGCAACAGAAAGACTCAGGCGTATAATATCTTCTTCCTTCACAGAAATATTCATGTCTTCGGTGACAGAAGTGATCCGTCCAAATGAAAGATAATACAGGCTGTTGCTGCTGTACAGGATGGTCTCTTTATTTCACTGTATGATGCAAATGATAATGTAAATATTTGCAGCTGTTCATCTTTATACACATAAGGAAGCTATGTGCAAATTTTACTTTCTAATACAGTGTCCATCTTAGGCTGGGTACACGCTACAGAATTTTCCGGCCAATGTGTCATCTACAACGATTGTACCAAACACTGAAGTCACGATCAGAAAGCCAATTCTTGTGTACATACTATACATATTTTAAAATATTTACCTTCAGATCTGTGCTCTTCAACTGTCATAACCGTCTGCTGAAAAGATCATGATTTTGTAAACTCTATCGAGATCCTGATCGTGAGTGGATACACACTGCAGGATTGGAAGGACGTCGTTCCATAGCTGAACAAGATTTTTAGTTCTTCTGAACAATCAAAGCAAACGATGGTTGGTGCTTTGGAATGATCCTCGTTCATTGCTGGAGCGTACACACTAATGCATTATCGGGCCGAACGTTCACTTATCATCTGATTGACACAAAGCTTGGCTGAAAACACTGTAGTGTGTACCCAGCCTTACCGTTGTTATTATTTTAGATGTTCACTGACCCCGTGTTTTGCTTTTGCATCTGTATGAGCTTTGTGTTTTGGTTTAGGTTTTGGATCTGTATTTTTGTAAAAAAAAATCGCTGAAAAAGGCTAAAATCTCATAATTTGGCTTTTTTTTTTATCCTACATTGTTATTAACTTCTATAACATTTATTTCCAGTCATTTCCAGTCAATTTTTGTCAAGTGACAAGAACACTGCTACCCCTCCTCTTTCTGTATGAGCAATGGCACTGAGCAATGTCACTCGAGAATGGAGAATGACAAGAACACTGTTACCCCTGTTTCTGTGTGAGCAATTGAGTTGGATCTTCTGGGGAGGGCCTTACTTATAGAATCCAAAACTCGCAAGATTCAACCATGCAACAATGATGTTTTCCTTGATTTCAGTTCCGAAGGCGCGCAAAAGTACTTAGCCGGCTCGACTCAGTACTCACATCTGCTAAGTTCGTGTGGGCTCGGTTTTCGGAAAACCGAGCCGGAGCATCTCTAGTTATTATGTCACTTTCACAGGGCTGGTGCAAGGTCTCTAGTCACCCAAGGCAAAGTTTCTGCCAACCCCCCCATACTCTGGTGGTCTAAAACAAACAATATATAAATACATATTGCAGTATTGGTTCAAGATGGAGTGTAAAAAAATAACACTTGCCTTCTTCAGGCTGGCAAGGCTGCACTCCAGATGCACTGATACCTGATGCTCTCAACAGTGTCCAAGCTCCACTTCTGCCCGATGTCAAATTACTGCAGTAACAGCTCTAATTTAATTAAAGTTACTTGCTAATATAATAATATATATTATAATTTAAGCTATGACTTATATTTTTAGCCATGTCAATCTTTTGTATTGCTGTGCAGCTGGTAGCCTTAAAAATACAGGTGTAACCTATACAAATTTCTCTCACTGTAGGGAAGAAATATAAAAGCCCTCGGCTACACCTGTATTTTTGCACAGCAACAGAAGCCAACTATGTGGAGAAAAATATAAATCATAGATTATGAATGTGAAAATGACAAATTTTCTATTTCCTGTACTTTACACAACATACACTATATAAATTTGGATTTTTAAACACAGATATACCCATTGCTGGAAGTGGGCTGCAGGAGGACAAGTAAGAGGAATAGGGGAGAATATGGTGCAGGTGGGTAGATAAGAAGGACAGGGGAGAAGGTGGCATGGGGGGGGGGTAGATGAGAGTGACAGGGAAGATGGTGGCCCAAGCAGGGGGGGGTAGATGAGAGGGACAGGGGAGAAGGTGTCACAGGGGGTAGATAAGAGGGTCAGGAGAGAAGGTGGCACATGGGGGTAGATGAGAGGGACAGGGGAGAAGGTGCCCCAAGGGGAGGTAGATGAGAGGGACAGGGGAGAAGGTGGCACGGGGGGGGGGTAGATGAGAGGGTTAGGGGAGAAGGTGGCACAGGTGGGGTAGATGAGAGGGACATGGGAGAAGGTGGCACAGGGGGGTAGATGAGAGGGACAGAGGAGAAAGTGGCACAGGGGGGTAGATGAGAGAGACAGGGGAGAATACATAAATACTAAAAATAAAAAAATACAGTACCAAAAGATAATTTTTACACATTTTGATGTTTACCCCTCCCCCCCCATAGCTTTTAAATACCCACTACACTCCCTCAGAAAAATATTGCAAGATATTTTAATTACAATATAACATTTACTTAATTATTTTCCCTCCTGGATGGTCAGCACAGCAGTAGATGCAGGGAGGACCCACTCTCTGTCAGTTCAGCAATGGCTGCTCCTCACCTTCTTCTCAGAGGGTGGGGGGGTGGAGCAGAGCACAGCTTTGTGGAAGGGGAGAGGGCAGGTCCTGCAAATAACTTTATACACACTGTCTGTCACTGACAGACAGTGTGATCATTGTTTTGTGTCGGCCAGCAGTTGTTTCAATATGTCGGCGGTGTCTCACACTGACAGACTGACATCTCTGACAGTCTGTCAGGGAGAGACACTGCCGGCACATTAAAACAGCTGCTGGCCGCCGCAAAACAATGAAGAAAGTCTATTGTATAATTTTTTCATTTAAAAAAACTTGTCTGCGGCACCCTCCAGTTCCCGTGCCCTAGGCAGCTGCCTAATGCTGCCTAATGGAAGCACCAGGCCTGAACTTTCAGGAATTACATGTTCTAGCACTGAAGTTAAACAATGTTTAGAATTAAATTTAAAAGTATTTTGTTACAGACCTAAATTCATTTCCCTTAGTTTGCTATCTCTTGTGTGGTCTGACCTTTGAGTACAAAGCAACAATAACTGTGCAGAAATTCTGGGGCAACAGACTTCTGGTAAGCACATCTAATGCAAAGTAAAAAAAAGTAGGCTGCTACTATTGGTGAAAAGCACAATAAAATGGTTATTCGGTCTGAGATTAGAGTTGTATTCACTGGAAGGTGTATGCAGTGTGGCGCCTATGGAAAATGACAGATGCAGAGTTCTTACCGCATCTCGATCAGTACACCTATCATCCGTACTTACTCCTCAGCATAACTACCCACACACTGCTTCGGTCTAGGGGAGAAGCAATGGTGCTAAAATTCAAACGGTCAGAGGAGAGCCATAATTGGCGCGCCATCCTGGCCACTGATTGGTTGACAGCAAATCTGTACTGATTCGCTGTCACCAATGCCGGGGAGCGCGGACAAAAGAAGCAACTTGCCGGCATTCCGACATTGATGATCAGGTAAGTACAATCATGTTTTCATATTATTTTACGGGCTGAGATAAGGCGTCAAGAGTGCATAAATGTTCAGTTCTAAATGTTTAAATTAATTTATGAAATATCTAATGTAATGTATGGGCACTGCTGTGCCGTTAGTTAACCGGCGTGCAACACCTAGTGTAATTGTGTGTATTTAAAATTTATATAATAAAATGTTTGTTTAAATTTAATTAGAATGGTCCTACCATTCCCTGGTCGTCAAGTGGGGTTTTGGGAATCCCATGGCTTTCTGCTGCAGCTCTGGTCCCTGATTGTGGGACTGGAGTAATGTGGTGCCGGGGGGGTTACCTAATCCATGGTGGTCCAGAGGGGGGCATAGGAGCAGCCCCTGGATGAAGAAGGATCCAGGGGCTCCCTGAGAGTCTCTGCCAACAGCGGCAGCTCTGTGGCTGCTGGAGGGGACTTATAGCAGCTTCTCCTGGATTCAATTGAATCTACAAGACACAGGGGATGGTGGAACTCCAGCATGCTGATAATCACACTGAAGCTCAGTGAGCTCCAGGAGCAGCCGGCCAGGGATTGCTGCTCCGGGATCTGGTCCCTCGCCAGAGGGGATCACCAGACTCTGGTGCAGAGTCCCTGGAAGTATTTTCAGGTGGGACATTTAAAGATAAATCTCCCGTTCTAAACATTCTGGTACCAGGGAGGAGAGAAGGTTGAGCCCCCCTCTCCCTGGCAGCTCTTGGACAGGGGGATGTACACTCCCACCTACCACTAGCAACAATGTATAGAGGTGTAAACCCCTTCAGGCTGATTCAAGTGCAGGCTGCATGAATAAGTCTGGATTGCTTAAAGGAGCAGGATGTTGGATTACCTCCTGTAAGGTTAGGTCTCCAAAACTGTATAGAGCCCTGTTTTATCATGTATTGCATTATTCCATCTGTACTTCTCGATGATCACTAGTACCTCAAACCAGTGTGAAATGGTCCTTGTAAGGACCTCTTGAGCTATTAAACATCACTGCTTAAGGATGCTGCTTTGATGCCTACATACCTGCAGTAATATCTGTGACCTGCAGATTAGATCAATCTAAGGCTGTTCTGAGGTTGGGACCCAGCATCTTCTAATAAGATTCTGCCCACTATCCTGCAGCTCTTGCCAGTGTGATAGTCCAGGGGGAACCATCTACAGAAACCCTGATCTGAAGGAAGAGGTCGGGGTACCAGACCAGGTGCCCAGCAAGGGGGTATAGTAGCAGCTAGAATAAGGTTCTATGTGCCAGTGAAGAAGCAGAGTGGTCGCAGCAGAGACTCTCCTACTGCATTTAGGGGGTGCAATTTAGACAAAAACAGGGAACGCTGGCACAGCAAGACCAGCCGGTCCCTAGCAACACCATAGGGTGGCACAAGATGTCCATCCTGTCAAAAATGTATTGTGCATTTTTTTAAAAAATGAACATAAATCGGACACACATAGGTATGTTCTGCCTATACGGCACTTGCCATATTGATACAGACACAGCACACTGCTGATAACATACAATACATATGTTTAATATAAAGTCCCATCAGAACGCACAGCAAAAAAAAAAGTTTTCCATTATCGTTGTTAATAATATTATATTATACTTGTTAATAATATTGTCATTAATAAAAGCTCATTTAAAAAAATGTTTTTTTTTCATTACCCTTCCATAAAATACAATTATCACGATGTTATTAATATCTACTGTGATAAATTGCATTTCTACTGTTGATCCTGATTGCAGACACATGTTATAGTATGCATACACAGCTGTCATCTTAAGTAATCAGCACTTACATCAGGCCTGTAGCTGGTATAAGTGATACGACTGAAAATCACGTACCTTGAGATGCCCAAAGATTGAATTGGATGCTGTTGTGTTTGGTCGACCTTGGCACGACCTTATTGTACATTGTATACATGTATACGCCCCTTCGTCTCCCCATTTCTCCCATGAAATAGTAGGTGGTCAGAAGTGTCATTTATGTGCACAAAAGTGAAAAAATGTGAAGTGCGCCATTTATCAGCATTTACGTTCCTTAATTAATCGAACTGAACTGAGCTTAAATGAACTGGAGAAAATCAAGCTCACAGCGAGTACCACAGTTTTCCTTACATTGCCTGCAATGACCCTGAGCCAAATGCCAGCACTTTATAGCTGATGCAGATTGTGCCTATTATGTATTGCACCTAATCACTGTTTGTTACTTTCCCCTGAATATATGACAATGTGTATATTGTATGCAACCTTGTAATGTAATGTCAAAGTGTGCTTTGCTGACTGACATAAGTGACCTGTGCAATTGACAAGAGTCTTTTGAATTAACCAGGCTCAGGGACAGATAGCATCTCTGGGGATTTTCAGAGGATGTGTAAAACAACCTGGCCAGCCAAGCAGAACGAGCAGAGGTGAGAAGTCCTGCCCTTTGAAGTTCCAGACTCAGGACATTGATAACTCATTTCCAAAAGCCCTGTGTCATTATGGGAATCAATCTGTCCTGACATTGAGAGTGTTAATTTCCAAAGGTGGGGCTGAGAGCAGTGTGAGAAGTTAAAATCAGTTGCCTGACCTAGTAATATTGCGCATTTCTATGGAGGAGACCTGTATCTAGGTTAGGATGTGCCATCTCTCCCAAAGTGGTCTCTCACGCCAAGTCTTCAACTAGCAAGTTAGTGACTCTGGATTTATTTCCTATTTTATTGCTGAAACTTATTTGTGCAACTTATTTTGTATGTCTTGTTATTAACTGTTTTGCAACTAAGCCATGGAAACATTTTTCAGATTAAATACATTTAAGCTAGCATAATCTCTGATTCTTTGAACTTGCGAAGCCAAGTGAGGCTCATGCTACATGTGTATGTGATTTAGGTGTTTAATATTAATAAGTGGTTTTGGTAAATGCAAGGACTTCATTGTAAATCCTTCATGGTGTCAGAAAAGGTGTATTCATTGGTAAGTGATCAAGATAACTCCCGTAACAGCCAGCTGTTTCAGATTGTTGTTTCTGAGACAGGCTCGGTGTTGGTGACACAGATCAAAAGAAATAACTTGGAAACTTTGAATAAGGCATTTATACCCACAACTGACAGACAGATGACTTCATTTTCGAATGTTATGAGATTACCTCATGCTATCAGGGACGGTTTGGCCCAAGGGAACAAGTGCAATGATCTTCCAGGCTACTCCTATTAGGGGCTGTTTTGACAAGCCAATTATTTATCTTTTCCTGCAGCGCTTAAGTACTGTACAGGCCTGTTCAATAATCCTATCAGAACCAGACCAGTCAATAGGGAGAGTGTGCTTGTACAGCTCTGAATGCATCAAGGGGACACAGGAGAGGTAGAGGACTGCTGTGTTCCACCGTTTGACTGTTTATGCGTGTGACTCTTGGCTTTGTGTCTGTGTGTATGAAATCCTTTTTGACCTTGTATATCTTTGTATGTGTGCATGACCAGACATTGTTGGTTCATTTTGATGAGCTCATATATGTGCTCTGAACAAACATAGGGAAAAGAGGCACGTAAATATGTATCTGGTTCAAAAAAAGTAGCATTTCTGTCAAGTGTAAACATACATATGTCCAATGCTACCTATATTGAACAGATTAAGCTAGTGTTAAAAACATCTAAATTAGAATTTAGAGTGAATTGTATGTTGCATTTATCTATAAAGTCAGATCACAGCAAATACACTATTATCTCTGGTAGCAGAGATTGGGGAATCAGTGCTTCCTGAGGTGAGGTCTGTATGCAGCCAAAAGGAAAGGGGAAATAGTGGGGATAAAGCCTCAATTTCCAAACAGTAATACTGAAACAGGTTCCCAGGTGCAATATTAAGGACATATAATATCCCAAAAGCTCAGGAGATGTTTGTAATGTATAAAAATAATTGTATTTGAATAAACAACTTGCAATAGCAAAAGGTACTAAACAAGTGATAACTCTTACATGTAAACAGTTAAAGAAACAAAAATGAAAAAAAACAAATAAAGTAACAGATGTGAAATATGAACCTTAACTGGCCCAGGAGTATATCAATTGTAGTACCAGGATAAAAAGTCACTCAGTATCAGTCCTCCGTATAGAATAAAGCCGATAGTCTTATGCGGATACACTTCTAACAAAGTGCTCTGCAACGATCTCCAATAAGAAATAAAACCTCAAGATCTCAAGTTCGCTTACAGATGTCTAAGCTAGTTTCAATCTTGTGGTAAGGTACACTTGGAGCCAGATGATGCAAAGGGTCATAAACATCGTCGTTGGTAAGCGATCTGAATGGTTTGGAAAAAAGGACTTTCTCTTTTCACAGGTATATTCTCCAGATCCTCCGGTTCTATGTAGTCTCCACGTCTCCGCCTCATGCCTTCCTTTTCTGGCAAATGTGTTATGCATTGAACCGGTCTTGTAACGATGATTGATGTGCATGCAGATGCGTAAGAGCGGGGATGCTGCAAACGAAACGCCGGTCAGTCCAATAGATGCTCTGTAGTGATATTAATAGAAATAATAGGGTACCCTAATCAGTTGTTGCGAACATACGCGTTTCACCCTATTCTGGCTTCTTCAGATATGGTTTGCAGCAACAGTGAATGAGTTCGTACCTTGTTATATGGGTATCGGTGTTGCATACCCATTCATTAATAGGTTCATTTGGTTGAGTGAAAGGCAGAAAGTACATTTAAGGGTTTTGTACCGGTCTAATTAATTCTTTGGGACCACACAAAGATAAAGAGACTGGCAGACTTTTAGTTAATAACTGTGATAATGAAACAGAAATTAGTAAACGGTGTAACTCAATATTAAATTGAGGATTAAGACAGACATAATACTCCAAACAATTGAAATGTAGTGTCTAAATGGCAAAGTTAATAACAGCAGATATTTTCTTACTGCTCATTGAATGACTAATTTATGCAAAGATAGATAGCATAGAAGTAATAAACCAGTTCATAGTAGAGTACCCAAAAGACACAAACCCTTGCTAGGGAGGCTGTCAGATACAAACACAAAGAAACAGAACTAGAGTGCCTAGTTTGGATGAATACTGACTTAAAGTGTCCAAGAAAAAATCATTCTGAATAAGTAAAAAAATAAAGTGCTGCCGAAATGGATAGATATTTGCTGGGTGGATGACATAGAACGTCAGACTTCACTGGTAATTGTTCAAATGGATTTAGCATCATGAATGCCATAAGGGTCTTAGGAGATGCCTGTCATAGAAAGGTGTTAAACTCAAAATCTATATTTAGACCCCCTGGTGCGAGAGTTCTAAGACTAGAAATAAGTCTAGCTTCTCCTAGGATATGTATTTCCCATAATCTCCTTCCCGCCATGGTTTGTCAACCTTATTGATGTCTATAAACATAAACTTTGCAGGATCAAGGAAATGATTTGGAACACTATTTGTTTTAAGCTAATTTTTAATATATCTCTGGTGTTCAGCTATTCTGATTGATAGTTTCCTAATTGTTCTCCCCAAGTATTGTTTGCCGCAGGAGCACTGCAACAGATACACCACTCCAGCTGTATCGCATGACATTCTCTCCTTAATCTTAAAACTCTCCCCAGTAAAATTTGATGTATAAGTTAACACTGGTTTAGTTTCTCTAATTTTGCTGGTCTTGCATTCTACACATCTATTACAGTAGAAAAAAACCTGTTGCCTTTTCATTTAACCATGTGCCTTCTTTTTCTGTCCTCTTTGGTGGAATGGTGCTTTTCACTAGTCTTGTCAAAAACTTTGGTTCTGGGGGTAGGATTCTCTTTAATTCATAATCACCCAACAGAATATTGAAATGTTTCCTTATGATATATTCCACTTTTTTGAAGTCCATACTAAATTTAGTAATAAATTGAAGGTCTTTTACATCTGTTGTCTTAGGGTCTAACTCTTGCCCCCTCCTTTTCCCAAGAAGGTATTCCCTCTTTGTTTCCCTCAGTTGAAGGTAAGTTTTCTTTTCAATGTCTTTTCATAATCCTTTTTTAAAAATCTCACTCTCAGAATGTTGGCTTGCTTGTCATAATGTGACAGATCAGAGCAATTGCGCCTCAGTCTAGAGTATTGCCCCTTGGGAATGTTACTTAACCAATTAGTATGGTGGCTGCTGGTGATGGGGATAAATGAATTCCAGTCCACCTGGTTAAAAAAGGTCTTAGTTGGCCATCCTTGTCAAAAATCTCCAATCAAGAAGTACCACCATCTCCTGGATGACATTACTGGTAAATACAAGTTCGCGTAACTGGGCGCATTTTGCTCCCATTGCCTTCCCGCGAACCTGTCCGTAGTATCTCTCACTGGACCAAAAGTAATTATGTTGTAGAACGAATGCAATACTGTCCGCAAGGAATTTTGTCTGTTCCTGTGGAAAGTCAGATTGTGACTCTAGATTTGCCCTTAGCTGGTTGTAGCCCGCTTTATGGTCTATGATAGTATAAAGGGATACTATATCACATTTTAGAAGAAAGTAATTAGGCTCCCATGTTATATATTTAAGGATTTCCAATAGATGGCCAGTATCCCTCAGGTAGCTTTATGCTGTACAACCAAAGGTTGTAAGTAGCAATCTATATAGCTAGATAGATTAGTTGTAAGAGACCCAATCCCAGACTCAGTTGGTCGCCCTGGTGAATTTATTAATGTTTTGTGAATCTTGGGCATCTGATAAATAACTGGATGTCTGGGATGTTTTATGGAGACATATTGGTATTCATTTCTATTGAGGATACCTTCAAGCACAGCGGAATTCAAAAGTTGTTCTAACTCTTTCTGGGTAATAGTCGGATCCCCTCTCAAGGGCTCGTATGTAGTATTGTCACTAAGTTGCCTGTCTAGCTCAGCTAGGTAGTTGGCCTTATTAAGGATAGCTATTCCTCCCCCTTATCTGCTGGCTTAATGATTAGGTCGGGGTGTGTTTCCAGCTGATTAATTGCTATCTGTTCGGCTTTGGTAACATTGGAACGCCTCATATGTTTACGAATTCTCAGATCTTCTAAATCTTTCTCAACTAATTTTTCAAAGGCATTAATAAACGTTCCATTTAGGTACCTCGGAAAAAAGGTTGATTGATTTTTCAAATTAGTATGTTTGAATTTAGTATTCTCTGGGTTATTCGTGATATTGGTGATGGATCTGAAAGGGTCTGAGAATAGATTTTTTAAAGTAAGTTTCTTAATAAATTTATGCACGTCTATGAATATATCAAATTTGTTCAGTCCCATTTTGGGGGCAAATTTAAGACCTTTTTGCAAAATTTGTCGTTGTGGGGCTGTGAGTTCTAAATCACTCAAGTTTAATATGCCCCTCTGTTTTCTTCCTCCCCACAATCCTCTAAATCTAGTGGATCCCTCCTTCTTTTCAGACATGTGGCTGTCGGGGTTCTGTTGAGTTCATTCTGGAATGGTGGTGACGTCCTTCTGACTAGTTCCAAAAAAAATCTTGATTTTGTTCAGCTTCCCAGTTAGAGAGAAAACCCTTTTGCTTCCCTTGTTAAATCCTTTGTTTGCTACTTCTACATAGCTTTTTTTTCACTGAGTTTGGCAATTTTTGTAAAGCCCAAGTTGCGGGGGTCTAAGGGCTTGTAAATTATTTTGCCTCTCTCTTTTTTGGGGGTGTTTTTAATCATTGGTGGTCTGAAGTAATTCTTATTTGCTGATGCTTTACTAAACGGTGATTTTAAGTGTTTCCTATTGGTGGATGCTCGATGGGTATGATCTTATGGTGATATGAATTAATCTCTAATTGGATATGGTTGTTTCTAGAGTGATGATAATTGTGGTTTTGTACCTTTGATTTGTTGAGTGGATCACTTTTATATGTAAAAATCCATTCTTTGGGGTTTGCTTTAATTAACTCTGAATTGTAAGGATCATAATCTTTAGAGTCTGTGAGAACTTTTTTCTATTTTTCTATTTAGTTTTAATAATATTTTCTTCGATTTGTTGAAGCTTAATTTTAGTCAGTTTCTCAAGATTTATATAATCCTCTAGGTGTTTAGTTGGATTGAACTTTTTCTCGTTTAAAGAAATCTCTTCCTCGATTCTTTTAAAAGATTGTTCCTGATCTGCAGTAATCAGTTGCATAAGTGAAAAGGAACATTTGTCCAGTTCCTAATTCCTATTGGACATAAACTCCCTATTATCCAAATTGATGGTAGGTTTTTTATAGATATGTAAACCTCTAGGGATGATTTTGTTTTCTAAATATTTCGAGAGTCCAGTGATTTCCCACGATTGCTTAGTCTCTAATGTCAGCAATTTCTCATAGCGTAAAAAATTATCACAAAAATTGCTTGCACTAATACAGAGTTCTATAACTCTCTCTTTTTTTGAGAAAATATCCCCTACCTTGAGTAGCCTTTCTTGCCTCTGTGCTTGTAATATTTCACAATAGTGTACAATATATATGTATTAATAGGATGCATCAGAATATTCCCAGGGCTTTAAATTGCAGACAGAACAGCAGAGATTGGGGAATCCGCGCTTCCTGAGGTGAGATTAGTATGCAGCCAAAGAGAAAGGGGAAATAGTGGAGATGAAGCCCCAATCTCCAAACAGTAATACTGAAACAGGTTCCCCGGCACAATACCCTGGTACTACAATTGATATACTTTGGGGCCAGTTATTGTCCATATTTCACATTTATGACTTTATTTTTGTTTTTTTTCATTTTTGTTTATGTTACTGGGATATTATATGTCCTTAATATTGCATCGGGAAACTATTATCTCTTGTGTATATAACACCTATTTTGTATCACAAATGTTTACAAGTGGAGACTGTACTGCTAGGTGTTTGATTTTTTACAGCACTGGCAGCGGGTCTGATTGAAACACCTCAATTCAATAATTAACAGGTGTGGCTAAATACCTTTGTCCATATAGCTTATATTGACTAGAGATATGTGATGACCCCTATGTTTTGATTTTGGATGTGGTTTTGGTTTAGATTTTATTACAGATTTTGCCCAAAAAATCAATAAGGTTTTAGTTTTGGTTTTTGATCTGGATTTATTTAAAAATTGTGAAAAATATATAATATGATTTTGAGCTGTTCTTGTTCCCAAATTACTATTTATATCATTAACATTTATTTACAGTCATTTATAGTCTATTTTCTAATGATCTCTAAACAACTGCCCAAATTTTAATTAATTTTGGCCAAAGTCTGCAGCGAGCAGGCTGGCTAAAATTACTAACAGTGTAGAGGCAACAATACATGGCAGTTTAAAAGAAACACTATCCATTTCTGCTTTCATTTCTTTTATTTAAATGACATACCTCACATTATATGTCAACATTTGTCAAGACAACCACATAGAACAACAGAAAATACAGATACTAAAAAAACATGTATTTTCCTGACTTCTTCTGCAATCACAGATTGTCTTCAGCTGCAGCTCATGATACATCAAAAGGTAATAGCCTGCATATCATTGCAAAATATATGAGGCAATAGCTCCCTTGTCTTCTCTATGAGTCAATCGAAACAAAATGCATTCCACCCTGCAACGCATAAACCAGAAGTACCAAACACAAAAGTGCCAAAACCGGAAGTACACAAACGGGTTTTCTCTATAACAACCAAGCACAGTGATTCCTAGGTAAGTCACTGGGACACCTGCCTAGCAGATGTGTATTCCCTATGAGTACCTAAGACATGTACCAAGGAGCTGCAATAATGTAATAACCTCCACTATCAAAAGCACACTCCAGATCTGGAAGAATTTCTCCGAACCTAAAGCGCTCATCTCTTATATTGACCATCGTTCTGTCATGAAATGTATAAAGTGCCATACATGCAACATCTGACATATAGTATAGGTATGCTACAAAATATATAATATTATATCCTGGTAGGGCTCCACCTCGTGTCCTACAACTATATGGAGATCCCCCATATGTTCAGCCTGCTCTGGAGACAGGTCTGACTCCTCCTCATTTTCTGGAATCATGACTGACTCTACCTCATAAGGAGACGGTGCTGGAAGTCCCTCCTATTCCTCTTCTGTCACAGCGATTCTCTCCTTCTCCTCCACTTCCTGGTCTGTGAAGTATAATACATATATATCTTAGTATTTTGTGTCATATGTGTTTTAGTTTCATAAATAATATTACATATTTTATATGAGCCAAAAATGGCAAAGCACACTCTAGATGGCAGAGATATTAATCACAATAAGACACATTTGACTCTAGAATTGTGTTGTTTCATATATTACCAAAAACTTGAGGTTCTTAATGTCCATTCTGCCCAAACTGTGAATATGATCCTACCATATCAAGATGAACACATATATATAGATACCTAAACTAGCAAATCAGTTTCCAAACAGCATTATTGTGACGGTAGGTGCACAGTTTGGGCAATATGGGCTTTTGCTTAATAAAAGTTTATCATAAAGTTCCTTCACATATAGTTTATCAGAGCTCAACATGCAGAAAGTATCACTGGTAAATAGGTTAAATATTTATTAATCGCTCCTGTCTTTATTTAAAAAAAAACAAAACAGTTTTTCCAAGCATACATATCTTGACAAGTTTGTATGATTGTGATAACTGTATGTAACATGCAATGTATGGAGAACGTTTTTAGCTACGTCAGCAGGCTCTATATTAAATAATTCTATTGATAGTTAATAGGCACAATTTCATGGAGGGAACTGATTGCTTGCTGTTTATGTAGGGTAGGTTTAATTGGTGTACCTAATATAATTTCTAATAATATATATAAAGAAATATATATATTGTTATGTCCGTTTCTATCTTCACCAACAAAAGATTGTCCAATGCAATAAGCGTGCTTCCAATGCACAAAAATATTTAATAGCAAAATTTAGCAGATTTATAGCAAAGTATAAAAAAAAGTATAACAAAGTATAACAAACTACAATAAAGTATAACCGATACATTACACTTGCACACTGAATTCAGTGACAGCAATCAATCCTGAAGTCTGCAGTCAAACAGGCAGTTATTAGGTCCAGTGCTTGTTTATGTCACAATGTACACAAGGATAACACTAAGAAAGTTCTTCATTGGTTCAGAATTTAAGAAAATCCAGTACAATGCAGGCAATAGGTGAGTTCAAAGGATTTCTCTCCAGAGGTGGGGGCAAGTCACTCCAACAGCTGTGTACATGTCTTGCTTAAGGGAACCGACTAAAACTGGTTTAAACAACCCCATTAATAGAGTAGTTTTGAGAATTAATATTATACTAATCATAACTATCAAGCGCTATGTGCGATCTCTTCTCCGATGATACCGGATTCCTGCTGGTAAAATGTGGATTAATGTAAGACCACACACTATACATTTCTTAGGACCTGAACCATAAATACATTTGATGTAAATTTATCCTTGTGTAAATAACCTTTAAGTCTTACTAATGAAATGATGTGAATTGGAACTTTATTAAAAGTGTACTATTTCAAAAGTAGACGTGAGTGTAAGTGTAATTGCGTATTACACAGTCGTACGCCGGCGCTTACAAACCACAATTGCACAGGATTCAATAATACCCGATATTTATTAATTTAAAATGACTTTATCCAGTTATTAGACCTCGACTATATCTGTGAGGCATCCCTAATGTATATGTGTGTTAATCCATGCAAAACTTCCAAGTCTTCTGAATGCAAGTTTTGCAGTGTCTTGAGTAAGTTACATTCATTTTCTGGTCATGTTGGACAGTGGCAGGTGGGGAGTTTGACTGGGGCGGTACAATTTTCAAACCATAAGGCGAGCTCAGGGAGTACAGAAACCTCCCGTGGAGCTGAACGGCTAACAGGATTTGGGAAGATGAAACAGCTCTGAGATAATGATGACAATAACGCAGAGAGCTTTATAATTTGTAAGTAAATTGTTTTGTTGACTACAGAAACAGACATATCAAGCAAGTAGTTCCTGTTGCTCGATGAAAGATTATTAGCTTAGTTTTGAAAGTTTGAGTTTCAGATGGTGACAGGAAACTTAGGTTGAAATGGCAGAGACACATTTAGTAATACAGGCCAACGCATACTGTGAAAGTTTAATAGTGGAGACATAAATTTGAAAGCCATTAGTGTAGTGGTGATATTGACATTCCAAATGAGCTTATTCCGTCTTGATTACTGCAACCTTCTCCTCACCGGCCTCCCCCGTTCCAGGCTCGCCCCACTAAGGTCTATACTCAATGCGGCTGCGAGACTCATCTTCCTTTCCGGACACTCCTCTTCTGCCTCCTCTCTCTGCCTTTCCCTTCACTGTCTCCCCTTCACCTATAGAATCCTTTTCAAACAGCTTACCCTCACTGCTTACCCCTCTCCCACTCCACTGCCCCATACATCTCCATACTCCTCTCCATTCACACTCCATCCCGTTCCCTGCCTTCAGCCAATGACCGTTGCCTCTCCTCCACTCTGATCACCACATCCCACTCCAGAATCCAAGATTTATCCCGTGCTGCCCACTCTACTAAAAAGATCTCCCATGCTCCATCCGACTGTCCCATAATTTGTACACCTTCAAACGGGCAGTCAAAACTCACCTGTTCCTCAAAGTATACCACCCTCACTCATGATCTCCTCCACTCTCATCCCCTGTTTCGCTACTCGCCTCTCTTTCCTCTGAATCCACATTGTGTCTCCCGTCTGTTTCCCTTCCTTTCAGATGTAAGTTCTTATGAGCAGGGTCCTCTTCCCTCCTGTCTCTCTACCTTTTTCTTCTCCTCCAGCACCACTATGCTAGCTGTTTGGAGCTTAAGAAGTACTAGTATTTTTTGTTCACTGTTCTGTACTACCCTGTATGGTCCACTGTCTGTTTTTTGTTCGGCACTGGAACATTTTGTGGTGCCCTATAAATAAAGTCTAATAATAATAATAATAATAATAATATTAATTTTCCAAGAGTTGTGATCTAGATATTAAAGTACAGAGGCCTAGGACTGAGCCTTCTTGCACTCTAACTGATATATGAAACAGAAAGTCCACGGATACAAAGAAACAAACTCTGAAAAAGCAGCTTGATAAGTAGGATGAGAATCTGAATAGATCATTGTCCTGAAGACCTTGGGAAAGCAATTTTTGAATAGTGAATAAACTCAAGAATGACTGCACTTATTTTACGCTTTCCATTTTTCAAGGATATATTTATTCAGGTTGGCAGTGAGTCATGTTGTACAACGGGATTGAAGAATTAGAATTAGAATTTAGTTGGCACTGCCAATGGACATTAAACATGACTGTGTCATCCAAGTACGCCATTCATAATTTTTTTGAGGCTGATCTATTAGCTTTTGGAAAAAGCAGGTACTCCATGGAGTTCAAAGGGATTCATTAAAAACCCAGGCAGCGGCAATCTGGTATTGTTCTTTACCTCCTCAGCCTTTAACTGTGATTATCACTGTACTCCCTGCTGGCTTCTCTATTACCATGGATGCCAGAACCTTCTTTGATACAGAGAACAGGTCTGCCCCTAGTAGAGATTTGGAAGGCCTGATAAAACATTTCACTCAGTTTTTAATTTGTAGTAGACTTCAACTGACTTGAGGTCTGGAGGTAAATGGGTGAATAGGTGATTTTTGGATAGCCTTGATCCTGTTAACAAGCCTATGGTGCAGTCATAAGGCCTATAAAGTGGTAAAGAATCAGCTGCCTTCTTGCAAAAAGCATATGGTAATGTGCAGAAATACCACTTATTGCGGTAGTTAAGAGTTTTATAGGAATTATGATTTCCTTGATTACATGGATAAAGAATTTGTGTCCCAATAGTTTTACCTATAATGTGTGTAAATACCACTCAAATGAAAGGCTCCACTTGCTATTAGCAATATTTGCCAACTGACTCTAATGAACCTTTTTGATGTGTATCATAAATAAAACTAGGTGGAACACAAACCGACATATAAATATAGATCGTTTAAAGATATGACTAATTTCTGGTTAAACGCAAACCGGAAGGTGTCAAACAGAGATAAGAATCGTATACAGCGTTTCCTCACTTCCGGTTTTGAGATCCACATCGCTATGAAATATTCTTTGAAATACCTCTTCTGGACTGCATAGGTAATGAGTTTTATTAAATATGGAAATTAGATAAACAGACATGACTGTCTTATTCTACTAGTATAATAATTTTATCAGGGAAAGATTACATGTTCGGTATTGTAAATGCATATGACATTTAGGATCCATTTACTACAGATCTTATAAATAAAAAATCATTGGTTTGTTTGTCTGTTTGTCTGTCCGGTTATGCATTAGGACACCCCTCCATTGATTGGGATGAAACCAATGCGAAGTGGTCCAGCTGGACCCTGGCCAGGATTTAGGGGGTGAGGGTCCCGGTCAGACCTCCCATTTGTGTACGCTGGGCAGAACTTTGACCTGGGGAGCCTGTTCTGAGCTTGCATACAGACACCTCTGCACTGATTGGGATGAAACCAACACAAGGTGGTCCAGTTGGACTCTAGTCATAATTTAGGGGGGTTAGGGTCCCAGTTGGACCTCCAGTTGCTGTACGCTGGCCAGACCTTTGACCCTGAGAGCCTTTTCTGAGCCTTCCACTTAATGGATTTGGATGATGACTTCACAGACTGGTAACATTGGATCCCAGAAGACATACAAGGGGGTTGAAGTCCCAGAGGGCCCTCGAATTGGCGTATGCTAGGCAGAACATTTCTGGGCGTGTTTTGGGCGTTCTACTGGCCAGGGAGGCAATATTACATGCAATCAGCACTTGCTGAGGAATGTACAAAAGAAAGACAATACAGAACAAAAAACAAACACCGCCTAAAACAAAAGAACAACAAAAGTGCCAAACAATTGTGTTACACATGAAAACATTGAAGTCAGATTTGTATGACATTTAATATAAAAAACAACACTGGTCAGCCACCTCATGGGTGTGTTGGAAGAGCTGCTAAGCTGCTAATTATTTTTAAAATGTTGACAGTTACATCCAACTCAATGATAACTTAATACCTTGAAGATTTAAACCCGGGCAATGCCGGGTACTTCAGCTAATTTATTATAGATGTATTTTTACACCTGGAGGAGGAACATTGCTACATTCCCAGGAGCTTCAATGTTTTATACCACGCTTGTTATATCCTTCATCTGGAATGATGTTATTTGTGGAGATTTGTTCTTATGTTTTTATGTTTTATATATGTGTGCTTTATTAAAGTATGATATTCAAACAATATCACACTAAAAACATTCCTTTTCTTCCACATATGATAATTTGATATACATGGGAAGAACACATCAGTGGATTTGCAAGAAAAGGCTGGCAACAAATTGAGATACAACGTCTGACCTTCTTATGCAGCTAGTAAGTGCAATCACAAGATGGTGACATGTGGTGAAGGAAGTAGACTTTTTCAACTACTTGAAAATAAAAAATAAAACTAAAGACACTCACATAATATTTTATTTAAGTCCAGTAAGTGGATTTCTATTGGGGAACAGGATCACGAGAAATTCACCTAGATGAAAGTTCTAAATTATAAAAGCACCTGAACAACAGAGTCACAATATTTGTTAAGATTGATTGTACTTTCATATATATCATTTGGACTCAGAAATATACACCGTTGTATTCTACAGTATTACACTATTGTATATTCTTTTTCTTTTCATATGGTCTGATTGTCAACGAGAAAACTTGTTTATGATCGTCCGAAAGAAATCGAATTTCATATCAACAACAATAAGTATATTCATTTCTGTTTTTTTAATATCTACTCAATTTTGTCTTGTTTGGGAAACCACAGCGCAAAAAAGTGATTTATACATTTTTTTCTATCTGTTATTTATACCTAGGTGTTAGGTTGCAATTCACTGATTTGCAGAAGTGGTCTATGTAGCGCTGTAAGGGTATTACACACTCTATAACAGTACTATGCTACGTATTTTGTCTTTTTTTTTCACATGTACTATCTAGACATGAACACCTTGACTGAACAACTTCATTGTTCTGGCGAAAGGATTAAAGACATCTTAAAATATAAGTGGATTTTTTCAAAAATTTTATCTGTGTACTAACAACTAGTGCTAGAAACAATTAGTATAGAAAAATTTCTAGATTCCATTGTATATTGGGGAATTGTGTGAGTAATACAGTGGCAATCAGTCGGAGCGCAGTTTATGGTTTAACACTCTATATCATATATATATATATATATATATATATATATATATATACACATAGGTATATATACAAAAATATATAGATTTATCTATCTACATAGATAGATAGATAGATAGATAGATAGATAGATAGATAGATATGCGACTCACAATTGTATACTTAGAGTGGATAGAGTTCTGTGTCCTGGGTTGAGCATCATCTAAGGATAACTACCACGAGAGATGGTTTGCAAATGAGACTGATATATTTTCATACTGTGTTCCCTTTGTAGCATTTTGTGCTCAGACTCCAGAACAGTTCCTGTGTTTATTCAGTTGAGAGACATGTTCAGTAAAATCTTATGTATCCTTATTTGCATTAATAATAAAGCATATTTGAGAAGCTAAGTGTCAATTAAGGTCATTTCCAAACATGCACAGGTGCAATGTAAATTTTGATTTGTGATGCAATATGCCAACTTTTCAACAAATTATTATTATTATTATTATTATTATTTTTATTATTTTTATTATTATTATTATTGTTATTATTATTTTAAAAACTGTGTAAGGCACCACCGAGGTCCACAGCTCCAGATAGCAAATTCACCCTTTGTTAATGGGGAAGTATGTGGACTTGCGGGTCAAGAAGGTGATTTCTTAAGTTAACTTCTTAAAGGGACAGATTTAAACACACTTTATTTGTAATTATGATATGAGCATAATGTCCTGTTTCATTCATACAATATTAACCGTAAGCAGACAATATTGTATCTAATAGGTTGCCTTCCTCATCATTACAAATTACATTTCTGCACTGTTGGTGACCTATTTATAGTAAGTAAATAAGAGCTAAAATCCTTGTTTATCTCTAATTACACATTATATTTAATTAGTCACTGCTTGCATCTTACCTTGGTGATTGATTGTCATGTACATGCTAATTACAAGTCCCATAAAACTGCAAAAGGATGTTTGAGATTTATTAGCTTGGTGTGTTTCACAAGAACAATATGTCCAAACGTGCTAAAATGTCCACAAAGGAGGAATACTGAGGAAGAATGGAAGGTCCGAGTAACTTGGTCATGGAAGACAATGAACGCACAGGCTTGATTTAAACAAGACAGCAAGATTTACAAGCCGGCCCCCAGGCTAGAATTTGGGAGGAGGAAAAGTCAGCGTGAGGGCAATGTTGTTGGAGCCACGGAACTGGAGATCCATGGAAGGTCTTGGAAAGAAATTTGCTTGGAATGTAAAGCCCTATTTGAAGGGTGAGAGGAACAGTCCAAAGCTGAATGGTGGCGACTCCCATCTATTGCAGTGAAGATAACAGGTGCAGGCAATGGAGATGTTACCAAGAACCACTGATTTACCAGGAAGGTGGAAATGAAATTACCTGTAGCCCCGGAATCCAGGAAAAGGGAGGAGAAGAACTGTTCAGAGGGCAAAGCAATGAGATAATGATGGCACAAATGGTACATTTTTCTGACCTAAGGGAGGGTTTCAATGACCCTTGCCTGACCTCCTGAGAACAGGTTAGGGCTTGCCATTTCCCTGACGCTTGGGACAGGAGGTTAGTAGGTGTCCGGGTTCAGCACAGTAGATACAAAGGTTGTTCCTTATCCATCTTTGCCATTCTTCTGAGTAAACCAAGAGTGTTCGGGCTGCATGGGCTTGTCAGGTGCACTTGGTGGTTGGAAGCGAGGTGCCAATTTGAAAGGGGAGTTGCATATAGACAGTAATAGCCATATAATTACTGCAAGGATAACATTATCATTAGAGATGTTCACTGACCCGCTACTTCAGTCTGCTCTCAGTCTCTGGCTGAGTTCAACTATCGCTGCTCCAGTACTACTATTGCCATCTCCAGTGTACTTCATCGTGACAGCTCCGGTTCTCTCATCGCTACCGCTCAGAGCTGCTACTACTATTGTGACTCATCAGCTGTTACCACGAGTTACCTCCGCTACTCCAGTCTGCTCTCAGTCTCCGTCTGTGTTGAACTTTTGCTATTCCAGTACTACTAATACCATCTCAACTGTACCACATCGTGACAGCTTCAGTTCTCTCACCGCTATCACTCAGAGCTGCTACTACTACTGTGTCTCATCAGTTGTTGCTACGAGTTACCTCTGCCATTTCAGTTTGCTCTCAGTCTCCTGCTGTATTGAACTATTGCTGCTCCAGTACCACTATGCTATCTTTGATGTGCTTTATCGTGAAAGCTCCAGTTCTATGATCGCTACCGCTGTGAACCGCAACTGCCTTGGTGACTCATTGCCTGTTCTCCCCAGTTGCCTCTGCTTCCCGTGTGCTAAGCATAACTCTAGTGCTGTACTCAAGCTGTTCCAGTATCTCCACCTATCACCATTGGATACACAATTGTGACAGCTTCTGCTTTTCCTTGTTGTGCCACAGGACATCTATTCTTCTTGTGCCTTATTAATCTCTACCCATGTTACTTGGCTCCTCTACACCGTTTTGCTGTTCACCCTCTCACAGGACCGCGACCTGCAGGTTTGGTGCCGCTAAGACCATACCTCCTTGCGGGGGTTCCTGGTGAAAACCACCTGCCTGTTAGACTCCGCACTTGTGGGTGGGCTAAGCCATGTCCAGCAGAGCCTGGGATCAATTTCCTATAAGCCAACCGTGACACCGGTAAAGGCCTTCCTCATGGAATTTGTAGTTCATTTTGATGAACATCATCTTTTACACATTTTTACAACGTAGCTTCCTATGTTGATTGCTGACAAGGTTCCCTGCTGTGCTGAAAACTCTTTCTGAGTACACACTGGAGGGTGGGCAGCTTAGGTATTGCAAAGCCATGGGTCTCCAAATTGCCTTTTTTTTCTGCAACTATGTAAAGGGACTGTTTGACGTGTCTATTTCTATGCTGTCATTAAGAAATCCTCAACAAAGTGCATGCTGCATGTGTCAGCCCGAAATCGGGTGTCATAGAGGATTCATCGCGTCCAGGTAATCGTTAAACCATGTCTGCTCATGCTGCATCTTTCATCTCCTTCTCCTCTCTGTATACCTCCCTCGCATCCCTGAAGAACTGCCAAACTTATGTAGACACAGGAATGGATATTACAACTGGAGGGGCATTAGATCTTCTCCAGAAAGACTGTGACACGGAACATGTGGGCAGGATGTAATCCGTCATGTTGGAATATGGTGCATTGAACAGAGATTTAAACCAATATATAGATGCAGTTGAGGAGACCGTACTTAAGTTAAAACGTGGCCCACCGGATGAGATTCTGGCTTTAAGAGAGCTTGTACATGAGAGACACACTGCGCTTCAGAAGAATACAGAGGAGGCCCTGAGACAGGATGATAAATATATCCAGTTTAAAGAACAGCTAAGAGACCAGAGAAAAAAATTGGGTGTGTCACCGGCCCCTTCAGACTAAGCTTTGGAAGATGAAGACATGGAGATCGCCATCAACCAGAGCACTGCGATTTTCACTTGTCCTATATCACAGTTGGAGATGGTGAACCCAGTGAAAAACAAAGTATGTGGTCACACGTACGAGAGAGAAGCAATGGAAAAAATTATTGAAAACAAACTTCAGAAGGGTAAATCCGCAGGTGTCCAAAAATTTGCTGTGATCTCCATGAAGGGCGGTATTTATAGAATCCAAAGCTCGCGAGATACGGCAACTCAACCATGACGTTTTGCCTCGTTGTCAGTTCCGAGGGTGTACAAAAGTACCAAGCCAGTTTGGCTCAATACTCTGATCTGCAATGTTCAGGTAGGGAAGGTTTTCGGAAAACCAATCACGAGCATCTCTAATTGTCATATACAAGCTACTTACAAGTCCCATAAAACCGCAAAAATATGTTTGAGATTTATTAGCTTGGTGTGTTTCACAAGAACAAGGTGTCCAAACGTGCTAAATCGTCCACAAAGGAGGAATACTGAGGAGGAATAGATGGTGTGAGGACTTTGGGCACGGAAGACACTGAACGCAAGGCTTGATTTCAACAAGACAGTGAGATATACAAGCAGACCCCCAAGCTAGAAATTAGGAGGATGACCAGTCCACGTGAGGGGATTGGTGCTGGAGCCACGGTAGACCAAAGATAATGGTACTGGAGATCCGTAAACAATTTTGAGGCACCAGCTCGAACTGAATGGAGCATTGATTTAGGAAACCATAGCATTATTTAGGGTCGCCATCAAAATTTGGTGGGGTAGGTAGCTGTAGAGTAGAGGATGCAGCCAGCGCCACAGTGGGATTCGGATGCCACTGGCGATGGGGGGTTTGACAAGGAAGCTTGGAGTATGTTCAAACGAACTGCCAAGGACTGAAGGCACGAAAGCTGAGTAGTATCTTGCTTTTCCACCTGTCCCACTAAATGTTATAACATGTCTTTAGCGGAAGGTTCTCCAGAAGCATCCATAATATGGCCAGTTCTTACTGTCACAAGCGTCCCAGTCAGTTGGATCCTTGCTAATTGCTTGGGAATTGCTTGGGTTAACTCTATCAACAGGGAGATGTGGAATGTAACGAAGCAGAAGGTGTTCGCCAGTAACCCTCTCTAGGAAGTATGGACTTTTTGCCTTCTGCACCGCAAGTTGCAGTTCTCAAAATAGGTCCCAAGCGATAGCAGATGGAGAGTGTTGTGAAGCGGCAACACTGAGAGGTGGAGGAGATTTGAGGTGTAGGAATGGCAGGAGCAAAGGCCCAAGTAAGCAAGGTAACAGAAAACCACTGAAGGTGCAATAGTCTGCAGGCAAAGTACACAGAGGTCCAGGTAAGCTTGGAAGCTTTGGGTCTGGATCACGGATGGTACAATAGTCTCCCGGCAGAATACACAGAGGTCCAGATAGGCTTGTCGGTTTTGGGTCTGGATCACTGGGGTTGCAATAGTCTGCTGCAGGATTGCACTGAGGGGGGGGGCTCAGGGTTTGGGTCAATAGAGATGCAGCTGGAATACACGGAGATCCACGTAAGCTTGCAGGATCTGGGTCTGGATCACTGGAGGTGCAGTAGTCTGCGGATAGAGCACAATGAGGTCCAGGTAAGCTTGGGAGCTCAGGGTCTGATTCAATAGAGTTGCAATAGTCTGCAGGTGGAATAACAGGAGTCACAAAGAGTGACGGATGCACAGGCAGGGAGACTTCAAGAACTGGCACCATAACTAGGGACAAGGTGCATTAAATAGACTGAAGGGCTGACACTCATTATCCAATGAGTGTAAGACAGAGAACATATAAGGATTGGTCTGCATATGCGCAGACCAAAAAACACTCAGGGCTGAAAAGGACCAGAGCCGGGCCAGAAGGTAAGCGCACCGACCCAGAACGAGTGAACGGCTGGTCCGTTGTGTGACACAAGTACAATAATATGTAGCAAATAGGTACAATCGATACATACAAACATAAAAATCACACAGATACAAGTTAAACATAAAAACATAACAATTTTATTTGTGGTAGATAAAGGAGTTGCAGATATAAGACACAGGGTAAAGTGGGTCTAATTATTCTTTGTAATTAACATTGCATGTAAATATCTAACACGTTTTATAACTAAATCTGGTTAGTGTTCCTTTACTTACATAAAATAGAGGAAGTCTATAAATTAGGATGCACTAATGTTCATGGAAATACAGCTTACAAATTTACTAGGAACTAGTGACATGCAGCACTGTGTGACATCATTTTATTTACCCATGAAAACTGTATCAATTTGCCAATCAGGCCTGATTGAGATGCAATCTGATTAATACAATTATACCATGTGTAGAATTAGACAAATTGCTGTAAAGGTTATGGAAAGGAGCCAATAGCAACGCAAGTCACATGAGCAAAAGTAGAATGAAACCAGTTTCCCACTCATTGCCCCTGCTTATTTGGGAAAATGTCTGTCAAGGTCAACATACAGTCAACGACTCACCAGACTTAAAAAGCAATCCCAATAGCCTAACAAAACGTCTACAAATTTTTGTATTCCTCCAACTGAAAAGTCACCTGCTCAGTAGATATTGAGGGGTATATATACTAAACTGCTGGTTTGAAAATGTGGAGATGCTGCCTATAACAACCAATTAAATTCTAGCTGTCATTTTGTAGAATGTACTAAATAAATGATAGCTAGAATCTGATTGGTTACTATAGGCAACATCTCCACTTTTTCAAACCCGCAGTTTAGTAAATATAACTTTGAGTGTATATAGTTTGTTTATAGTTTCAGTTAATTAAGATTTTGAAATGTCTTTGTCACTTAAATCAACATCACTTTAGGTGTGGTACAAATGTTCAGAATATAATTGATACCAGCTGCTCCCCTAGATGCCCTCTTATAAATACCTAAATTGTACCAAAATAGATTTCACACATTCTGCAGTTGAAATCATTTTATTTTACTAAATAATATAATAGTTTTCATATATACTTCTCTTTTCACTAGAATAAATTGCACACTAGATGTGCCGGAAAATATTTTAATAGTCTCTCTAGAATGTTAGCTCTCACGGGCAGGGTCCTCTCTACCTATTGTCCCATGTCTGTCTACTGTCTGACTCCCTTGTACATCCTGTCTTGTATTTTGCTGCACCCCATTTAAGTCCCCATAGCATTACTCAAACTCATCTGTGCTACCTACGTGTATTACCTTATCTATTTGTTACTAGCATCTGTATTCAGTACTACAAAACCTGTGGCGCTTTATAAATAAATAAATAAATAATAATAATAATTATAATTACTGAACCCCAAAGTTTGTTATCTTTTAAGTAAACATTTTCCATTAAAAAAAATATCTCAGTAAGTGTGTGGCAAATAATTTTATTATAACTGATATACTCAATATAACCAAATCTGAGTTAAAATAGATATTTAACTATAAAGATAATTTGTAAAGTGTAAAAATAAAAGAAGTGCAAATTTTAAATCAGAAAGAAACTAAAAAGCAATAACTGGCAAACACTGTTTCCTGTTCACATGATCATTAGTTTGACCACCAAACACTTTCTGTAGGAGATGCTTTTTTTTTAAGAAGTGAACCAACAAATTTCCAAATATGGTAATCAAAGTTAATTAATATATTTGGAAAGATTTGCTTATCTCTAGCAATAAAAACAAATACATGTACAAGTGAATGGTATGTTAGGTATAAACAGAAATGTGTATAATGAAAATTACACTATTTTAAGAGTTAGCTTAATTGAGACATGGAATGGACCATTGTCTTGAGAATTTTGCCAAATTAAAGTTATGTACCAGAAACGTGACTCCTCATATTATAATCTATATGTAAAGAACAGTGTAGAAAATGAACAAGCAGTGACTTCTAAGACCGATCCAAAAAGGTACATAAAGGTTCATGTCTTCCAGTGATTGTCTCCATCAGGTCACTGCGGTTGGTTTCAGAACATTTATTATTGAACAATAAGTTGGCTCCAAGTAGGAGAATCCAGTAAGAAAAAAATAAATGGATTTTACAGCATTATAATTAGTATGAAAATTTAAATTTAGTATGCAGATAAAAATGCAACATATCTTAGATACTGTACTTTTATTTATTTGAACAATAAAATAGTAAAATTATTATAACATTGCTACTTTACTATAAGTCACTATAAAATGTCACTTAAGTAATTGTAATTATATTAAAGGAAGCAGAGATTAATACTTTTTTTCTCGACCTTCTGGCAGCTGTGTTTTAACACAATGGTGTCTGTTCAAACGCTATCCAGAACTCAGTGATGGCTCCAGGGCGTATGACAAAAAGCAGTAATGCCTGTACTGTGAGAAGCTCCTCTTAAAAATTGCCCGTCACATGGAGCATGCTCACCGCAATGAGACTGAAGTAGCCTGGGCCATAACATTTCCCAAGTAAAAAAATGATTTATCTACCGAGTCTATGGTTAACCACTGGGCACTACTTGCAAAAGCCATCCTGACACAGGTGATCTTGTTTAATCGAAGAAGGGAAGGGGAAGTTTCAAAAATGTTGCTACCTTCTCCTCAAGAGATGCATTGGATCTCCACGAAGAAGTGTCCCTAGCGCTTTCCGAGGTTGAGAGGATGCTCTGCCGGCACTTCACTCGCATTGAAATCCATGGGAAACAAGGGAGTAAAGTCCCCATCCTGCTGACACCAGCCATGCAAGCTGCAATGGAAGTTCTCACGGAAAAGCATGACAAATGTGGAGTGGATAGCCAAAATGTCGACATGTTCGCAAGACCAGCTCCCTTGTCACACTTCAAAGGCACCGATTGCATACGACATTTTGCCCGAGAGTGTGGGGCCAACCTTTCCCACATGCTGTCTTCCATGAAGTTTCGAAAGCACATTGCCACTCTCCGAAAGGTCCTCAACCTAAACGACACAGAACTGGATCAGTTGGCAAACTTCCTTGGGCCCGGCATCAGGGTGCACCGGCAGTATTACCGACTCCCAGTAGGTACCCTCCAACTCGCCAAGATCAGCAAACTGTTAATGGCTCTCGAGAGTGACAGACTGGCTGAATTCAAAGGCAAGAATTTGGACGAGGTGCACATTGATCCGGACGGTTAGCAGGAAATCTGGTGTCTGATGTATGCAGTACCCTGGACCTTCCTGAAGCCTTGACCAATAGAAGCAAGCCACATAATCTGCATTGTTTTACTGTTTTTCTGACTACATATAAGCAGGAGCTTTGGGCTTAGTGACCAGTCTTCCTTGACCACAGCCTTCAGACCTGAATGACTGTTCACAGGATCCAGAGCACCTGCGATAAGTAACGGCTGTACTTATTATTATTTCGCTTGAATTATTCTGCTACTTTTTGATAATAAATTACTTTGCGCTTTGGAAACACAAATAGAGATTCGACAATCGTTATTGGATAGCGACAAAACATGCATAACACCCTATATGCCGTGTTCCAGACACGTGTCCTCATGATGCAATAAAATCAAGTATGTGTGTGTGTGCATGCACAAACTTATTTCTAGTGAAATTTTAGTTTTCAATTAGCTTTAGAACAGACATCAAAAACAAGGACATGGGCTGTCTGACTATTTTTTTTTTTTTAGGTCATAGCTCCATGATTTAAAATCATACATTGCTTAAATGGTAACATCAAGCGTCTGCCATATTAGATTTGCGCTATTTCACTGTACAGGGTACAGCCTTTAGAGTCAAACCTAACATTGTTGCTTATCTACTATAGGTGCATTATGACAGGAACATTACACGACTCAGAGAAGGCAGACAGTCCGATCCCATTCTACATACATTTAGTAAAAATGAAATGGAAATATTAGTGTAAAGTTGCTTAAGAGGGTGTTGGATCACCATGTGTAGCAAAGACTCATTGACTGTACCAATGTCTGAAAGTGTGCAGGATGGATACAAAACTATTCTTCTGCAAGAAAGTTAAACCATATCAGGAAAATGGGCTACATAGCATTACAGAACCACCAGAATTGTTTTTTGTTTTAACAAGCAGTCAGGGTTGTAGAGTTCTTTAGGTTGACAACAGACAGGCACTCATCAGTTGGTTGAGAATATAGTGAAAGATAATTCATCTGAACATGTACTATATATATTATTCTCTTCCACTTGTTGGTAGTCCATTGACTGTGTTCTTTGCCCCACTGGACTCACAAATGTGCATTATCAAATTTGCTGAGCAGTTTATGCCTTGCGGACCAATTAGCATAACCTGCTCTGGGGAGTTCTTATTGGGCCATTTTGTGATGAAGCTGGCAGCTTGCGTGATAATTTAAAATTTACAGTCATTTGATCTGCAGTTGCTCACCTGTTTTGACACTGCATCATGCAATCCAGATCCTCAATTCTTGTTCTGTAAATAATCTAAATACTTATATAAACTTTCTCAGCACTATCCAAACACTGTTTCACTTTATATCTTCTTCCCTAAACACACATATTCCTGCATCCTGCATATACCATCATCAGCAATAATATTCTTATAGTTGTCCATCCACACATCCATAGGCCAAACAGTACTGCATCCAAGAGATAGAGGATCTAAGGATATAGGGTTATAGGTTACTACTGGGACAATCAATTTTCAGCAGCTAGTCCTAGAATAATCTGTGATTAAATATATTTATACTGGGACCATCTATTTTCAACAGCTAAGTATTTATTTTATATTTGGTCTTTTATATTATATTATTTATATCAAATAAACTATATTCCTGTTATACAGTCTCAGTGTCATGTTTTATTAATCATTTGTACATTGAGCCTGCTATTTTCCAACCGGAAACATTATTTGGTACCAGGAGTGGGGTTAATCCGTGCACCTGTCGTCCTTTCTGTGTAAGAAAGATTTGTGATATGTCCAGTCGACCTTGTATGTGTTTTTGCCTCCGTCTTACTGCATGAGAGAGGTCCATGATAAGAAAAAAATCACACTGTTTGTTCTCTCTATCTCACTACTCTGAGTAAGCGAGAACTGTTATTTAGTTAATCACGCAAACTGTTTGTCTAGTTTTTCCCATTTACAAGAGGCTGCACAGTGGCTTAGTGTTTAGCACTTCTGCCTTACAACACTGGGTCATGAGTTGAATTCCCGACCATGACCTTATCTGTGAAGAGTTCGTATGTGCTCCCTGTGTTTGCATGGGTTTCCTCTATATGCTCTGGATTCCTCCCACACTCAAAAAACATACTGGTAGGTTAGTTAGAGCTGCTAACAAATTGACCCTAGTATGTGTGTGTGTGTTAGGGAATTTAGACTCCAAACCCCAATGGGGCAGGGACTGATGTTAATGAGTTCTCTGTACAGTGCTGCGAAATTAGTGCCGCTATATAAATAATTGATGATGATGACGGTAACATGTTTCAAAGAAATATTTGTACATTTGTAAATGTAATACCGGCATTGGTTAATTGTAAGCTTTTGAAGAAGTGCAGAATAGTTTTAAAAACCATGGTCCGTAACTTCGCCTCAGCTTGGATCACTCGAGGGATGCAAAGCACCTGTTGCTTCCACTTCGTTTTACCTAGTATATATATATATATATATATATATATATATATATATATATATTATGGTTTTTTGGTATGGTTCATGATATGAGAACTTCAGAAAGAGATCTCTTGATATGCCTGAATAATTGAACTGTCTGGTACGCATAGGCACGTATTATATTGTATATGTATATACACATTTATATATATGCTGCTTTAGTGTATATATCTATAGTTTTAATAATTCCAAGGTGTGTTCAGGATGTGAAAACTCAGCTTTGTTTCACTAATACATTTATTCTAGGTCATGCAAAGAGAAAGGAAGAAAACACAATGGTAGGCAATGGTAATAAGTCTTCTATTTATTTATGCTTTCTTAACTACTCCCATAACAAAAACACAAACCTATTTTATAAACTTAGACAGTAAGCACACATACTGTACACTTACAAGAATATATGAGATAAAGCAGCATAGCTACTTGTTTGTTGATGTCTTAGGATCCTTCTCTCTGCTTCCCTGTAAACTGAAGTCCAACTAACATTACATTTATTTACTGTGAATCAGACATACACACTTTATTATTTAACTAATTCCCTATTTGATACATTTATGCATATAAACTGTATCGTAGCACATCTACATTCGCTATAAAATATATATAAACAATCAGGTATAAATAAAATCGTTTTAATAATATCTATGATGTATTTTAATTAAACAATTGCACATCTGGAAACAGTCACCACATTGTTGTCATGACAATTATTGGAGATGGCCACACACATAAAGATAACAATTGTTTATATCTAGCACCTGCAAGTTTTTCTAACTTAATACATTGTTGTCTCATAAGATAAGATCCCATACCATCATTGATATAAAAATGATCAGCAAGATTGTTTGTCCGTTCAACAAAAACCCTTTAAAACAATCTCAAGCCAGGTGTTGGTCATGATTATTTCAAAATCTCCATCGTGTAATAGTGTGTATGTTTTACACAGGTATATATTGTCCAATGTTAGCGATTTCTGGATCACTATCCTTATAATTAGGAATTGTGGTAATAACGGTCTGACCAATGGTAGTATACTGGAGTGAAGCAGAAATTTGTGTTCGGCACTGGACACGACTTTCCCCCATAACTAGTGACTGTTCAGTACAGTCCATTCATGTTGTACGTAACCTTCCCCACTGGAGCTCTACATTTTCTTAGTTGTACTGGACATGCAATGTCTTTGGCTGCATAGTTAGATGTTGTATTTAGCTTTGCACTGTATCTGGTCTTCCCACAGCTTCGTCGTGAATGTTGTACTGTTCATTTATGTCCACGAGCAAGGTGTTTGGCTTACTTGATTCTAGGCCACAGATTGGTGCCTCAATTTAAAGATCTTTTTGGCGGCACAAGAACTGACTTCCCTTGATTGTAGAACAAGCAGGCTGTGGCACTTTCCAGGTGTCATTGACTCGAACCAGCAGCTCTTGTATGTCCAACCATTCTTTGTAAATGTTTTTTTTTCAAGTATCCAATGCAGTGGACTGTAGTCAGTTTGTCAAAGAAAGACTTGTCTGGATCAAACACAGGTAGAGAATGGTAAAAGAAACATTCAAGATATCATTGACTTCAAAGGGTTGCTGTTTGTTGTGGAAATGAGGTTAAGCTTTATTAGGGTGAGAAGTCACAGCACCTAAAATCCTAATTGTGGAGGTAGAAATAGGTCTGCATCTATCTTTTGGGGTACTATCTGTTATTTTTGGCTGTTACAGGCAGAGGGCCCATTTAGTCAATTTGTAGAGTATTCCAGGGTCCTTCAGTCCTTTGGATTCTAAGGGTAGCAAATATCATCCTAGGTGCTGGGATAACTTGGGCACATACCACACAGTTGTCACAGTATTGCTGGACATCTTTTCCCATGTCTGGCCATCAACCTACTGTCTTTAGTTTCTGAGTCTTTTCTACCAATTGGTGTCCACCTGTGGGGAGGTAATGTACCAGATATATCATTTCATGCCTGTACTCTTTTGGAACCACCCATGTTGTATCTTCCCCATTGTGGATAAGTATTTTCTAGTCACTGGTTAATGACAGATTATGTGTGTGTTTTGCCAATGTGTTTCCCTCTGTTAAATTCAACTCCTAATTTTTCAACTTTTGTATGGTTTCTTTAATTTCAGGATCCTGCATTTGGATCTCTGATATGTCTGATGCTTTTATCACTTCTGGCCTTTTTGTCACTGCACATACAAGAGGACACACTTTTGGCTCTGTGCTTGCTTTAGGTATTTGTCACAACTCCCCCTCTTGTGCCCTTTGTTTGGGATAAAGGTCAGATGTTTAATTCTGTTCATGGTGTGGTGATCCATGTGAATGCCCTTTGACTTTACAGACCCAGGGGATATGGGCTGGGCTCTGTGCTATGGAGACCATGTACTGAAGGAGGTCTGCATATATAAGAGGGCTTCCTTCAGATGGGCTATACTGATGACTGTGCCAAAAGGACAGAATTTCGGTAAGGGCATTACACACCCATGCTGGATCAGAGTACACAGCTAATTCCTTTTAGTGGTCTTGGAATATCTCAAGGGCATGTGCTACTGCTGGCAGCTCAGCGTATTGTGTAGATATTACATTACAAGAATGAAACAAAGATTGTGGCCTCTGGTGGGGACATAATATGTACAGACCAAAACCTGCTTGGGATGAGCCTTGTACAGATCTGAAAAATCAGGAATGAAAGCCCTAGAATAATTTACCAGCCACAGGAAGAATCTCAGTTAAGTATACTGACAGAAAGAGGTAGAAATTACTCTGGGCATGCCCGGGGTGTGGGCACATGCATATGTGCCTATGCAGACCTGCACGATTCTGGCACTTATGCCCAGAGAATTGGGACGGGGTGCGAAGGGGCGTTATAAAGTTGGTCAAGTACAGTAAAGTGCACCCACTGCAAAAACATATACACTTAATAGGAGACATATCTTTTGAACAAGCTATAGGCCAGGTACAATACTCTGTGATGATGATTATGATGACTTTTAGCACCCCAGGCTACTAATGCAAAGCCATACACATCTTTACATGTGTACGGCTCTATGTATGGGAGGAAATATGTTATGTTTCAATTCTCTTTCTTATGTAGAGTAATAAAGTTTTCACTTGTGCTATAACTACCACTATAATACCATAAATCATATTATTTAGTCTTATGAGTTCTTGCACAGTAAGGTATTGAATTTAATTGTATACAATATATCAAAATTTACAATTTGCTCACAATGGTCGATTATTTGTATGGACTTTACTTAAATATTTGAGTGATTGTCTCCACCGTACCTCCAGAGATGGGGTAAGAATGTTTCCTATAAAACAAGTAGTTTATTCCATGTTGGAGAAACCCACAGAACTGATTCTTTAGCTTGGTTGTTATATAGATTAGGTAAATAGATTGTAGAGTTACAGAAGCATTAAATATAACATACTTTACCTCAAGACCAAATAAACTATCATAAAACCTTATAGTTATAGAGGTGACAAAATGAATGGTATAGCAAAATGATGTAAAAGTTATAAATTTTATGATTTTATAATAGGTATCCAGATGTCCTGTTACAGTTCTATCACATCTCATTCTATTCATGTGATGGCACAGAGAGAAAATAAGAAACACTGATGACATGATGACCACGATAAACGGCATAATATCCCAGAATAACGTCATATAATCTCGTATTGCCATTATATTGCTGTTAGATGATTTGTTAGCTGATTTCTTAGGAATTTTGATGTTAGTGAGCAAAACATATATTGATGTGAAAGAAATGGACACCAGCACCAAAGCAATAATCAGACGTACAACCCTTTGTAATATAATATTCTTCAGACGTAGAAAGAAAACATTGTGGAAGTTAGAGATCTTCAAGCAGAAGACAACAGAGAGGAGGGTTGATAACCAGATGCTGGTATAGAAGAAGCAAGGCCGAATTAAACCAACACTTATGTGATATATGAAAGATAATTCTAGACGTAAAAGGCGACCAAAGATGTCCAACATGGAAGCAGATTGATAGAATATTTTTGAGATCCCGAGGGAGGTGATAATTTGGTCAGTAGTGGTCACTGGTCTTTGTTTCCTCCAGTCAGTAACATTCACGGTAATAATGAATATATTTATCATTATTCCTGCTATACAGGCAATTCCTTGAACAACAGAAAGACTCAGGCGTATAATATCTTCTTCCTTCATAGAAATGTTCATGTCTTCGGTGATAGAAGTGATCCGTCCAAATGAAAGGTAATATAGGTTATTGCTGAATTAGAGTATGGTCTTTTATTTCACTGTATGATGCAAATGATAATGTAAAACACTGCAGCTGTTCATCTTTATACAAATAAGGAAGCTGTGTGCAAATATTACTAAGTGTCCCTCTTACAGATGCTGTTTTGTCACATTACGGAATTACATGTTATAAGCACTGAGGTTAAACAATATTTAGAATTAAATTTAATTTAAAAAGTATCTATTTAACTGATTTAATGATAAATATAACACATAAATAATTACAATACAGTGGCTGAATCTGTGTTTATGTGTGTTCACTTAGGAGTAGGGCTTTAATTAGAATTTTAAAGTGGTAAATATAAGGTGATGTTTCTTAATCAATAAGAGCTAGTACTTCAGCAACTTAGGATACAAGTGCAGTGAAGCATTATTAGAAGTCCATCGTATCACCTATCCTCTGAATCCAGGTGTATCACATGTCCTTCTAGGCAGTAGAACTTCCCTGCTGGTCCAGTGCTGGAAGTGGACTGATAAACAGCACATTAACATCTTCCTCACTTCTTCTTAGGGGGACATACTCTGAAGATACAACCAAAATTGATCTGTATTGTAAAATAATTTAAACCTCCTGATAGAAATTTACAAATAATTATATTGATAAATAATATTCAAAATATTTTTATAAATGCTTTCTTATAATTGTTTAGTTAAAAGTTAGTAGCTATTAAAACATTGCATGCTGAGGAATTAAAATAAATTACTTTGTCTCAGGATACAAAGACGTGGTTAGAAAACACAAAGGACAGACTTGAAAATAAAGCACTGATGTCATAGGAGAGTGATAAAGCAACATCTATAATATCCACATTGGGTTTGTGCAATGGTATAATTAGTGCTGATTTGCTGAGCCTGAATATGACAATGTGCAGCCTATATAGGATGCATACTCATGGTGAGTGCATTGCATAGTGTTGTTGTAAGGGTCTTATAGGCACACATGCACCCGTTCAATCAGTAATGCGCCTGATCAGGAGCTGTGTCTTCATGGTCACACATAAGTTGCCAGAGAGGTGACTGCACCACAGCGCTCAGTGACAATGTACATGCACGCTGAGAAGCATATGCTGTGTATAAATAGTTGGTCTCACTTGTATGCATTGATCGCTGTAGGTTTATTTGCTTTTGCCTGGGTGCTCTCTATTTATTTTATCATTCCGTATGACGACCCTTTCTGGACAATTGACTTTGATTGTACTCTGCCAGCCTTGACCTTTACTCTGTTCCTGCCTTCGTGTTTGCCTGCTGATGTTGCCGCCACTGATTTAGTTTCCGACCCAAGTTCATTTGACTTTGTTAGCCATCTCTTCTGTGGTCTGACCTTTGAGTACTAAGCAACAATAACTATGTGTAGAAGTTCTGGGGCAGAGACTACCGGTGAGAACATCTAATGCAAAGTAGAAAAAAGTGGCTGGTATAGGTGAAAAGCAAAAAAATGGTTATTGGATCTGACATTAGAGTTTTATTCACTGGAAGGTGTTTGCAGCTTGGCGCCTATGGAAAATGACAGATGCAGAGTCCTTACTTGATCACGATCAATACACCTACCATCCATACCGACTCCTCAGAATAGCTGCCCACTCACCGCTTCTGTGGCCGGGTCCCGAGTTACAGTGTGCGGCGGCCAACTTGAAATTGACTCTGGCGCCAGGAGGGTTAATACCCAGTGCCGGAGGGTATAAACCACCAGCGCTAGGTGCCGCGTGTATTAAGTGAAGGTCTAAATGTAGAATTTAATTTAATAAATGTTTTTAAAATTTGCGCTGCAGTCAATTGTTTAACCCCAGCGCTAGGCACTGAGGAGTGTGACACGGTTCTGGACGCCGCAAAGCAGTCCAGTGGAGGCAGCAGCATAAGCGCCTCCTACTGCGTTTAGAAAGGCACATTTGGGACAAAGAAAATCAGACGTTGGGAATGCAGCCCAGCTGGTTCACAACAGACAGGGTGGCATAGTCGGTCCATCCTGTCACAGCTTCAGTCTAGAGGAGAAGCAGTGGCGCAAAAAAATTAAATGGCCAGAGTTGAGCCCTAATTGGCTCTCCATCCTGGCCATTGACTGGTAGACGGCAAATATGTACAGATTTTCTGTCACCTATGCCGGGAAGCACGACCGAAAGAAAGAATCCCAACATTGACGATCTGGTAAATACAATCTTCTTTTCTTATTATCTTGGCCAGTTCCAGCCATGTCCTCCTGGTGGATCCTCTTCACCCTCTTCGGGGGCGCTGCTACAATGGGCCTTACTGTCATAGAGCATCATTGCTGGTCAAAGTAGATGCTCATATTAAGGGTCACTATAGCAAGTGCTGAAACTATACTCATGGCAGTTATACCAAATGCTCTTTATGCCATAGTCACAACTAAATTCAATCCATCTGATATTTCCTAAAACTAATGTGAGTATAGCTACAGTTCTTGTTATAGTTATCTATTGATATCTATTTACTAAAGAGTTGTTGCTGCATTCATGTTTCAGGATGACACATAATAGACAGATGTTAACTACAATCCCATTAAAAAAATGTGTTTTTGTAACATAAAGTAGAAGAATGTTGATACTTACCATTTTCCTATGTTTTTTCTTCAGACTGCTAATGATTTTTAATTCTAGACTACCATCGCAACCACAGTCACATGATGCTTGATGTAATCACTGCTTAAGGAACCCGCTTTGACACCTACTTACCTGCTGTAATTCCTGTGACCTACAGATTAGACCCAATCTAATCCATTATCCTGCATTTATGAGGATTGGACTCACCCACTAGAACCAACGCTCTGTCCGCTACCTGCAGTCCTGGCCAGTGTGAAAGGCCAGTGGGGACCATCCACAGCAACCCTGATCTGTAGGCAAGAGGTCAAGGGTACCGGTCCAAGTATACCAGGAAGGGGGTACACTAGCAGCGAGCATTACCCAGAAAGACATGGTTCTAGGTGCCGCTAAGGAACTTAGTGGTGGCAGCAGCAAAAGCCACTCATAATGTGGTTAGAGGGCGCATTTGGGATAAAGAAAGGGGAACGGTCACCCTGATCTTCTGGGGAAGGCAAGCCCACTCGGTCAGGGTGGCAAAGGCGGTCTATTCTGTCACAGGTATGTTAGGTATAAATAAAAATGTGTATTATGAAAAGTAGATTATTCCAAGAGTTAGTTTAATTGAGACATGGAATCCCATCTCAAGTAAAAAAAACCTGTATTGTCCTAAGAATTTAGCCAAATAAAATTATGCATGAGAAACATGAATCCCCATATTATACCCTATATGTAAAGAACAGTGTTGTAAATGAACATGCAGTGACTTCTAAGACCGATCCAAAAAGTACATTAAGGTAAATGTTTTCCAGTGATTGTCTCCATCAGGTTACTGCATTTAATTTCAGAACATCTCCTTTTGAACAAGAAGTTGGTTCCAAGTTGGAGAATCCAGAGCTTGGCTTTCATGTTTACTAGGGACAATGGAATTTAAGTACTAATAGTAATAAAAATGTGAAATCACATAATGCCAAGTGTCAAAATAAATGCAGCCATGAAGCTGGAGCTGATGTGTAATACAAAACCAATGAAGAATAAAGTAATTGATTGGAACGTGTTGCGGCTGGATACGCCCTTCCACGCCGTAGCGTGCTCTACGCATAATTTCAGACAAAAACAATCAAGTTTGCTCGATATTAATTGAAATGACTTTATCCAATTTGCTGACTTCGACAGCTCCACCCTTTGATAGTGTAATAAACTATCACCTAATCAACGTCTCAAGTTCAGGATTATACAACACTTCTTCACAGACCATGATCTCGGTATCTCTCACCACATTTTCAGCCTCGTTCTCAGTGTTTCTCCCAGAAGACTGTTTTCCACACTTCAACACAGTAGGAACACATTTGACACATAAACCAATTGCTAAGATGACACCCAGTATAAGGAGAAGGAGCTTACCTACACTAGCAACCATTTCCTGTACCCTCTTCCCAGACCAGAGAACCATTTTACAGGTTTCAACCACGAGAACCAACCTGCCACCTTTTCCCCGACCTCATATAACAAAGAATTATGGTTCCTTCGAAATTCCCATTTCAGTTGCAGAATTTCATCCATCTTCCTCTTTAGGGTCATCAGTATTATTGGTGATGTACATGCAACATTTGATACCGAACTGGGTGGCCAGTGTCATACAGTACCCACCAGTAATAGAGGTGAGATAATTTAGTACCAGTCTATGTTGCACCAACTCCTTCTTGTACGCTTGTAGCTCCCTTCCAGTATACCTGAAAGTGTCATCATACATCTCGGTGATATTGTCTATCAATTTAGCTAGGTCTTGGATATATTTAAAGTTAAATGTTCCCCGAGCGGTCCTGGTGAGATCTAGAGCAACCATAACTTGAAAACCAGCGGTTTCACTAATCAATTTTGTAGCTATAGGTTCCTCACCAGGAATCATATTTCTCTTGCCACGGTGTTCATACTGTGTGTGTATGTATGGGGGTGATGTAGTTTTGTGAATACCAACCATTTCTTCATGAGTAATAGTCATGATTTCAGGAACCAGTTTAGCTAAGAAACACAAGCCCTTGGAACTCGGAGTCACCCAGGAATAAGCTTTTCTCCCACAAATAAAGTACACATCATCAGGGAGAACATTAGGAACAGTATGCCCATTAATTATATCACATAAGGTTTTGACAAAACTACCCATGCCTAGTGCCTCCATTTGTTCGAGACACGTGTCAGCATGGATGACATTCCTACAATTACCTGTAGAGACCTTTCCAATGGATACTTTCTTATGTTTAGTTACACACCCTAATTTGTGGTGTCCATCAACAATCCTGCCTATTGGTGACCTTACAAGTCTCCCTCCAAAATGAGTGTGGCTAGCCATTGTCTGATCGGATAGGTCAGCTTCCCAATTCTCCAGACGCTTTGCATGAGAGATGTTTAGGCACAGTAAGGATCTGTCTAAGGAGTATTGTCAAAGCTTCAGACTAGGGGACCTAGTGTTATTGTACCTCCCTTCTATGGGCCTCCCTCCCTTCAATTCTAGTACCTCAGAGATGTTTAGTAGTAATGGTACTAGTCTTATGTTATGCTGTCCCTGAGGCACATGTGAGCACACCCAGCACTCAGTTTGATTTAGAACCTTACCCACTAAGGAGTGATAATCCTCCAGAGGAGGCCCGCCCATGTCCAGGGTAGTGGTGGACTGGCCTCGCTGGATGCACTTTTCTTCAACTAGGGAGTCACAGAACTTGCAGATACAATACTCATCAGAGAAAAGCCCCTCACACTGTCTCCGAGTTCCCGAGCTAGCAGACCTTTTTTCATAACCCCTGGACCAAGCTTGATAATTGGCTGCTCTGGGTATTCTAATAACTCCATCTCATCGGTATCACTACCAGAACCTGCCTCTGTCCTCCATCCTCCTTCACAAAAATCGAGTGTCCTAGAAAAAGTAAAAACAAGGAAAATCCTGGAACAAAAGAAAAACAAAAACCGCCACTCCATCGCTGGAAAGATAGTTCTGAGGCAACGTCTCTGGTTCAGGTGTCTTGACTGCAGGCTTTAGGTCTCCCGGAACAGGTTTACGAGTGACAGATCAGTGTCGTCGGTCTCAGCTTTATCTCGCACTTTCTCCGGGTTACTGACTCTCCTGCAGTGGGTGGAATGGACCCAAGTGTCTCTCTCTGCAACCTTTAATGATGTGGTACTGGTCAGCAGCACTTGGTACGGGCCTTCCCAATGGTCTGTTAAACAACCTTAGCGTAAGAAATTGCGGATCATAACATAGTCCCCAGGTTCAACATCATGACAGTTAGTTTCTGGCATACCAGGTGACAGCATTTTGAGTTTTAGTTTTTGTTGTTTAAGCTGTCTGCTCATTTGGATAAGATATTGTACAGTCACTTCATTATTACACTTTAAGTCATCTTGCGGACTCACGATCAAATGACGTTGTCGGCCGAACAGTATCTCAAAGGGGGACAGATTAAGAGGAGGTCTAGGAGTGGTTCAGATGCTATGGAGGACTAGTGGCAAAGCTTCAGGCAACGCTAACCCAGTTTCAGCCATTACCTTACCAAGCTTGTTCTTAATAGTACTATTTACTCTTTCCACCTAACCACTGGCTTGTGGTCGGGAAGGGGTGTGAAGTCTGCTACTGATTCCCATGAGCTTACACATATTTTGGAAGATATCACTAGTGAAGTGGGTACCCCTATCACTTTCAATGATTCTAGGGATACCAAACCTACACACAAACCCTTGTACAATTTTCTTTGCAGTGAACACAGCAGTATTAGTGACTGCCGGATATGCTTCTACCCAACCGGAAAACACATCATTACATACTAACACATACTTTAGTTTCCTGCACGGTGGTAATTGGATATAGTCAATTTGTATTACCTGAAAAGGTCCGTCTGTAGGAGGGATGTGGGATGGCTCAGTTGGAATAGTTTTCCCGACAATTTTCCTCAAACAAGTAAGACATGACATTGCTTTCTTACCAGCCTGAGAGGAAAATCCAGGAGCACACCAGTATGCTCTGACCAGTTTGCACATACCTTCTTTACCCAGGTGAGTCAGACCGTGTGCTGCTTCAGCCAGGCTTGGATAGTATGTTTGGGGAGCTACAGGCTTACCTTGTCCATCCCTCCAGAGTCCTGAGGACTCTTGACCACATCCATTCGCCTTCCAGACCGCCTTTTCCTGCAGGGAACACAAATCTTGAATTTTAATTAATTTCTGAATGTCTAATGTCTGAAAAACCATCATAGTCTCGGTCGATACAGTCATAGGTTGCCCTGCTGCCCACTTAGCAGCTTCATCCACCCTGTTATTGCCCAATGACACTGGGTCTTCTTCAGAGGTATGGGCTTTATACTTTCTGACGGCTACCGTCCTGGGTAACTGTATCGCTGTCAAAAGTCCTTTTATGTGTTGTGAGTGTGCCACTGGTGTGCCTGCTGCTGTCGTAAAGTTTCTAAGACGCCAAAGGGCCCCAAAATCGTGCACTACCCCGAAGGGGTATCTAGAGTCAGTATATATATTAGTTGATTTACCTTTTGCCAACTCACAAGCTCTCCTTAATGCTACTAGTTCCGCCACCTGGGCTGAGTAAGGTGGGCCAAGGGGTTCAGCTTCTACAACATCCTGATCGTCTACTACAGCGTAACCAGTAAATAGTTCTCCCGTCTCTGTCTGTCTATGACAACTTCCGTCTGTATAAAACGTAAAATCTATATTTTCTAAGGGGGTGCCACGTATGTCGGGCCTCGCAGTAAAGGTCTGGTTCAGGTATTCCATACAATCATGCGTATCAGTACTCTTGCCAAACTCATCATCACCCAGTGTCTCCTCACCTCCCAGCCTTTGTGTCTCTAGAGACACATATGGAAGGTATGTAGCTGGTTTTAAAGTGCTACATCGTTTGATGGTGATGTTTGAGGGTGCCATCAGAGCTAGTTCCCACTTTGTGAATCTAACTGAAGAAACATGTCTGGTTTGAGCTGAATTTAACAGAGATGATACAGCATGGTGTGTATAGATAGTTGAATTATGTCCTAATACTACGTCCTCGCTCTTACTTACCAGAAGAGAAGTTGCTGCTACACTTCTGAGACATGTTGGGAGTGATCTTGCCACAGTGTCCAGTTGTGCACTGTAGTATGCTACCGGTCTGCTAGCGTCACCATGTTTCTGTGTGAGGACACCTGCTGCACAACGATCAGCTTCCGTACAGTATAGCTCAAAAGGCTTTTCATAATCAGGTATTCCCAATGCAGGTGCTCTAGTCAGACTATCTTTAAGATTAAAGAACGCTTGCTCTGACTCTTCTGTGTGTACAACACGTTCTGGTTTCGAGGAAGAGACTAGCTCCTGCAATGGTAATGCCAGAATAGAAAAACCTGGGATCCAGGATCTACAGTATTCACACATCCCCAGGAAGGTACGAATCTGCTTCTGGCTCTGCGGCAAAGTCATGTGTTGTATAGCCTCAATACTGTCAGTTGTCAGGTGTCTTAGCCCCTTGGTGAGGCAGTGTCCTAAGTATTTCACCTTAGCCTGACATGGCTGTAATTCATCCTTTGCCACCTTGTGCCCTGTTTGTGAGAGATGGAGCAACAACAATTTAGTATCATGTAAACATGACATAAAAGAATCAGAGCACAGCAACAAATCGTCCACATATTGAATTAGAACAGACCCATTGCTGGGTTGAAAGGATTGCAAACAGTCATGTAAGGCCTGGGAGAAAATACTGAGGCTGTCAATGAACCCCTGGGGAAGTCTGGTCCATGTATATTGCACTCCTCGGTAGGAGAATGCAAAAAGGTATTGGCAGTCAGGGTGAAGAGGGACTGAGAAGAATGCAGAACATAAATCATTGACAGTAAAATAACTAGCAGATGGTGGAATCTGCATGAGGATGACAGCTGGATTCGGCACTATGGGGAATTGGCTCTCAACAACTTTATTAATTCCCCTTAAGTACTGGGCTAATCTATAGCCCCTCCCCCCACTCTTCTTCACAGGGAAAATGGGAATATTTGCTGTTCTGGATGTGCGAATTAAAATCCCTTGTTTCAACAGCCTCTCAATACCAGGATATACCCATAGTTCCACCTCTGGTTTTAATGGATACTGTGGGATTTTGGGAGCTATCCAACCACTTTTTAGATTTACCATGACAGGTGCTACGTTTCCCATCAATCCAGTGTCCTGTCCATCTCTGGTCCATAGTGAACCTGGTATTTTTACATGAGATGGACTTTGTTCTATAACAGTAGAGTGTAACATTAACCTTTGAGGGGTGTCCAATATATCCTGTACATCATGCGCAACCTCCTCTGGTATATCTAAGAACACACCATCTGAGGTACAGTATATGACACATCCCATTTTACATAACAAGTCTCTCCCTAGCAAGTTAGTAGGAGCCGCTGCAGCTAAGAGAAATGAATGCTTAGTATGCAGGGGCCCAATAGTAACTTCAGTGGGTTTTCTTTAGAGGATAATGTAACACTCTTCCCGTTACCCCCATAGCTGGAATAGTTTTACTGGTCACCTGTAGATTAAAAGGAGAGGTTATCACAGATCTGGCCGCTCCTGTATCTACAAGAAAAGTTTGTTTCCTACCAGCTATGTCAACTATCATTGTTGGTTCTTCTCTCAGACTCTCAGTTAACCTCACTGGCTGTAGACTACATGTATGACCTGACCCCTAGCGCTGACTATCGCTTTCCCGCATGGCATTTGCTGCTATAACATGCGCGGGCAGGTATGAGTCTTTTTGTTTATGTGAATTTGTCCTTGGAGGATATCTACGTGACCCACACTTATATGTATACTGTCTTTCCTTTTTACAATCTCTTATGAAATGTCCTTCTTCGTTACAATTGAAACACCTGATTATTTTATGTTTCTTATTATGTGGGTTGTATGCTGGTGGTCGTGTATGCATTCCCTCTAGAGCCTCTATACTTACCGTCATTAACCATTCACTTTTCTCTTCCTTTTTCCTAAAAAGGTTTTTGTCATGCTCCACAGCAGACTCCCTAAGAGAATCTACTGTGATGCTTCTCCAATTAGGTAATGTGGTTTGTACCCTCGTCTTTAAATTTTCTCTAAGGCCGTCCATTAATACCCCTACAGCTACCTCTCTGTGATGTGGGTCCTCACCTATGTTTGATATTCCAGTGAACCTTGCTATCGCTGTTAGAGCTTTAGCGAAGTACTCTGATGCTGTTTCGCTATCCTTCTGTTTAATGGTGAAAATCTTACTCCAATTTACCACTACTGGAAAATAGATGGCTAAATGTTTGACAATTTGTTCTATATTCTCTTAGTTAATCTTATCCGTCAAGGTGTCATCTTCCTCCAACAAAGAATCTTTAATACATTTTTGTATGTTAGTATTGGGAGGAAGACACGCCCTCAACACTACACGCAATCCTTATTAGTTGGTTTGTACGCATTTCCTAAGTCTTTAATACATTTCTGACACTTAGCCAACTCTTTTCTAGGATCTGGGAATTCGGTCATAATGGAATGTAATTCTGATCTAGTCCAGGGACAATGCATTGTAACATTTTTTAAGGGAACTACACCATCCTTGTCTGCTTTCCCATTGGGAACTGATATTGTGCGGACTGGATACATACCCACTGGTTCACTGTCTTCAGAAGTAACTACAGGATTTGCTGTTTCGGTATTTTGAATGTTATCTCTTCTAGTGGTCACACTACTCTCACCTATCTCAGCCATTGCCCCCTTTCCATACTTACGCTAAACCTCTAGCATATTAACAGCATGGGCAATGACTGAAATTATAGTGGGGGTTATCTTCTTCATCATAAACACTTGTTTTAAACTGACTTAAAACAGGATATAACTTAGCAATTTCTCTTTTTTCATTTTTAATAACAGCTGTACTTACTCCTCCCGCCACATAGGGTGGCGGGGGCGCGCTTGCGCTAAGTTCTCCACTCTTCTCAACGGCTACTTCCGCCATGTGCGCGCTTTTCACCACGCCTACATCCGCTGTGCATTCGCTGCTCTGCCACGTGTTGCCTTCCATTTGCCACAATTTAAATTTAAACAATCATTATGTCTATTTCTCACTTTCGTTGACTTAATCAACCACACTTTATCTTTTACATTAATTAGTACCTCCAAATTAAAACTTCCTATTGTTGGGAAAGGCCTAACACAATCCTTGGTCATCTTGACCCACGTGTCGCAATAAACCGTTGCATATTCAACATATTTCTTACACATAAGAAACCTCGCTGAACCAATAGGCCCTTCCTTAGGCAGTACACTGGTCATCTCTAGCGTATGCTTAGCACCCATGTTAAACAGTACTAATATCTATGTGGACCACAAATATATTGCAATACTTTGTCTCTTCCACAAAACACTTCCAACCCTGTTGCTACAAAACCGCTAGAGATCTCTAATGCCCTGTGGATGTATTTCCGCTAGCCGCGTCCACTCGCTTCTTCTCGTTCCAAATGAGGATCCCTAACACAGAAATGTCACTGTGGGCCCCAAGGCTATCAGCTCCTCGATAGCCCGGCTCTACCACAAAATCTGCTGAGTTTATTATACCTGGGAGCACCAAGTCGATACAATCGCCCAGCCTTTCCAATATAATTCCTCCAAGCTGCACTTCCAATTTTACACTCACGGTTGTGTCTACTGTGCGGTTAGATCGCACCGCTCACTAATACTAGTTTTCAGTAAGCCTTGCGATCTGTTGGTGGCGCTTTGCGAAAACTCGGTATACTTGCCCCGTATACCGTCCTTCAGTTGGGCAACCTGCCACGTCAGACAGCAACTGAGCACAATCAACAATAATACAGTGTATCTACGTCACAAAATCACACAACATACACCTTTTCTGCGCAAAAAATCAACAAAATTCCCAACAATACTAATAACGTTTTTAGAGACTTTCACAAGTGATTATACTATGCATGTATAACTATCAAAACGATTGTTTAACCACGTGGCAAATCTACCGGAAGTTTGCATACGCAAAGCAGGAAGTACACATACGCAAAGCAATGTAATACAGAAAACGCAATATGACAATAAAAAGAAACCGTTTTCTCTTTTGTCCCTAGATTCGAGTTAGCGCACCTTAGATAATGCAAAACGGACATTCGGTTTCACAACACAGAGTAAAATTCAGGTTTTGAACACATTGCGTTCTTACCCGCATATGACGCGTTTCCACCCTTTGTTGAGGAACCGAAATCCGTTGGTCTTGCGTATCGTTCGGCAACTAAACCTCCGCCGCGAGCCCCCAAATTGTTATGAGCGTTTCGTCGCTATCCAATAACAATTGTCGAATCTCGATTTGTGTTTCCAACACACAAATATTTATTCTCAAAAAAGTAGCAGGATAATACAAGCGAAATAATAGTAAGTACAGCCGTTACTTATCGCAGGCGCTCTGGATCCAGTGAACAGTCATTCAGTCCTGAAGTCTGTGGACAAAGTGTCTGAACACTACATGAGAGCTACTGCTTATATGCAAACAGAAATACAGTGAAACAATGCAGATGTTATGGCTTGCTTCTATTGGTCCAGGCTTCAGGAAGGTCCAGGGGGTGGCAGATCATAGGCTGGTTCAATCTAAGGAATCAAAAGGTGGGGGTTATCTCTCCAGGGGATGAGCTCTGTTCTTCCCGCCAAAACTCCAATTACAATCAGTCCATTAGCATTTTACAGCTAGCATCATATTAAAGGTTTATTCCCTAACATCAATAACTAGAGTATGCAATGTGCAATCTCTTCGCCGAATGCACCGGACAGCTGATGATGTAAAGGGGATTAATATGATATCAGACATGACACCTTTCCTTTAACCTGAACCATATGTATCACTAATATGCATATAACTTATAATATTACACATAAACACTACTATATTTCGACATAAATAACTATGTGTTGCGACTACGATTAATGTGTACTATTTACAAATGTGTGTGTTTGTGCGAATGTATACAAAAGTGTAAAAACTGTTATTGCCACGTGTTGCGGCTGGATACGCCCTTCCACGCCGTAGCGTGCACTACGCATAATTTCAGACAAAGACAATCAAGTTTGCTCGATATTAATTGAAATGACCAATTTGCTGACTTCGACACACTTAAGTAATTTTAATTATATTAAAGGAAGCAAAGTTTAATACTTTTTAGACAGAATTGAAATCTAAATCAGTTGGGCTGACATTTTTTTCTTTATCAAAGGTCTAGCTATTTATTAATCATGTTTTTATATAAGTTTGTTCACACCTTTGCTTTGTTTAACAGGAATAATATACTTAAACTGAGTACAATAATAAAGTATTAATAGAGAGGACTGAAACATGTTCCAGTCTCGTTGTTCCTGACTGGTGTACAGAACCTAACAATCTCTAGCACAGGCATTCTCACTGTAGGGGTGAGATTCACCCCTGGTCAACAATTATAGCAAAGTTGTGTCTGTCTATCATCAAGTCTTCGATACCCTGAACTCACCACTTAAGATTCTTCTCAACTACTGCACCTATTAGGATGACTGCACAGTAGGACACTTCTCTTAACACTGAGATAAAAGTACACTAACAGCTGAGGCTGAAACAATAATCCCTTTACCATCTGCATTTTAGCAAGGTTTTTCTTAACACATTAGAGATGAAATGGCTTGTTGAGATTTAGCTTAGCAACTGGAGGAGATTTCGACTTACTATGTCAGACCTTCTTCCCAGCAAGAAAAACATTTTCTTTTCCTCAACTACATTCTCTTGATATTGTCTTTGTTATACCTAGGATATTACCAAGCAGTATAAATTCAGTGTCATAAGCTAAACAACCAAATGTGAGCTCCTTTATTTATGCAAGCATGGGTACAGCATTTCTATCAATAACCTGAATCCCAAATAATGACTTGATATGGTCTTTTATACTTTTTTTGTTATTGGGCAGATTTTAGTAACACACCCTGTTTTAGCACTCCCCATATACAGAGTTTGACATTGCAAGGGGGCCACAATACATCAGGTTTCCTCTGGTTTTCTTGTAGCTGACAGGGGTGGGCTGTGCCGGGGGACAAGGTGGTATATACCCCCCATCACTCGAGCAGGCCAGGAAAATGTCTATTTTGGGCTGGTGGACCTACCGGCCCAAGTCTCTATTGCTTGGTGGCTGGCCCCTCCTTCAGGACCAGCCACGTACTATCATTGGAGGTGGACCCTTCCCTCTCTGAAGCCTATCTACAAAGGACCTGGTATGACATTGGACACACACCACGTGACAGGTGTTATAGTCTGTGTTATGTTATGTTAATATAGTGTGTGTGTGTGTGTTTGTGCAGCATGTTACTATAGTGTGTGTGTGTGGTGGTTAGCATGTTATTATTGTATGTAAGGGGTGGGTAGCATGTTACTATAGTGTGTGTGTGGTAGGCAGCATGTTAATATAATATGTGATGGAAAGGCTAATGTCTTCTTTGTTAGACATTAGCTGACCAGACTTTAAGCATAAGTATATGTACACATTTATAATTTGAATTCATCCAAGATCCATTAAATTTGTAACATGTTACATTCTTATGGCAATGAAAGAATAATCACTTCTCACAACAAGTCTTCCTCTGGGCCCCCAGTCTGGACTGTAGATGCTAAACAGTTATCCTGACACTTAAAAATGCATTTAGGCTGATGTCATCCTCTTTAATTTCTAATTCTGAATTTGTACTTTGAGATTGATACTTTAGAAGACTAGGTCCTCTCACAACGCAAAGATTTTCATGAGAAAATACGTAAGTTTCCCATCTTGCAAAACAATGTGATTGAGGCAAAATGGAGCTCCTGGCTTTTAATATGGCTCTGGAGGAGCGGTGGTATTTACTAGAGGGCAACTGAATCCGGAAACTGATCCTGTTGGAACATCAAAATGTAAATCAGGACCCTAGTTCTTATCTTGAGTTATATAAAGTGTTTTCTGACTCTACTGAGCAATATTTTTTTTTTGCCCTTCCTCTTAAAAGCACAGACACATAAAATCTTGAACTAATTGGTATTATAGGGTTTTTGCTCATTAATACTTTGACATTCCTCACCCATTTATATGCACATAAAAAGGTACTTTTTCATTTGAGTATAATTAGTTACATGGGAGTATATATTTCTGTCAGCATTAATGTTCTCGGGTTGGTTTTCACAAGTCTTTCTATGCAACACAGACCATACTTGAAACAAGCATAAACAAACAATATTGCATCAAAATAAATTTCATGTAAAAATATTATAGGTGTGATAAAAACTTCCCAAGTCCAAAAAACTATGTGCTTAGATTTAACCATGATCATAATGAATAATTTTCAAAGCCTTTATCATAATTTTGTCGAAAATTCGTCCAAAATTCTTCTTTCATATTGTGAGCGTTGTTTATATAACATGTAATTATAGTTTCTGGATCAGAATTGTTGATCAGGTAATAAGCAATAGACTTCAAGTTCAGTATTATGGATTAAACTATGACATTTTGTTTGAGCCATTAGTCCAAAACTGGGTTAAAAGTTCATTATTAAATGCGTGTAATTCATGTCCAACATAACGAAAGGTTTCCATCATAAATTCCAGTCACATAATCAATTAACCCTTCTAAACGTTCAACTTCATATTGATTAATCATAAATCCAAAATTTCCATAAGTAAACATATTACCAATACTTATTCCAACTTATGTTCTATGGATTTGTTAATGAGTGGAACATATTTTTTATTGACATTTTCTCTTTTCTTTCAGAACATATTGTGTGACAAAACCTTTTTCAAATCATCATGCAATATTGTATAAATCTAAGGAACCACTCTCCCTAAATAGCATAATCCTATAGAATTAACTGGTAACCATTTATAGTAAATGTCTACCACTGCTCAAGCTACCTGTAAAAGATCAATTGTGCAGATATTGTAGGCCTATGGTATGATTACCCTCTATTTGTTTGTTTAAGAATTTTATTACTTTGTTTGTAGTGTGTGATTAGTGGGTGTTAACTCATGAAAGTGGTCACATGACTAGTTGAACCTATTTAAACAGCAGTCTTAGGCTGTTTAAGCCTGTAGGCTGCTAGCTAGTGAAGATTCTTCTACGTGAAATTCTTACAAGTGTACTAACTAGATGGTTGAGCTGAGGGATGCCTATGTAATGTGGAAAAATGACAAAATGTATTTTGACTGTATGTCTAACTGGTGGGAGTATGTCAAGGGCAAGTTTCGCAGTTTCTTTCAGGCTAAAGGCCGCCAACAGGCGTGTGAGAGGAAGAGAAACTTCAGGAGGCTTCAGCGTCAGCTGCAGTCCCTGCTGGATCTCCAACTTTGCGGCTGGTATGTGAAGGATGATCTGGCTGAGGCCAAGGGGGGCCTGAAAAGGCACTTCGAGGAAGAGGCCAGTCACATCATCTTCAGTTCCAAGGTGGAGAATCTGGAGAAGGGTGAGAAATGTAATTCTTTCTTTTTCAGAAAACTCCACTCCGGCCACACGCCCCTGACTGAACTGCGGGACGAGTCTGGCACCCCCAGGAGGGGGAAGGAGGGCGTCATGGGAGATGTCACAGACTACTACGGCAAACTCTACTCCCCTAAGACTACAGACAACGATGCGGCTGAATCTTTCCTGTCAGGTATCACTAACCCTATTGATCCTACAGGTAGGGCAGCTACGGATGCCCCCTCACTTTGGGGGAGCTGCACTCTGCCACTAAATCCTTTAGGCCGGGCAGGACCCCGGGCAGTGATGGCCTCCCAGCCGAGCTCTATGTAGCGATGTGGGACCTCATTGGCCCGGACCTGCTAGAGCTGTATGAGGAGATGGTGGTGGAGGGCAGGATGCCTCCTACTCTGAGAGAGGGCTTGATCACGATTTTGTATAAGCGCAAGGGAGAGAGATGTGACCTCAAAAAATGGAGGCCCATCTCCCTCCTGAACGTGGACTACAAGATTCTGGCCAAGGTACTAGCCAACAGGCTAAAGGTTGTCATTGGGCGAATTGTTCATCCTGATCAGACTTGTGGCATTCCTGGTAGAAGGATTGCAGACAGCCTTGCGCTGCTGAGGGACACGGTTCATTATATCAAAGACCGCCATGTACATGTGGCCCTGGTCAGTCTTGATCAGGAGAAGGCCTTTGATCGTGTCTCTCATGGTTTTATGCGTAAGGTTCTGTGCAGGTTTGGATTGGGTGATATGTTTTGCTCTTATGTTAACCTGATGTACCTTGATATTTACAGCTCGATGTTGGTGAACGGCTGGAAGACTGACCCCTTCTCCATCATGTCTGGGGTCAGACAAGGCTGCCCTCTTTCACCTCTCCTTTTTGTCTGTTGTATAGAGCTCTTTGCGATGTCCATCAGGCGAAACCCAGAGATCAGAGGGATCACCGCACCGGGTCCAGACCGACTAGAGGCCAAGTGTTCGCTCTACATGGATGACGTCACTGTCTTCTGCGCTGATCAGCGTTCGGTGGCAGCACTCGTCCAGACCTGCAACAACTTCGGCCAAGCTTCAGGGGCAAAAGTCAACTGCGGGAAGTCAGAGGCTATGCTGTTCGGTCAGTGGCACCTGACATCCCCCGCTGCATTCCCCTTCACAATCAAGCCGGACTTCATCAAAATCCTTGGAGTTTGGTTTGGTGGAGAGGAGACGGCCCTGAAGTGCTGGGAAGAGAGACTGGCAACAGTCAGACAAAAGATTGGATTGTGGAGCCTCAGACTCCTTACCATCGAAGGGAAAGCACTGGTACTGCGCAACGAGATTCTTCCCGTTCTTCAGTACACGGCCCAAGCTTGGCCACCTCTTGCTGCCGTCTGTAAGACCATCACGAGGACAGTCTTTCACTTCATCTGGGGCTCCAAAATGGACAGAGTGAAGCGGTCAGTTATGTACAAGGAGCCCCACAAAGGTGGGAAAGGGATCCCTGATATCCCCAACATGCTGCGGGCCTTCTTTGTTTGCAACTGTATCCGCAGGACACTCCTTGAAAAGAACGTTTGCTCTGCTGGGAAGTCCATGTCCCGCTTTTTCCTTCTTCCTCTTTGGAGGAAACTTGGTTGGGACAAGTGGGACAGCTCCTTCCCTTACAACTGGACAACACCTTGGTTTTACCTGGATGTTGGACAATTTGTGAGGGAGCACCATCTGGAGGGACTTAAACCAGACTTGTGGAAACCTAAAACTATCCACAAGCTCATCAGAGCTAAGGACATTATGGAGTCTGTTCCAGGGCTCCCTGTGGCCACGGCCAAACATGTTTGGGAGAATGTGGCCTCTAAGAGACTGACTAATGGACATAAAGACATTGCATGGATGGCCATTCAGGGGGGTTTGCCTCTCAGGACATTTATGCACTCCCGGAACCTGTGCAGATATGTTCACTGCCCCTTTTGTATTACCAAGAGGGAGACTGCTCAACATATCTTTTGGGACTGTCCCACTGCACAGGCATTGTTGGATGCCCTGGAACATGAACTTAAGGACAGTGTGCCCAGGACTTGCCTTTCATACCATTCGGTATTTTATGGATTATTTCCTGGGACTCACACCGTTGAGGCAATCCAGGAGGCCTGGCGCCTTATGAACTGTTTTAAGAATGCTATGTGGCTTGCCAGGAACCGCCTCATCTTGAAGCGGGAGAAGATGACCATCCAGGACTGTCGCAGGCTTATCCATAGCCTGTTAAGAGACTATAACACCCTTGACAGTCCTGAGAAAGATGAAGACGACGATTGATTGTAATTGATTGATTGTTGTCTCCTCTTCACCTTCTCCCCATTGTGTCTATTTCCAATAAAAAGCTTTGGTTTGTGCTCCCCTCCCTCCCCCCCTCCAACCCATTCCCCTTCACAGCATGAAGTATTATTGAATGTCATGTCTATTTATGCACCCTTCCCTTTGTGTCTGTTCTCAATAAAAACTTTTTGCTCGTGACTCCATCACCCTACCCCTCTCACCTACCTCCCCCTCACATCCAATGTTATTTTATTGCACTGTGATACGCTTTAAAGTTTGAATGGTTAGTGCAGTACTTGATGTATATAGTGTAGGATGTCATGTCTTGTACTTTATGCCCTGTATTGTACTAAAACGTATGCATGATCATGTCTTACGGTGTACTGTGTACACTTGAATGAAACGTATGAACTGTGTTTTTTGTACTTTATACAAAATAAAGCTACTTTTTCAATCAAAAAAACTAGTACAGTTAGAGATATACAAGAGATGAACAAGAGGAGAACAGGAGGGGAACCTTTTACCTGCAAACACTGCTCCATGAGGACAACATTCAACATTCTGCCTTGAGCTCTGATATCCTTCACCACCAGGACTGCTAACTGCCTGGACACTCCCTGCTGAACTGTTTGTCACACTTATTCAGGCCTGCTGCAGTAATATGACTTGGTGATTATTCTTATACTGCTTGGATTCCCACTTTTAATCCACATTGTTGCTCCACTTAGCTTTAACTTTGACCTGCCTCCCTCTTGTCCTGTGGACTTGGATAACCAGCTCAGTGCACCTTGTATTATGCCTTCTGTTATACTATTGCCTTCCAATCTTACCTGATGTCACTGTCTCATCTAACTGTTTTTTCTAAACACACCCATCTGGTATCTCTGCTGTTCTTTCTGCTTCTTATTCCCTGACTCATACTTTACATCTCCTCTTCCTCTTTTCTCTCCTTCTACCTTTGCACTCTTTCATTTTCCCCTCTTGTGCTATCACCATTTCCTCGCTCCACTTGTAAGCCCTTACCATTCTTGATTTCTGAATTCTTTCAACTGTCTATTCCACACCTTCTCTAGCTTTATCATGATTTACTCCTCTTTCACTTCTGTCCCCTCCCTTTATCCCCTGCTTCTTATGTCCGACCTTTCCATATTCTTCCTCCTCCTCACTCCCCCCTCTCACTTCCCATCCCCCTCCCTATTTCACTCCTCTCTTCTCTTCTGTGCCTCTGGGCCCCTGATCTAACATGCTGCCCCCTCTTCCATCTTTTCCTCTCTCCTCCGTTTCCCCACTCACACCCTTTCCCTCTTGTCCCCTTTGCTGCACTTCTCTCAGCGTCAGTCTGTTCCTACCTACCACCTACCTCTCTTTCCCCCCAGCTAATCTTCTCCCTCAAGTCACTCCTACATTCTGCCTCTCCCATTCATAAACCCCCTTATCTGCCCCATCTCATATCCCCCCTACCTCTTGCTCCCCTGCCCCTCGTCTCCTGTCTGCTGACAAATCCCCTTATATTTCTGCTTCTCGTCCAATTCCTACCCTCTCTTCCTGTCATTCCCCTCTCTCCATATCATACTCATCCTTGCAGAAGAGCAACCCCAGCAATCTAATCCACATCTCTCCTCTTCCCTCTCTTCCACTATCCTGTGGTCTCAGGAATGCCAGATCAGTCTGTAGCAAATTAACCTCTATCCATGATCTCTTTATCTCTAGATCCTTCAACCTGCTTGCCATCACTGAAACCTGGCTATCCCCTGAGGACACTACCTCTCCAGCTGCTCTCTCTTTTGGGGGCTTGTCCTTCTCCCACACACCCAGACCTGGGGATTGGCAAGGTGGTTGCGTCGGCATACTTCTCTCCTCCTGCTGTTCTATTTGGGTTCTTCCCCCCAAACCCTCCCTCTCTTTTTCCTCCTTTGAGGTACACGCTATACGCCTATTCCACCCAGTCCACCTCTGTATTGCGGTTATATACCGTCCTCCTGGTCCTGTCTCCGAATTTCTTGATCACTTTGCCACCTGACTCCCTCAATTTCTCTCCTCTGACCTTCCCTCCCTCATCTTGGGGGACTTTAATATCCATTTTGACAATCCCTCAGACCCTGCTGCCTCCAAACTTCTCTCTCTCTCCTCCTCCCTTGGTCTCTCTCAATGGACCTCCTTTCCCTCCCACCGCAGTGGTCACTCCCTAGATCTGTTTTTTTCACACCTCGGTACTGTCTCTGACCTCATTAATTCACCTTTTCCTCTCTAGGACCACCATCTCCTCGCTTTTAGCATCTCTCCACCCCTCTCATCGTCCCCGTCCCGCAAGGTTACTCTCACCAGGCGTAATCTTAACAGTTGATCCTACCAGTTTCTCCTCCTCCCTGGGCTCGCTCCTCTCCCCCATCACCACTCTTTCTTGCCCCGATATGGCTGTCTCCTTTTACAATCGCACTCTTACCACTGCTCTTGACTCTGTCGCCCCGGCTGTCACCGTCAAGCTTCGTCGGTCCCCGCCGCAACCATGGCACACTAAACTTACCCACTATCTTCAAAAATGCTTCCTCAGTGCAGAACGGCTTTGGAGAAAGTCACGCACTCATGCTGACTTCTTCCACTTCAAGTTTATGCTTGCCTCTTACAGTTAGGCCCTATCCCTCTCTAAACAATCTTTCTTTAAAGCTCTCATTTCCTCCTAATCCTCCAACCCCCGTCTGCTTTTTGCCACCATCAACTCCCTACTGTCCCCTCCCCCTCTCCCACTCCCCCCCATGCTCTCTTCTGTCGACTTTGCCACCCACTTCACCTCCAAGATTGAGGCTATACGTCATGACATCTGCCAGCAGTCCCTTCTTACCCCATCCTCTCTCCCCTCCATGACCATTCTGTCCCCCTTCTCACCCTCTTCTGCTGCTGCTATCTCCTTTCTCCCCTCCCCTCCTGCTCACCCTCCTTCTCTTCCTTCATGCGGGTATCTGCAGATAAAGTCCATGCCCTTCTCTCTTCCTCTCCCCCCTCCACTTGCACACAGGACCCAATCCCCTCCCACCTCCTCCGCTCCCTTTCTCTTGAAGCCTGCTCCCACCTTGCACACCTCCTTAACCTCTCCCTCTCCTCTGAAATCTTCCCCATCTCTTTTATACATGCTCTTGTCTACCCCATACTCAAGAAACCGTCCCTTGATCCCGCCTCTCTCTCTTATTACCGCCCTATTTTGCTTCTTCCTTTTGCCTCCAAACTCCTTGAACGGGTTCTACAACCGTCTCACCTACTTTCTCTTCTCTCACTCACTCCTTGACCCGCTTCAATCTGGTTTTCGCCCCCTCCACTCCACTGAAACTTCCCTCACTAAGGTCACTAATGACCTTCTCTAAATCTAATAGACACTACTTCCTTCTTATCCATCTTGACCTCTCTGCTGCCTTCGATATCGTTGACCACGCACTCCTTTTGCAAACTCTCAAATCTATAGGCCTATGTAACACTGTCCTCTCCTGGTTTTCCTCTTACCTCACCAACTGCTCCTTCTCAGTCTCTACTCATGATTGTACATCACCCCTCTTCCCCTACTTGTTGGCGTTCCTCAAGGCTCCGTTCTTGGCCCCCTGCTTTTCTCGCTCTACACCTCTTCCCTTGGTGTCCTCATCCGCTCCTTTGGCCTCCAGTACCACCTCTATGCGGATGATACCCAAATTTATCTTTCATCCCCTGACCTCTCCCCCTCCCTTCTGTCTCGTGTCTCCTCCTGTCTCTCGGCCATCTCATCTTGGATGTCCCAACGCTTCCTTAAACTCAATATTTCTAAGACCGAGCTTAGTCTTTCCCCCTGCCAGGACTCAACCACCTCCCCCCCTCCCTATTTCTGTTATTAACACTACCCTCGTTTCTGTCGCCCAAGTCCGATGCCTTGGGGTCATCCTTAATTCCTCCCTCTCAATCAAGCCTCACATTCTGTCCCTATTAAAATCCTGCTAATTCCACCTTTGAAATATATCTAAGATATGTCCCTTTCTCACCACGAAAGCCACGAAAACCCTTGTTCACTCGCTTGTTATCTCTCGCCTTGACTACTGTAACCTCCTTCTCCCTGGCCTACCTGATTCTCGCCTTGATCCTCTTAAGTCAATCCTTAATGCTGCTGCCCGCCTCATTTTTCTCTCCCACCGCTCTGTATCTGCTGTCTCCCTCCAACAGTCACTACATTGGCTCCCCATACCCTACAGAATTAAATTTAAACTCCTCACCCTCACCTTTAAAGCTCTTAGTCAATCTTCCCCTCCCTACATCTCCAATCTCATCTCTACCTACACTCCTACCTGCCCCTACCGCCACCTCACTACTTCACTGATCACCTCCTCTCACTCTCGTCTTCAGGACTTTGCCCGTGCTGCTCCCCTGCTGTGGAACGATCTTCCACGTTCCATCAGGTTAGCATCTACTCTCAAAGGCTTCAAGCGTGCCCTTAAGACTCATTTCTTTATTCAAGTCTATCAGTCCTCCTCCTAACTCTCTTGTCCTGGCTCTCTCCCCTAGTTAGTACCACCCTTTATGTGTCTCCCCCTTCCCTTTAGGATGTAAGCTCTCATGAGCAGGGCCCTCTTTTCTTGTGTGCTCCTTCTACTGTTCCTTCACCCTCTGTACCTCTTGGCCTGCTTCGCTATCCCTGTTTTCCCTGTTTTCTTAAGCCTTAGCCTTCTTCTCGCTGAGTTTTACCATCCCTTTCCCTATCTGTCCCAGAGTTGATCTGATTTGTGGTATTGTATGTCCTTTGTCTGAGTCTGGTCTTATAATTAATTTTATAATAATGCATTGTGTACATTCTTTACTTTTAAGAGATTTGCTGACTTTTTTAAACTTAGTTGCATCTGTTTCAATTTTAGCTTTAGCTTAGCTTTATCATCTTCTGTAATTTCTAAATCTCTGTCTATATCAAAAGTGGTGGCTTTGTCAAGTTATACATATTGTCAACAATTCAACCACAATTTCTAAGATCACAATTTTGTTCTTTTTATTTTATATCAGGACTAATATGTGTCAGTTCTTCATAAGATACCAGAACTGGTGACATTGGTATATTCTTACTCAATAGAGGAGTTTTCGTACACACCCAACAATTTGTAACTCCTCACACTTCACCTAGCATAGCATGCAATTGATCAATTGGATATTCTTTCTTGTAATACTCATTATTGAGAACACCATATTATGCAGCTTTCTTCTGATGGAGTACCACAATACTCACAAATACATTTTAGAATTGGTGGTAATCCTTTACTATTTCTGAATTTCCTTGTTTTTCCTGTTTAGAAAAGAAGAAGAAATGGTCTTATTCAAATCCTCCTCGTCTAATATATTAGATAGGCTATCACTTCCCCAACTTCTCCTCAATTCCTCTTCAAAATATAATAAAACTTGCCAATGAACAGGACCGTTCCATCGATCTGTAAGGGAACCAGAGCAAAAGACATTTCTTACCATAACATAGTGTCTAGGTTGTATCTTGTGTGCAGGCCCAAGAGCTGCTTCTGGTTGAATCTCCTTCTGTGCCTTCCCCAAGCTTCTGTAACTATTTAGACAACTGTATGACATATTGAACAGTTAGATCATGATACAGTTTCAAGTCAGTCTGTGGATAAATAACGTATCTTGGCTGAAGTCCAAATAACAGTTCATAGGGAAAGAGATTGAGTGGAGATTTAGGTGTGATTATGATACTATGATGCACTAAAGGAAGTGTCTTCTACCCATGCCATTCCTGTTTCTTTTGTAATCTTAGTTATTCTTTAATTACTTAATTTATTCTTTCAACTTTCTCTGAAGCTTGAGAATGATATAGGGTATAAAGTTTTGAATCTATTCCCACCATGTTACACATTCTTTGAAACACTTTTCCTGTGAAATGAGTTCCCCGATCTCTATCTATAACTCTGGGTGAACCATATCTAAATACAAATTCTTGCAAAATCTTTTTAACAGTAAATTGCACTATGGGGGGGTTCAATTGGGCGTGTTACTGCTGAAAGTAACACGGCCTGTGCACTATTACAGTTACTACGGTAGTAGTGCACATAATTACCATTAGTATGGTGATCTTTAACACTGGTTAAAGATTACCTGGGTTGATTTTACCGTATTAACGGTAATTGGTTTAACGCAGAATTATTCCGGGGGAAATTGAATTCCCCCTATGTCTGAGGCACCAAGGCCTCGACCCACCAACACATATCAATTCTAACTAACACATACTGTAACCCTCATATATTTTGTTCAATTGAATAAAATCAATAAACAAATTTTTAACCTCTGAAAAGATTAGACAAATGCCTGACCTTAGTGGGCACTGTTTTTCCTACATTGTTCTTAAGACAAAATATATATATTTCACATTTAGGGCTAGATTTACTAAACTGCGTGTTTGAAAAAGTGGGGATGTTGCCTATAGCAACCAATCAGATTCCAGCTGTCATTTTGTAGAAGGTACTAAATAAATGAAAGCTAGAATCAGATTGGTTGCTATAGGCAACATCCCCACTTTTTCAAACCCGCAGCTTAGTAAATCTAGCCCTTAGACTTAGCAACTGTAGTAAATCCTGGGCATACCGATAAGATATTACAATCCTAATCATGTTATCTGCTCACATGTGTACTAAGCCATGAACACTTTCTTTCAAGAGCTGGTATCAACATTTTTGATGCCACTTGTCTATTTTATATATCTACAAAATTACATCCTCTGTTTTATGACGCTGCTTAATTGTCCATGTATTAATTTCATTTAGTGTAGCTTTTTCCTGACAGTATCACAAAATGCTTTTGAGTACCTACGACTATGTCATGAAAAATAATCAACTGAGTCTGTGACTGTAAGTTCGGTTACCTGAACTGAGTATAAGCCGAATGACTTAGCTTCAATTACCTCATCTTGTGTAGTAACTGAATATCCTGTCACTAGTGAACCATCATGTGTTTATCTATGAATCATTTTCATTAGTAAAGAAAATTTAATCTGGATTCTCCAATGTAGTCTCAGAAATGTCTGGTCATACAGAAACAATTTGACTCAAGCACTTAATACTATCATGCTCATTATCCTGTGAGGTTTCAGAGGGCAACAAGGTAGCAGGATTGAGATTTTAATATTTGTGTATTGTGCCGTTAGTAGGAGTTAGTAGTGTAATTTTATTTCATTTTAATTTCTCATTGTAAAAACCTCGCTATAGACACATGCCCAGTCTGTGCACTATTCAGGAGTGTGAGCAACAGCATGAAGTACAAACGAATGTAACTCATGGTGTTACACAATATTCTGTGTCTTTACCACAAAAATAGCTGCTGCAGCTATAGACTTTAATGCCTTCGCCACCTATCTATTGTATGCTAATTGTGTGCGTCTATGTTATGCATGAATTTGTGTAAGAACTCCTAAACATTGTAGACAGTGCTCTCATTATTAGCACAGTACAACTGAAAAGATTCATGAGTGTGTTCCTAATCCAGCATATAGCTATGGCTGAAAATCCTGGAATCCACTGACAGAGTTGTGACATACCAAAAAACAAACATGGAGACAGACCTGTTAGCTTCAAGTACATGTAAATACAACGTAAAGCAAAACAATTAGTAACTTTGCACGTTCGCAAAGCCGTGTTGCATTGGAGGGAGATGTAAATTTGAAATGTGATGACAGATTTATAGTTGGGATAGGGCATGTCCTAGATCACCTTTAAGTTTAAGTGTACAAAGAAAGCTATCAAGTATTTGTGTGCTACATGCAAAACAGCCAGTATTTAACTTATATGCAAAATAATAAACAAGTATGCACCCCTTGCAGTCTAACATGGTTTTGTCCAGGGAAAAACATACTCATTTTTTCCCCCTTACTTTCCTTAATGAATTGGGCCCACTGTGTGTGTATATATATATATATATATATATATATATATATATATATATATATATATATATATTATATGCAGTTTTAATGCATACATCTATAGTTTTAATGATTCCAAAGTAAGTTAAGGACCTGAAGACTCAGCTCTATTTCACTAATACATTTATTATAGGTTATGCAAATACAAGATAAGTAAACACAATGGTAATAAGTGTTCTAATTATTTACGCTTCGTTAACTTCACACATAATAAAAACACAAACCTATTTTACAAACTTTGACAATAAGCACACATACTATACACTTTATGAATATATGAGATAAAACAGCATAGGTACCTGTTTGCTAATGTCTTAGAATCCTTCTCTCTGCTTCCCTCTAAACTGAACTCCAACTCCAACTAATTTCCTTTGGTCTGGCCTCATATTTATACCCTACCTCACTGGAATTTTCCCAGAGTATAATGCAATGTAGCCTGAGTGATTTTCCAGTATGTCATAAGCCAATTCTACCCCAGGTTAACAAGGATGGAGAGTACCATAAAATGTGGAATGTCTTTTCATCACCAATCAACTTTGATATGTTATTAAGCATTTTTGCTTGGGATCCCTATTGTAAATATCAGTGACATTTTGGTGGTAGCTGTTTATAATGGACAAACCTGTTCTATTTTCACAGGTGTTCCGAGTTTCTAAAGCTGGGTACACACTGCAGTGTTTTCGCCCAATAATCGGCTCAACCAGCCGACATACGACTGCTCGTTCAAAAGTCGGGTCAGTGTGTGCAGTGACACGATGGTCAAAAGTCTGCCTATATGGACGATTGTCGCCTCATTTGGTTGGTCTTACCGTTAAAAATGTTAGTTCCAATCTCGTTTCTGTTGTGTAGTGTGTATAAGTTTCGGACCGATCCACGACAGTGAGTGTGAAATTACAATCATTGCTCATGACAACATGGCTGTAAAAAGTCACTAATGGGACGGCCGTTCTTCCCTTTATCGTCTAAAACAAGGCTAGTGTGTATGCAGTCCATGGACCGAGCGATCAGTCCATCGATCGGGTGTAAAATCGATCGGCATAAAAAGTTGGTGGAAAATTCTGTAATGTGTACCCAGCTTTACTAAATGTAATTGCATCCACCCGTGTTTTATGGTCTAATCTGTTGCAACTAATGCTAAAAACATAACATTTATTTACTGTAAATCAGTTTTACTGACCATATTATTTAACTAATTCCCTATGCGACACATTTGTGCATATAAACTGTATCGTACCACATCTATGTTGCAAAAAAATGTATATAATCAGTCAGCTGTTAATAAAATCATTTTAATATTATCTATGATGTATTTTAATTAAACAATTTTCATCTGGTAACAGTCACCCCCTTGTAGCCGTGACAATTTTTGGAGATGACTACACACATTAAGATAACAATTATTTATATCTAGCACATGCCAGTTTTTCTAACTTAATAATTAATAATAATTAATAATTAATAATAATTGTCTCATAAGGCAAGAAGTCATAACATCATTGATATTAAAATGATTATCAAGATTGTTTGTCCGATCAACAACCCCTTAAAACAATCTCAAGCAAGGTGTTGGTCATGGTGATTTCAAAATCTCCATCATGCAATAATTCATTTAATGTTGTATCTGCCTTCTAGGCCATGTTATTAATTTGAAATGTGTGTGTATCTTTCCGATCTAAGAGTTTTTGTAAATTTAAGGTTAAAAGATCTATGTGTATGTTGAACAATGGTAAATATTCTTCAATGTTAGATATTTTTGGATCACAATCTCTATTTATGTTCTTCTCATAAATAAGAATGCAGGCAATAATGGTCTGACCAATGGTAGTGTACTCATGTGAAGTGAAGAAGAAATTTGGGTTCGGCATTGGACACGACTTTCTCCCATAATTAGTGACTATGCCGTACAGTCCATTCATGTTGTACGTAACCTTCACCACTAGAGTTCTCCATTTTCTTAATTGTACTAGACATGCAATGTCTTTTGCTGCATAGTTAGATGATGTATTTAGCTTTGCACTGTATCTGATCTTCGTGGGAATGTTGTACTGTTCATCTATGTCCATGAGCAAAGTGTTTGGCTTACTTGATTCCAGGTCGCAGATTGGCCATTCAATTTAAAAAACGTTACAGCGGTACAAGTACTGACTTCCCTTGACTGTACAGCAAGCGGTGTGTGGCACTTTCCAGGTGTCATTGATTCGGACCAGCAGCTCTGGTGTGTCTAACCATTCTTTGTAAATGTCTTTCCATGTATCCAAAGGAGTAGACTGTAGACAATTTGTCAAAGAATGACTTGCCTGGATCAAAAACAGGTAGAAAAAGTGGTAAAGGGATGCATACAGGATATCATTGATTGCACAGGGTTGCTGTTTGTTGTGGCAATGGGGTGAACCTTTGTTAGGGTGAGCAGTCACAGAACCTAAATATCTAATTGTGGAGATAGGAATAGGTCTGCAAGTATCTCTTGGGGTATTCCCCCCCCCCCACTGCTCCTGTTAGCTTGTGAGCGCTACCAATTGTTCAGATCCTTATACCTAAAAATATCAGGTATTCTACCAGATTGTATGTCTCTAAATACATGTGTGATTGCGATGAGGACATAAGTAATATATGCAGTGCATGTTATCTATTTACCTGCATGATTTTGTTTGGCTTCTTTGTTGTTGAGTTCAATTATTTTATTTATCTTGGCTTAATTCTCTGAGAACTATATTGCTATATCACGCATATTATAAACAGTACATTTTTTTCACTGGCCAGACCCTCAATGCCCTGCAGGACAGGTTTCAAGACATATTGGCCCTCTTTCTACTCAACAATACCTATGTACTTCCAAATTGGCTCAATTCCAAATTGACATCCTGGAACAAAATCGTCCCAGAATGGATCAAATGATCACATGTAAACTTTGTAATTTCCTGGATCTAAAAATACCCTTTTATGGAATAGGTAGTCTGTCCTGCATGTGGGTCTTGAGTTCTACTGTGGTGAGAAGCAATAATATCTACTAATAAGGAAGCATAAAATAAAGAAACATTACTATTTACAGATACTATTTTCTATTTACACAATAACCAAATTGTGCCATATTCCATTTTGATACGTTCAGAACTACTGCCACATGTATGTATTGTACATTGTTTATCAGAGAACCAGGAATGGAGGTGGCAGTGAGACCACAAGCGGGTCTTTAACTTGTATCTGGGCATTCAATTGTTGCAGCAGATGGCAGTATTTTCTCTGTTGTCATTGTGGTAATTGATGGAGTATGGTCTATTTCAAGGGACAGATTTAGTGAGATGCCTCCAGGAATATAACATCTCTTTACTGTGGGTGAATTTTCAGAGGTGGGAATGGGAATCATAAAAACGTATGTCCAGGTTCCTGTGTCTATAAGTTTTGTGCTACTAAGCAATAATTATCCATTTGGAAACACATGTACTCTGCCCTTGTACTGTGGAGAGTTTACTCCGTTTACATTATCCCAGACTTTCATGTTGTTCTCTGTTGGGCCCCACCAGTATAACTGTTTCTCAGTTGCACCTAGAATTGACATTGGAAGGAGGATGGATTCTCCCTCTTTACACAACTTTGGATTTGCTTCCACCTGAATTTAAATATTGATTATGCTGGTGCCCTGGATCGGGTAGTTTCACCAATATGGATAGGAACAAAGTTGGGATTCTCATTTCCTGTGGAAAGAAGATGATGAGGAAAAGGAGAACAGTTATTCAGTTGTCCACTCACCTTTGTACAATTTCATTTTATTGGCCTGTACCCACTTGTCCTGCACTTTCTTTGTGTCTCTGACCCTTATTTTGTATACTGAGGGGCTTATTTTATTCACGATTGAAAATAGTACTCTCCATTTCTTGCCCAGGCCATGTTCTCTGGGGCGAAATTCTAAAAGCATGACCTTTTCTATCACTTCCCAACCTATTTCCCAAGTGAGCTTTTCCTTTTTCTGGCCTTTCTGTTGTGCTGCAAACAGATGAACCTCTATGAGTGCTTTTACCAATTTTATAAGGCACTGGTTCATTGACAGTCTTTCAATAGTAGGGGTGTGCAGATCTATCCATATTTGTACCGGTAGCCTCATTTGTCTGCCTGTCATTAATTCAAAGTGGGCCAATCTGGCGTCCGACAAAGGTGTGACCCTTATCGCCATTGACACAACGAGTAACAAATTGTCCCAACAAACTTTCTCATCATCTGTTGGAACATTCAAACTCTCCTGAGGATTCAGGGTAATAAGGAACTTTGTTATAGTCCTGGCATTCTCATGCATGTTTGCATCACAATACCTATGAAATGTGAACCTTGCTCTGATTCAACTGATGTTGAGAGACCCAGCCGTGTGAATATCTGTTTGACCAAAATTTTTGCTGTTCTCAGAGCTGTGTTACATTTAGTGGGGAAGATTTCTACTGATTTTGAAAACAGATTAATTGCAGCCAACACATATGTGTTATTTTTGGCTGTGATAGGCAGAGGGCCCATTTAGTCAATTTGTAGAGTATTCCAGAATCTTCCCTTCTCTGTATTCTAAGGGCAGCATTTATCATCCTAGGTGCTGGTTTAACTTGGGCACATAACACACAGTTGTCTCAGTATTGTTGTACATTTTGCCCATGTCTGGCCACCAACCTACTGTCTTTAGCCTCTTCTGAGTCTTTTTTAACCTTTGGTGTTCACTTGTGGGGGAGCTCATGTACCAGATATATCATTTCATGCCTGTACTCTATTGGAACCACCCATGTTGTATCTTTCCCATTGTGGATAAGTATTTCCTTGTCATTGGTTAATGTCATATTTTGTGTGTGCTGCCAATGTGTTTCCTTCTGTTAAACTCCTCATTCCTCAACTGTTGTATGGTTTCTTTAATTTCAGGGTCCTGCATTTGGATCTCTAAAATGTCTGATGCTTTTATCAATTTTGGCCTTTTTGTCACTGCACATAAAAGAAGACACACTTTTGGCTCTGTGCTGGCGTTAGGTATTTGCAACAGATCCCCCTCTTGTGCCCCTTAGATGGCTGACAGCTCATACATTTCATTCTCTTCATGGTATGGTGATGCATGTGAATGGCCTTTGACTTTACAGACCCAGGGGATATGGGCTAGGCTCTGTGCTAAGGAGACTATGTACTGAAGGAGGTCTGCATATTTAAGAGGGCCTCTATCAGATGAGGTATACTGATGAGTGTGCCAAAAGGGCAGAAATTCAGTAAGAGCATTACACACCCATGCTGAATCACAGTACACTGCTATTTTAATTTCTGTGGTCTTGGAATAACTCAAAGACATGTGCTACTGCTGCCAGCTCAGCGTATTGTGTAGATTTTACATCACAAGAATGAAAAACAGATTGTGGCCTCTTTTGGGGACACAATATGTACACACCAAACCCTACATGGAGTGAGCCTTGTACAGAAATCTGAAAAATCAGCAATGAAAGCCCTAGAATAATTTACCAACCCCAGGAAGGATCTCAGTGTAGGTATCTGTCGATATTGTTCTCCCATCAGATGTAACATTGATCCCAGAAAGGAAACTTGTTTTGTTAGACTGTAAATCACGATTTTACCTTCTCCAATCATTTGATTTTGGCTTGGTCCATCACGATTCTACCTTCTGCAATCTGTTGACTTTGGCTTTGTCCAACACTATTATACTTTTGCCAATCCTTTGACTTTGGCTTTGTCCATCATTAGTCTACCTTCGATAGTCTGTTTTAATTCAGATTGTACCTCAACTGAAAGAGAACGGTCATATAACTGACAATGCCTAAAAACACATTTTGCAGCAATATAATATAATTTTCCATTGTGTCGTTAAAAAAATCACAAATTGAAAAAGATCATTCAGAAGTTAATATAACTATACTCACAGCACTCCTGTCTAGTCCGACTAAGCCATTGTCAATTATTATTATCATTTAACCTTTACGCTACTCTGTACCTTGAAGGGTTTATAATACAAACAAAGTACATACAATGACATGAAACACAATGTAAATATGGACCTGCCCAAATGAGCTTGCAATCAGAGTAGCTGTGTGCCCAGTATACATGCTTGGCACCATGCTCACTGCTTCACAAAACTGCCTGAATGGTAAAGATCAGCCTCACATTTATTATCAGATTTAGTCATATTGCCGTCTGTCTTACTATCCAATAATACTGAATATGGGAATGTGTACTTACCAACTTGGGGCATAACTGTGAAATTCAATCAACTATTTCAGCTTGTTGTTCTTAATTTCAGAGCAAAAAGTTCATCAAGTCCAATTATTACAGCACCCCAGTTGAGCAGTAATCTGCCTGTCCCTTCCTGCCATGTAATCTGCATTGATATTAATTCTTATTCTTTCTTCAAAACTTAAATATCAACTTTGAATTTCTTTATCCAGACAAATGTCCCAAGTACAAATGCAGTGTATCAAAATAAAATCCAAGATAATGTTGCTGATGAGAATTATTCCATTAAATGTTGTTTAGTCGTAATATTTAACATCATCGCTTTTGTCCACTTTTTTATTCAAGAGTCTTATTATTTATATCATATTAACAAGTGCTGCATGAACATATTATATAATTACATCCACTGCCAGCTGAAACTTTATTCCCACTTACTGGCACACAAAATATTGTTCGATTCCCACCAGGGTATCTGAGTATGGTCCATTTTGCAGAACCAGTCTTCTCCAGACAGCAGGATCTTCTGTTAAATTTATTTGCAAATAGATCTTCAGGACTATGGATCAACTATCCCTTTAATTTATGGTATTTATGAAGGATCAAACAGGTCAATGAAAATTGACAAATTGGCAATGCAGATAATTATTATTATTATTGTTTATTTGTAAGGCGCCACAAGGTTTCCGCAGCGACGTACATGGTACATAAATGGGAGATTTATTGCATACTGCACAGGAGAAATTCATTGATTGATTTAATTAATTCTTCTTGTCTAATATGTATTTTGCCAGTGGTTACTACATTCTAATTGTACATATTTTTACAATATTTATCATTCATTATGATATATGTAAGTTAATAAGTGTTCCACCAGAATGGAGTGGATGGGGTGTTTTTTTGAGCTGATTAGTACATACTGGACATCTGGCTTGGAACAGTCATGATATATCAAAAGGGAGAAAGAGAAATGGTTTGTGAACCTCATTGTATCTTAATAGCGCCGTCTATATCTCCAGGTTACTTAACATACATCTGTAGAAATCACAGTGGAACGTACGCCATTTAGCGTAGCGTGCATTGCGCAAATTGCTCTGCATACCCGTAATGTAGGCACAGGCATATGTGCCGATGCAGACTTGCACAATTCTGGCACTTATGCCCATTTTCACCTGGAGAAGAGGGAGCGAAGGGGCATTCTACAGTTGGTCAAATACAGTAAAGGCGTGCACACTCTGCAAACACATATACACCTGTTAGAAGACATATCTTTTGCACAAGCTGTCGACCAGGTACAAATATTCGCTGATGATGATTATGATGACTCAAAGTAAACTAGGAGCATATGATGCTAATGCAAACCCAGACACATCTTCACATGGATCTTCGTATGGGAGTCAATATGTTATATTTCAGTGCTCTTTCATATATAGAGTAATAATGTTTTCACTTGTGTTTTAAATACCACAATTATCCTATAAATCATGTTATTTAGTCTTATGAGTTCTTGCTCATTAAGGTATTGAGTTTTATACTATATATCACAATTTGCTCACAATGGTCCATTATTTGTATGGATTTTACTTAAACATTTCAGTGATTGTCTCCACCGTACCTCCAGAGTTGGCCTGAGAACGTTTCCTATAAAACAAGCAGTTGGTTCCATGTTGGAGAATACCAGAGAACCGATTCTTTAGTTTGGTTGTTATAGAGATCAGATAAATAGATTGTAGAGTTAGAAAAGCATGCATAATAACATGCATTCCTGCAAGAGCTAATAAACTATGATAAAACCTTATAGTTGTAGAGGTGACAAAATAAAAGGTATAGCTAAAAGATGTCAAAGTTGAAAATTTTATGACTTTATAATAGGTATCCAGATTTCCTGTTACAGTTCTATCACATCTCATTCTATTCATGTGATGGCATAGAGAGAAAATAAGAAGCACTGATGACAAGATGACCATGATAAACGGCATAATATTCCACATTAAAGACATATAATTTCGTATTGCAATTAAATTGCTGTTAGATGTTTTGTTAGCTGAATTCTTAGGAATTTTAATGTTAGTGAGCAAAACAAATATTGATGTGAAAGAAATGGTCACCAGCACCGAAGCAATAATCAGATGTACAACCCTTTGTAATAAAATATTCTTCAGACGTAGATAGAAGACATTGTGGAAGTTGGAGATCTTCAAGCAGTAGACAACAGAGAGAAGGGTTGATAACCAGATGCTGACATAGAAGAAGCAAGGCCGAAAAAACCCAACAATTATGTAATATATGATAGGCAGTTCTATAAGAAAAAAGCGACAAAATATGTCCAACAAGCAAACAGATTGATAGATTATGTTTGAGATCCCGAGGGAGGTGATTATTTGGTCAGTAGTGGTCACTGGTCTTTGTTTCATCCAATCAATGACATTCACAGAAACAATAAATATATTTATCATTAGTCCTGCTATACAGGTAATTCCTTGAGCAACAGAAAGACCCAGGCGTATATTATATTCTTCCTTCAAAGAGATATTCATGTCTTCGTTGATAGAAGTGATCTGTCCAAATGAAAGGTAATACAGTTTGTTGCTCATATACAGGATGGTATCTTTATTTCACTGTATAATGTAAATGATAATGTAAAACACTGCAGTTGTTCCTGTTTATGCAAATAAGGAAGCTATGTGCAAATTTGACTTTATAATACTGTATCCATCTTAGGCTGGGTACACGCTGCAGAATTTTCCGACTAATGTGTTATCTACTATGATTGATCCAAAGACTGAAAAAAAAAAAAAAAGTCACGATCAGGAAGTCAAGTCTTGTGTTCATACTATACATATTTTAAAAGATTTACCTACAGATCTGTGCTCTTCAACTGTCATATTAAGATCCTGCTCGTGAGTACATACACACTGCAGAATTGGAAGGACGTCGTTCCATAGCTGAACAAGATTTATAGTTCTGCTTAACAATCAAAACAAACGATGGTCGGTGCTTTGGAATGATCCTCGTTCATTGCTGGAGCGTACACACTAATGCATTATTGGGCCATACGGTTGCTTATCGTTTGATTGACCCAATGCTTAGGTGAAAACACTGTAGTGTGTACTTAGCCTTACCGTTACCGCCTTACCGTTATTTTAGATGTTTACTAACCACCGTGTTTTGGTTTTGCTTTTGGATCTGTATTAACTTCGTCTTTTGGTTTAGATTTTGCAAAACCACCCTCACATGTTTTGGTTTTGGATCTGCATTTTTGTAAAAAAAAAATGCTAAAAAATGCTAAAATATAATATTTTGGCTTTTTTTGTTCCTACATTGTTATTAACTTCAATAACATAAATTTTTAGTCATTTCCAGTCAATTTTTGTCTAGTGACAAGAACACTGCTACCACTCCTTTTTCTGTGTGAGAAGTGGCACTGAGCAACGTCACTGGAGAATGGAGAGTGATAAAAAAATTGCTACCCTTGTTTCTGTGTGAGCAATTAATCTGGATCTCTTGGGGAGGGTGGTACTTATAGAATTCAAAACTTGCAAGATCCGATTATGCTATAATCACATTTTCCTTGAAATCAGTTTCGAGGAAACGCGAATGTACCGAGCCGTATCTGCTAAGTACGGGTGGGCTAGGTTTTCGGAAAACCGAGCCTGAGCATCTCTAGTTATTGTGTCACTTTCAGGAATTACATGTTATAAGCACTGAAGTTAAGCAATGTTTAGAATTAAATTTAAAAATATTTTGTTACTGACCTAAATTAATTTGCCTTAGTTTGCTATCTCTTGTGTGGTCTGACCTTTGAGTACAAAGCAACAATAACTGTGGAGAAATTCTAGGGCAACAAACTACTGGTAAGCACATCTAATGCAAATTAAAAAAAAGGAGGCTGCTATAGGTAAAAAGCACAAAAAAAGGTTATTGGGTCTGATATTAGAGTTGTATTCACTGGAAGGTGTATGCAGTGTGGCGCCTATGGAAAATGACAGATGCAGAGTTCTTACCTGATCTCGATCAGTACACCTATCATCCGTACTTACTCCTCAGCATAACTACCCACACACCGCTTCAGTCTAGAGGAGAAGCAATGGTGGCAAAATTTAAACGTTCATAGGTGAGCCCTGATTGGCTCGCCATCCGGGCAACTGATTGGTTGACAGCACATCTGTACTGATTCACTGTCACCAATGCCGGAGAGTACGGATGAAAGAAGCAACTTACCTTCATTCGGACATTGATGATCTGGTAAGTACGATCAGTTTTTCTTGTTATCTTGGCCGGCTGGAGTCAGCCAAGATAAGGCGTCGGGAGTGTATATATGTTCATTTCTAAATTTTTTAATTAATTTATGAAACATCTAATGTGATGTATGGGCACTGCAGTGCAGGTAGTTAACCGGCGTGTAACACCGATATGGTTAACTCACAGCACCTAGTGTAACTGTATGTATTTAAAATGTATATAATAAAATGTTTGTTTAAATTTAATTAGAATGGTCCTACCATTCCCTGGTCGTCCAGTTGGGATTGGGAACCCCCTGGCTTTCTGTTGCAGCTTTGGTCCCTCATTCTGGGACTGAAGTAATGTGGTGCCATTGGGTTTTCTAATCCATGGTGGTCCAACGGGGGCATAGGAGCAGCCCCTGGATAAAGAGGGAGCCAGGGGGTCCCTGAGAGTCTCTGCCAACAGGGGAGCTCTGTTGCTTCTGGAGGGTACTTATAGCAGCTCCTCCTGGATTCAATTGAATCTAGGAGACCCAGGAGATGTTGAAACCCCAGAATGCTGACGATCACACTGAAGCTCAGAGAGCACCAGGAGTAGCAGGCCAGGGGTTGCTGTCCTGGTATCTATTCCTTATCCCTCTGTTACCATTTTCAGCCACAGGGGATCACCTGACTCTGGTGCAGAGTCCCTCGAATTATTTTCAGGCTTGACATATAAAGATAAATCTCCCGCCCTAAACATTCTGACACCAGGGAGGAGAGAATGTTGAGGCCCACTCTCCCTGGCAGCTCATGGACAGGGGGACGTACACTCCCTTCTGCCACTACTAACAATGTATAGAGGTGTAGACCCCTGCACACTGATTCACTTGCAGGCTGTATGAATCAGCTTGGATTGGTTAAAGGGGCAGGATGCTGGATTGCCTCCTGTCAGGTTAGGTCTCCAAAACTGAATAAAAAGAACCCTACTTTACCATGTATTGTATTATTCCATCTGTACTTCACGATGATCACTAGTAACTCAAACCAGTGTGAAACGGTCCTTGTTAGGACCTCTTGAACTATTAAACATCACTGCTTAAAGATCCTGCTTTGATGCCTACATACCTGCGGTAATTTCTGTGACCTGCAGATTAGACCAATCTAATTTGATATCAGGCTGTTCTGCGGTTTTGACTCAGCGTCTACTAACAACATTCTGCCCGCTATTCTGCAGCTCTTGCCAGTGTCATAGTTCAGGGGGAACCATCTATAGCAACCCTGATCTGAAAGAAGAGATCAGGGTACCAGACCAGGTGCCCAGCAAGGGGCTATAGTAGCAGCTAGAAAGTGGTTCTAGGTGCCGGTGAAGGAGCATACTGGTGGCAGCAGAGACTATCCTACAGCATTTAGGGAGCGCAATTGCGATAAAGAAAGGGAACACTGGCACAGTAAGACCAGCCAGTCCCTAGCAACACGACATTGTGGCACAAGATGTCCATCCTGTCACAAATGTATTGTGCATTTTATTTAAAAATGAGCATAAATTGGACACACGTACGTATGCTCTGCCTATACGGCTCTTGCCATATTGATACAGACACAGCACACTGCTGGTTACATACAATACATATGTTTTGATATAAAGTCTCATCAGTACGCACAAAATAACAGTTTTCCATTATCATCACTTGTTAATATTATTGTCATTAATGAAAACTCATTTAAAAAAATGTTTATTTTCATTCCTCACCAATAAAATACATTTATCACAATGTTATTAATGTGTACTGTGATAAATTGCATTTCTACAGTTGATCCTGATTGCAGACACATGTTCTACATGCATACACAGCTGTCATCTCTAGTAATCAGCACTTACACCAGGCCTGTAGCTGGTATAAGTGATACGACTGAAAATCATGTAACTTGAGATGCCCAAAGCTTGAATCGGATGCTGTTGTGTGTGCTCGACCTTGTCACTTATTGTACATTCTACACATGTTTACGTCCCTTCGTCTCCCCACTTCTCCCATAAAATAGTAGGTGGTCAGAAGTGTCATTTATGTGCACAGAGTGAAAAAAACGTGAAATATGCCATGTATCAGCATTTATGTTCCTTAATAAATAGAACTGAACTGAGCTTAAATGAACTGGAGAAAATCAAGCTCACAGCAAGTACCACAGTTTCCCTCACATTGCCTACAATGACCCTGAGCCAAATGCCAGCACTTTAATGCTGAAGCAGATTGTGGCGATTATGTATTTGCACCTAATCAGTGTCTGTTACTTCCCCCTGAATATATGACAATGTGTATATTGTATGCAACCTTGTAATTTAATGTCAAAGTGTGCTTTGCTGACTGACATAAGTGACCTGTCTGGAACTTCAAAAGGCAGGACTTCTCACCTCTGCTCGTTCTGCTTGGCTGGCCAGGTGGTTTTACACATCCTCTGAAAATCCCCAGAGAGGCTATCTGTCCATGAGTCTGGTTAATTCAAAAGACCCTGGAAATTAACAAGGGTATTTTGAATTAACCAGGCCAGCCAAGCAGAATGAGCAGAGGTGAGAAGTTCTGCCATTTGAATATCCAGACTCAGGACATTGATAAATCATTTCAAAAAGCCCTGTGTCATTATGGGGATGAATCTGTCCTGACATTGAGACTGTTAATTTCCAAAAGTTGGGGCTAAGAGCAGTGTGAGAAGTTAAAATTCGTTGCCTGACCTAGTAATATTGCACATTTCTATGAAGGAGACCTGTATCTAGATTAGGATGTGTCATCTCTCCTAAAGTGTACTCTCACGCCAAGTCTTAAACTAGCAAGTTAGTGACTCTGGTTTTATTTCCTTTTTTATTGCTCAAACTTATTTGTGCAACTTATTTTGTATGTCATGTTATTAACTGTTTTGCAATTGAGCCATGGAAACATTTTTCAGATTAAATACATTTAATCTATCATAATCTCTGTTATTCTTTGAATTTGCAAAGCCATGTGAGGCTCATGCTACATGTCTATGTGATTAAGGTGTTTAATATTAATAAGTGGTTTTGGTGAATGCAAGGACTTCATAGTAAATCCTTCATGGTGGCAGAAAAGGTGTATTCATTGGTAAGTGACCAAGATAACTCCCGTCACGGCCAGCTGTTTCAGATTGTTGTATCTGAGACGGACTGGACGTGACACAGATCAAAAGAAATAACTTGGAAACATTGACCAAAGCACTCAAACCACAAATATTTAACTGCCACTAACTGCAAGGAATTGATACCCACAACTGACAGACAGATGACTTCATTTAAGAGTGTTATGAGATTACCTCATACTATCAGGGACGGTTTGGTTCATAGGGAACAAATGCAATGGTCTTCCAGGATACTAATATTAGAGGCTGTTTTGACAAGCCATTATTTATCTTCACCTGTAGCGCTTGAGTACTGTACAGGCATGTTCAATAATTCTATCAGAACCGGAAGGGTCAATAGGAAGAGGCTGCTTGCACAGCTCTGAATGCATCAAGAGGACACAGGAGATGTGTAGTGCTGCTGTGGTCCACTTACTGTGTTCCACAGTTTGACTGTTTATGTGTGTGACTCTTGGCGGTGTGTCTGTGTGTGTGTAACCCTATTTCACCTTGTGTATCTCTGCATGTGTGCATGACCAGACATTGTTGGTTCATTTTGATGAGGTCATATATGCGCTCTGAACAGACGAAAAGAGGTACGCAAATAGGTATCCGGTTCAAAAATTTGTGTCAAGTGTAAGCATACATATGTCCAATGCTACCTATAGTGAACGGATGAAGCTATTGTTAAAAACATCTAAATTAGAATTTAGAATGGAGTGTTGCATTTATCTATAAAGTCAGATCACAGAAAATACACTATCTATTATCTCTTGTAGCAGAGATTGGGGAATCAGCGCTTCCTGAGGTGAGGCCTGTATGTAGCCAATGGAAAGGGGAAATAGTGGAGATAAAGCCCCAATTTCCAAACAGTAATACTGAAACAGGTTCCCAGGTGCAATATTAAATGCATATAATATCACAAAAGCTCAGGAGATGTTTGTAATGTATACAAATAATTGTATTTGAATAAAAAACTTGCAATAGCAAAAGGTACTAAACGAGTGATAACTCTTACATGTAAACAGTAAAATAAACAAAAATGAAAAAAAACCCACAAATAAAGTAATAGATGTGAAATATGAACCATAACTGGCCCCAGAGTATTTTAATTGTAGTACCAGGATAAAAAGTCACTTTGTATCAGTCCTTCGCATAGAATAAAGTTGACAGTCTCATGCGGATACACTTCTAACAAAGTGCTCTCCAATGATTTCCAATAAGAAATAAAACTTCAAGATCTCAAGTTCGCTTACAGATGTCTAAGCGAGTTTCAATCTTGTGGCAAGGTACACTCGGAGCCAAATGATGCAAAGGGTCATAAACATCAGAATTGGTGAGCAGTCTGAATGGTTTGGGTAAAAGGACTTACTCTTGTCACAGGTATATTCTCCAGATCCTCCGATCCTATGTTGTCTCCATTTCTCTGGTCGCACGCCTTCCTTTGCTGGCAGATGTGTTGTGCATTGACCCGGCCTTGTAACGATGATGGATGTGCATGCACATGCGTAAGAGCGGGGATTCCGCAAACAAAATCAACGGTCCGCCCAATAGATACCGCTGTAGTAGAAAGAAATAGGAGACACTAATCAGTTCTTGCGACCTACACGTTTCACCCTTTTCTGACTTCTTCAGGGATGGATAGCAGCAACAGTGAATGAGATGCATGTTCAAACCTTGTTATAAGGGTATCGTTTTGCATACCCATTCATTGATTGGTTCATTTGATTGAGTGAAAGCCCACCTAAGGGTTTTGTATTGTTCTAATTATTTCTTTGGGACCACACAAAGATAAAGAGACTGACAGACTTGTTAGTTAATAACAGTGATAAAGAAACAGAAATAAGTAAACGGTGTAGCTCAATATTAAATTAAGGGATTAAGACTCCAAACAATTGAAATGTATTGTCTAAATGGCAAAAGTAATAACAGCAGATGTTTTCTTACTGGTTCATTGAATGACTAATTTATCCAAAGATAGATAGCATAGAAGTAATAAACCAGTTCATAGTAGAGTATCCAGAAGAAACAAACATTTGCTAGGGAGGCTGTTAGATACAAACATGAAGAAACAGAACTAGAGTGCCTAGTTTGGGTGAATACTGACTTAAAGTGTCCAAGAAAAAGTCATCTTAAATAAGTAAAAAAGTAAAATGCTGCAAAATGGATAGATACTTGCTGGGTGGATGACATAGAACGGCAGACTTCACTGGTAATTGTTCATATGGATTTAGCATCATGAATACCATAAGGGTTTTAGGAGATGCCTGTCATAGAAAGGTTTTAAACTCAAAATCTATATTTAGACCCTCTGGTGCGAGAGTTCTAAGACTATAAATATGTCTAGCCTCTTCCTGGGATATGTATTTCACATAATCTCTATATAGATATATATATATATATATATATATATATATATATATATATACAGAGGTGCATGTATATATAGATATATATATATAGATATATAGATATATAGATATATATATATATATATATATATATATAGATAGATAGATAGATATAGATATATATATATATATATATATATATATATATATATATATATGCAGCAGGAATAAAATCACATTCAATTCACAAGTCTATACTTAGAGTGGATACAGTTCTGTGTCCTGGGTTGAGCATCATTTAAGGATAACTACCACGAGAGAAGGTTTGCAAATGAGACTGATATATTTTCATATTGTGTTTCCTTTGTAGCATTTTGTGGTCAGACTCCAGAAAACTTCCTGTGTTTATTCAGCTGAGAGACATATTCAGTAGAATGTTATATATCCTTATTTGCATTAATATTTCAAGCATTTTTGAGAAAGTGACAGGCAATTAAGGTCATTTACAAACATGCACAGGTGAAATGTAAATTTTGATTTGTGATGCAATATGCCAACTTTTCAACAAATTATTATTATTATTATTATTATTATTATTAAATTATTATTATTTTAAAAACTGTGTAAGGCACCACAGAGGTCCAAAGCACCAGATATCAAATGTACCCTTAATTAATGGGGAAGCATGTGGACTTGTGGGTGAAGAAGTTGATTTCTTACATTAACTTCCTAAAGGGACAGATTTAAACACCTTTTATTTGTAATTATTGCATGCAAATATCTAACACGTTTTTTAACTAAATTTGGTTAGTGTTCCTTTACGTACACAAAAAAGAGGAAGTCTATAAATTAGGATGCACTAAAGTTCATGGAAATACAGCTTATAAATTTACTAGGAACTAGTGACCTCCAGCACTGTGTGACATCATTTTATTTACCCATGAAAACTGTATCAATTTGCCAATCAGGCCTGATTGAGATGCAATCTGATTAATACAATTATACCATGTGTAGAATTAGACAAATTACTGTAAAGGTTATGGAAGGGAGCCAATAGCAACGCAAGTCACATGAGCAAAAGTAGAATGAAACCAGTTCCCCACTCATTGCTCCTGCTTATTTGGGAAAATAAATGTCTGTCACTGTATATATAGTGATATAGTGATGACTGAATAGATCACCATAGCTGAAAGGTAAGGTCAATATACACAGTCAATGACTCACCAGACTTAAAAAGCAATCCCAATAGCCTAACAAAAAGTTCACAAATTCTTGTAATCCTCCGACTGAACAGTCACCTGCACAGTAGATATTGAGGGGTATATTTACTAAACTGCGGGTTTGAAAATGTGGAGATGTTGCCTATAGAAACCAATCAGATTCTAGCTGTCATTTTGAAGAATGTACTAAATAAATGATAGCTAGATTCTGATTGGTTATTATAGGCAACATCTCCACTTTTTCAAACCCACAGTTTAGTAATTATACCATTGAGTGTATATAGTTTGTTTATAGTTTCAGTTCATTAAGATTTTGAAATATATTTGTCACTCAATTCAACACCACTTTAGGTGTGGTAAAAATGATCAGGATATAGTTAATACCAGCTTCCCCCCTAGATGCCCTCTTATAAATGCCTAAATTGTACTAAAATAGATTCCACATATTCTGCGGTTGCAATCATTTTATTTTACTAAATAATAAAATATTTGTCATATAAACTTCTCTTTTCACTGGAATAAATTGCACACTAGGGGGTAAATTTATCAAGCTGAGAGTTTTCCAGCGGGTTTGAAAAGTGGAGATGTTGCCTAGAGCAACCAATCAGATTCTAGCTATCATTTTGTAGAATGTACTAAATAAATGATAGCTAGAATCTGATTGGTTTTTCAAACCCGCCGGAAAACTCTCAGCTTGATACATTTACCCCTAGATGTGCCAGAAAATAATTTATTAGTCTCTCTAGAATGTTAGCTCTCACGGGCATGGTCCTCTCTACCTATCCCGTCTTGTATTTTGCTGTACCCCGTTTAAGTCCCCATAGCATTACTTACACACATCTGTGCTACTTATGAGTATTACCTTATCTATTTGTTACTTGCATCTGTATTCGGTACTACGGAACCTGTGGCATCTTATAAATAAATAAATAAATAAATAAATAATAATAATAATAATAATAATAATAATAATAATTACTGAACCCCAAAGTTTGTTACCTTTTAAGTAAACATTTTTCATTCAAATAAATATCTCAGTAAGTGTGTGTCAAATTATTGTATTATAACTGATATACTCAATATACCAAATTTGACTTAAAATAGGTATTTAACTATAAAGATAATTGGTAAAGTGTAAAAATAAAAGAAGCGCAAGTTTAAATCAGAAAAAAACTACAAAGCAGTACTGGGAAACACTGTTTCATGTTCCCATGATCATTAATTTGACTACAAAACACTTTCTGTAGTAGATGCTTTTTTTTTAAGAAGTGAACCAACAAATTTCCAAATCTGGTAATCAAAGTTAATGAATATATCTGGAAAGCTTTGCTTATCTCTAGCAATGAAAACAAATACATGTACAAGTGAATGGTATGTTAGGTGTAAACAGAAACGTTTATTATGAAAATTACACTATTCTAAGAGTAAGTTTAATTGAGACATGAAATTGAATAATGTCTTAAGAATTTTGCTAAATTAAAGTTATGTACCAGAAACGTGACTCCGCATTTTATAAACTATATGTAAAGAACAGTGTAGAAAATAAACAAGCAGTAACTTCTAAAACATTGCCTGAAAAGATTGTGACTTTGCACATTCAATAGAGATCTGCCTACACTGCTGGTCGTGAGTATAAGTATAAGATTTTCTCCTTTCTTCTCTTTAAATAATAAATGAGATGAGCAGGTTTCCAAAATATAATACTTCTATTTATTATTAAAATGATATTATGCATAGATACACCTATACTGGATGAAGCATACGCCCAGGATCTCAAATGCCAATTGACCATCTATATTTGATTAAGTCATTCTTTTATAGAGAATGTTACTCTTTACTTTAAAACATACCTTCCCAGCTTACATCACTGTTGGCACTCTAAGTCCCTATCATTAAAGTGACATGTTCTTGGTGGGGCTTTTGGAAAGGTCGTCTTGACCTTATTTGGAGCCAATATTTCTTTGGCCTTATATTATGAAATGAAGATCACGTGACAATTATATAACTTGTTGTTTTGTTCTTATTATGTAATACATGTTATTGTGTAATATGTGTTTTTCCGTTCTCTTAAAAGCGCAAACCCAAAATTCAAGTTGTTTGGTTCATTTTATTGAACTAATTGGTAATATAGGATTTTTGTTAATTATTACTTCGACAGTTCCCACCCTTTTATATACACATAAAAGGGTACTTTTTAATGTGACTATAATTAATTCAATGGGAGTATATATTTCTGTTAGCACTAATGTTCTCTGATTGGTTTGACTTTTGCAAATATTTGTATACAATACAAACCATACTTTAAACAAGTATAAAGAAACAATATTGCCACAATTATTATCACAATAAATTTCATGTAAATATACATTAGGTCAGATAGCCACTTTCTTAGTCCAAAGAACTATATGCTTGGATTTAACCATGTCCATGATAAATCATTTTAAAAGTCTTTATAATAATTTTGACATCAAAATCTTTCTTCATAATATGGGCGTTGTTTATATAACCTGTAATTACAACTTCTGGATCGGAAGTATTGTTGATTCGGTAATAAACAATGGACTCCAAGTTCAGTCTCAAGGATTAAACTTTATGCTCCTGTTTGAGCCGCTAAATAGTCCAAAACTAGTCAATGTTGTAAAAGTTAAATTTTTTAAATACCTGTAATTCAAGTCCAAAATAACGAAAGGTATCATGATAAATTCCACGCACATTATCAATTAAATCCTGACAAACTTTCAATTTCATATGGATTAGTCATAAATCCATATATATTGCATAAGTAACATATTATCAATATTTATTGACGTATTAATGAGTAGAACATATTTTTATTAATACTATCTTTTTCAGCTCATCGTACAACACTGTATAAAACTGATGAACCACTCTTCCTGAACAGCATAATCTTTCATAATTAATTGATAACCATTTAAATCCATTTTTTCCACATATATATATATATATATATATGTTTCCTGGTAAAAGAACTGGTACATGATATTTTAACACCATGGTTGAGATTAGCATACCCAAGTGACATTTTGCATCTGTTATTGTGTTCTCTTCGTCTAAGTCTGGTTCTCGTAGTGTATGATTAAAAAGTCGCTTATAATAATGCAAAGTGCAATAAAAATCATATTTTAACCAAAGTCGCAAGTCAGCGGCGTTTGATCTGTAGAACTATTACCGGCATATTACCCACATAAAAATCACTGATTTATAACTGTGGAGCTATTATCAGAAGAGTGCATGAAGATTATAAGAGGCTATACGAATTTTATGAATCATCAGGAGATTCGTTTTTTTAATCCTCATTATTCTATATTGATTAGAATCACTACACCTCTCCTCTCTTCATTTATCTCGGTAGTCCCCTTATCCGGATAAATTAGTATTAAACGATCAGACATAAAAGAGGATACAAGACTAGATGTTAGGATAGAGGACTTGTCATTCTTTTTGAACTGACAAGTCTCTGCTATTTGTGTATAATTCAATCATGTAACTTGTTGCATTTGTTACTATAATAGCAACGGTTGTTAATTGATACAATATAACATACACACATTACTGATATGTCAGACTAGAAATCTTTCTCCAGCTACAGAACTGTATATGATAAAGCTACGGAATTAAGCTCTCAAATCATAATTGCACACAAGGGGATCACGATACGGATGTGCTATTAGCTGTTGGAAGCTGAGAAATCCTATCCAGTTACATCTTTTATATCTCTGGATTATTAAATTGAATTCTAGGACTGCAATTACACACTTTTTGAGGGGAATATTTATATGCAGTGAGATATATATATATATATATATATATATATATATATATATATATATATATAGTCAATATGGAGATTGGCTATACTCACTAATATAGACTCTTTTTTACCCCTACTTTGTAACCTCTGAATAGGTTATGTTAGGCACCTGTTTGACCCTAGTAGGTATTATCTTTCCTTCATTGTTCTTAAGACAAATTATACATATTTCACATTTAAATTTAGCAACTGTAGTAATTTCTGGGCATACCAACAAGATATTACAATTCTAATCCTGTTATCTGCTCCCATGTATACTAATCCATGAGCACTTTCTGCTAAAGCTAGCAACAACAGTTTTTTAATGCTACTGATTTATTATCTATATCTAATCAAATTTCATCCTTTGTTTTATAACATTGTTTCAATTTCCATGTATTAATTTCATTCAATGTAGCATTTTCCTAACATTGTCGTGGATTCTGAAATGTGATATCATGAAAATCATTAATTGGGTATGTGGCTGTTTTTCTAAAGCTGCTTCTCGAGTCTGCTAGTTTGTTTCCTAGTGAGCCGTCATCTGTCTGTTTGGTATGTGCCTGGCACTTAATGTCTGCAACCTCTTTTGGCAACTGTATAGCCTCTATTAGTTGTTTGACTGTTTGTGCATGTGATATAGGTGTTCCTGTTAATGTTAGGGAACCCCTATGTTTTCAAACAGTTTAAAAATCATGAACTACGGCATGTAGTTACTACGCCTAACTTGAATCTGTGTAAATGTTTACTCGTATTCCTTTAGCTGACATTCTCTTAGTGCTGTAAGTTCGGCTACCTGAACTGAGTGTAATCCTAATGACTTAACTTCAATCATCTCATTATGTATAGTGCCTGCATATCCTGTCACTGTCACTAGTGAGCTATCATGCTTTTATCTATAAAACATTTTCATCAATAAAGAAACTTTAATCTAGATTTTTTAAATGTAGTCTCAGAAATGTTTGGTCATACAGAAAAACTTACACATTTACTTAATTCAATCATGCTCATTGTCTTCCTTGTCATGTGAGACTTCTGAGGGCAATGATGTAGCATAATTGAGATTGTAACATTTGTATATTTTAATGTTAGAATAATTAATGCAATTTAATTTCATTTAAATGTCCCATTGTATAAACCGTGCTACAGACACATTTCTAGTCTGCGCATTATTCAGAAGTTGTGTGTCAGCACTAGGGACAAACAAATGTAACCCATACAACATCATAATAGCCTGTGTCTTTTCCACAATTATAGCTGCTATGATTATGAACCTTAAACATGAAGTTAATGCTTTTTCTACCTATCTAATTGTACACTAATTATCTTTTAAATATCCTAAAACAATGTTACCATAAGTACAATAGAACACATTTCTTATAATGTAGATGCGTAATGCCGGGGTAAAGACTAAAGTCTTTTAATCTCTTCAAATGCCTCAATGAATTCAGGAATGTGTTCAACTTTATCTGGCATATTGCTATGGCGGAAAATCCTAGTATTCACTGGCTACAGACTTATTACATATCAAGAAATAAATGTACTGCTTTTCTTTCTTTTTCTTTCTTTCTTTTTTTTTTAATTCTGAGGTAGAGAGTGTTCAAATATTAGGACCACCCTTTAGGAAATCTAAATATCTCTGGCAAGGTGTCAAACAATTTAACCTTGTTAATAGATAAATGCATTTTCTCCTTCTTGGATACTTCTGAAAGAAAACACAATAATTGTTTAGTATCTTCACAGCAGAACATCATTCACATATTCTGGTTTCTGGTCTCCTGTGGGTACAAAAGATTGCAAATTATTCTGCAAACATTGTAACAAATAATTAGAACTGTCTATGAAACCTTATAAAGATCAAACCCCCGGTAGGTAACAGCAAAAGAAGATATTCTGAATAGTTCTTATTAGCATTAAATATCAACGCTGCACAAAACTATGACTGTAATAAATAGAGCTGCATCGAGATGTAGGGCGGGGTCCAGTAATTTCTATGGTACAGGCTCAGAACACAGAAAATTTCCATATACTGAGCTCCTCCTCTTGGCATGGGAATAAAACATCTACCTCATTCCATAGGACAAGGGAGATGGGAGGAGAGACATCTTTGTTACATGGGAGACTTCAAGCAAAACAACTACTATTTTTCAATGCAACTATTTTTCCGATAGAGCTAACATAACACAAGGTTTGCTGCCGTATTTTTAAATAATAATTAATTAAACCAGCAAAGAATTCTCACCCACATTGTGTTCTATGATTGGAGATTCGGTTCACACTAGACAACATGACATGCCAAAAATATTGGCCAATAAAAATATTTTAACATACATTTCATTTGCAAAATGACTATTTAACACATATTAAAGACCTTGTTTAAATATTCATCTCATGTCCTTATGCCAACACAGACATTTATAGTCCCTTCTAATCTGGGTGTGAGATAGTGACCCTGTCTTGTATTTGCTTGCTGTAAAACTGACAAATACTATTTGTTCACTTAATACCTCCATAAAAGTTTTTTAAATCTTAAATTTAATCTGCACATCTTCCAGATTCATAAAACCAGCATATTTTCTAACAATCTTTTAAGATGTTCAACAACTGTTTCTTACACAAATTCAACTACGACTTAAACCAATCTATCACGACCTTTCTACTGAATATGAAAACTGTTTCATTTTTTTTCCCCATCTGCCATTCTGAAATTAAAAGGTAAAGGCACAATTTCTTTAACGTTTAACATGTGGACACATTATTAAAACCAGATGTTTCACTGAAATCATACAAAAAAAACTCTGCAATGCGCGTTCACAAGATAAACTTAAGAGAAGTTAACACTTAGCTTGCAACAGGACGTTTATCTATGCTTTAAAACCACAACTGATTATTACACAAGTCTTAACAGGCACTACAAAAAATCAGACTGTCTTTAGCCTACTGTCTTCACAAAACAGACTTATTTACACCTCTGTCTCCAAGGTGATAAAGAAATGAAATGTCCAGCATTTATTGCAAAAGAGCTAAGTATCAGTATGGATAGCAGAATGACAGAAGTACGAGACAGATATACCATGTCATTTTTATCATATATGGAACAAACAATTCTCTGATCAATAATATTAACACAGGTAAGGTTTGCAATTCTAAAAACAGATGAAGTATTTTACACATAGACAGCAGGACAGTTATTAATTCTTATGTAGCTTTCTTACCAGACCCATCCTCTGGAATCTTAGCTTGATGTAATTCCAACATCTTTTTAGTTATAGTTCCGATATGCATCTGTTTAGATTAAATACTCCCAATATTTCTCAAGTTACAATGTACACTATGCAGTGAACCAATAGTATTTTCATAATAGACACATTTAGATTAACATTTAAAATCCATCAGGATATATAAAAAAGTTATTGAAACCTTGAAAATGCTATACGCTGTGCATAGGCTGTATCATCAAATTATTTTTTTTCTGCTGATTGAAATGTATGCAATCTTGACTGCTCATATAACTTATTAACAACTAACGATTAAATAACGTTTTAACTGTCTTATTTTTTTACTTTACTCTTATACGAGAATTTCATCTCTCGTTAAGTCTAGAGTTTAACATTAAAAATTCCAGTCTCTGCAAAACACATTTTATAACTTCTTTATCATTTTTCCTTGCACACCCCTTTTTAGAGTTTTATGCAATCAGGATTAAAACTCTACAGGCACACTTTTGCCCCCCGGGTGCCATCTTTCCTCTCCTCAGAAATAACAGACCCTAGTCTGATTTAGGGTCTCTATTCATCTAAGGGATGTGTCCATCACAAGAAACAGGCATTTCTACTCACATATTAACTTTACAAATAAGTCTAAAGAGTAGTTCACAAAACATCACAATGCCTTCTGCCAGATATAGGTGAACAGCCTATACTGCAAGGCATTTCATTTAACACATTAACTTTGCAAATCACATCTCTTAACTTTGCAAAGTATAGACAGTGTTAATACACTAAAATGTCTTTTGCCAGTTATGGCCAGTCCATACTGAAGAAAAGCACATTTTAGCAACATTTAAACTAACAATAGTTTCTTAAGTTTCTGCAGAAACACATTAAATTAATTACAACACATATAGAAATAAGGTCCTAGATTCTTTTACCTTTCAGCTACCATACCCTCTTCCCTCTGTTCACTCACCACCTCGAGTACAGATATAAAACACATCTCATAACCATTGAGTGTTCTGGTCAGCTTTTCCAGCATCTCCAGCTTCTCCCCCCTGTCGAGGTGGCGATGGGCAGAGCAGATGGTGATTGGTGAAAGTTGGACACGAGTCCCCAGCTTGTACAAGATTTTCTCTTTTCTTCTCTTTAAATAATAAATGAGATGAGCAGGTTTCCAAAATATAATATTTCTATTTATTATTAAAATGATATAATGCATAGATACAGCCACACTGGACGAAGCAGATATACGCCCAGGGTCTCAAATGCCAATTTACCATCTATATTTGATTAAGTCATTCTTTTATAGAGAATGTTACCCTTTACTGTAAAACACACCTTCCCAGCTTACATCACTGCTGGCACTCTGAGTCTCTATCATTAAAGTGACATGTTCTTGGAGGGGCTTTTGGAAAGGTCGTCTTGACCTTATTTGGAGCCAATATTTCTTTGACCTTATATTGTGAAATGAAGATCATGTGACAATTATATAGCTTGTTGTTTTGTTCTTACTATGTAATACATGTTATTGTGTAATATGTGTTTTTCCGTTCTCTTAAAAGCACAAACCCAAAATTCAAGTTCATTGGTTCATTCTATTGAACTAATTGGTAATATAAGGTTTTTGTTAATTATTACTTTGACAGTGCATACACACTTCAGAACCAGCATGACATAGTTCCATCATTTATAGCGATATCTAGTCTATTTATAATATCAAATCAAACAATATTATGTGCTTTGGAATGATAAAACATGATTGTTGGAGCGCACACTAATGCAATATCGGAGATAATGGTTGTTTATCATCTGAGAAACCTGTATGGTGTACCCAGCCTTAGGGTGACTGCATGGTGGGCCACTCCTCTTAATGCTGAGATAAAAGTACACTTACTATGAAGGCTGAAACAATAACCCCCTTACCAGCTGCTTTTTAGCAATTTACCATTTCATCTTTAACAGCTTAAAGATGAAATAGCTTACTGAGATTTAGCTATGCAACTGGAGGAGATTTCTACTTTCTATGTCAGTCCTACTTTCCAGCAAGGAAACCATTTTCTTTTTCTCTGCTCCATTCTCCAGATCTTGTCTTGGTTTACTCCTTCATGTTTGTTATAGCTAGAATTTTACCAAGCAGTATAAATCCAAATGTTATTCATGCAAGCATGGTTACAGCATTTTTATCAATAATCTCAACCCCGAACAATGACTTTAAACAATCTTATATGCCTTTTTTGTTACTGGGCAGATTTTAGTAACACACCCTAATCTAGGTCTCCCGCGATACAGAGTTTGACTTTGCAAGAGAGCCACAATACATCTGGTTTCATCTGGTTTCCTCATAGCTGGTACAGCTAAACACCAAGAATGTGACATACCTCTTCTTTGTTAGACATTAATTGAACAGACTATGCTTTCAGCACACTATGAACTCTTATTAATCCTTCAAGAATATGTACACATTTATTATTTGAATTCATCTAAGATCCATTCAATTTTTAGCATGTTACATTCTTATAGGTAGCTTCTCTTATCAACACTATGGCAGAGTAAGAATAATCTTTTCTCACAAGAAGTCTTCCTCTGAGCCTCCCACCTGGACTGTAGATGCAGGAAAGTTTTCCTTAGACTTAAAAGGGCATTTTGTCTGATGTTATCCTCTTGCATTTCTAATTCTGGATTTCTACCTTGAGATTGATGTCTCAGAAAACTAAGTCCTTTCCAAATGCAAAGATTTTCATGGGAATATAAGTATTTTTTCCATCTTGCAAAAAAATGTGATTAGGGAAGAAGGAACTCCTGCCTTTTAAGAAGGAGTGAAGGTATTTACTAGAGGGCATTTATATCTTGAAACTGATCCTGTCGGACCATCAATATATATAGATCATATTGAAAAGCCCAATAGATTTAACCCCAGATAAGCTCATGTGGGCCCTTTTTTCACCCAATAGAACATTATAGTTTCTTTATATTCAGCACGGTGGCTTACTGGTTAGCACTTCTGCCTTACAGCACTGGGGTCATGAGTTTGTTTCCCAACCATGGTCTTATCTGTGTGGAGTTTGCATGCTCTCCCTGTGCTTGCATGGGTTTCCTCCAGGTGCTCCGGTTTCCTCCCACACTCTAAAAACATAGTGGCAGGATAATTGGCTGCTATCAAAATTGACCCTAGTTCTCTCTCTCTCTGTATGTGTGTGTGCCTATGTTAAGGAATTTAGACTGTAAGCTCCAATGGGGCAGTGACTGATGTGTGTAAGTTCTCTGTACAGTGCTGCGGAATTAGTGGCGCTATATAAATAAATGGTGATGATGGTGATGATGACGATGACATGTTTAAAAGAAAAAAATCTACATTTGTAAATGTAATACCGGCATTGGTTAATTGTAAGCTTTTGAAGAAGTGCAGAATAGTTTTAAAAACCATGATCCGTTGCTTCACAAATCAGCAGACTGACAAAAATGTAAATAATGTACAGACAGCGTTTCAACAAAACATTGACGTTCAGGTTGCTGAAGCTGTTTCTGTAGCTGAAAAAAACAAACAATTTACTTTATGAGGGAGAGAAAGGGAGAAAATGCTTGCATGCAGATATTATAAGTGATTTTAATGTGTGTGAAAGGGCACTGATAAATGTTTCTCAGAAATGAGGGGGGTTTGTTTTACCCATGAAGTCATTTCACAAAATAGCGAGACTTGTTGTGAATACAATTTGTACTTTCAATAGGGAAAGCTTAGAATTTGAAAATATGCATGAAAGTATAATAATGTCGCCTCAGCTTGGATCACTCGAGGCATGCCAACACCTGTTGCTTCCACTTCGCCTTACCTAGTGTATATATATATATATTCTGGTATGGTGCATGATATGAGAACTTCAGAAACTTTGGAAAGAGATCTCTTGATGTGCTTGACAGTCTGCTACGCATAGTCACGTATTATTTCAGACTTGAGATGCTATGCATTCAATACTGCACTATTGGGCGCCCTATTCCCTCTTTATTATTCCTATATATATATATATATATATATATATATATATATATATATATATATATATCTATATGCAGCTTTAGTGTATATCTGTAGTTTTAACAACTTCAAAGTGTGTTCAGGATGTGATAACTCAGCTCTGTTTCACTAATACATTTATTCTAGGTCATGCAAAGAGAAAGTAGCAAAACACAATGGTGGGCAATAGTAATAAGTCTTCTATTTATTCACGCTTCCTTAACTACTAACATAACAAAAACACAAACCATTTTATAAACTTAGACAATAAGCACACATACAATTTTTTAGGAATATATGAGATAAAACAGTATAGCTACTTGTTTGTTGATGTCTTAGGATCCTTCTCTCTTCTTCCCTGTAAACTTAACTCCAACTAACATTACATTTATTTACTGTGAATCAGACATACAAACTTTGTTATTTAACTAATTCCCTATTTGACTCATTTATGCATATAAACTGTATCGTAACACATCTACCTTCGCTATAAAATATATATAAACAATCAGCTATAATTAAAATCATTTTAATAATATCTATGATGTATTTTTTATGAAACAATTGCACATTGTGGTCGTGACAATTATTGGAGATGGCCACACACATAAAGATAACAATTGTTTATATCTAGCACCTGCAAGTTTTTCTAACGTAATATATTCTTGTTTCATATGATAAGAAGCCATAATATCTTTGATATTAAAATGATTAGCAAGATTGTTTGTCTGATCAACAAACCCTTTACAAAAATCTCAAGCCAGGTGTTGGTCATGGTGATTTCAAAATCTCCATTGTGTAATAATTAATTTAATGTTGTATCTGCCTTCTCGACCATGTTATTAGTTTGAGCTATGTGTGTGTCTTTCTGATCTAAGAGTTTCTCTAAATTTAAGGTTAAAGGATCTATGTGTATGTTGCACACAGGTACATATTCTCCAATATTAGAGATTTCTGGATAACTATCAATATTTAGGTCCTCCTCATAATTAGGAATTGTGGCAATAACGGTCTGACCAATGGTAGCGTACTCATGTGGAGTGAAGCAGAAATTTGGGTTCGGCACTGGACACGACTTTCCCCCATAAATAGTGACTATGCAGTACAGTCTATTCATGTTGTACGTAACCTTCCCCACTGGAGATCTCCATTTTGTTAGTTGTACTGGACATGAAATGTCTTTGGCTGCATATTTAGATGATGTATTTAGCTTTGCTCTGTATCTGGTCTTCCCACAGCTTTGTCGTGAATGTTGTACTGTTCATTTATGTCCAAGAGCAAGGTGTTTGGCTTACTTGATTCCAGGCCACAAATTGGTGCCTCAATTTAAAAAAAAGTGAAGGCGGCACAAGAACTGACTTCCCTTGATTGTAGAGCAAGCAGTCTGTGGCACGTTCTAGGTGTCATTGACTCAGACCAGCAGCTCTGGTATGTCCAACACTTCTTTGTAAATGTGTTTTTTCAAGTATCCAATGGAGTGGACTTTAGACAGTTTGTCAAAGAAAGACTTCCCTGGATCAAACACAGGTAGAGAAATGGTAAAAGAAACATTCAAGATATCATTGACTTCAAAGGCTTGCTGTTTGTTGTGGCAATGTAGTTAAGCTCTATTAGGGTGAGGAGTCAAAACACCTAAAATCCTAATTGTGGAGGTAGAAATAGATCTGCAACTATTTTTTGGGGTACCCACCCCTGCACACACACTTTCCCTGTAGGATTGTGAGCAATACCAGTTGGTCAGATCCTTATACCTATAAATGTCAGGTATTCTACCAGATTGCACGTTCCCAATTACATGTGTGATTGCGTTGAGGACATAATCAGCATATGCAGTGAATATTTTCTATTTACCTACACAACTTTTTTTTGGCTTCTTTGTTGTTGAGTTCAATTATTTGATTTATCTTGGCTTCATTCTCTGACAGTAATCTTGCTATATCATGCATAATCTAAACAATACATTCTATAAATAACCAAATTCTGTCATATTCCATTTTGATAAGTTCAGTACTACTGGCACATGTATGTATTGTGCACCGTTTATCAGGGAACCAGGACGGGAGGTGGTGGTGAGACCACTAGTGGGTCTTTAACTTGTTTCTGGGCATTCAATTGTTGCAGCAGATGGCAGTATTTTCCGTTTTTGTTGTTGTGGTAATTGATGGATTATGTTCTATTTCCTGGGACACATTTAGTAAGATGCCTCCAGGAACATACCACCTCTTTGTCGTGGGTTAATTTTCATAGGTGGGAATGGGGATGATGAAAACGTATGTCCAGGTTCCTATGTCTATAAGTTTTGTGTTACTAAGCAATAATGATCCATTTGAAAACACATGTACTCTGCCATTGTACGGTGGAGAGCTTTCTGCGTTTCCATTATCCCAAGTTTTAATTTTTTTCTCTGCTAGGCCCCACCAGGATACCTGTTTCTCAGTTGCATCTAGAATTGTCACTGGAAGGAGGATGGATTCTCCCTCTTTACACCAGATTGGATTTGCTTTCACCCGAATTGAAATATTAATTTATCTGGTGCCCTGGATTTCGATGTTCACCAATATGGATAGGAACAAAGTTGGGATTCTCATTTTCCTGTGGAAAGAAAAAGATGAGGAACAGTAGAGCAGTAATTCAGTTGTCCACTCTCCTTTGTTCAGTTTCATTTGATTGGCGAGTACCCATTTGCATCTTTGATCATTCTTTTGTGTACTGAGATGCTCAGTCTATCAATTTCTGTCCTTTCCATTTCTTGCCAGGCCATGTTCTATGGGGTGAAATTCTAAAAGCATGACTTTTTTAGCAAATTTCCAACAATTTTCTTTTTCTTCTTGTCAAAGTGAGTTTTTGCTTTTTCTGGGCCTTCTGTTGTGTTGCTAACAGATGAGCCTCTATGAGTGCATTTTTCAATTTTATAAGGTACTGATCCACTGATAGTCTATCACTAGTAGGGGTGTGCATCCATAGATGTTCTGGCAACCTCATTTGTCTGCCTGTCATTAATTCAAAGGTGACATATGGGATGGCTGCATGCAGGTGTGGCCATTGACACAGGGGTAACAAATTGTCCCAGCTTTCAGCATTTATGTCAACAAACTTTAACAACATAGTTTTAAACCTGTCTGGTGGAATGTTCAACCTGTCCTGAGGATTCAGGGTTATAAGGAATATGAAAACTGTGTTATATTCCCATTCTCAGGCACGTTTGCATCACACTACCTGTGAAATGTGAACCTTGAGCTGATTCAACTGATGTTGAGAGATCCCACCATGCTCAGAGCTGGGATACTTTAGTGGGGAAGATTTCTGCCCATTTTGAAAACAGATCAATCACAACCTACACATATCTGTTTTTTTTGGCTGTGACAGGCAGAGGGCCCATATAGTCAATTTGTAGAGCATCCCAGGGTCCTTCAGTCCTTTGGATTCTAAGGGTAGCAATTATCATCCTAGGTAATGGGTTAACTTGGGCACATACCACACAGTTGTCACAGTATTGCTGTACATCGTTTCCCATGTCTGGGCACCAACCTACTGTCTTTAATCTCTGAGTCTTTTCTACCAATTGGTGTCCACCTGTGGGGAGGTAATGTACCAGATATACCATTTCATGTGTGTACTCTTTTGGAACCACCCATATTGTATCTTCCCCATTGTGGATAAGTATTTCCTTGTCATTGGTCAATGTCAGATTTTGTGTGTGTTTTGCCAATGTGTTTTCCTCTGCTAAATTCAACTCCTCATTTCTCAACTTTTGTATGGTTTCTTTAATTTCAGGGTCCTGCATTTGGATCTCTGATATGTCTGGTGCTTTTATCACTTCTGGCCTTTTTGTCACTGCACATACAAGAGGACACACTTTTGGCTCTGTGCTTGCTTTAGGTATTTACCACAGCTCCCCCTCTTGTGCCCCTCGTTTGGCTAAAAGGTCAAATGTTTAATTCTGCTCATGGTGTGGTGATCCATGTGAAGGCCTTTTGACTTTACAGACCCAGGGGATATGGGCTAGACTCTGTGCTATGGAGACCATGTACTGAAGAAGGTCTGCATATATAAGAGGCTTCCTTCAGATGGGCTATACTAATGACTGTGCCAAAAGGACAGAATTTCGGTAAGGGCATTACACACCCATGCTGGATCAGAGTACACAGCTAATTCCTTTTAGTGGTCTTGGAATATCTCAAGAACATGTGCTACTGCTGCCAGCTCAGCGTATTGTGTAGATATTACATTACAAGAATGAAACAAAGATTGTGGCCTCTGGTGGGGGCAAAATATGTAGACACAAAAACCTGCATGGGGTGAGCCTTGTACAGAGATCTGAAAAATCAGGAATGAAAGCCCTAGAATAATTTACCAGAACCAGGAAATATCTCAGTGTAGGTATACTGACAGGAAGAGGTAGAAATTACTCTGCGCATGCCCTGGGAGTGGGCACATGCATATGTGCCTATGCAGACCTGCACGATTCTGGCACTTATGCCCATCTACACCTGGAGAATTGGGACATGGTGTGAAGGGGCGTTTTAAAGTTGGTCAAGTAAAGTAAAGTGCACACACTGCAAAAATATATACACTTGTTAGGAGACGTATCTTTTGAACAAGCTATCGGCCAGGTACAATACTCGATGATGATGATTATGATGACTTGTAGTACCCCAGGCTCATATGCTAATAACGCAAAGCTGGTCACATCTTTACATGTAAACGGCTCTGCGTATGGGAGGAAATATGTTATGTTTCAATTCTCTTTCTTATGTAGAGTAATAATATTTTCACTTGTGCTTTAACTACCACAATTATACCATAAATCCTATTATTTAGTCTTATGAGTTCTTGCTCAGTAAGGTATTGAATTCAATTGTAAACAATATATCACGATTTACAATTTGCTCACAATGGTCGATTATTTGTATGGACTTTACTTAAGTAATTGAGTGACTGTCTCCACCGTACCTCCAGAGTTGGGGTAAGAATGTTTCCTATAAAACAAGTAGTTTGTTCCATGTTGGAGAAGCCCAGAGAACTGATTCCTTAGTTTGGTTGTTATATAGATTAGGTAAATAGATTGTAGAGTTAGAAAAGCATTAAATATAACATACTTTACCCCAAGACCAAATAAACTATGATAAAACCTTACAGTTGTAATGGTGACAAAATGAATGGTATAGCAAAAAGATGTAAAAGTTAAAAATTTTATGATCTTATAATAGGTGTCCAGATGTCCTGTTACAGTTCTATCACATCTCATTCTATTCATGTGATGGCACAGAGAGGAAATAAGAAGCACTAATGATACGATGAACATGAGAAATGGCATAATATTCCACAATAAAGTCATATAATCTCGTATTGCCATTATTTTGCTGTTAGATGTTTCATTAGCTGAATTTTTAGTAATTTTGATGTTAGTGAGCAAAACATATATTGATGTGAGAGAAATGGTCACCAGCACAGAAGCAATAATCAGACGTACAACCCTTTGTAATATAATATTCTTCAGACGTAGATAGAAGACATTGTGGGAGTTGAAGATCTTCAAGCAGAAGACAACAGAGAGAAGGGTTGATAACCAGATGCTGGTATGGAAGAAGCAAAACCGAATAAAAAAAACAATTATGTAGTATATGAAAGACAATTCTAGACGTAAATGGCGACCAAAGATTTCCAACATGGAAGCAGATTGATAGAAAATGTTTGAGATCCCGAGGGTGGTGATAATTTGGTCAGTAGTGGTCACTGGTCTTTGTTTCCTCCAGTCAGTGACATTCACGGTAACAATAAATATATTTATCATTATTCCTGCTATACAGGCAATTTCTTGAACAATAGAAAGACTCAGGCGTATAATATCTTCTTCCTTCATAGAAATGTTCATGTCTTCGGTGATAGAAGTGATCAGTCCAAATGAAAGGTAATACAGGTTACTGCTGAATTAGAGTATGGTCTTTTATTTCACTATATGATGCAAATGATAATGTAAAACACTGCAGCTGTTCATCTTTATACAAATAAGGAAGCTGTGTGCAAATATTACTAACTGTCCCTCTTACAGATGCTGTTTTGTCACATTACGGAATTACATGTTATAAGCACTGAGGTTAAACAATATTTAGAATTAAATTTAATTTCAAAAGTATCTATTTAACTGATTTAATGATAAATATAACACATAAATAATTACAATACAGTGGCTGAATCTGTGTTTTTATGTGTTCACTTAGGAGTAGGGCTTTAATTAGCATTATAAAGTGGTAAATATGAGCAACTTAGGATACAAGTGCAGTGAAGCATTATTAGAAGCCCATCCCATCTCTTATCCTCTGATTCCAGGTGTATCACATGTCCTTCTAGGCAGTAGAACTTCCCTGCTGGTCCAGTGCTGGAAGTGGACTGATAAACAGCACATTAACATCTTCCTCACTTCTTCTTATGGGGACATACTCTGAAGATACAACCAAAATTGATCTGAATTGTAAAATAATTTAAACCTCCTGATAGAAATTTACAAATAATTATATTGATAAATAATATTCAAAATATTTTTATAAATGCTTTCTTATAATTGTTTAGTTAAAAGTTAGTAGCTATTAAAACATTGCATGCTGAGGCATTAAAATAAATTACTTTGAGTAAGCTTTCGCTGTTCGCTGACGATATACTCCTCACGCTCCAGCAGCCAAGAATATATCTGCCCAACCTGTTCTGCCTCCTCTCGAGGTATGGCGTCCTGTCCAGGTATAAAATCAATATAACAAAATCCGAAGCCCTATTCCTTAATGTGCCCTCACAGGACTGCTGTGATCTCACTTCCCACTTTCACTTTAGGTGGCAGAAGAAAAAATTAAAATACCTGGGAGTATATATAACCACCTCATATGAATCCCTCTATCAGGAGAACTATCCAGCTCTCTTCCACAAACTCAAATCAGACATCTTCTCCTGGCGAACCCTAATAATTTCGTGGCTGGGCAGGATCATTGCGGTTAAAATGACTGTTCTCCCTCAACTTCTTTACCTTTTCCAGACACTCCCTGTGAGAATACCCCTAACTGAAATTTACTCTATGCAGCAACACCTTTCTAAATTTGTCTGGCGGGGCAGGTCTCCCAGGCTTCGATTGGCACTACTCAAAAAACCTAAGGGCTGTGGAGCCAGGGGCTTCCCCGATCTCAAGGCCTACTACTGGGCAGCCCAGCTTAGCTCAATAGCTTCCTCATTTGCTCCTCCGGCATCTCATGCATGGGCAGACTCGGAGGCTGCCCATCTCTCCATACCCGGCCTGTCAGGCCTCTGGGGATTCCCTTCTGATATTCGGAAGGCCCTAACCAAACATTTTCCAACTCTGGAGTTTGCGGCTCGGATCTGGGAGACCTGCAAGGGCCATCTCTCTATCTTTCCTAACCCTCTGCACATTATACCCCTGTGGCATAACCCCACCTTCCCCCCGGGAATGTCCCGATCTTTCTCTCGGCTATGGACTAGGGCGGGATTCCAATTGCAGGGAGCCTTCTTGAGCGAGGAAGGCCCATATCCTATGACGCCCTCTGCTCCAGAGTCCCTAACTTTCACCCGCCGTTTTACCAATACCTGCAGGTTCGGCACTTCCTCCTGTCACTCCTGTCGGACAATTCACCTCACTCCCCCACCCAATTTGAATCTCTCTGCCTCTCTTCCCCTCTGCGAAGGGGTATGATCTCGTCCTTATACAGTCTTCTACTAGGGAAACTGATACCCTCCGGGAACGCACATGAGAGGGTGTGGGAGAGGGATCTGGGCCCTCCCCCGTAGGAGGACTGCTGGGAGACCATCAGGCTGAATGTGGCTTCTAGTTCCATCTCCACATTAATTAAGGAAAATGCATACAAAGTCTACTACAGGTGGTATTTCACACCTGACAGGCTCGCAAAGATGTACCAGTCAGCCTCTCCCGATTGCTGGAGAAATTGTGGTCATCGAGGCACCTTCGTGCATATTTGGTGGTCATGCCCGGTTATCTCCTCCTTCTGGGACAGGATCTCGAGACTTCTTTCCTCCCTCCTCCAATGCCCTATCAGGAAGAACCCATGGTCCTTCCTACTCTGTTATCCTATACAAGACCTAGACACCCACTCTGCAAAACTTGCTTCGCATGTCCTGGCAGCCGCCAGATGTCTGATTGCTAAATTTTGGAAGCAAGCGAACCCCCCCCGTATCTCTTCTCTTAGATCTTATATATGGTTCATTGCCAACATGGGAAAAATCACGTCGCTGCTGCGAGACAAAGAAGACAAATTTCATCAAATTTGGGCCCCCTGGCTTTATGCCTAAAATCCCCGCAGCTTTCTCTTCCTCCAAATAGTCTCTCCCTACACAACTCCAGATAACATCGACCCCCTTACTTCTTTAAAATACTCCCATGCAGATCTGACAGCGCTCCCTTCTGAAGGTGAACATGCTTTTCTTAAGTATATCCTATGAGTCGACCATCTCCCCCCCCCTTACCTACCCTACACTTCCTTTAATGCCCATTCCCTTTCCCTCCCGCCCCTTACCCATTACCACTCTGTTATATTGCAATATATTTTACTGTTTTGTGAGTGACATTGCTGGATATCTACTCTGCTTTGTGATTATTTGCAATCAATATGTTTGTTGTCCAAAGTCTATGTCATTCATACTTTATTATGCAATAAAATTTTGAGTTAAAAAAATAAATAAATTACTTTGTCTCAGGATACAAAGACGTGGTTAGAAAACACAAAGGACAGACTTGAAAATAAAGCACTGAAGTCATAGCAGAGTGATAAAGCAACATCTATAATATCCACATTGGGTTTTTGCAATGGTATAATTAGTGCTGAATTGCTGAGCCTGAATATGACAATGTGCAGCCTATATAGGATGTATACTCATGGTGAGTGCATTGCATAGTGTTGTTGTAAGGGTCTTATAGGCACACATGCACCAGTTCAATCAACAATGCTATCTGTTCCTGAGCCTGGTTAATTCAAAAGACCCTGGAATTAACAAAGGTCTTTTGAATTAACCAGGCTCAGGGACAGATAGCATCTCTGGTGATTTTCAGAGAATGTGTAAAACAACCTGGCAAGCCAAGCAGAACGAGCAAGGGTGAGAAGTCCTGCCATTTGAAGATCCAGACTCAGGACATTGATAACTCATTTCAAAAAGCTGTGTATCATTATGGGGATCAATCTGTCCTGACATTGAGAGTGTTAATTTCCAAAAGTTGGGGCTGAGAGCAGTGTGAGAAGTTAAAATCCGTTGCCAGAGCTAGTAATATTGCGCACTTCTGTGGAGGAGACCTGTATCTAGGTTAGGATGTGTTATCTCTCCCAAAGTGTACTCTCACGCCAAGTCTTAAACTAGCAAGTTAGTGACTCTGGATTTATTTCCTTTTTTATTGCTCAAACTTATTTGTGCAACTTATTTTGTATGTCTTGTTATTAACTGTTTTGCAATTAAGCATTGGAAACATTTTCAGATTAAATACATTTAATCTAGCATAATCTCTGTTATTCTTTGAACTTGCAAAGCCATGTGAGGCTCATGCTTCATGTGTATGTGATTTAGGTGTTTAATATTAATAAGTGGTTTTGGTGAATGCAAGGACTTCATAGTAAATCCTTCATTTTGGCAGAAAAGGTGTATTCATTGGTAAGTGATCAAGATAACTCCCGTCACGGCCAGCTGTTTCAGATTGCTGTATCTGAGACGGGCTGGGCGTGACACAGATCAAAAGAAATAACTTGGAAACATTGACCAAAGCACTCAAACCACAAATATTTAACTGCCACTAATGGCAAGGAATTGATACCCACAACTGACAGACAGATGACTTCAATTTAGAATGTTATGAGATTACCTCGTGCTATCAAGGATGGTTTGGTCCATAGGGAACAAGTGCAATTGTCTTCCAGGATACTAATATTAGAGGCTGTTTTGACAAGCCATATTATTAATTTTCACCTGCAGCGCTTGAGTACTGTACAGGCCTGTTCAATATTTCCATCAGAACCGGAATGGTCAATAGGGAGAGGCTGCTTGCACAGCTCTAAATGCATCAAGGGGACACAGGAGATGTGTAGTGCTGCTGTGGTCCACTTACTGTGTTCCACAGTTTGACTGTTTATGTGTGTGACTCTTGGCTTTTTGTCTGTGTTTGTGTAACCTTATTTGACCTTGTGTATCTTTGTATGTGTGCATGACCAGACATTGTTGGTACATTTTGATGAGGTCATATATGCGCTCTGAACAAACATAGGGAAAAGAGATACGTAAATATGTATCCGGTTCAAAAATTTGTGTCAAGTTTAAGCATACAAATGTCCAATGCCACCTATAGTGAACAGATGAAACTAGTGTTAAAAACATCTAGCTTAGAATTTACAGTGGAGTGTATGTTGCATTTATCTATAAAGTCATATCACAGCAAATACACTATTATCTCTTGTAGCAGAGATTGGGGAATCCGCGCTTCCTGAGGTGAAGTCTGTATGCAGCCAAATGGAAAGGGGAAATATTTCTAAACAGTAATACTGAAATAGGTTCCCAGGTGCAATATTACCTAAGGGTTTTGTATTGGTCTAATTAATTATTTGGGACCACACAAAGTTAAAGAGACTGATAGGCTTGTTAGTTGATAACTGTAATAAAGAAACAGAAATTATTAAACGGTGTAACAGCAGATGTTTCTTACTTTATTGAATGACTAATTTATGCAAAGATAGATAGCATAGAAGTAATAAACCAGTTCATAGAAGAGTACCCAAAAGACACAAACCCTTGCAAGGGAGGTTGTTTGATACAAACATGAAGAAACAGAACTAGAGTGCCTAGTTTGGGTGAAAACTAACTTAAAGTGTCCAAGAAAAAATCATCTTGAATAAGTAAAAAAGTAAAGTTCTGCCGAAATGGATAGATACTTGCTGGGTGGATGACATAGTATGGCAGACTTTACTGGTAATTGTTCAAATGGATTTAGCATCATAAATGTTATAAGGGTTTTAGGAGATGCCTGTCATAGAAAGGTGTTAAACTAAAAATCTATATTCAGACCCCCAAGTCTAGCTTCTTCCTAGGATATGTATTTCACATAATCTCCTCCCCGTCATGGTTTGTCAAACTTATTGATGCCTATAAACTTCAACTCTGCAGGATCAAGGAAATGATCTGGAACGCTATTTGTTTTAAGCTGATTTTTAATATATATTTGGTGTTCAGCTATTCTGATTGATAGTTTCCTAATTGTTCTCCCCAAGTATTGTTTTCCGCAGGAGCACTGCAACAGATACACCACTCCAGCTGTATCGCATGACATTCTCTCCTTAATCTTGAAATTCTCCCCAGTAAAATTTGATGTATAAGTTATCACTGGTTTAGTTTCTCTATTTTTTCTGGTTTTGCATGCTACTCTTCTATTACAGTAGAAAAACCTGTTGCCTTTTCATTTAACCATGTGCCTTCTTTTTCTGTCCTCTATTTTGAAATGGTGCTTTTCAGTAGTCTTGTTTTCAAAAACTTTTGTTTTGGGGGTAGGATTTTCTTCAATTCATAATCACCCAACAGAATATTCCAATGTTTCCTTATGATATATTCCACTTTTTTGGAGTACCTACTAAATTTAGCAATGAAGGGAAGGTATTTTACATCTGTTGTCTTAGGGTCTGACTCTTGCCCCCTCCTTTTCCCAAGAAGGTCTTCCCTCTTTGTTTCCCTCAGTTGAAGGTAAGTTTTCTCTACAATGTCCTTTTCATAATCCTTTTTTTAAAATCTCACTCTCAGAATGTTGGCTTGCTTGTCATAATGTGACAGATCAGAGCAATTGCGCCTCAGTCTAGTGTAATGCCCCTTGGGAATGTTACTTAACCAATTAGTATGGTGGCTGCTGGTGATGGGGATATATAAATTCCAGTTCACCTGGTTAAAAAAGGTCTTAGTTGGCCATCCTTGACAAAAATCTCCAACCAAGAAATACCACCATCTCCTGGCTGACATTACTGGTAAATACAACCTTCAAATGGTTATTGTTGATAAGTTCGACAAATTGATCCAGCAGTTTCTGATCTCCTGTACAGATACAGAACAAATGGTCTATATGTCGACACCATTTCAGGATATTGTCAGAGAAGGGGTTGTAATTCCAAACATTTAGTTCTTCCCAGTGGGCTATAAACAGGTTCGCGTAACTGGGCGCAAATTTTGCTCCCATTGCCGTCCTGCGAACCTGTCCATAGTATCTTCCACTGGACCAAAAGTAATTATGTTGTAGACCGAATGCAATACTGTCCGCATGGAATTTTGTCTGTTCCTGTGGAAGGTCAGATTTTGACTCTACATGGCTGCAGCCCGCTTTATGGTCTATGATAGTATAAAGGGATACTATATCACATGTTAGAAGAAGAAAGTAATTAGGCTCCCAGATTATATCTTTAAGGATTTCCAATAGATGGCCAGTATCCCTCAGGTAGCGTTTATGCTGTACAAACAAAGGTTGTAAGTTGCAATCTATATAGCTAGATAGATTCATTGTAAGGGACCCATTCCCAGACACAGTTGGTCGCCCTGGTGGATTTATTAGTATTTTGTGAATCTTGGACATTTGATAAATCACTGGAGGTCTGGGATGTGTTATGGAGACATATTGGTATTCGTTTCTATTGAGGATACCTTCAAGCACAGCGGAATTCAAAAGTTGTTCTAACTCTTTCTGATAGGTAATAGTAGGATCCCCTCTCAGGGGCTCGTATGTAGTAATGTCATTAAGTTGCCTGTCTAGCTCAGCTAGGTAGTTGGCCCTATTAAGGATAGCTATTCCTCCCCCTTATCTGCTGGCTTAATGTTTATGTCAGGGTGTGTTTCCAGCTGATTAATTGCTATTTGTTCGCCTTTGGTAACATTGGAACTCCTCATATTTTTACGAATTCTCAGATCTTCTAAATCTTTTTCAACTAATTTTTCAAAGGGATTAATAAACGGTCCATTTAGGTACCTCGGACAAAAGGTTGATTGATTTTTTAAATTAGTATGTTTGAATTTAGTATTCTCTGGGTTATTCGTGATATTGGTGATGGATCTGGAGGGGTCTGAGAAGAGCTTTTTTAAAGTAAGTCTCTTTATAAATTTACGTATGTCTATGAATGTATCACATTTGTTCAGTTTTTGTTTAGGGGCAAATTTAAGACCTTTTTTCAAAATTTGACATTTTGGGGCTGTGAGTTAAATGTGCCATTCTTTGGTCTCTCCCCTCCGTTTTTTTCCTCCCCGGACATGTGGCTGCCGGGGTTCTGTTGAGTTCATTCTGGAATTGTGGTGACCAGTTCTAAAAAAATATCTAGATTTTGTTCAGCCTCCAAGTTATCAGAGGATGGCAAATCTGGAGTGTTGGTTTCACTACTTTCCAAATTATTTAGTTTGTTTAAGAAGTCCTGCCGGACCTTGTTGGGGTCAGAGAAAACCCTTTTGCTTCCCTTTTGCTTCCATTGTTAAACCCTTCCATTGCTACTTCTGCATAGCTTTTTTTTTACAGCGTTTGGTGATTTTGAAAAGCCCAAGTTGTGGGGGTCTAAGGGCTTGTAAATTATTTTGCCTCTCTCTTTTTTGGGGGTGTTTTTAATCAGTGGTGGTCTGAAGTAATTCTTTTTGGATGATGCTTTACTAAACTGTGATTTTAAGTGTTTCCTATTGGTGGATGCCTGATGAGTATGAACTTATGGTGATATGAATTGATCTCTAATTGGATATGGATGTTGTTTCTAGAGTGATATTAATTGTTGTTTTGTATGCTTGATTTGTTAGGTGGATCACTTTTATATGTAAAAACTTGATCTTTGGGTTTTACTTTAGTTAACTCGGAATTGTAAGGATCATAATCTTTAGTGTCTGTGAGAACTTTTTTCTCTTTAGTTTTAATAATATTTTCTTCGATTTATTAAAGCTTAATTTTAGTCAGTTTCTCAAGATTTATATAATCCTCTAGGTGTTTAGTTGGATTGAACTTTTCCTCGATTAAAAATCTCTTCCTCGATTCTTTTAAAAGATTGTTCCCGATCTGCAATAATCAGTTGCAAAAGTGAAAAGAAACATTTGTCCAGTACCTAATTCCTATTGGACATAAACTCCCTATTATCCAAATTAATGGTAGGTTTTTTATAGATACGTAAACTTCTAGGAATGATTTTGGTTTCTAAAAATTTCGAGAGTGCAGTGGTTTCCCACGATTGCTTAGTCTCTAATGTCAGCAATTTCTCATAACGTAAAAAATTATCACAAAAAGTGTTTTTTAAAAAATGTCCCCTACGTTGAGTAGCCTTTCTTGCCTCTGTGCTTGTAATATTTCACGATAGTGTAGAATATATATGGATGAATAGGATGCATCAGAATAACCCCGGGACTTTAAATTGTAGACAGAACAGCAGAGATTGGGGAATCCGCGCTTCCTGAGGTGAGATTAGTATGCAGCCAAAGAGAAAGGGGAAATAGTGGAGATGAAGCCCCAATCTCCAAACAGTAATACTGAAACAGGTTCCCCGGCGCAATATCCTGGTACTACAATTGATATACTTTGGGGCCAGTAATTGTCCATATTTCACATTTATGACTTTATTTGTATTTTTTTAATTTTTGTTTATGTTACTGGGATATTATATGTCCTTAATATTGCACCGGGAAACTATTATCTCTTGTGTATATAACACCTATTTTGTATCACAAAGGTTTACAAGTGGAGACTGTACTGCTAGGTGCTTGATATATATAAATTCAGCATGAAAAAAACACATTCAACTCTCAAGTGTATACATAGAGTGGATAGAGTTCTGTGTCCTGGGTTGAGCTTCATCTAAGGATAACTACCACGAGAGATGGTTTGCAAATGAGACTGATATATTTTCATACTGTGTTCCCTTTGTAGCATTTTGTGGTCAGCTTCCAGAACATTTCCTGTGTTTACTCAGCTGAGAGACATGTTCAGTAAAATCTTATATACCCTTATTGGCATTAATAATTAAAGCATATTTGAGAAGGAAACAGTCAATTAAGGTCATTTCCAAACATGCACAGGTGCAATATACATTTTGATGTGTGATGCAATATGCCAACTTTTCAACAAATTATTATTATTATTATTATTATTATTATTATTATTATTATTTTAAAAACTGTGTAAGGCACCACCGAGGTCTACAGCACCAGATAGCAAATGTACCGTTATTTAATGGGGAAGTATGTGGACTTGTGGGTGAAGAAGGTGATTTCTTAAGTTAACTTCTTAAAGGAACAGATTTAAACACACTTTATTTGTAATTATGATATGAGCATAATGTCCTGTTTCATTCATACAATATTAACCATAAGCAGCCAATATTGTATCTAACAGGTTGTCTTCCTCATCATTACATATTACGTTTCTGCACTGTTGGTGTTCTATTTACAGTAAGTAAATGAGAGCTAAAATCATTGTTTATCTCTGATTACACATTATATTTAATTAGTCACTGTTTGTATCTTACCTTGGTGATTGATTGTCATGTACATGCTACTTACAAGTCCCATAAAACTGCAAAAAGACGTTTGAGATTTATTAGCTTGATGTGTATTACAAGAACACTGTGTCCAAACGTGCTAAAATGTCCACAAAGGAGGAATACTGAGGAGGAACAGAAAGTCAGAGGAACTTGGGCACGCAAGACACTGAACACACAGGCTTGATTTCAACAAGACAGCGAGATTTACAAGCTGGCCCCAGGGTAGAATTTGGGAGGAGGAATAGTCCACGTGAGGGCAATGTTGTTGGAGTCACGGGACTGGAGATCCATAGAAGGTCTAGGAAAGAAATTTGCTTGGAATGTAAAGCCCTAACTGAAGGTTGAGAGGAACAGTCCAAAGCTGAATGGTGGCGGCTCCCATCTATGGCAGTGAAGATAACAGGTGCAGGCAATGGAGAGGTTACCAAGGACCACTGAATTACCAGCAAGGTGGAAATAAAATTCCCTGTGGCCCTGGAATTCAGGAAAATGGAGGAGAAGAACTGTCCAGAGGGCAAAGCAATGAGATAGAGATGGCACAATTAGTACATTTTTCTGAACTAAGGGAGGGTTTCAATGACTCTAGCCTGACTTCCTGAGAGCAGGTTAGGGCTTGACATTTCCCTGACGCTTGGGACAGGAGGTCAGAATGTGTCCAGGTGCAGTGCAATAGATACAAAGGTTGTTCCTTATCCATCTTTGCCGTTCTTCGAAGTAAACCAAGAGTGTTCGAGCTGCATGGGCTTCTCAGGTGGACTTGGCGGTTTTAAGTGGGGTGCCAATTTGAAAGGGGAGTTGCATATAGACAGTAATAGCCATATAATTACTGAAGGATAACATTATCATTAGAGATGTTCACTGACCCCATGTTTTGGATTTGGTTTTAGATCAGTATTAAGTTCATGTTTTGCTTTTGGCACAACCGCCCTCGCATGTTTTTGTTTTGGTTTTGGTGTTAGATTTGGTTTTTTTACAAAAATTGCTAAAATATGCTAAAATCCCAAAATTTTGCTCTTTTATTGTTCGTACATTATTATTAACCTCAATAACACTAATTTCCAGACATTCCCAGTCAATATTGACCACCTCACAGGTCCCAATATTATTTTCAGCCACTTTTTGGAAAGGCTGCAAAAAGCTGGCTGGATTGTAAGCGACAGAACAATGGCACAAACACACGGCAGTTCATAGCACATCTAGGAAACTGACACACAGCAATGACAGAAAAGAAAAGTGGTGCAAGTTGGAATTGCCATTGGGCCCTTCCACAAACCCTTATGTTAGATATTGAAAAGGACATGTACAGTTTAACAAACCAATCACTCCAGTGACAAGCAGTGCCACTTTTGTGGCAGAAGTAATTGATTTGTTTTGCGCCCCACAAAGTAAGCTAATAGTTTAGCTGCCTTAAGCCCAAAAGTGCTGTCAATGAACTCTACAGTGGCAAGATGTTGTTGTCATCATCCTCTCCCTCATCAGTATGTACATCATCCTCACACAAAACGAATTCATCTCCGCTGGAATCCACCATTACAGAAGTCTCTGTACTTTGATGTAATAGCCGGTAAAGGCCTTCCTCGTGGAATTTGTAGTTCATTTTGACTAACATCATCCTTTACACATTTTGACAAAGTAGCTTCCCACGTCGATAACTGGCAAGGTTCCCTGCTGTGCTAAAAACACTTTCTGAGTACACACTGGAGGGTGGGCAGCTTAGGTATTGCAAAGCCATGGGTCTCCAAACTGCCTTTTTTTTCCTCCCACTATGTAAAGGGACTGTCTGACGTGTATATTTCTATGCTGTCGTTAAAAAACTCCTCAACAAAGCATGTGCTGCATCTGTCAGCCCGAAACCGGGTGTCATAGAAGATTCATCGCGTTTTCGTAATCATTAAACCATGTCTGCTTGCGCTCCATCTTTAATCTCTTTCTCCTTTCTGGATACCTCCCTCGCATCCCTGAAGAACTGTCAAACTTATGCAGACACAGGAATGGATATTACAACTGGAGTGGCATTAGATCTTCTCCAGAAAGACTGTGACACGGAACATGTGGGCAGCATGGAATCCGTCATGTTGGAATATGGTGCATTGAACAGAGATTTAAACCAATATATAGATGCAGTTGAGGAGACCGTACTTAAGTTAAAACGTGACCCACCGGATGAGATTCCGGCTTTAAGAGAGCTTTTACACAAGAGATACATTGCGCTTCAGAAGAATAATACAGAGCAGGCCCTGAGGCAGGATGATAAATAATTCCAGTTTAAATGACAGCTAAGTGACCTGAGAAAAAAATTGGGTGTGTCACCGGCCCCTGCAGACTAAGCTTTGGAAGAAGACGAGGAGATAGCCGTCACCCAGAGCACTGCGAATTTCACCTGTCCTATAAAACAGCTGGAGATGGTGAACCCAGTGAAAAACAAAGTATGTGGTCACACGTACGAGAGAGAAGCAATGGAAAAAATGATTGAAAACAAACTTCAGAAAAGTAAATCCGCAGGTGTCCAAAAATTGGCTGTGATCACTCTGACATAATTTTATCGGATCTTGTTCCAGACAATGCACTAAAAGAGCCATTGACAGTCACAGTAAAAAGCAAGGTTGTCACTGAGCTTCAAATTAGCCCTGATTCCCCAAAAAATTATAATATAGTTAGGTACCTTTGACGTAAAGTACAGTTTAGAAACACTTTGTGCAATACCGATGAAACAGCCACAAAGTGGAAGGTTTGAATAATACATATACACGACTATTTAGACATCCATGCTTACACTACTTTTGCAAGCAACATTGTTCTTTCTAATATATAAAAGAGAAAATTTGTCCTTCTGTCCTTCTGTCCTTCTGTCTGTCTTTCTATACAAATCCACATTTTTCAAGCGAAGATCATGAAATTTTGCATACGAGTGTATTAAAACATGACGGAGGCAACTAAAAAAATTTGAAATTGAATTTCATTACGGGGTGGGGGTGGCGAGGGGGGTAACACCTAAAAATCATCGAAAACGACCATAACTCTGGAATGTCTGGAACAATTTACACCAAACCTGGTACACATATTACTTACAGTCTGACAAGAAATATTGTGGGTGCAAGACACCCCTAGCACTCCTAAGGGTGGGGGTGGCGAGAGGGGTAACACCTAAAAATCATTGAAAACGACCATAACTCTGGAATGTCTGGAACAATTTACACCAAACCTGGTACACATATGTCTTACAGTCTGACAACAAATATTGTGGGGGCAAGACACCCCTAGCACTCCTAAGGGTGGGGGTGGCGAGGGGGGTAACACCTAAAAATCATTGAAAACGACCATAACTCTGGAATGTCTGGAACAATTTACACCAAACCTGGTACACATATGACTTACAGTCTGACAACAAATATTGTGGGGGCAAGACACCCCTAGCACTCCTAAGGGTGGGTGTGGCGAGGGGGGTAACACCTAAAAATCATCGAAAACGCCCATTACTCTGGAATGTCTGGAACAATTTACACCAAACCTGGTACACATATGACTTACAGTCTGACAAGAAATATTGTGGGGGCAAAACACCCCTAGCACTCCTAAGCATGGGGGTGGCGAGGGGGGTAACACCTAAAAATCATCGAAAACGACCATAACTCTGGAATGTCTGGAACAATTTACACCAAACCTGGTACACATATGACTTACAGTCTGACAAGAAATATTGTGGGGGCAAGACACCCCTAGCACTCCTAAGAGTGGGGGTGGCGAGGGGGGTAACACCTAAAAATCATCGAAAACGACCATAACTCTGGAATGTCTGGAACAATTTACACCAAACCTGGTACACATATGACTTACAGTCTGACAAGAAATATTGTGGGGGCAAGACACCCCTAGCACTCCTAAGGGTGGGGGTGGTGGCGAGAGGGGTAACACCTAAAAATCATTGAAAACGACCATAACTCTGGAATGTCTGGAACAATTTACACCAAACCTGGTACACATATGACTTACAGTCTGACAACAAATATTGTGGGGGCAAGACACCCCTAGCACTCCTAAGGGTGGGGGTGGCGAGGGGGGTAACACCTAAAAATCATCGAAAACGACCATAACTCTGGAATGTCTGGAACAATTTACACCAAACCTGGTACACATATGACTTACAGTCTGACAACAAATATTGTGGGGGCAAGACACCCCTAGCACTCCTAAGGGTGGGGGTGGCGAGAGGGGTAACAGCTAAAAATCATCGAAAAGGACCATAACTCTGGAATGTCTGGAACAATTTACACCAAACCTGGTACACATATGACTTACAGTCTGACAACAAATATTGTGGGGGCAAGACACCCCTAGCACTCCTAAGGGTGGGGGTGGCGAGGGGGGTAACAGCTAAAAATCATCGAAAACGACCATAACTCTGGAATGTCTGGAACAATGTCTTGGAAGAAGTTCCAAAAAAAAGGGGAAATATATTTTTTCTGGATGCACCCGGAGGAACAGGTAAGACGTTTCTCATCAAGTTGTTACTTGCTAAAATTCTAGTACATTCCAAGATAGCTATTGCTGTGGCCTCTTCTGGAATTGCTGCAACTTTGCTCCCTGGTGGAAGAACAGCACATTCAGCTTTCAAGTTACCGCTTAATCTGGCCCGAAGTGAAACTCCCGTCTGCAATATCACTAAACGAACAGAAAAAGCTCAGATTCTGCAGGAAGGTTAGGGCATTGTATGGGATGAATGCACCATGTCACACAAAAATGCTTTACAGGCCCTCAATCAAACACTTCAATTTTTAAGAGGCAATGATTTACTAATGGGTGGAGTCACTGTTGTATTGGCTGGAGATTTTCGACAAACATTGCCGGTCATTCCAAAAGGAACAATGGTGGATGAAATTAATGCATGCCTTAAATCATCACATCTTTGGAGGCATGTTCGCACTTTGCGACTAACCACAAATATGAGAGTTTCTCTGCATGGCAACACAATGGACGGTCAGTTTGCTGATCATTTGTTAAATATTGGGAATGGTTTAATGCCGCTTCATCCAGTAACTGGTCTCTTCAAACTCAGAGAAACACTTTGTAACACAGTTGTGTCTGTTGAAGAACTCAAGGCAAAAGTATTTCCAAATATTCAACAACATTTTACAGAGCATAAGTGGCTTTGCGAACTTGCGATTCTTGCACCAAAAAATAATTGTGTAAACAACATCAACTTAAAGATTCAAGAAGAGTTGCCTGGAGAAGCCATATTATACAAATCAATAGATACCGTTGTTGAAGAAAATTAGGCTGTGCACTATCCTACTGAATTTTTAAACTCTTTAGAACCTCCCGGAATGCCACCGCATAACCTGGTACTGAAGATTGGATCACCCATTATGCTTCTCAGAAATTTAAATCCTCCAAGACTTTGTAACGGTACAAGATTAGTAGTCCAAAAGCTCCATTCTCATGTCATTGAAGCAACTATTTTGACAGGCTTTGCAAAAGGTGACAATGCTTTCATTCCATGCATACCTCTCATTCCATCTGATATGCCATTTCAGTTTAAGCGTCTACAATTTCCAGTTCGTTTAGCTTTTGCCATGTCTATCAATAAGGCCCAAAGACAATCTTTACATGTAGCTGGAGTCAACTTGGAATCACCTTGCTTTTCTAATGGACAGTTTTACGTTGTGTGCTCAAGAGTTGGATCACCAAGAAATTTGTATGTATTTGCCCCAAATGAAGAAATGAGAAATATAGTTTATCAAGCTGTTTTGAAGTAATTGTTTATCGGTTTGTTCCATCATATACAGTTCAAATACAGTTTGACATTTTCACTTTTCACCTTCTACTGGTCCAATTTTAACATGATATTTACATGTATGTTTAATATTTAGATTAATTTTTGTAAATAAACATTCTTTAAATCCCGGGCAACGCCGGGTATTCTGCTACTTGTTAATAAAACTGTTGTCTTTATACCATTAAAAATAAAATAAAATAAATAATAATCCTCCACCATTCTTTGGATGTTGATAGTAGGATCATGTGGAGTTACGGCAGCAGTGTCACGAAATTTTGGTCAATTCTTTTAGAGCAGACCAGGGGGTAAATGTATCAAGCAGAGAGTTTTCCAGCGGGTTTGAAAAGTGGAGATGTTGCCTATAGCAACCAATCAGATTCTAGCTGACATTTTGTACAATGCCCTAAGTAAATGACAGCTAGAATCTGATTGGTTTTTCAAACCCGCCGGAAAACTCTCAGCTTGATACATTTACCCCAGATATCAAAATGTTGTGCTGAGTCATCTGCATCATCAATGAGTGTCTTGGGAAAGCTAAATTTTGCAAAGCACACGACAGTTTTGTAGCACATCTAGGTAACATTGGCACACAGCGGTAGCTGAAATGAAAAGTGGTACACTTTAACAGACCAAGCACTTCAGCGACAAGGAGTGCCACCTTTGTAGCTGAAGTGCTTGGTTTGTTTGGGCCCCCACAAAACAAGCTAATAATGGGCTTAAGGCACCTAAGCTAACAGTGCTGTTAATGAACTCTACAGTGGCAAGACGTTGTTGTCATCATCCCCAACCTCATCCTTACCCTCATCAGTGTGTACACCATCCTCACACAATATTAATTCATCCCCTTTGAAATCCACCATTACAGAAGCCTCTGTACTTTAATGTAATTGCCAGTAAAGGCTTTCCTCATGGAATTTGTTGTTCATTTTGATGAACATCCTCCTTTCTACATTTTTAGGAAGTAGCCTCCTACCCATGTACAAACTATTTCCGAGTATATACTGGAAGGAGGGCAGCTTAGGTATTGCAAAGCTGGTTTGTACATGGGTCTCCAAATTTCCTTTTTTTTCTCACAGTATGTAAAGGGACTGTCTGACGTGTCCATTTGTACACTGTCGTTAAAATAATCCTCCACCATCCTTTGGATGTTGATAGTAGGATCAGGTGGAGTTACGGCAAAAGTGTCACGGTTTTTGGTCAATTGTTTTATACCAGACCATATGTCAAAATGTTGTGCTGAGTCATCTGCATCATCCCGGGGTCTCTTGTGAAAGCTAAGTTTTTTCCTAGCAGCAGTTGCCTGAGAAACTGAAGGAGGAGATGGCATCATGTCACATACCACTTGAGCTGTCATCTTGCTCACCTGGATTTCCTTGCATCTTTTTAGATCTGGGTCTATTGGAAAAAAAAAGAAGACATAGATCTTAAACTTAGGCTCAAGCACAGTTGCCAAAATGTAGTGATCCGATTTCAAGATCTTGATAACTCTTGCATCCTGGCGAAGCGAATAAAGTACTTGATTTACAACTGTGACATACTTAGTGTAATTGCTTTGTTTCAGCTTCTCCTTCAGATTCTCAAGCTGCTTTTCCAAAATTTTTCCAATATTTAAGGAAATCACTTGACTCAAGCTAGCAGTGTCTGAACTCACTTCACAGGTGGCTACTTCGAATGGTTTCAGCACCTTGCACAACATGGAAAGTATTCTACCCTGCGCTAGACTAAAACTCCTTCTCCCTCCTTTACCAATGTTATGGCTTGTAGAGTAAGCGTGGATGGTTATTCACTGTCCCTCCATCCTCTGAAGCATATGAAGGGTGGAATTTCACCTTGTTTCTGTCTCTTGTTTCAGTTGATGGCAGAGCAAATTCAATTTTTCTTGTATCTGCTGCAATCTCCTACATGCTGTTGCAGAATGCCGGAAATGCCCCAAGATTTTACATGCCACAGCATCTCCTGCACATCCCTGTCATTTTTCAAAAAGATCTGCACCACCAAGTTGATTGTGTGAGCAAATCAGGGAATGTGATGGAATTCACCCACCTGTAATGCTCTCACAATATTGGTGGCATTTTCAGAAATTACATATCCTGAGGAGAGTCCAAGTGGGAGAAGCCATGCAGCAATGACATCTCTTCTTTTTTTAACAGACTGTCAGATATATGCCTCTAGGTGAAGCAGGTGATACACAGAGTATCCTGCCTCTGAAAAATCTGCCATTGTTGGTTACACGCTGCTGCTGTTCTTGCTATTGAAGGTAATTCACCAACCCAGTGGGCTGTCACAGTCATGTAATCTTTAGTTTGCCCAGTTACGCTTGTCCACATATCTGTGGTTTAGTGTACAGTGGGTAGAAAGGCATTTTGTATCTCAATGATTACATTTTTACAAACCTTCTGGTAGAGATGAGGAATAGCTTTTCTAATAAAATGGTTTTGTCATGAAATTTGGTAATGGGAACAAAAGACTTCAATTAACCGTCTAAAACCATCTGCATTCATATTGGATATTGGACGCAGATCTAATACTAGCATAGTCGCAATGGTGTCTATGATATGCTTAGCGACTGGGTGACAGCTTTCATACTTGGTTCCTTAATTGTTTTAAACTACTAGTAATCTTCTCCTTGGTCTGCTTCTGGGATGACAATACACCCCCAGCAGCAGCAGCAGTAGCATGGGGACAACTGCTAAAGAATTCTTCTGAGGAATCCTGGATAATGGAGGAGTCATCTAGCCTTAGCATCTTGGATGCAGGACTAAGTCTGATCTCTAGTGAGGATATTGAGGAGGACTGTGTTGTGGGTGTAGATTGCAGGTGCCGTGATCTAGCTGAGAGAAGGGAGTTAGCTGATGCTGGACTCTTGTTGTTATTTGTTTAGCATAAGTTTCTGATTTTACGAAAAGCTTCCCATGAACTCTCTTCAAATGGCGTAACATGGATAAGATTACTAGATGGTTAAGGTCCCTAACTTTACTGACTGTGGCTTTACAAACGCTACAAATGGTTAGACAACTGTTGTGAGGATTTAGGTAAAATTAATTCCACACATAAAAGGTGGATTTTTTGGTCTTATGCCCTGGCATGACAATGGCCTTCTTCTTATCAATGGCAAGAACTGCTTCCACTGGTGCAGGACTTTACACAAACAACATCATCGTCATCAACATCCTCATTAGCGCCGTCAGCAGCTATACAAATATCCCCCTCACCCTGTTTAAATTCCAAATTGGCATCCTCAATTTGAGTATCACCGGCTACACTTGGGCTGCTCGTCCACACATCTGCAGAAATGCTAAAAGGAGGCTTCATTATGAATACAGAATAAGAAAAGGTCAAGCTTACACATAGCACTCGTGGATAGACTCTGGGATTTGTGGCATTTCTGAATCTGAAAATACAGTTTCTTCTGTCTTGCTGTTTATTCCAGCTTGGCGTTTACACTTAAAAGTATTTTGGCACCACTTTATGAGTGTAAATGACAAGATCTTACATTGTCATGACTGACCTTACAAGAAGATGCCTCACTGAAAGTTGCAGAACTAGAACTCATACAGAAAGGCGAAGGTCTGATTCTTTCCTTGCCACTGTGTGTAGAATGACATGTTAGCAATTTTATATAAGGAGGAGCGGGCTCGGATTTCTCTAATCCGAGCCCACCCGAACAGTGCTGATCCGACGGGATCCGAGCACTGTTCGGGTATTTCCGGCGCCCAAAAGAATTAAACTGAGGCTCTGACGTCCAAATCTCGTGTCGGATCTCACGAGACTCGGATTGCATAAATTCCCCGCTCGCGCCCGGCATCTTCAGTCGGGCTCAGATCATTGAAGAGGGAGGTTATAGGTTTAGTGGTGCTCCGTCCTGTTTCCTGTGTCCTGTCACTCCCTCCTGCTTAATATCCAGTGGTTACTTGGTCCTGTGCTCTGTCCTGCTGATCAGTCCAGTGGTTATTTTTTCCAGTGCTCTGTCCTGCTGAGTGCAGTGGTGCTTTTGTCCTGTCTCTGTCCTGCTGAATCCAGTGGTGCTGTGTCCTGTGCTCTGTCCTGCTGAGTCCAGTGGTGCTGCCTGTGTTCTGTGCTCTGTTCTGCTAAGGGCATTGTCATTTATAAATTATTCAAAAGTTATAAAAAAAATTAAAAAAAAATTATAAAAAAACTTTTACAAAAATAATTACAAAAAAATTTAAAAAAAATATAAAAAAATAATTGAAAAAAAAGATAAAAAAATTAATTAAAAAATACTAGGTACTGCTATTTCAAAGTCAAACTAAGTTCACTGTTGCTGCTGTACCAAAAAATAATAGGTACTGCTATTTACTATTTATTTATTTATATACTGTTCATTATTTCTGTAGTTCCAAAAAATAGGAACTGCCAGTTCTATTACTACGGTCATTGTTTGTGTAGTTCTCAAAAAATTGGAACTGCCAGTTCTATTACTACGGTCATTGTTTGTGTAGTTCCAAAAAATAGGAACTGCCAGTTCTATTACTACGGTCATTGTTTGTGTAGTTCCCAAAAAATAGGAACTGCCAGTTCTATTACTACGTTCATTCTTTCTGTAGTTCCAAAAAATAGGAACTGCCAGTTCTATTACTATGGTCATTGTTTGTGTAGTTCTCAAAAAATTGGAACTGCCAGTTCTATTACTACGGTCATTGTTTGTGTAGTTCCAAAAAATAGGAACTGCCAGTTCTATTGCTACGGTCATTGTTTGTGTAGTTCCCAAAAATAGGAACTGCCAGTGTTATTACTACGGTCATTGTTTGTGTAGTTCCAAAAAATAGGAACTGCCAGTTCTATTACTACGGTCATTGTTTGTGAAGTTCCCAAAAAATAGGAACTGCCAGTTCTATTACTAAGGTCATTGTTTGTGTAGTTCCAAAAAATAGGAACTGCCAGTTCTATTACTACGGTCATTGTTTGTGTAGTTCCAAAAAATAGGAACTGCCAGTTTTATTACTACGGTCATTGTTTGTGTAGTTCCAAAAAATAGGAACTGCCAGTTCTATTACTATGGTCATTGTTTGTGTAGTTCTCAAAAAATTGGAACTGCCAGTTCTATTACTATGGTCATTGTTTGTGTAGTTCCAAAAAATAGGAACTGCCAGTTCTATTACTACGGTCATTGTTTGTGTAGTTCCAAAAAATAGGAACTGCCAGTTTTATTACTACGGTCATTGTTTGTGTAGTTCCAAAAAATAGGAACTGCCAGTTCTATTACTACGGTCATTGTTTGTGTAGTTCCAAAAAATAGGAACTGCCAGTTTTATTACTACGGTCATTGTTTGTGTAGTTCCAAAAAATAGGAACTGCCAGTTCTATTACTACGGTCATTGTTTGTGAAGTTCCCAAAAAATAGGAACTGCCAGTTCTATTACTACTGTCATTGTTTGTGTAGTTCCCAAAAAATAGGAACTGCCAGTTCTATTACTACGGTCTTTGTTTCTGTAGTCCCAAAGTGTGTGTGGTTTAGGGGTAAGCTCTCTCGTGCTGCATATAATGGAGTACAAAAATTTGGAGGATAAAGTAGGGAAAGATCAAGACCCACTTCCTCCTAATGCTGAAGCTGCTGCCACTAGTCTAGACATTGAGACGCTGAAATGCCATCAACGTCGGCAGCCAAGGGCGATGCCCAATCTCATAGTATAGGGTATGTAAAATCCAAAAACCCAAAGTTCCCAAAAATTAGCAAAAAAAGAAAATTAAAATCATCTGAGGAGAAACGTAAACTTGCCAATATGCCATTTATGACACGGAGTGGCAAGGAATGGCTTAGGCCCTGGCCCGTGTTCATGACTAGTGGTTCAGCTTCACACATGGATCTAAGCACTTCTCCTCCCCCTCTCTAACAAATTTAAGAGACTTAAGCTGTCATCAACAACTAGTCTAAGTCCAGCGAGTCCAAGGGTTTTTGTGGTTGCGAAGCCTGACCTTCCCATCACTGTACGGGAAGAGGTGGTTCCTTCAACCATTTCCAGCACGCCCTTTGCATATGCTGGAAGGATCACCCACCTAGAATTATGCCACGAATAGCTTAATTAATGGCCTGTAATACACCACCACTAGGAGTAATTCCTAATTAAACACCATTAGTAGATGACTTTACATATAAGTAAAATGCCAGTACTATTAGTAATGACAAATATTCTCAGGTAGTAGCAATGCACAATAAAGTGCCAGCAATGCAGAGTAATAAGCCAGCAATTACATTATCCATATTATACTTCTCCTCCTGCCTCTCACTCTCAGTCAAGCATCTTGACTATTTTGGCATGGCCCCAGTGGCAGTGTCTCATGTCAATTGATAGAATGTGAGGGTTAAGAAGAAGCAAGAGAGAAGCAATGTATTGCCAGAGCACTCCTATCCAATTTGAATTAACAAATATATTTTTATTTTGGGTCAAATGCCTTTATTAATTATATTATCTTTAAAAACATATTTATATGGGTGTTACTAATATCCTCATTAATAAGAAGTGACAATATAAAAAAGGAAAATAAATAAATGTGAAAAGAAAAATACAGTAGTGTATTAAAAACGCTTGTTAATACAATAATTATTATTAATTAATAATAAAAAAAACTTGTTAATAGGGAAACGTACGTTGTAGTTGACATCAGAATTGACATCATACCCGGAAGTGTGAGCCAGTGAGCGGAGGTGCCGCGAGTGCTCTCTCTGACCGCAATACAATGTGGTTAGTGTTTGAACATATTTATTAGTAACGTTTTCTACCTGTTAAAAATACTATATGAGTAGCGCTATCGATTTTATGTGAAGATTACAGGGCAACCACTATAATGAGTACACATAGTTGAGATTTGAATTTAATACTATTTATTAGAGATGAGCGGGCTCGGATTCCGCTAATCCGAGCCCACCCGAAAAGTGCGGATCCGAACGGGATCCGAGCACTGTTTGGATATTTCCGGCGGGCAAAAAAATGAAAACGAGGCTCTGTCGTCCAAGTCTCGCGTCGAATCTCGCGAGGAGTGGGAGGGAGGGCCCAGAACAATTCCATCTTGTACCTCTTTTTTTGGCATTATGTGCTCAAGCTACCTCGGTGCAACCTTTTGGCCTAAAAACAATATTGTGAGGTGTTCAGAATAGACTGGAAATTAGTGGAAATGATTTTTATTGAATGTTATTGAGGTTAATAATAGCGTAGGAGTGAAAAAAAAAAAACACAAAACTGCTTTTTAGCACTTTCTATGTTTTTTTCAAAATAAATCCGAATCCAAAACCTTAAATCCGAACCAAAACCTTTTGTCAGGTGTTTTGCGAAACAAATCCGAACCCAAAACCTCAAGCAAATCCGAATCCAAAACACAAAACACAAGACACCAAAAGTGGCCGGTGCACATCCCTACTATTTATAGGATTATTCGATCCTGGTTCGTTTATCACACTAACTAAAGGAGACTGATATAATCTATAATTTGTGTGAGCAATATAACAGACTAGACCCCGCTTATTATATGAACATAAATAGATGCAGTTTTATAATGAACCTTATATCCTTTTGCTATAGCATCTCTGATCTCTGGGATCATTATTTGAATCTATATTGAACTGAACTGCTAACATATATTCTGGAAATGGATAGATAGGATTATAAGCAACTATGCAATGCTACATACATTATTAAATGTTTTCTATTTGTTCTCCTTCTGCAAGGGATGCAATATTAGTCCCCATTTCCTTTAATATATATAGGAATATATGTATGACATCCAACTTTTCTTTAGTGTACACTTTACCAACTTCCACCTGATATATGATACACCTCTTTTAGTGATCGGGGATAACAGGATTGGATGATAGTTGGTTTATTAAACAGACCCCTGTTTCTCTCCTGGCTCCACAATCTGTGGTTGTTTTTCATTTTCTTTTCACATTTATTTATTTTCCTTTTTTATATTTCCACTTCTTATTAAGGAGGATATCAGTAACACTTATAGAAATATGTTTTTAAAGATAATGTAATTAATAAAGGCATCTGACTCAAAGTAAAAAATATATTTGTTTATTCAAAATGGATAGGAGTGCTCTAGCAATCCATTGCTTCTCTCTTGCTTCTTCTCATGTTCATGAATGGTAAGAGCACCCCCTCATTAAAATAGTGAGTTTTATATAGGAATGAGGTATATCCTGGCTCTGTGCGGATGATTCTCCTTTCTCTTTGTAATGTGAGGGTTATCCATATCACGCATTCGCCCAAATGATGAGGGATAATTGAAACTGCTCAAGCAGAACTACTACTACCTCTTCCCTTTCTCACCTCCAGTCACTTAGGAGAAGAAGGTAAAAAAATAGACTTTTGTGCTGAAGCACTCGTTGTCTTCATGTCTCAGGCCACAGGGTGAGCACAGAAGTGCTGAAGGTGACCCGCTGGCCACTGACTGAGCTCCAGTGAATTTGCTGCAATAGGTTACAGCTCAGTTGTGCAAATCGCACCATTTAATTAAATAATCAATGTAATGTATGTCGATCACAGACATTTGTTAAAATGAAGAATCATACTCCACATATTAAATAACCGAGCAATCAAATTCATTCAATTCATCCGAAATGTTTTTTGGTCAACAATGAGGCTGGGCTTACCTATTTGGTACCATGGCTAATTGTTTAATAGATATTTTTGCTGGAATGTTGAATGTTGTAATGATATTGAGGTGTCAAGCTATAGACATTTTCTCCCATCTCCACTTTAAGACCATTTTAAAATAACTTTATCAGGGACAATAAAAGATTATAGCAGCTTAGTCTAGATTATACAGGGGGCAGCATATGCAAAGCTATAGGGAAGGGGGGCTGCACATACAAAACTAAAGGGAGGGGGCTGCTATAATGTGTGAGGGAAAGGGGGGGCTGCTATAATGTGTGAGGGAAAGAGGGGGCTGCTATAATGTGTGAGGGAAAGGGGGGGCTGCTATAATGTGTGAGAGAAAGGGGGGGCTGCTATAATGTGTGAGGGAAAAGGAAGGCTGCTATAATGTGTGATGGAAAGGAGGAGGGGCTGCTATAATTTGTTTGGAGGGGGTATGTTGCTATAATGTGTGAGGGAGTGGGGCGTTCTGAATCTAATGTGTGATATGGGGAAGGGAGGGGGGCTGTCTTAAAAGTACCTGGGAGGGAGGTAGGCTATTAATTTAATGTAGGGCTGAGTTTCGGGAGGAGGGTTATTTACTAAATGTGAATATGAATTATTTAATTCCGGGGATGGTTGTGGGAAATGGTAATATTAAACGTAAATGCTATTAATTTTTTGCTGGGGTTGGTTGGAGGAAAATAGGTCTATTTATTAAATGTTAGTATTATTATTTTAACGTTTGAGCTGGAAGGAGGTCTAATTATTAAATGTGTGCGCTATTGATTTAATGCCGGGGCTAGGTGGCGTTTTCGAAATTTCATGTACCCATTATTTTTTTCAAATAGGGACTCCAGCATTCCAGGATCCAGATAAGCAGCAACTGAGCTAAAGACACCAGCAGCCACAGGTGGTGAAAGTGACAAGAACAGGTAGGAGAGAGCGGTCTGCCATTGCTTGTGTATTTGTCTTAAGTGCCCTGGGCCTCCCAGAGCCTTATTCCAGCTCTGGTGATACTTTAGTGGTTCTTGCTTTGATTCCATTGCTTGCCTTCTACCTTTCCCAGATCAGTTTGTTGTACATATAATCAGCCCCGATTGCACTGACAATATAATTAATCCTTCCTCCTTTGTACTTACTATATCACCAGCAAACCCTTGGAATAGCTCTCCCCTTTACTTATGCCATTGTCTGGCAACCCTCCCTACACTGATAATTCAAACCACCTCCAATCACTAGGCACATTTAGGGCTCATACACAATCATTACAAAAGAAGTGATTTCTTGCAGATGTTTTTTCACCTGTGTGTTGATCGATCCTGGACAGCCATTTAATATAAGAATTATTTTGAATGCATTTTTGAAACACACAGTACACATATTTATACATTATATATAGAGAGAGATTAGACTGGTAGCTTGCATTTCATGATGTCAGGGAAAGATGCAACTGTGCTTGAGGTCCTCATATGCTGCTCTGGCAGACTGATGAAATACGATTGTGCCAACATGTTTCATAATAGTTACACCTAATAAACAAAGTCAGATATGTTTCTATGAAGGGACTTTTGGAAACATGTGTTGGTAGGCAACTAGACAAGTTGGAGCACAGAGGCATAAACCAGTCACAGATAATGTAAAAGATGTAAAAGGATTCATGTATTTTTATAGCACAGGACTGGCAGCTTTTGCCCTGCATTGCTTTAGAGATGACCCACTGTGTATTAAGTCATCATCATCATCATCACCATTTATTTATATAGCGCCACTGATTCCGCAGTGCTGTACAGAGAACTCATTCACATCAGTCCCTGCCCCATTGGAGCTTACAGTCTAAATTCCCTAACACACACACACACACAGACAGAGAGAAAGAGAGACTAGGGTCAATTTTGATAGCAACCAATTAACCTACTAGTATGTTTTTTGGAGTGTGGGAAGAAACCGGAGCACCCGGAGGAAACCCACGCAAACACAGGGAGAACATACAAACTCCACACAGATAAGACCATGGTCGGGAATTGAACTCATGACCCCAGCGCTGTGAGGCAGAAGTGCTAACCACTAAGCCACCGTGCTGCCCCATCTAGGGTTCCCTAAATGTTACTACAACCAAATTCCAGTAGTTCTAAACCACGCCTACTTTTGTATTGGCCTTACCTACAGTTGATTTGGTCCCGCCCACATGAGGCCACTTCAGTAATTTTTTCCAGGGCCACTTTAAGTTTCCAATCCGCCCCTGCCTGTGGAGTCCAAAGTTGTCAAAGAGATAGAGTTAACAGATGCTCCTTAAGGTTCTGAAGGAAATTATATTTTAAACCCTTTTGGCCATAATGTAAGTAGTCTGCAATCAATTCTTAAGTATACATTTACTAAGTGGAAATACATAGAACACTCCAATGATTTAAAAAATATAACTGTACAGTGGTGTTTTGATACTATAGAATTCAAATTTTACTTTCTTAGCTTCCACAATTAATATTTAGGTAATTCACACCTTTAAATATACCTACCTTACTATTTTTTCTTAGCTAATGGATAGTATATTATATGTTAGATTTTCTTACTTGGACTGCATATTGAAGGTCAACTTGTTTATTTTTTGTGGTAATTTCTGAAACCTCAAGAGAATTTCATGAAGCTGATAATTCAGCCTTCTTCTGCAACAATGATCCTTCATGATAGGCTGGTGCACTTGTTTATGGCCCTGTCTGAGATGACTATGCAAAACGTATGTGCATTCCATGCACTGCTATGTCTATGTGCCTTGTTGCAAGGGCACCAATAATTTAGTGCTGGCATTATTCAGTTACATGATAAACAGTTTAGGTGAGCATAGAGACAAATTAAATGTGAAGGATTTATTTATTCTTACAGTTGTAATATTGTACAGATATAGTTTTTCAGCTGGCACGGTGTGAATGTGTGTGTGTGTGTGTGTGTGTGTGTTTGCATTCATATGCTTGTGGGAACATTGACCTGTTTACACACCAACACTGTGGGGACCTGAGTCATAGTGGGTACAAAAATTAAGATCCACACAAAGCTTCCCAAGGGTAATCAATGCAGGGGACCTTGCTGATATGTTCAGCATAAAAATCTGGCATGTCCTCACGAGTCACTTCTGTCAGAAAAACGAGTGTGCGAGTGCGAGTGTGTCCAATGTGGAGGGGAGAGTGTGTGTGCATGTGCCACCACTGGAGGTCATACGTAAGGAGGAATTTGCCACGTGCAGTTCTCCCACGCATTTAATCCTGCTGAAGGAAAAGTGGGGACAGTGGAGCATGACAGAGCCCACCGGAGACTCGGATTATAGCTCGGAGAGCAGTGGAAAAGAGTATGCCCCTGAGGCTTCAGAGGAGAGCGGTTCAGACACCAGCAGTGATGTCCCCTTGCCCACCAGCGCAGCAGAGTGCAGGTACCCAGAGATGAGTTCTATATACGACAATTCTGGACCTTCTGAATGATAATTTAAAATTTACAGTCATTTGATCTGCAGTTGCTCACCTATTTTGTCACTGCATCATCCAGTCCAGATCCTCAATTCTTGCTCTATAAATAATCTAAATACTTATATAAACTTTCTCAGCACTATCCAAACACTGTTTCACTTATTACTTACTATACTTACTTATTATATATTCTTCCATAAACACACAATTTCCTGCATCCTGCATATGCCATCATCAGCAATAATATTCTTATAATTGTCTATCCACATATCCATAAGAAAAACAGTACTGCTTCCAAGAGATATAGGGCTAGACTTACTAAGCTGCGGGTTTGAAAAAGTGGGGATGTTGCCTATAGCAACCAATCAGATTCTAGCTGTCATTTTGTAGTAAGTTCTTAATAAATGAAAGCTTGAATCTGATTGGTTGCTATAGGCAACATCCCCACTTTTTCAAACCTGCAGCTTAGTAAATCTAGCCCATAGGGTCTAGGGTATATAGGGAAATCGGTTTCTACTGGGACAATCTATTTTAAGCAGTTAGTCCTAGAATAATCTGTGATTAAAAATATATTTATACTGGGACCATCTATTTTCAGCAGCTAAGTATTTCTTTAATATTTGGCCTTTTATATTATATTATTTACATCAAATAAGCTATATACCTGTTATACAGTCTAGGTGTCATGTTTTATTAATCATTTCTATACCGAGCCTGCTATTTTCCCACCGGAAACATTATTTGGTACCAGGAGTGGGGTATAAGGGGGTATCCGTCCACCTGTCGTCCTTTCCGTGTAAGAAAGATTTGTGATATGTCCAGTCGACCTTGTATGTGTTTTGCCTCCGTCTTACTGCATGAGAGAGAGAGGTCCATGATAAGAAAAAGATCACACTGTTTGTTCTCTCTGTCTCACTGCTCCGAGTAAGCGAGAACTGTGATTTAGTTAATCACACTAATTGTTTGTCTTGTTTTTTTCATTTACAAGAGACAGCACGGTTACTTAGTGGTTAGCACTTCTGCCTTACAGCACTGGGGCCATGAGTTCAATTCCCGACCATGACCTTATCTGTGAAGAGTTTTTATGTTCTCCCTGTGTTTGCGTGGGTTTCCTCTGGGTGCTCCGGTTTCCCCCCACACGCCAAAAACATACTGGTAGTTTAATTGGAGCTGCTAACAAATTGACCCTAGTCTGAGTGTGTGTCTCTATGTGTGTGTGTGTGTTAGGGAATTTAGACTGTAAGCCCCAATGGGGCAGGGACTGATGTGAATAAGTTCTCTGTACAGTGCTGCAGAATTAGTGGCGCTTTATAAATAAATGGTGATGATGATGACATGTTTCAAAGAAAAAAATTGACATTTGTAAATGTAATACCGGCATTGGTTAATTGTAAGCTTCTGAAGAAGTGGAGAATAGTTTTAAAAACCATGGTCCGTTGCTTCACAAATCAGCAGACTGACAATCTGGTATGGTGCATGATATGAGAACTTCAGAAACTTTGGAAAGTGATCTCTTGATATGCCTGAATAATCATCATCATCAACATTTATTTATATAGCGCCAGCAAATTCTGTAGCGCTTTACAATTGGGAACAAACATTGATAAGACAATACTGGGTAATATATACAGACAGAGAGGTAAGAGAACCCTGCTCGCAAGCTTATAATCTATAGGACAATGGGAGTTTGAAACACAAGGACAGAGTGGCTCAGCAGAGGAATAACGGTTTCTAAGGAAAATCAATCTAGCCGCTGCGTGCAAAATAGATTGTAGGGGTTCAAGTCTGACTTTGGGAAGACCAGTAAGGAGGGAATTGCAATAGTCGATGCAGGAGATGATGAGTGCATGAATTAATGTTTTTGCGGTGTCTTGTGTCAGATATGTGCGTATTCTGGAAATGTTCTTTAGGTGTATGTAACATGATTTAGATATAGAGTTGATGTGGGGAATAAACGACAGTTGTGAATCAAGGATTACACCTAGGCAACGAGCTTGCGGGGTGGGATTTATGGTCATGTTATCAACAGAAATAGAAATGTCAGGCAGGAAGCTTCCGTTTTTGGGTGGGAATATTATTAATTCAGTTTTTGAGAGATTGAGTTTGAGTTGGCGAGAAGACATCCAAGATGAAATGGCAGAAAGACAGTCAGTAACGCGAGACAACACAGATGGTGAAAGATCAGGAGAGGATAGATAAATTTGTGTATCATCTGCATAGAGATGATACTGAAATCCAAAGGAGCTTATTAGTTTTCCAAGAATAATTCAACTGTCTGCTATGCATAGTCACGTATTATTTTAGATTTTATATGCTATCCATTCGATACTGTACTATTGGGTGCCCTTTTCCCTTTTTTAAATATATATATATATATATATATATATATATATATATATATATACAAGTTAACCCGTGCATGATACTCATGCATTCTAGTCAAATCAAGCTACTTAAGGTCTTAAAAAGGTTCTTGTCATGCATTTGGGCCTAGCCCAGGCATCCTCAGGGGAAGAGCGTTACTTCCCGACGTAAGCGTCGTTTTTTAACGTGGTTTTGTCCACATGTCACAACCTCATCATTCTTCTCCATCACCTCATCCTTCATCTTGATCGCCACATTCTTAATCTCCATCGTCTTAATGTTCTAAAACCTCTCGATACACAACGTTTCTGCTAAACACCTTATCACTGTGCTCAATCAGTCTTCCTTGAAGGGCAGTATTCATAACCTGCACTTTCACATCACTGCTTCTCCGTACTCGTGAAAATGCGACATACAATTGTCCATGACTAAACACAGGCTCTGGTTAATAAATACCCACACGGTCAAGAGTTTGAGCCCTCAACTGGAAAATTTAGCCTTTACTACCACTCCCACAGGGGGAAGGGGGGATGATGGAAGTTAACTGACTTCACTATTATCATTTTTTTGTCAGTATACCAAATTTCAGGTCAATTTGATGAGCCCTTTCTGAGAAAATAGATTTTTCCACACACACACACACACACACTAACACACGCCGCTAGGCTTTTACTTTTATATATTAGATAATGCTAAGAATTTAGTAGGTCAGTGTATAACTCCGCCCAGCAGGTGGCGCTGCAGCTTGTTTTGTTTTTTTCCACACACAGACTAACACACGCCGCTAGGCTTATATATATTATATATATATATATATATATGCAGTTTTAGTGTATATATCTGTAGTTTTAATTATTCCAAAGTGTGTTCAGGATGTGAAAGTGTGTTCAGCTCTGTTTCACTAATACAATTATTGTAGGTCATGCAGAAAGAAAGTAAGAAAATACAATGGTAGGCAATGGTAATAAGTTTTCTATTTATTTACGCTTCCTTAACTACTCACATAACAAAAACACAAACCTATTTTATAAACTTAGACAGAAAGCACACATACTGTACACTTACAAGAATATATGAGATAAAACAGCATAGCTACTTGTTTGTTGATGTCTTAGGATCCTTCTCTCTGCTTCCCAAACTGAACTCCAACTAACATTACATTTATTTACTGTGAAAAAGACATACAAACTTTATTATTTAACTAATTCCCTATTTGATACATATATACATATAAACTGTATCGTAACACATCTAGCTTCGCTATAAAATATATATAAACAATCAGGTATAATTAAAATCATTTTAGTAATGTCTATGATGTAGTTTTATTAAACAATTGGAGATGGCCACACACATAAAGATAACAATTGGTTATATCTAGCTCACGCAAGTTTTTCTAACCTAATACATTTTTGTCTCATAAGATAAGAACCCATAACATCATTTATATTAAAATGATTAACAAGATTGTTTGTCCGATCAACAAACCCTTTACAACAATCTCAAGCCAGGTGTTGGTCATGGTGATTTCAAAATCTCCATCGTGTAATAATTAATTTAATGTTGTATCTGCCTCCTCAACCATGTTATTAATTTGAGCTATGTGTGTGTCTTTCTGATCTAAGAGTTTCTATAAATTTAAGGTTAAAGGATCTATGTGTATGTTGAACACAGGTACATATTATCCAATATTAGAGATTTCTGAATCACTTTCAATATTTATGTCCTCCTCATAATTAGCAATTGTGCCAATAACGGTCTGACCAATGGTAGTGTACTCATGTGGAGAGAAGCAGAAATTTGGGTCCGGCACTGGACACGACTTTCCTCCATAACTAGTGACTGTTCAGTACAGTTCATTTATGTTGTACGTAACCTTCCCCACTGGAGCTCTACATTTTCTTAGTTGTACTGGACATGCAATGTTTTTGGCTGCATAGTTAGATGATGTATTTAGCTTTGCACTGTATGTGCTCTTCCCACAGCTTAGTCCTGAATGTTGTACTGTTCATTTATGTCCACGAGCAAGGTGTTTGGCTTACTTGATTCCAGGCCACAGATTGGTGCCTCAATTTAAAAAACTTTTTGGCGGCACAAGAACTGACTTCCCTTGATTGTAGAGCAAGCGGTCTGTGGCACTTTCCAGGTGTCATTGACTCAGACCAGCAGCTCTTGTATGTCCAACCATTCTTTGTAAATGTGTTTTTTCAAGTATCCAATGGAGTGGACTGTAGACAGTTTGTCAAAGAAAGACTTGTCTGGATCAAACACAGGTAGAGAATGGTAAAAGAAACATTCCATATATCATTGACTTCAAAGGGTTGCTGTTTGTTGTGGAAATGTAGTTAAGTTCTATTATGGTGAGGAGTCACAGCACCTAAAATCCTAATTGTGGAGGTAGAAATAGGTCTGCATCTATCTTTTGGGGTACTATCTGTTATTTTTGTCTGTTACAGGCAGAGGGCCCATTTAGTCAATTTGTAGAGTATTCCAGGGTCCTTCAGTCCTTTGGATTCTAAGGGTAGCAAATATCATCCTAGGTGCTGGGTTAACTCGGGCACATACCACACAGTTGTCACAGTATTGCTGGACATCTTTTCCCATGTCTGGCCACCAACCTACTGAATTTAGTCTCTGAGTCTTTTCAACCAATTGGTGTCCACCTGTGGGGAGGTAATGTACCAGATATATCATTTCATGCGTGTACTCTTTTGGAACCACCCATGTTGTATCTTCCCCATTGTGGATAAGTATTTCTTTGTCATTTGTCAACGTCAGATTTTGTGTGAGTTTTGCCAATGTGTTTCCCTCCGTTAAATTTAACTCCTCATCTCTCAACTGTTGTATGGTTTCTTTAATTTCAGGGACCTGCATTTGGATTTCTGATATATTTGGTGCTTTCATCATTTCTGCTCTTTTTGTCACTGCACGTACAAGAGGACACGCTTTTGGCTCTGTGCTTGCTTTAGGTATTTGCCACAGCTCCCCCTCTTGTGCCCCTCATTTTGGCTAAAAGGTCAGATGTTTAATTCTGTTCATGGTGTGGTGATCCATGTGAATGACTTTGACTTTACAGACCCAGGGGATATGGACTAGGCTCTGTGCTATGGAGACCTTGCACTGAAGGAGGTCTGCATATATAAGAGGGCTTCCTTCAGATAGGATATACTGATGACTGTGCCAAAAAGCCAGAAATTCAGTAAGGGCATTACACACCCATGCTGGATCAGAGTACACAGCTATTTCATTTATGTGGTCTTGTAATAACTCAAGGGCATGTGCTACTGCTGCCAGCTCAGCGTATTATGCAGATTTTACATTACAAGAATGAAACAAAGATTGTGGCCTCTGGTGGGGACACAATATGTACAGACCAAAACCTGATTGAGGAGAGCTTTGTACAGAGATCTGAAAAATCAGTAAATGAAAGCCCTAGAATAATTTACCAGCCCCAGGAAGGATCTCAGTGAAGGTATACTGACAGAAAGAGGTAGAAATGGCTCTGCGTATGCTCAAGGTGTGGGCACATGCATATGTGCCTATGCAGACCTGCACGATTCTGGTACTTATGCCCATCTACACCTGGAGAATTAGGATGGGGTACAAAGGGGCGTTATAAAGTTGGTCAACTACAGTAAAGTGCACACACTACAAAAACATATACACTTGTTAGGAGACATATCTTTTGAACAAGCTACAGGCCAGGTACAAAACTCGATGATGATGATGATTATGATGACTTGTAGTACCCCAGGCTCATATGCTACTAACGCAAATTTGGACACATCTTTACATGTGTACGGCTCTACGTATGGGAGGAAATATGTTATGTTTCAAATCTTTCTTATGTATAGTAATAATGTTTTCACTTATGCTATAACTAACACAATTATACCATAAATCATGTTATTTAGTCTTATGAGTTCTTGCTCAGTAAGGTATTGTACTTAATTGTATACAATATATCACAATTTACAATTTGCTCACATATTTGTATGGACTTTACTTAAATATTTGAGTGATTGTCTCCACCGTACCTCCAGAGTTGGGGTAAGAATGTTTCCTATAAAACAAGTAGTTAATTACATGTTGGAGGAATCCAGAGAACTGATTCCTTAGTTTGGTTGTTATATAGATTAGGTAAGTAGATTGTAGAGTTAGAAAAGCATTAAAAATAACATACTGTACTGCAAGACCATATAAACTATCATAAAACCTTACAGTTGTAGTGGTGACAAAATGAATGGTATAGCTTAAAGATGTGAGAGTTGAAAATTTTATGATCTTGTAATAGGTGTCCAAATGTCCTGTTACAGTTCTATCACATCTCATTCTATTCATGTGATGGCACAGAGAAAAAATAAGAAGCACTGATGATGCGATGATCATGAGAAATGGCACAATATTCCACAATAAAGTCATATAATCTAGTATTTCCGTTATTTTGATGTTGGATGTTTCGTTAGCTGAATTCTTAGGAATTTTGATGTTACTGAGCAAAACATATATTGATGTGAAAGAAATGGTCACCAGCACCGAAGCAATAATCAGATGCACAACCCTTTGTAATATAATATTCTTCAGACGTAGATAGAAGACATTGTGGGAGTTGGAGATCTTCAAGCAGAAGACAACAGAGAGGAGGGTTGATAACCAGATGCAGGTATAGAAGAAGCAAAACCGAATGAAACCAACAATAATGTAATCTATGAAAGATAATTCTAGATGTAAACGGCGACCAAGGATGTCCAACATGGAAGAAGATTGATAGAAAATTTTTGAGATCCCAAGGGAGGTGATAATTTGGTCAGTAGTGGTCACTGTTCTTTGTTTCATCCAGTCAGTGACATTCACGGTAACAATAAATATATTTATCATTATTCCTGCTATACAGGTAATTCCTTGAGCAACACAAAGACTCAGGCGTATAATATCTTCTTCCTTCACAGAAATGTTCATGTCTTCGGTGATAGAACTGATCTGTCCAAATGAAAGATTTGAATGAAAGAAGGTTGTTTATGATATACAGGATGGTCTAATTATTTCACTGTATGATGCAAATGATAATGTAAAACACTGCAGCTGTTCATCTTTATACAAATAAGGAATCTGTGCAAATTTTACTAAGTGTCCTTCTTACAGATGCTATTTTGTCACATTACGGAATTACATGTTATAAGCAATGAGGTTAAACAATATTTAGAATTAAATTTAAATTCAAAAGTATCTATTTAACTGATTTAATGATAAATATAACACATAAATAATTACAATGCATTTGCTGAATCTGTGTTTATATGTGTTCACTTAGGAGTAAGGCTTTGATTAGAATTTTAAAGTGGTAAATATGAGGTGATGTTTCTTAACCAATAAGTGCTAGCAGAACCGGATTTAGACCTCATGGGGCCCTAGGCAAGATACTGGTTTGGGGCCCCCCTCCCTGAAACAATCCATAGCTCTATATTTTTTTAGCATAGCATATATTAAATTTTAACACCACCTAGTAAAGATAGTGCAGACAATGGCATACTAAAAAATATTAACTTTTTAACTCCTTACCTAAAACAATGTGCAAATAATGTTGTTCAAAATTATTTCTTAGCTTTAAATGCCTTATATCAGCCAAAGTGCAAAGAATGTTAAGTTTGCACTTTGATATGAGGTATTTAAAACGAAGAAATTGTTAAACCAAACTTTTTTCTACAGAAATACATATAACCATAAAAGAAGACTATGGACCATATCCAGACGGAAGCTCTGCCAAATAATGAAATCTTTCAGCTGGCTGGTCTATTTATAACCTAGGGATGCTCCCACACTGTTAGTGCAGAAAAGCAATAAGCATATGAACATGGTTAAACATCTCATTTGTATTTGCATATTCCATGATGCCCTCCTCATGCTTTTGCCTTTTCACCATCGCACTGTGCCCACAGCTACCTTCATCATCACACTGTGCCCTCCATCATATTTGCATATTCCATGATGCCCTCCTCATGCTTTTGCCCTTTCACCATCACATTATGCCAACTGCCCCCTTCATCATCACACTGTGCACTCAATGATGTTTTTGCCCTTTCCCCATCACATTGTACCAACTGCCCCCTTCATCATCACACTGTGCACTCAAGGATGTTTTTGCCCTTTCACCATCACACTGGGTCCACTGCCCCTTCATCATCACACTGTGCCCTCCATAATGTTTTTGCCCTTTCACCATCACATTGTGCCAACTGCCCCCTTCATCATCACACTGTGCACTCAATGATGTTTTTGCCCTTTCACCATCACACTGGGTCCACTGCCCCCTTCATCATCACACTGTACACTCAATGATGTTTTTGCCCTTTCACCATCACACTGGGTCCTTTGCCCTCTTCATCATCACACTGTGCCCTCCATCATGTTTTTGGCCTTTCACCATCACATTGTGCCAACTGCCCCCTTCATCATCACACTGTGCACTCAATGATGTTTTTGCCCTTTCACCATCACACTGGGTCCACTGCCCCCTTCATCATCACACTGTGCCCTCCATCATGTTTTTGCCCTTTCACCATCACATTGTGCCAACTGCCCCCTTCATCATCACACTGTGCACTCAATGATGTTTTTGCCCTTTCACCATCACACTGGGTCCACTGCCCCCTTCATCATCACACTGTGCCCTCCATCATGTTTTTGCCCTTTCACCATCACATTGTGCCAACTGCCCCCTTCATCATCACACTGTGCACTCAATGATGTTTTTGCCCTTTCACCATCACACTGGGTCCACTGCCCCCTTCATCATCACACTGTGCCCTCCATCATGTTTTAGCCCTTTCACCATCACATTGTGCCAACTGCCCCCTTCATCATCACACTGTGCACTCAATGATGTTTTTGCCCTTTCACCATCACACTAGGTCCACTGCCCCCTTCATCATCACACTGTGCCCTCCATCATGTTTTTGCCCTTTCACCATCACATTGTGCCAACTGCCCCCTTCATCATCACACTGTGCACTCAATGATGTTTTTGCCCTTTCACCATTACATTGTGCCAACTGCCCCCTTCATCATCACACTGTGCACTCAATGATGTTTTTGCCCTTTCACCATCACACTGGGTCCACTAACCCCTTCATCATCACACTGTGCCCTCCATCATGTTTTTGCCCTTTCACCATCACATTGTGCCAACTGCCCCTTTCATCATCACACTGTGCACTCAATGATGTTTTTGCCCTTTCACCATCACACTGGGTCCACTGCCCCTTCATCATCACACTGTGCACTCAATGATGTTTTTGCCCTTTCACCATCACACTGGGTCCACTGCCCCCTTCATCATCACACTGTGCCCTCCATCATGTTTTTGCCCTTTCACCATCACATTGTGCCAACTGCCCCCTTCATCATCACACTGTGCACTCATTGATGTTTTTGCCCTTTCACCATCACACTGGGTCCACTGCCCCTTCATCATCACACTGTGCCCTCCATCATGTTTTTGCCCTTTCACCATCACATTGTGCCAACTGCCCCCTTCATCATCACACTGTGCACTCAATGATGTTTTTGCCCTTTCACCATCACACTGGGTCCACTGCCCCCTTCATCATCACACTGTGCCCTCCATCATGTTTTTGGCCTTTCACCATTACATTGTGCCAACTGCCTCTTCATCATCACACTGTGCACTCAATGATGTTTTTGCCCTTTCACCATCACACTGGGTCCACTGCCCCCTTCATCATCACACTGTGCACTCAATGATGTTTTTGCCCTTTCACCATCACACTGGGTCCACTGCCCCCTTCATCATCACACTGTGCACTCAATGATGTTTTTGCCCTTTCACCATCACACTGGGTCCACTGCCCCCTTCATCATCACACTGTGCCCTCCATCATGTTTTTGCCCTTTCACCATCACATTGGGCCAACTGCCCCTTTCATCATCACACTGTGCACTCAATGATGTTTTTGCCCTTTCACCATCACACTGGGTCCACTGCCCCTTCATCATCACACTGTGCACTCAATGATGTTTTTGCCCTTTCACCATCACACTGGGTCCACTGCCCCTTCATCATCACACTGTGCCCTCCATCATGTTTTTGCCCTTTCACCATCACATTGTGCCAACTGCCTCCTTCATCATCACACTGTGCACTCAATGATGTTTTTGCCCTTTCACCATCACACTGGGTCCACTGCCCCCTTCATCATCACACTGTGCCCTCCATCATGTTTTTGGCCTTTCACCATCACATTGTGCCAACTGCCCCTTCATCATCACACTGTGCACTCAATGATGTTTTTGCCCTTTCACCATCACACTGGGTCCACTGCCCCCTTCATCATCACACTGTGCCCTCCATCATGTTTTTGCCCTTTCACCATCACATTGAGCCAACTGCCCCTTCATCATTAAACTGTGCCCTCCAATGTGCATTTTCCGTACATGCCCCCCTCATTCATCACAGTACCTGCACCCCCTCACTCATCACAGTACATGGCCCCCTTCATTAGAGTACATGATAAAAAATTAAATTAAAAATAAAAATAGATGTACAAATAAAAATAAATACATTTGAATTAAAAGTTAAATAGAAATAAAAATCAAAATAAATGTAAAATTAAATACAATATAAAATATATAAAAGAAAGAAGGAAATCAATATGAACAGGTGTACAGAGGAAATATAAATATGTATAAAAATATAACAATAAAAATATAGAATTTGTTTAAATTATGAAGAGAACAAAATACATATAAAAGTAAAGAAGATGATTAAATATGGTGATGAATTAGGCTAGAGAAAACATGAAAAAAAGGGAGAGGAAAGAGTCTAAAAGTAGGTAAGAGTGAAGCAATTGGTAAGGAACGAGAAGAAGTGGTGCTTGTTTGCAGATGAATATAATAGTGTAATACAGTAGATGTCTACAGTCTGGATGATATTGGGAGGCTGATGTTGGAAGTGGGCAGTGGGTGGGTGAGACTGAGAGGTATGTGGAGTGTGTGAGGTGTAAAGTATGTGTAAAATGTAAATAGCTTTAATGCTCTTAGAAGAGTTACTTTTGATGGTTTCAGTGGTGGTCAGCACTGCAGTATATCTGTATGTGGCGGCGGCTAAGCGACTTCCGGTTCTGGTGCTTGGAATGCAAATGCAAATAAAAAAAGTCAAACTTCCTGTTTTCTGTGGAAGGCACCAGCGCTAGTAGGTTCCGCAGAAAACAGGAAGTTTGACTTTTGGAATGCATTTGTGTTCCAACACCAGAAACGGAAGTCACTTAGCCGCCGCTACATACAGAAGTCTCGATGGCCGACTGAGTTGGTTTCTTCCGCCATAGGTAAATGAGAATTTCCTCAGGGAGGAGGGCCAGGGGGGCCTGGACAGTCCAGGGGTCCAGACAGACAGAGGGATCTGTCCGGGCCCCTGGGACCGCTGGTCCCTATGCAGGTGCCAATGTTGCCTAGCGGTAAATCCGACCCTGAGTGCTAGTACTTGAGCAACTTAGGATACAAGTGCAGTGAAGCATTATTAGAAGTCCATCCCATCTCTTATCCTCTGGATCCATGTGTATCACATGTCATTCTAGGCAGTAGAACTTCGCTCCTTGTCCAGTGCAGGAAGTGGACTGAAAAACAGCACATTAACATCTTCCTCACTTCTTCTTAGAGGGACATTGTCGAAGTCATATAATTGGATGAACGACAGTAAATTGGTTAATATTGCTTTACCGTGCGATTGCGATCAGTATGCCAAGTAACACGTGGCATGGAGCGATCACGCGGTAAAATACCCACGCACACACTCGCACTCTCATATTTAGTTATTTACATATTTCATATTATAATGGTTCTATTTCCCAGTGATTTATGAGCAGATGGTATTTAGTTTATAGTTATATATATATTTTAAGGTTATATGTACACTTTAGTGATATTTAAGGCTCAGGTTAAAGGAAACATGTCATGTTTAGTATCATTTTAATCTCCTATTCATCGGCAGTTGTCCGGTTCATTCGCCTAAGAGATCGCACATTGCATACTCTAGTTAGCGATGTTATGGAATAAATGTTTAAACTGTTACTGACTGTGTATTGTCAATAGACTAGCTCAAATTGGTTTCTGGGAGGGAGAATCATCTGGAATGTTGACCCTCACCCTTGGAGGGGGTTGTTTGAACTAGCCAATGACCTGTTTATACTGGACCCTCCTGAATCCTGACCTATAGAAGCAAGCCACGTCATCTGCATTGTTTTCTCTTTAACACTGAGTGTATATAATAGTGTTCTGCTGGTATTGGTTTCAGTCATTCTCTGACCACAGTATTCTGGACTGAAGTACTGTAAGCTGGTACTAGCGGAGCGCAGCGAAGGGCGCGGCGGTATGTATGTATATATTTGGTATCGGCTGTACTGTATAATAATTATGTTTTGAACTGCTAAATTTTGCATCTGATAAATAAATTATTTTGTGCTTTGGAAACACAAGCAATCACTTAGACAATGCTTATTGGAAAACGATAAAATTACTTTAATAGACATACTCTGAAGTTACAACCAAAATTGATCTGTATTGAAAAATAATTTAAACCTCCTGATAGAAATTTACAAATAATTATATTGATAAATAATATTCAAAATATTTTAAAAAATGCTCTCTTATAATTGTTTAGTTAAAAGTTAGTAGCTATTAAAACATTGCATGCTGAGGCATTAAAATAAATAACTTTGTCTCAGGATACAAAGACATGGTTAGAAAATACAAAGGACAGACTTGAAATTACAGCACTGACGTCATAGAAGAGTGAAAAAGCAACATCTATAAGATCCACATTGGGCTTGTGCAATGGTATAATTAGTGCTGAATTACTGAGCCTGAATATGACACTGTGCAGCCTATATAGGATGCATACTCATGGTGAGTGCATTGCATAGTGTTGTTGTAAGGGTCTTATAGGCACACATGCACCAGTTCAATCAACAATGCGCCTCATCAGGAGCTGTGTCTTCATGGTTACTCATAAGTTGCCAGATGGGTGACTGCACCACAGCTCTCAGTGACAATGTACATGCACGCTGATAAGCATATGCTGTGTATAAAAAGTGGGTCTCACTTGTCTGCATTGATTGCTGCAGGTTTATTTGCTTGTGCCTGAGTGCTCTCTATTTTTTTTATCATTCCGTATAACGACCCTTTCTGGACATTTGACTTTGATTGTACTCTGCCAGCCTTGACATTCACTCTGCTTCTGCCTTCGTGTTTGCCTGCTGATGTTGCCAACGCTGACCCTTTCTGACCCAAGTTCATTTGACTTTGTTTGCCATCTCTTCTGTGGTCTGACCTTTGAGTACTAAGCAATATTAACTTTGTGTAGAAGTTCTGGGGCAGCAGACTACTGGTGAGCCCATTTATGGCAAAGTAGAAAAAAAGGGGCTGCTATAGGGGGAAAAAAAAAGGTTATTGCGTCTGACATTAGAGTTTTATTCACTGGAAGGTGTATGCAGCATGGTGCCTATGGAAAATGACAGATGCAGAGTCCTTACCTAATCACGATCAATACACCTATCATCCATACCAGCTCCTCACTATAGCAAGTGCTGAACCTATACTCATGGCAGTTATACCAAATGCTCTTTGTGCCATAGTCACAACAAAATTCAATCCATCTGGTATTTCTTAAAACTAATGTGAGTTACAGTTCTTGTTATAGTTATCTATTGATATCTATTTACTAAAGAGTTGTTGCTGCATTCATGTTTCAGGATGATACATAATCGACAGATGTTAAAACTAAAATCCCATTAAAAAAAATGTGTTTTTGTAACATAAAGCAGAAGAATGTTGATGTTTACTATTTTCCGTTGTTTTGTCTTCAGACAGCTATTAATGATTTTTAATTCTAGACTACCATCGTATCTGCAGTCACATGATGTCCCATTATTGGAATAAGAAGGGGACGCTGGCAAGGCAAGGCCAGACGGTTCCTAGCAACATGACATAGTGGCACAGGACTTCCATTTTGTCAGAAATGTATTGTGCATTTTTTTTAAAAAATGCACATAATTTGGGCACACGTTCGTATTTAACTACATTTGCATCTAAAGAGACATCTCTTGTGGAATACGGGTCTAGGTATGCTCTGCCTATACGGCACTTGCCATATTGAGACAGACACGACACACTGCTAGTTACATTCCCCGGCGCGCTGTAGTCTCCTTACTGAGGAGATCTCGTGAGTCTCACTCTCATGAGATCTCCTCAGTAAAGAGCGTACAGTGCAACGGGGAAGGACTGCAATGCCAGGAGAAGGAGGTAAGTGCCCTGGGGGCGGCTCGGCTCACTGGGGGGGGGGCGGCTCGGATTACTGGAGGGGGGGGCCTCATGGGGAAATGGAGGCCCCCTTAGCCCAGGGGCCTCCATTCCCTTAATCCAGCCCTGCATACAATACATATGTTAAATATAAAGTCCCACGAGAAAGCACTGCAAAAAAAAAAGATTTCTATTATCATCACTTATGTCATTAGGGCACCGCCGGGACTCTCTGGGTCCTGCTTGTGGCGTCCTGGCCTACGCTATTACGACCGGGCTGTCACTTCCGGTTCCTGTGTCCCGGTTGCCTGGGCAACAACCAGGATGCATCGGGCTCCCTGCCAACGTGCCCGGCCAGCTGTCAAGCAGCCGGGCTCGCGCATTGCTGTTCAATATCAGCCAATTTAGAGCTGGGCACTCTGCTTTCTTATTTGACAACACTGCCTGGAATATATTATGCACACACCTGGAGCTTTTGCAGGGCCCTGCTCTGATTGGCCCTTGGCACTATTTAAGGCAGTGAGGACTGAGCCTCACTGCCGGTTATAGCGTTCTGTCCCATTACTGCTGCCTGCTCCTGTTAGTGTTTGGTGTTGAACCTTGGATTGATTTATCTGTGTATGCCCTCTGCCTGTCCCTGGACCCTGAACCATTGCCTGTGAGTCTGATCTGTTGCCTGTACCCGGATTCTGAACCTTTGCCGGTGACCCTGACCCTGCTGGTACCTGACATCTCCTCCGGTGCTCTGTCCAGTCCGCAGATCTCTGGCCTGCCTCTGCTCCATATTCTACCTCCTGTACCTGTGCACTGCCATGTGAGCATAAACTTATACTACTCTGAGGATAAGTCCTGGGGGCACCCGAGCACCTGTGAGCATAACCAGTCTCTACGGGAAAGACGGCTGCTAAAGGTGAATAACTCTTCTACTAATTCTATGAGTTTATGCCGCAACGGTTGCCGCAAAAACTTGTTAATAATATTGTCATTAATGAAAATCCATTTTAAAAAAATGTTTTTTTCATTTCCCCCCATAAATTACATTTATCACAATATTATTAATATCTTCTGTCATAAATTGCATTTTTACAGCTGCTCCTGCTCTAGCTGCATACGCCACCATCATCAATAACAGTCGGCACTTACACGAGACCTGTAGCTGGTCTAAGTAATACAACTGAAAGTGCTATGGCTGCTATTCAGTTATGTCCTGACATCTGTAGTGGGATCCATGGAGCCCCTCTTGTAAGCAGTATACTTTTTTTTTTTAATTTGACTGGATACACTTTTTGGTGAATCTAACATAGCATAAATACAGAGTTTCTCCAGCACTGAATCAAAATGAGGCCAATATGTTCATATATCATTATTTGCATCATATTCATTTGTGTTTTAAATTGCAAATTAATATGAATTTTCTTCAAGTTATCAGTTCTACATTGACGGTCTAATATATATAACAAATCTGTACCCACCGGACTAATCCATTGATGCTGCTATGGAGAAAACGACTTTTCCACATAAGTCCTATTTAATGAAGTTTATTTGTAATAAGAACGTCTTGCAGGTGGCCATAGTTTGGGTAGCGTTTTGATGAATGGTGTGTGATTTATTTGTACAAGGTTACATCATTCTTCAATTGTCGTGCTGAAAATTGCTAGAAACTCTCTGCAATAAAACAGAGACATCATCATTTATTTATTTAGCGCCACGGATTCCACAGCGCAGTACAGGGAATATAGACACTCATATATATTGACTAGAGCTGTGTGTTGACCCCCGGATTTTGGTTTTGGATGTGGTTTAGGTTCTAAATGTCTTCATGTTTTGGTTTTGTTACAGGTCTTGCCCAAAAATGCTGAGAGGTTTTGGTTTTGGATCTGGATTTAATTAAAAATTGTGAAAAATGGGTATTATGATGTGATTTTGAACTGGTTTAGCTCATTTACTATGTATAGCATTAATATTCATTTACAATCATTTCCAGTCTATTTTCTAATGATCTCTTCATACCCGGGGTGGACTGGCGTACTATAGTCCTGGGGGCAAGACTAGACTCATTAGCCTATTTTAAATTAAAAAAAATTAAGGTGGCCCTGTGACCCAGCCCAAGGTAGCCTACTATGGAGCCGGCCCAAAGGGCAGAGGCCAACGACCAATCAGTTATATTTTTCATACCACCACCTCTAAATATCCACTTTGACCACTGTGTACATATATATCTTATATTTAGAGATAATGCAGTTCTGTGTCCGGGATTGAGAGCCATCTGATGATAACTACAGATGGTTTGCAAATGAGTCTAATATATTTTCATACTGTGATCCACACAAGTTCCTGTGTTTATTCTGCTTTGAGACATGGAAACGAAAATGTTTTATTTCTTTTTTTTCATCAGTATTAAAAGCATATTTGCAATTTTAACTTGCTCATATTACTTGTAATAATAATAATAATAATAATAATAATAATAATAATATATTTACAGCTTAGGTGACAGTCAGATAAGGTAATTTTGAATATTGTTTTGCAACTTAACTTGCCAAAATATGAACACATTAGGATTATTATCAATGATTTTAAGGTGCCAGACAGCAAATATACTCAATTGTTATGGGAAACCATGATTTATGGGTCAAAATTCTGGTGTTGATAAGGCTGTGGCACAGTTAGCATGCCTCAAAGCAGTGAGTTTATGCATTCTAGGACCTTACTGCAGTGCAGACATTGCATTTGAGAACTTGAGAAAACCATGAGGTTCACCACACTTCTGAGATTTAATGAATATAAAAAGGTGCTCTGATCCTAGTAAAGCGCACATCATGATGGAAAATTTAGTTTTCCAAATTTATAGTATATGGCTGAGAACCGTGTTGTCTTTAAATGTCACCATAATGTGACTATATTACAGCCACATTGGTGGACACTGCAAACAGCTTCTGTGAATTTAATGTTAATAATTCCAAATGGAATCATGATCATCATCACCTTTTATTTGTAAAATACAGGTGCTGCAGTCAGCATGTAAATTACACAAATACAAATTAAACATAAGAACAAATCATACAAGTACAGATTAGAAGTATAAATCATGCACGCACAATTATAAATTCCAAATAAATACAAATGATACATGCAAACATAAAAATCACACAAATACAAGATAAACATAAAAACATAACAAGTACATTTGTGGAAGACAAATGAGGTGCAGACATAAGACACAGGGAAAAATGGGTCTAATTTTTTGTTGGCATTAACATTGTATGTACATATCTAATTAACTAGTTTTCATGCTAAATCTGGTTAGTTTTGCTTTACTTACACACAATAGAGGCAGTCACTTAGAATGCACTAATATTCATGAAAATGCAGCTTATCAATTTACTAGGAACTAATGACATCACAGAGACATCCAGCACTGTGGGACATCAATGGCTTACCCATAAAATATGGGTTTATCCTAATTTGTGACTCATGTCACTGGGTGTAGATGATAATACACTTTAATTTTATCCACTCCCAGTTTCAAGACCAATTTGTTAGTTCTGCTGTGGCCTTTAGACATTTGTAGAGTAGTCACTCTCAGCATTTTTAAACAATTATTTGGAGATAGCTGAAACGATATGTAGTATACAGATATATGTAGTGAGAGATCAGTGTCAGAGTAAATATAAACATATGAGTGACCATTAATTTGTCCCAAAGTAAAATTAGTATGAAGCTCAGACAAGCTGGATCAATTTGCCAATCAAGCCGGATTGAGATGCAATGGGATGGATACAATTATACCATGTGTAGAATAGAACAAATAATGTAAAGGTTCTTGAAAGGAGCCAATAGAAAAATAGGTCACATGACCAAAAGTAAAATGAAACTAGTTCCCTACTCATTGCTCCTACTTATTTGGGAAAATAAATGTCTGTCACTGTTGTATAGTGATATAGTGATGACTGTATAGATCACCACAGCTAAAACGGTCAACATAGATAGTCAATGATTTATCAGCGTTAGAGGCAATCAGAATATCCTAACAAAAAGTCCACATACTCTTGTAGTCCTCTGACTCAACAATCACCTGCACAATACATATAGAGTGTGTATAGTTTGTTTATAGTTTCAGTTCATTAAGAGTTTGAAATATATTTGTCACTCAAATAAAAATAACTGTTGGTGTGGTTCAAATGATCAAAATATAGTTGATACCTGCTGCCCCTTTATATGCCCTCTCTTATAAATGCCAGTATTGTAATAAAATACATTTTACACTATCTGTGATTTAAATCATTTTATTTTACTAAATAATTAAATATTTGTAATATAAACATATATTTTCACTGAAATAAATTCCCCAGCAGATGTGCTGGAAATTAATTTAATACTCATTATAACTACTGAACCCCAAAGTTTGTTATTTTTTAAGTAAACCTTTTCCATTCGAATAAATATCTCAGTAAATGTGTGTTAAATAATTTTATCATAACTCAATATTACCAAATTTGACTTAAAATAGGTATTTTGCTATAAATATAATATGTAAAGTGTAAAAATAAAAGAAGTGCAAATTTAAACCAGAAAAAAACTACAAAGCAGTACTGGCAAACCACCATTCCTGCTCCCATTACCATTAGTTAAACCACCAAACACTTTCTGTAGGAGATACTTGTTTTAAGAAGTAAACCGACAAATTTCCAAATATGGGAATCAAAGTTAATTAATATATTTGGAAAGATCTGCTTATCTCTAGCAATGAAAAAAAATACATGTACAAGTGAATGGTATGTTAGGTATAAACAGAAATGTATATTATGAAAATTACACTATTCTAAGAGTAGGTTAATTGAGACTTGAAATGGAACATTGTCTTAAGAATTTTGCCAAATTAAAGTTATGTACCAGAAACATGTCTCATCATATTATCTACTATATAAATGCCTAGTGGCGTGTGTGGGGAAAAAAAACCAAGCTGCAGCGCCACCTGCTGGGCAGAGTTATACACTGACCTATATATTTTTTGAAGGAGAAGTGACAGTTGGGAGTGGTTGGTGGTTGCCGGGGGTGACAGTGGGGAGTTTTTAACACCTTAAGCAGCTTGATGAAGGATGTGGCGATGAAGATAAAGGATGAGGTAATGGAGAAAAATGATGAGGTGGTGACATGTGGACAAAACCACGTTAAAAAAGGGCGCTTGCGTCGGGAAGTAACGCTCTTCCCCTGAGGAGGCCTGGACTAGGCCCAAATGCATGACAAGAACTTTTTTAACACCTTAAGTAGCTTGATTTGACTAGAATGCATGAGTATCATGCACGGGTTAACTTGTAATCTATATGTAAAGAACAGTGTAGAAGGAAGGTTTGTACTGATGAAGGCTATCATTAATTGGGTTCTGGTGATTCTGTTAGCTGTATATATATCCCCACCGTATAATGGTGAAGTGTTAAGGAAATGTGGAGAATTCATGGCATTGTTCCCAGAGGTTCCAGCCATTTGTATAGGGGATTTTAATAATGTGATAAATGGAGAGGTGGATAGATGGCGAGAGAAAAATGCTGTAGTTGGCAACTCTAAGTCGGCTTTTTCTGCTCTGGTTGAGGAAATGGGGTTAGTAGATGTATGGCGTTTGAGGCACTCAGAAGATGTCCAATTCTCCTGCTTTTCTACATCACATAATGCATTTTCAAGAATTGATCTGGCTCTGCTGTCACACTCTCTGGTACCGCTGGTAAGGAGTGTGGAATATAGGGCCAGGGGAATTTCTGACCACTCGCCCCTCTGCCTATCTATTGATTTTGCAATTGATAGAGGCCAGTCCTTTTGGAAATGAAATCCCTTCTGGCTCTCCTTGATGGGCACAGGAGCGACATTGGTGACACAGTGGGAAGGCTTCTTTGTAGATAATCTGGTAACAGCAAGGCCACCTATAGTTTGGGACGCTTTTAAGGCTTTCCTAAGGGGGACATTAATTGCTGGCATAGCTGAAATTAAAAAGTCGTCCAGACAAAAAGAACAGATATTAGGGAAAAAGTGTAAATCCTTAGAAGCACAATACATTGCGGACAAAACTGAGGTTGCAAGGGGAACATGGCAGTTGGCCCAGAGAGAGTGGGTAGAGTATTTATTTGAGAAATCCAAACGTAAATTTCTGTTTTCTAAGCATGTACGATATGCAGAGGGCGATAGAAATGGTAGCTTCCTGGCTTATCTGACAAGGGCGGAGAGGGCGGATGTGGCAGTACCGGTTATCTGTGATGACAGTGGGGTTAAGAGGTATCTGATGCCTGATATTGTTGAGGTATTTCATAAATATTATACTAATACATATAAGTAACAGGTCAGATATGACATGGATACGTTACAGCGGTATTTGAATGGTATCTCCCTTCCTGTCCTCTCCGATGATAGTAGGGAGTTTTTGGACTCACCTTTTACTCTTGAAGAGATTGATATAGCTATTATGTCATACCCTAATGGTAAAACCCCTGGAGTAGATGGAATCCCAATTGAATTATATAAAAAACACCGGCCCTTTTTTGTGTCTAGGTTGTTGATACATTCAGCGAGCTGGGTGAGACTGGCGCTCTTTCCCCTTCAATGGCAGAGGCAATAGTGGTGGTGCTGCCTAAGTCAGGGAAAGATTTGTTGTACCCTGAGTCCTACCTCCGATTTCACTTTTGTGAAATGATGTTAAGATTCTGGCAAAATTACAGGCTTTGAGGTTAAGTAGAGTGGTGCTGGAATTAATTCATTCAGATCAGACGGGATTTATGCCGGGCAAGTCCACGTCTATCAATCTTAGAAGGCTGTATACTCTCCTGCAGGTGCGGTCACCCTCTTCTGAGAGCGAAGTTGTGGTGTCCTCGGACGCAGCCAAGGCGTTTGACTCGTTGGAGTGGCCATACCTGTGGGAGGTACTGTCCCGATTTGGAGTGGGCCCGAAATTTATAAAATGGGTTAAACTTTTGTACTCACATCCAGTGGCACGGGTCTGTGTCAATGGGCATCTTTCACAACAATTTCAATTAGAGCGGGGTAATAGACAGGGATGTCCGTTGTCTCCAGCCCTTTTTGCATTAGCAATAGAGCCACTGGCCTGTAAGATCCGGCATGATAGAGAAATTGTGGGACTTAGATCAGAGCACAGAGAGGATAAGGTGGCATTATAAGCAGATGATATGCTGCTGTTCCTTTCAGATCATGACACTTCCCTAAAACATTTGCTGCGGGTGGTTGATGGATTTGGTTTTTTTTCCGGCCTAAAAATTAATTGGGATAAATCCAGCGTGTTTCCCTCTGGGATGGGAGTGTCCCGTGACAATGCAAGAAGGCTTACAGTTAAATTGGGCATTGAAATTCAAATACTTGGGAATATGGATCTCTAATACCCCCTCTGAATATGTAGAACTTAATTTGCGGCCCCAGATCAAATACATTAAAGAAAAAACTTATGTATGGAAGAAGCTCCCACATTCTGTCTCCGGTAGGATCAATTTAATTAAGATGATGGTGCAGCCAAAGTTTTTATATATACTCCAGCAGTCACCTGTATATATTCCACCCTCCATTTTCCGATGCATTGATAGCTATTTGATTTCATTGGTTTGGGGAGGGGGAAGGGCTAAGGTCAAGCTCAGCTCGCTGTATAGATCCAAATCTTCTGGTGGATTTGCACTTCCTAACTTGAAACTATATTATTTTGCCTCTCAGTTGGTCCACCTTAGGGCATGGGTTTCGGACCCCAATTACCATGAGCTACATTGGATGTTGGTACACCAATTTAATTCTAATCACACTCCCTTACAGTCACTGCTGGCGGGGCGGCTTGGTATGCGGGCTCCTCTGCTCCTGATTCAGGCAGTTAAGATTTGGACAACCTGTAATATAATAATGAAACAAACTGACATTGATCCATGTACTCCTATCTGGGGGCAAAGAAATTTGAGAAGTTGAATACAGTGAAGAGGGCCAGGGAGTGGTCTCGGTTGGGTGTGGTGTCGGTAGGTCACCTTTATGACACAAATGTACTTAAATCCTTCGAACAGTTGGTTGGGGATTTCTCTGTACCCAGAACAATGTTTTATTCTTACCTTCAATTACGACACGCCCTAAACACACAATTTAAAGGGGAGACATTGGTGTTTGGGGTGGATCCACTGAGGAAACAATTACAGGCCTTGGGTTATAGAGGTCTGATCTCTCGAATGTATTCATGTCTTCTGTATGAATCCACTGCAGATGATTTGGACGGTTTGAGGAATCAGTGGGAAATAGATATTGGCCCTTTATCAGACAAGGAGTGGGGAATGGTTACAGACAGTACTAAAGGTTATACTTCATCATTAAAATTTCAACAAAAACTGGTGTTTATCTTACACAGGGCCTACTTTACCCTTATTAGATTGACAAAATTTCACCCAGATGTTACCCCTAACTGTCCGAAATGCAATTCAATCAATGCTAACTTTTAGCACCTTCTATGGGAGTGTCCATGTATACAAATCTTCTGGCGAAGGATCAGGAGATGTATTCAGGTTACTGGAATTGAAGTGTCTCTTAGTTCACCGGCCACTTGTCTCTTTAGGCTCCGATTGAAGGGAAAAGTTAATAAACTGAGAAAAATGTACATTTCACAGTTATTGATGTTGGCTAAGGTCTGTATAGCGAGGCTGTGGCTGGCCCCGACGAGTCCCACGGTTAAAAATTGGAAGGCACTGGTTAATACCACCATAAGGCATGAGAGATTTGTTTATACTAGCAGACAGGCTCTGAAGAAATTTGAGAATATATGATACAGATGGTTAGAGTCTCCATTCTATCCTGTGTCATCTAGTACAGATGCTCTATTTACTTAAATATATGGCTCCCGCAGTTCTTATAATAAGTATCTGAGTCCATGTAATAAACCCTGCATGTGTAACATACTTATGTATAAGCATTTACGATGTATGATCCTGAATGAATATAGCACATTTATTATTAGTATGCTTTATTGTAATCTTGTAAATACCGTCATTTAATTCTGATATGTATGCCATTGTTTTTCTTTTCTTTTTGTTGTTTGGTATGTTTATATCTTAAAAAATTTCAATAAAAATACTGGATTTAAAAAAAAAAAAGAACAGTGTAGTAAATGAACAAGCAGTGACTTCTAAGACTGATCCAAAAAAGTACATTAAGGTTCATGTATTCCAGTGATTGTCTCCATCAGGTCACTGCAGTTGGTTTCAGAACATTTATTATTGAACAATAGGTTGGCTCCAAGTTGGAGGATCCAGTAAGAAAAAAATAAATGGATTTTAGAGCATTATAATTAGTATGAAAAAGGCAATATTTAAATATAGTGGGCAGATAAAAATGTAACACATCTTACTGTACTTTTATTTATTTGAACTAGAAAGTAGTAAAATGATTATAACATTGCTACTTTACAATAAGCCACTATAAAATGTACTTAAATAATTGTAATTATATTAAAGGAAGAAAAGATTAATACTTTTTAGACTGAATAAAAAATCTATATTAGTTTGGGCTGCCATTTTTTTTGTTTATCAAATGTTAGGCTATTTATTAATCATGTTTTTATGTACACACCTTTGTCATAACTCAATATTACCAAATTTAACTTAAAATAGGTATTTTACTATAAATATAATATGTAAAGTGCAAAAATAAAAGAAGTGTGAATTTAAACCAGAAAAAACTACAAAGCAGTACTGGCAAACACCCATTCCTGCTCCCATTACCATTAGTTAGACCACCAAACACTTTCTGTAGGAGATACTTGTTTTAAGAAGTGAACCGACAAATTTCTAAATATGCTGATCAGAGTTAGTGAATGACATTTGGAAAGATTTGCTTATCTCTAGATTTGTTTTTTGTTGCATTATTTATTTTTATTATTTGAGTTGTATCATTTATTATTATTATTATTAATTTTTATTTTTAAGGCGCCACAAGGTGTCCGCAACGCCGTACAGAGACAAACAATTAACAATACAATGGGAGACAGCACAGTACAGTAAACAGTAAGCATAGCAACTCAGTAAGCTCAATGCACAGCTAGAGAGGGCGTGGAAGGGGGAGGGAGGATCCGCAAACGATGTGGCCAAAGAAGAAGGGCGCGGAAGACAGGGAAACCCCCATGGGGGAGGAGGGAGCAAGAGTGGACGTGGGGTGGAGGACCCTCGAGGAGGAGGGCAAAGTAGCTGGAGAGCAGAGTTAGAAGTGGTGGAAACAGGAGGAGAGATGGCCCTGCTCAGAGGAGCATACAATCTAAGGGGAGGGGTGGACAGACAGAGAGACGCAGGGGAGAGAGGGAGAGTAGGGGGACGGAGGCAGAAGAGAAGGTAGGAAGTTAAGTGGGAGACAGAAAGGCTTTAAGAAAAAGGTGGGTTTTTAGGGCCCGTTAGAAACTGGACAGATTAGGGGAAGTTCTGATGGAGTGAGGGAGCTTGTTCCAGTGGAGGGGGGCAGCGCGGGCGAAGTCTTGGATACGCGTGTGGGAGGAGGTTATAAGGGGGGAAGAGAGGCGATGGTCAGAGGCAGAACGGAGAGGGCGGGATGGAGCATTAATAGAGAGGAGGGTGGAGATGTAGGGTGCAGTGGAGTTGGCGAGGGCCTTGTAGGTGAGTGTGAGGAGCTTAAAGAGGATTCTGAAGGAATGGGAGCCAGTGAAGGGCTAGGTAGAGGGGGGAGACAGAAGAGGAGCAGTGAGAAAGGAAAATAAGCCTAGCGGCAGCGTTAAGAACAGATCGAAGGGGATCGAGATGAGAGTGGGGGAGGCCAGTGAGGAGGAGGTTGCAGAAGTCCAGGCGGGAGATGATCAGAGAGTGAATAAGGCATTTGGTGGCATCTTGGGAGAGGAAGGGCCGGATGCGAGCGATGTTACGCAGCTGGAAGCGGCAGGATTTAGCAAGAGAGAGGATGTGGGGGGCCAAAGGAGAGAGAGGAGTCAAGGATGACACCAAGGCAGCGAAGTTGGGGGACAGGGGAGATAGAGGTGTTGTCGACAGTGATGGAGAGGTCAGAAGGGGATGAGGTGTGAGAGGAAGGAAAAACTATGAGCTCAGTTTTGGCAAGGTTAAGTTTAAGGAATCGAGAGGACATCCAGTAGGAGATGGCTGAGAGGCAGGCGGACACCCTAGAGAGGAGGGAGGCAGAGAGATCAGGAGAGGAGAGGTATAGTTGAGTGTCGTCAGCGTAAAGGTGGTAGCTGAAGCCGAAGGAGCTGATGAGTTCTCCCTGGGAGGATTTGTATAGAGAGAAGAGTAAGGGTGAAGGGTGGATGGGGGGAGAGAGACCCAGAGGTGGTGACAGAGAAGGATCGTGAGTAAGGTAAGAGGTGAACCAGGACAGGACTGGGCTGGAGAGGTCGAAAGACTGGAGGGTGTGAAGGAGGAGGGGGTGGTCAATGGTGTCAAAGGCTGCAGAGAGGTCAAGGAGGATGAGAAGGGAGAAGTGGCCCCTGGCTTAAGCAGAGAGGAGGTCATTGGTGACTTTAGCCAGGGCAGTTTCAGTGGAGTGGAGGGGGCGGAAACCAGACTGGAGAGGATCAAGGAGGGAGTATTCAGAAAGGTAGGAGGTGAGACGGCTGCAGACGAGCCTCTCGAGAATTTTGGAGGCAAAAGGGAGAAGAGATATGGTGCGATAGTTCGAGAGAGAAGTGGTGTCGAGATTAGGTTTCTTAAGAATGGGGGATACGAGAGCATGTTTGAAGGAGGAGGGGAAGATGCCAGTGGAGAGGGAGAGATTAAAGAGGTGAGCGAGGTGGGAGCAGGTGGTGGGGGAAAGGGAGCGAAGAAGGTGGGAGGGGATGGGATCCAGGGGACAGGTAGTGGGGGGGAGGATGAAATGAAAGAGTGGACTTCCTCGCCGGTGGTGGGACGGAAGGAGTGGATTGGAAGGTGGTTGGGGGGAGGACGGAAGAGTGGGGGGGTGGAAGAGAGAGTGGAGGTGGAGATTTCAAGTCGGATGGCCTCAATCTTAGAGGAGAAGAAGGAGGCGAAATCAGAGGCAGTTAGGGAGGAGGGAGGGGGGCAGGGGAGGGGGCCAGGAGAGTGCTGAAGGTGCGAAGAGGCGGCGGGGGTTAGAGAACTGGGAAGAGATGAGGGATTTAAAGAAAAATTGTTTAGCGAGTGAGAGGGCAGAGCTGTAGGATGAAAGGATGAATTTAAAGAGGAGGAAGTCAGCCAGGGAGCGGGATTTTCTCTAGTAACGTTCAGCGGTACATTTTTGGAGGAAGCCGGTAAATTTGGAGTGCCAGGGTTGGGGTTTGGAGCTGAGGGGGTGGACGGAGTGGGCAGGGGCAACTGCGTCCAGAGCGGAGGTGAGGGTGTGATTGTAGAGGGAGACCGCCAGGTTGGGGCAGGCCTGGCAGGAAAGGGGAGAAAGGAGGGTATCGAGAGAGGAGGACAGAGAGGCAGGGTCAAGAGCATCGAGGTTGCGTATGGACAGAGTAGGTTTGGGCAGGGGGAGGGGAGCAGGAGAAGAGGAGAGAGAGAAGGAGAGGAGATGGTGGTCGGATAGAGGAAAGGGAGAGATGGAGAAGTCTGAGAGACTACATAGGTAGGAAAAGACAAGATCAAGGGAGTGACCAAGGCAGTGGGTAAAGGAGGAGGTCCATTGGGTGAGACCAAGGGAGGAAGAGAGGGTGAGCAGTTTGCTGGAAGCAAGGTAGGTGGGGTTGTCAATGGGGATGTTAAAGTCACCGAGAATGATCGAGGGGAGATCAGAGGAGAGGTGGTGAGGAAGCCAGCTAGCAAAGTTGTCAAGGAAGAGGGAGGTGGGGCCAGGGGGGGCGGTAGATGACAGTGACGTGGAGGTGGATGGGGTAGAAGAGGCGGATGGAGTGAGCTTCAAAGGAGGAGAAGGAGAGGGAGGATTCAGGGGGAATGACATGAAAAGTACAGGTGGAGGAGAGGAGGAGGCCAACTCCACCGCCTGGGGGGGCACCAGGCCTGGCGGAGTGGGTGAAGGAGAGGCCACCATAAGACAGGGCAGCGGGGGAAGTAGTATCAGAATTGGAGAGCGAGGTTTCAGTAACTGCAAGAAGGTTAAAGGAGTTGGATAGATGAGGTCGTGAATAGCAGTCAGCTTGTTGCGGACGGATCTGGCATTCCAGAGGGCACAGAAGAAAGGGGGAGAGGAGAGGAGGGAAATGGGGATGAGGTTAGCAAGATGAGCAGCACACGGGGGAAGGCGGGGAGGAACGGGAGAGGTAGGGCGGTGGGAGAGTATGGGTATGGAGTGAGAGCGGGGAGGCATAGTAGGGAGAGAGAGTAACAGAACAGTGAGATAGTGGGGTCAGTGAAAAACAGGTAAGAACAATGGCAGGAAGACAATGAAAAGGTGGAAGATAATAGCGAATTAGGGATTGGAGGGCAAGGAACAACAGTACAGTAAGATAATAAGGACAATAAAAACAGGTAAGAATGATAGCAGAACAGTAAGATAATAAGGACAGCGGATAACAGGTAAGAATAAGCAGGGAGACAATAGCAAGTTGGAGGACAATAACCAATTAGGGCGTGGAAGGCAAGGAATAATAGAAGGAGAGGTAATAAGGACTATGGAAATAGGCAAGAATATTAACAGGTAAAAGTAGTTGCTGGTAAATATAAAATCAGGAAAAACAAGATAAAGGCATATAAATAGTAGAATAATAACAGGTAAAAAGTAGTTACTTGTAAATGTACAATCGGGAAAAACAAAATAATGGCATATAAAATAATGTTTTATATGCAGTTGATGCAGTTAAGTCAGGGATTCAGCAGGAGAAGGGTTAAATTGACAAGCCGGGTCGGTACACAGTAGATCAGTTGATGCAGATAAGCCAGGCATTCAGAAGGAGAAGGGTTAATTGACAAGCCGGGTCGGTACACAGTAGATCAGTTGATGCAGTTAAGCCAGGGATTCAGCAGAGAAGGGTTAATTGAAAAGCCGTGTCGGTACACAGTAGATCAGTTGGTGTAGATAAGCCAGGGATTCAGCAGGAGAAGGGTTAACTGACAAGCCGGGTCGGTACACAGTAGATCAGTTGATGCAGATAAGCCAGGGATTCAGCAGTAGAAGGGTTAACTGACAAGCCGGGTCGGTACACAGTAGATCAGTTTATGCAGATAAGCCAGGGATTCAGCAGGAGAAGGGTTAAATTGACAAGCCGGGTTGGTACACAGTAGATCAGTTGATCCAGATAAGCCAGGGATTCAGCAGGAGAAGGGTTAAATTGACAAGCCGGGTTGGTACACAGTAGATAAGTTGATGCAGATAAGCCAGGCATTCAGCAGAAGAAGGGTTAATTGACAAGCCAGGTCGGTACACAGTAGACCAGTTGATGCAGTTAAGCCAGGGATTCAGCAGAGAAGGGTTAATTGACAAGCCGGGTCGGTACACAGTAGATCAGTTGGTGCAGATAAGCCAGGCATTCAGCAAGAGTAGGGTTAACTGACAAGCCGGGTCGGTACACAGTAAATCAGTTGATGCAGATAAGCCGGCGATTCAGCAGGAGAAGGGTTAACTGACAAGTCGGGTCGGTACACAGTAAATCAGTTGATGCAGATAAGCCACGGATTCAGCAGGAGAAGGGTTAACTGACAAGCCGGGTCGGTACACAGTAGATCAGTTGGTGGAGATAAGCCAGGGATTCAGCAGAGAAGGGTTAATTGACAAGCCGGGTCGGTACACAGTAGATCAGTTGATGCAGATAAGCCAGGGATTTAACAGGAGAAGGGTTAATTGACAAGCCGGATCGGTACACAGTAGATCAGTTGGTGCAGATAAGCCAGGGATTCAGCAGAGAGGGGTTAATTGACAAGCCGGGTCGGTACACAGTAGATCAGTTGATGCAGATAAGCCAGGGATTTAGCAGGACAAGGGTTAACTGACAAGTTGGGTCGGTACACAGTAGATCAGTTAAGGCAGATAAGCCAGGGATTCAGCAGGAAAAGGGTTAAATTGACAAGCCGGGTCGGTACACAGTAGATCAGTTGATGCAGATAAGCCAGGCATTCAGAAGGAGAAGGGTTAATTGACAAGCCGGGTCGGTACACAGTAGATCAGTTGATGCAGTTAAGCCAGGGATTCAGCAGAGAAGGGTTAATTGAAAAGCCGGGTCGGTACACAGTAGATCAGTTGGTGTAGATAAGCCAGGGATTCAGCAGGAGAAGGGTTAACTGACAAGCCGGGTCGGTACACAGTAGATCAGTTGATGCAGATAAGCCAGGGATTCAGCAGTAGAAGGGTTAACTGACAAGCCGGGTCGGTACACAGTAGATCAGTTTATGCAGATAAGCCAGGGATTCAGCAGGAGAAGGGTTAAATTGACAAGCCGGGTTGGTACACAGTAGATCAGTTGATCCAGATAAGCCAGGGATTCAGCAGGAGAAGGGTTAAATTGACAAGCCGGGTTGGTACACAGTAGATAAGTTGATGCAGATAAGCCAGGCATTCAGCAGAAGAAGGGTTAATTGACAAGCCGGGTCGGTACACAGTAGACCAGTTGATGCAGTTAAGCCAGGGATTCAGCAGAGAAGGGTTAATTGACAAGCCGGGTCGGTACACAGTAGATCAGTTGGTGCAGATAAGCCAGGCATTCAGCAAGAGTAGGGTTAACTGACAAGCCGGGTCGGTACACAGTAAATCAGTTGATGCAGATAAGCCACGGATTCAGCAGGAGAAGGGTTAACTGACAAGCCGGGTCGGTACACAGTAGATCAGTTGGTGGAGATAAGCCAGGGATTCAGCAGAGAAGGGTTAATTGACAAGCCGGGTCGGTACACAGTAGATCAGTTGATGCAGATAAGCCAGGGATTTAACAGGAGAAGGGTTAATTGACAAGCCGGATCGGTACACAGTAGATCAGTTGGTGCAGATAAGCCAGGGATTCAGCAGAGAGGGGTTAATTGACAAGCCGGGTCGGTACACAGTAGATCAGTTGATGCAGATAAGCCAGGGATTTAGCAGGAGAAGGGTTAACTGACAAGTCGGGTCGGTACACAGTAGATCAGTTAATGCAGATAAGCCAGGGATTCAGCAGGAGAAGGGTTAAATTGACAAGCCGGGTCGGTACACAGTAGATCAGTTGATGCAGATAAGCCAGGCATTCAGAAGGAGAAGGGTTAATTGACAAGCCGGGTCGGTACACAGTAGATCAGTTGATGCAGTTAAGCCAGGGATTCAGCAGAGAAGGGTTAATTGAAAAGCCGGGTCGGTACACAGTAGATCAGTTGGTGTAGATAAGCCAGGGATTCAGCAGGAGAAGGGTTAACTGACAAGCCGGGTCGGTACACAGTAGATCAGTTGATGCAGATAAGCCAGGGATTCAGCAGTAGAAGGGTTAACTGACAAGCCGGGTTGGTACACAGTAGATCAGTTGATGCAGATAAGCCAGGGATTCAGCAGAGAAGGGTTAATTGACAAGCCGGGTCGGTACACAGTAGATCAATTTATGCAGATAAGCCAGGAATTCAGCAGGAGAAGGGTTAACTGACAAGCCGGGTCGGAACACAGTAGCTCAGTTGATGCAGATAAGCCAGGGATTCAGCAGGGGAAGGGTTAACTGACAAGCAGGGTCGGTGCACAGTATACCAGTTGATGCAGTTAAGCCAGGGATTCAGCAGAGAAGGGTTAATTGACAAGCCGGGTCGGTACACAGTAGATCAGTTGATGCAGATAAGCCAGGCATTCAGCAGGAGAAGGGTTAATTGACAAGCCGGGTCGGTACACAGTAGACCAGTTGATGCAGTTAAGCCAGGGATTCAGCAGAGAAGGGTTAATTGACAAGCCGGGTCGGTACACAGTAGATCAGTTGGTGCAGATAAGCCAGGCATTCAGCAAGAGAAGGGTTAACTGACAAGCCGGGTCGGTACACAGTAGATCAGTTGGTGGAGATAAGCCAGGGATTCAGCAGAGAAGGGTTAATTGACAAGCCGGGTCGGTACACAGTAGATCAGTTGATGCAGATAAGCCAGGGATTCAGCAGGAGAAGGGTTAATTGACAAGCCTGGTCAGTACACAGTAGATCAGTTGATGCAGATAAGCCAGGAACTCAGCAGGAGAAGGGTTAAATTGTCAAGCCGGGTCGGTACACAGTAGATCAGTCGATGCAGATAAGCCAGGCATTCAGTAGGAGAAGGGTTAATTGACAAGGCGGGTCGGTACACAGTAGATCAGTTAGTGCAGATAAGCCAGGGAATCAGCAGGAGAAAGGTTAACTGACAAGCCGGGTCGGTACACAGTAGATCAGTTGATGCAGACAAGCCAGGCATTCAGCAGGAGAAGGGTTAATTGACAAGCCGGGTCGTACACATTAGACCAGTTGATGCAGTTAAGCCAGGGATTCAGCAGAGAAGGGTTAATTGACAAGCCGGGTCGGTACACAGTAGATCAGTTGGTGCAGATAAGCCAGGCATTCAGCAAGAGAAGGGTTAACTGACAAGCCGGGTCGGTACACAGTAGATCAGTTGGTGAAGATAAGCCAGGGATTCAGCAGAGAAGGGTTAATTGACAAGCCGGGTCGGTACACAGTAGATCAGCTGATGCAGATAAGCCAGGGATTCAGCAGAAGGGTTAATTGACAAGCCGGATCGGTACACAGTAGATCAGTTGGTACAGATAAGCCAGGGATTCAGCAGAGAGGGGTTAATTGACAAGCCGGGTCGGTACACAGTAGATCAGTTGGTGCAGATAAGCCAGGGATTCAGCAGGAGAAGGGTTAACTGAGAAGCCGGGTCGGTACACAGTAGATCAGTTGATGCAGATTAGCCTGGAATTCAGCAGGAGAAGGGTTAAGTGACAAGCCAGGTCGGTACACAGTAGATCAGTTGATGCAGATAAGCCAGGGATTCAGCAGCAGGAGGGTTAATTAACAAGCCGGGTCGGTACACAGTAGATCAGTTGATGCAGATAAGCCAGGGATTCAGCAGGAGAAGGGTTAAATTGACAAGCCTGGTCAGTACACAGTAGATCAGTTGATGCAGATAAGCCAGGGATTCAGCAGGAGAAGGGTTAAATTGACAAGCCGGGTCGGTACACAGTAGATCAGTCGATGCAGATAAGCCAGGCATTCAGTAGGAGAAGGGTTAATTGACAAGGCGGGTCGGTACACAGTAGATCAGTTAGTGCAGATAAGCCAGGGAATCAGCAGGAGAAGGGTTAACTGACAAGCCGGGTCGGTACACAGTAGATCAGTTAATGCAGATAAGCCAGGGATTCAGCAGAGAAGGGTTAACTGACAAGCTGGGTCGGTACACAGTAGATCAGTTGGTGCAGATAAGCCAGGCATTCAGCAAGAGAAGGGTTAACTGACAAGCCGGGTCGGTACACAGTAAATCAGTTAATGCAGATAAGCCAGGGATTCAGCAGGAGAAGGGTTAACTGACAAGTCGGGTCGGTACACAGTAGATCAGTTGATGCAGATAAGCCAGGGATTCAGCAGGAGAAGGGTTAACTGACAAGCCGGGTCGGTACACAGTAGATCAGTTGATGCAGATAAGCCAGGGATTCAGCAGGAGAAGGGTTAATTGACAAGCCGGATCGGTACACAGTAGATCAGTTGGTGCAGATAAGCCAGGGATTCAGCAGAGAGGGGTTAATTGACAAGCCGGGTCGGTACACAGTAGATCAGTTGGTGCAGATAAGCCAGGGATTCAGCAGGAGAAGGGTTAACTGACAAGCCGGGTCTGTACACAGTAGATCAGTTGATGCAGATAAGCCTGGGATTCAGCAGGAGAAGGGTTAAGTGACAAGCTGGGTCGGTACACAGTAGATCAGTTGATGCAGATAAGCCAAGGATTCAGCAAGAGGAGGGTTAATTAACAAGCCGGGTCGGTACACAGTAGATCAGTTGATGAAGATAAGCCAAGGATTCAGCAGGAGAAGGGTTAAATTGACAAGCCTGGTCAGTACACAGTAGATCAGTTGATGCAGATAAGACAGGGATTCAGCAGGAGAAGGGTTAAATTGACAAGCCGGGTGGGTACACAGTAGATCAGTCGATGCAAATAAGCCAGGCATTCAGTAGGAGAAGGGTTAATTGACAAGGCGGGTCGGTACACAGTAGATCAGTAAGTGCAGATAAGCCAGGGAATCAGCAGGAGAAGGGTTAACTGACAAGCCGGGTCGGTACACAGTAGATCAGTTAATGCAGATAAGCCAGGGATTCAGCAGAGAAGGGTTAACTGACAAGCTGGGTCGGTACACAGTAGATCAGTTGATGCAGATAAGCCAGGGATTCAGCAGGAGAAGGGTTAAATTGACAAGCCGGGTCGGTACACAGTAGATCAGTTGATGCAGATAAGCCAGGGATTCAGCAGGAGAAGGGTTAATTGACAAGCCGGGTCGGTACACGGTAGATCAGTTGATGCAGATAAGCCATGGATTCAGCAGGAGAAGGGTTAACTGACAAGTCGGGTCGGTACACAGTAGATCAGTTAATGCAAATAAGCCAGGTATTCAGCAGGAGAATGGTTAATTGACAAGCCGGGTTGGTACACAGTAGATCAAATGGTGCAGATAAGCCAGGGATTCAGCAGTAGAAGGGTTAACTGACAAGCCGGGTCGGTACACAGTAGGTAAGTTAATGCAGATAAGCCAGCGATAGATGGTATGGCCTTGTCCTTGGAGTGATGATGACACTCCTTTGTACCCCCACAATAATTTCCCACTGTCTTCACAAGTTTTTAGATGTTTTATAATTGTGGACAGATGATTGTGTGGAAGGAAAGATACAGAGCTGATCTAACGTGCAGCCATCTCCAACTGCCGCCATTTATCATTTACAATAATAAACTATAGCTGGGTTAGGCAACACTAAAATAGCCTCTTGATAAATATACATTGTACCGAAAACCATCCTTCTAGGATGGGCCGCCACCTATGGGCCAGTGTTTTGTGCTTTCCCCCCGGGCTACTAAAGCCTGCCAGCCAGTCCTTGGTAGCTGGTACAGCCAAATGCCAAGAATGTGCCTTAAATCTTCTTTGTTGGACATTAGTTGAACAGACTATTTTTTCTGCATACAATGTACTCTTATTAACTCTTTAAGCATAAGTTTATGTACACATTTATTATTTGAATTCCTGCAATATCCATTACATTTATGACATGTTTCGGCAAAGAAAGAATAATCACTTCTCACAAAAAGTCTTCCTTTGGACCCCCAGTCCGGACTCTAGATGCTGAACAGTTATCCTGACACTTAAAAAGGCATTTTGGCTGTTGTCATTCTCTTGCATTTCTAATTCTGAATTTGTACCTTGAGATTGATACCTCAGAAGACTAGGTCCTCTTACAACGCAAAGATTTTCAGGAGATAATAAGTAAGTTTTCCCATCTTGCAAAACAATGTGATTGAGGCTAAATGGAGCTCCTGGCTTTTAAGATGGCTCTGGAGGATTGGTATTTACTAGAGGGCAATTGAATCCTGAAACGGATCCTGTTGGAGCATCAAAATGTAGATCAAATTAAAAGATTTAACCCCAGATAAGATCATTTGGACCCTCTTTTTCACCCAGTGGAACCTTACAGTTCCTTTATATTTAGGTTTAAAAAAACTATAATATTAGACTCTCTCTCGTGTCAGTAATTTTTTCAGTGTACAAAGAAACCAATATTTGTATAACCGTCTTTTGATTCGATTCATCTTGATTTATTGACCCTAATTAGGAAGAGACAATGTTTTTTCCACCAGAGTGGCATTCCAAATTGGCAGATTCAAGAGTACTATAATCCTCATTCAAATACATTTTTGGTGGTCTAATTTAAACAACTAGCAAGTTATTAGTTCCTCGCACAGGTTTTCCAAATACATATTTTAATTGTTTTATAAGACTACTTACCAGTTCTTTTGATAACAGTCAGGATACAGAGATTCTTCTCGTTCCTGCCTCTCAAGCAGGCTACATACAACTGTCCATGAGAGAAGTTCAGACATTCCTCAAGCTGATCCCACCCACTTCAAAAGACTGAATCTGAACCTTATAGATGGTGATTGCAAAACATAGGTCTTTAATAAACTGTAATTGCTTGTGCTAAAATGTTATACAGCTGTCAAAATTCCTGGAATGAACCATTAGCACTAGGCTAATCATGGTCTTCACTTTCAGTAGTCCCCTTTCCCTTCCAATCCAGTGGTCAGATCACGCAGAGAGCCAAAGTGTAGTCAGGGTCCAAATCAAAAGTTAGGGTCAGAATCAGGGGAAGATAAAAAGACAGCAGGCATCACACAGACACAACATAACTGGACCTATAAATGGCAAATCAGTAAAGTGCTTCCTTTTGTTCAGACAACTTCAGACAATAACCTTTTAGACACCCTCTTTCTTCTATATCTATAGGTTCCATCCAGAGCTTCTTCACTCATGTTCTGAATCTTCCAGTATTCCAGATGCTGACCTAGAAATCCAGCAAATACTGAGTAAGATTTTTGTAATCTTCTCTTTAATAATTGAGATGAGCAGATTTCCAAAATAAAATATTACTTTTCTTTATTAAAATATATGATACAGCCCAAAATTCTAAGTGAAGCAGTATTCACTTAGGGTCCTGAATGCCAATTGACAATGTATCTTTAGTTACCTCATTCTTTAATAGAAAATGTTACTCATCATTGCCATATAGTTGCCAAAACCACACCTCCCAGATTTACGCTAATGGTTTGTAACATTTATCTTTCATAAATTGATATGTTATTGGACATTAATTTTGGCGCCTTATTGTTGAAATTATTTCATCCAAAAGGTCCTGGAAATTTACTAAACATCTATTTCTTATCTTGAGTTATATAAAGGGTTTTTCTGACTATATTGAGCAATATGTTTTTTTGCCCTTTCTCTTAAAAGCACAAACACATAAAGTTCAAGTTCATTGGTTCATTCTATTGAACTAATTAGTATTATAGGTTTTTTGCTCATTATTACCTCGACTTTTCCCACCTTTTTATATGCACATGAAAAGGTACTTTTTCCTGTGAGTATAAATAGTTAAATGGGAGCACATATGTTTTCGCAAGTCTTTGTATTCAACACAGACCATACTTTAAACAAGCATATAGAAACAATATTGCCACAATTATTACCAAAATAAATTTCATGTAAAAATATATTAGTACAAAAAACTATGTGCTTAGATTTAACCATGATTATAATGAATCATTTTCAAAATCTTTATCATAATTTTGTTGTCAAAATTCTTCTTTTATATCGTGAGCGTTGTTTATATAACATGTAATTACAGTTTCTGGATCAGAAGTGTTGATCAGGTAATAAACAATAGATTTCAAATTCAGTATTACGGATTAAACTATATCCTTCTGTTTGAGCTATTAGTCCAAAACTACTCTATGTTGTAAAAGTTCATTTTTAAATTACATTACATTTTTAAATTGCATTACAGGCATTTAAATGCCTGTAATTCATGTCCAACATAATGAAAGGTTTCATCATAAATTCCAGTCACATTATCAAAAAACCCTTCTAAACGTTCAACTTCATATTGAATAGTCATAAATCCAAAATTTCCATAAGTAAACATATTACTAATACATATTACCAATTTATATCCTACTGATTTGTTAAAGAGTGGAACATATTTTTTTATTGACATATTCTCTTTTCTTTCTGAACATATCGTGTGACAAAACCTTTTTCAACTCATCATGCTATATTGTATAAAACTAAAGAACCACTCTCCCTAAATAGCATAATCCTTCCCACATTCAGACTTAGCAACTGTAGTAAATCCTAGGCATACCAATAAGATATTACAATCCTAATCATGTTATCTGCTCCCATGTGTACTAACCCATGAGTACTTTCTTTCAAGAGCTGTTATCAACATTTTTGGTGTTACTGGTCTATTTTACATATCGACCCAAATTCCATCCTCTGTTTTATGACACTGCTTAATTGTCCATGTATTAATTTCATTTAGTGTAGCTTTTTCCTGACAGTATCGCAAAACACATTTGAGTACCTACGTCATGAAAAATAATCAACTGAGTCTGTGACTGTAAGTTCGGCTACCTGAACTGAGTGTAAGCCTAATGACTTCAAATACCTCATCTTGTGTAGTAACTGCATATTCCAAGTATCCAAAGGAGTGGACTGTAGACAATTTGTCAAAGAATGACTTGCTTGGATCAAACACATGTAGAGTAATGGTAAAGGAAGCATACAAGATGTCATGGACTGCAAAGTGTTGCTGTTTGTTGTGACAATGGAGTGAACCTCTATTAGGGTGAGGAGTCACAGCACCTAAATTGTGGAGATAGACATAGGTCTGCAACTATCTCTTGGTGAATTCCCCCCACTTCCTCTGTTGGATTGTGAGCAATACCAATTGGTCAGTACCTTTATACCTAAAAATGTCAGGTATTATAAAAGATTGTATGTCTCTAATCACATGTGTAATTGCATTGAGGACATAATCAGCATATGCAGTGCATATTATCAATTTACCTACATGATTAGTTTTGGCTTCTTTGTTGTTGAGTTCAATTATTTCATTTCTCTTGGCTTGATTCTCTGAGAACAATTTTGCTATATCATGCATATTATAAACAGTACATTTTTTTTTCACTGGCCAGACCCTCAATGCCCTGCAGGACAGGTTTCAGACATATTGGCCCTCTTTCTGCTCAAAAATGCCTATGTACTTCAAAATCGGCTCAATTCCAAATTGACATCCCAAAACCAAATAGTCTCGGAATGAATGAAATGATCCCATCTAAATTTTGTAATTTCCTGGATCTAAAAATACCCTTTTATGGAATAAGTAGTCTATCCTGCATATGGGTCTTGAGTTCTGCTCTGGTAAGAAGCAATAATATCTACTAATAAGGAAGCAAAAAAAATAAAGAAACATTACTATTTACAGATACTATTTACTATTTACACAATAACTAAATTGGGCCATATTCCATTTTGATAAGTTCAGGACAACTGCCACATGTATGTATTGTACATTATTTATCAGAGAACCAGGAAGGGAGGTGGCGGTGAGACCACTAGTGGGTCTTTTAAATGTACCTGGGCATTCAAATGTTGCAGCAGATGGCAGTATTTTCTCTGTTGTCATTGTAGTATTTGATGGATTATGGTCTATTTCCAGGGACACATTTAGTGAGATGCCTCCTGGAACATAACATCTCTTTAATGTGGGTGAATTTTCATAGGTGGGAATGGGAATGATAAAAACGTATGTCCAGGTTCCTCTGTCCATAAGTTTTGTGTTGCTAAGCAATATTTATCCATTTGAAAACACATGTACTCTGCCCTTGTACTGTGGTGAGTTTCCTCCGTTTACATTATCCCAGACTTTCATTTTTTTCTCTGCTGGGCCCCACCAGGATAAATGTTTCCCAGTTGCACCTAGAATTTACACTGGAAGGAGGATGGATTCTCCCTCTTTACACCACTTTAGATTTGCTTCAACCTGAATTGAAATATTGATTTTGCTGGTGCCCTGGAACTGGTGGTTTCACCAATATGGATAGGAACAAAGTTGTGATTCTCATTTCCTGTGGAAAGAAGATGATAAGGAAAAGGAGAACAGTTATTCAGTTGTCCACTCTCCTTTGTACAATTTCATTTCATTGGTCTGTACCCACTTGTCCTGTACTTTCGTTCTATCCTTGATCCTAATTTTGCATACTGAGGGGCTTATTCTATCCACGACTGAAAATAGTCCTCTCCATTTCTTGCTCAGGCCATGTTCTCTGGGGAAAAATTCTAAAAGCATGACAATTTTATTTCACTTCCCAACATATTTCCCTTGTCCAAGTGAGCTTTTACTTTTTCTGACCTTTCTGTTGTGATGCAAACAGATGACCCTCTATGAGTGCTTTTACCAATTTTATTATGTACTGATTCACTGACAGTCTATCAATGGTAGGGGTGTGCAGATCTATCCATAGATGTTCTGGTAGCCTCATTTGTCTGCCTGTCATGAGTTCAAAGGTGGTCAATCTGGTGGCTGACGAAGGAGTGACCCTTATCGCCAGTGACACAAGGAGTAACAAATTGTCCCAACAAACTTTCTCATCATAGTTTTAACCTGTCTGTTTGAACATTCAACCTCTCCTGAGGATTTAGGGTGATAAGGAACTCTGTTATAGTCCTGGCATTCTCAAGCATGTTTGCGTCACAAAACCTATGAAATGTGAACCTTGCTCTGATTCAACTGATGTTGAGGGACCCATCCGTGTGAATATCTGTTTGACCAAACTTTTTGCTGTGGTCAGAGCTGTGTTACATTTAGTGGGTAGATTTCTACCCATTTTGAAAACAGATTAATCACAGCCAACACATATCTGTAATTTTTGTCTGTGACAGGCAAACCCATTTAGTCAATTTATAGGGAATTCCACAATCCCCCCTTCATTCCTTCATTGCATTCTAATAGGGGGGTATTCAATTGTTCGTCCGGACCTCAGAAAAACTCGCGCTCTAAAACTATAACCGTTAATATGGTAATATTGCGCGTAAATACCGTTCATACGGTAATTTACTCGCTGAATTTCAGCTCGCAGCTCAGGAGCTGCGAGCTGAAATTCAGCGAGTAATTACCGTATTAACGGTAATAGTTTTAGAGCGCAAGTTTTTCTGAGGTCCGGACGAACAATTGAATACCCCCCTAAGGGCAGCATTTATCATCCTAGGTGCTGGGTTAACTTGGGCACATAACACACAGTTGTCTCAGTATTGTTGTACATTTTTGCCCATGTCTGGCCACTAACCTACTGTCTTTAGCCTCTTCTGAGTCTTTTTTAACCTTTGGCGTGCATCTGTGGAGGGAGCTCATGTACCAGATATATTATTTCATGCCTGTACTCTATTGGAACCACCCATGTTGTGTCTTCCCCATTGTGGATAAGTATTTCCTTGTCATTGGTTAATGTCATATTTTATGTCTGTTTTGCCAATGTGTTTCCTTCTGTTAAACTCCTCATTCCTCAACTGTTGTATGATTTCTTTAATTTCAGGGTTCTGCATTTGGATCTCTGATATGTCTTGTGCTTTTATCACTTCTGGCCTTTTAGTCATTGCACATACAAGAGGACACACTTTTGGCTCTGTGCTCACTTTAGGTATTTGTCACAGATCCCCCTCTTGTGCCCCTTAGATGGCTGACAGCTCATACATTTCATTCTGTTCATGGTATGTTGATCCATGTGAATGCCTTTTGACTTTACAGACCCAGGGGATATGGGCTAGGCTCGGTGCTAAGGAGACTATGTACTGAAGAGGTCTGAATATTTAAGAGGTCTTCCATCAGATAAGGTATACTGTTGAGTGTGCCAAAAGGACAAAAATTCAGTAAGAGCATTGCACACTCATGCTGAGTCACAGTACACTGCTATATTGATTTTTGTGGTCTTGGAATAACTCAAAGGCATGTGCTATTGCCACCAGCTATGCGTATTGTGTAGATTTTACATCACAAGAATGAAACAGAATGTGGCCTCTTTTGGGGACACAATATGTACAGACCAAAACCTACATGGGGTGAGCTTTGTACAGAGATCTGAAAAATCAGCAATGAAAGCCCTAGAATAATATACCAACCCCAGGAAGGATCTCAGTGTAGGTATGCTGACAGGAAGAGGAAGACAAATGGTGGCTTTTCCCTTATCTGTCGATATTGTTCTCTCATCAGATGTAACATTGATTCCCAGAAAGGAAACTTGTTTGTTAGACTGTAAATCACGATTCTACCTATAATCCCCCACTATTCTTCCTTCTCCCATCCCTTGACTTTGGCTTTGTCCATCACTTCTCTACCTTCTCCAATCCCTTGACTTTGGCTTTGACCATCACTAGTCTAACTTTTATAATCTGTTTTACTTCAGAATGTACCTCAGCTGAAAGACAACGATCATATAACCGAAGATGCCTAAAAACACATTGCAGCAATAAAATATAATTTTCCATTGTGTCATTAAAAAAAATCACAAATTGAAAAAGATCACTCAGAAGTTGAAATAACTATACTCACAGCACTACTGTCTAGTCCGTCTAAGCCATTGTCAATTATTATTATTGTTTAACCTTTACGTTACTCTGTACCTTGAAGAGCTTATAATACAAACAAATCATATACAATGACATGAAACACAATTTAAATATGAACCTGCCCAAATAAACTTGCAATCAGAGTAGTTGTGTGCCCAGTATACATGCTTGGCACCATGCTCACTGCTTCATAAAACTGCCTGAATGGTAAAGATCAGCCTCACATTTATTATCAGATTTAGTCATATTGCAGTCTGTCTTACTATCCAATAATACTGAATATGGGAATGTGTACTTACCAACCTGGGGCATCACTGTGAAATTCAATCAACTATTTCAGCTTGTTGTTCTTTATTTCAGAGCAAAAAGTTCCTCAATTCCAATTATTACAGCACCCCAGTTGGCAGTAATCGGCCTGTCCCTTCCTGCCATGTAATCTGTATTGTTATTAATTCTTATTCTTTCTTCAAGACTTAAATATCAACTTTGAATTTCTTTATCCAGATAAATGTCCCAAGCACAAATGGAGTATAAAAAAAAATCCAAGATAATGTTGCTGATGAGAACTGTTCTGTTAAATGTTGTTTAGTCGTAATAACTGACATCATCGCTTGTGTCCACATTTTTATTCAAGAGTCTTATTATCTATGTCATATTAATAAGTGCTGCATGAACATATTATATAATTATATCCACTACCAGTTTTATTCCCACTTACTGGCACACAAAATAATTTTTTTATTCCCACCAGGGTATCTGAGTATGGTCCATTTTGCAAAACCAGTCTTCTTCAGACAGTAGGAACTTCTGTAACATTTATTTGCAAATAGATCTTCAGGAATATGGAACAACTATCCCATTAATTCATGGTATTTATGAAGGATCAAGCAGGTTAATGCAAATTGACAAATTGGCAATGAAGATAAATGGTAGATTTATTGCATATCTCACAAGAGCAATTCATTGAATGATTGGTTTAATTAATTCTTCTTGTCTAATATGTATTTTGCCAGTGGTTACTACATTCTAATTGTAAATGTTTTTACAATATTTATCATTCACTATGATATATGTATGTTAATAAGTGTTCCACCAGAACGGGGTGGGTGGGGTGTTTATTGAGCTGAGTAGTACATACTGCACATGTGGCTTGGAACAGTCCTGAAAAGCCATTTATGGTGAAATGGATGTAAGTAATGCTCAACCGTAAAATCAGTGAATCTAATGAGGAAGGGGTCTTTCAATACACATTCTGCTAGCACTACTATAAGGGAAACTTAGGTGCTCACCAATGATTATGTGGCCCCTGACTCCCCGAATGAGTGACATAATGTTACACTGTTGCCCTGTACGCAGTGTCAACCACTGACATGGAGGAGATGTAGGCAGCAGCTTCTTACCTGTGAAGCTAATAGCTGCTGCTCCTTCATGTTTGTGATGGGCTGGGAGTGTGGCATTTAGCTCTAATGTCACAGCAAAGTGCCACCCTCCCACTCTGAGAAGCTGATGATGTTGTCCCTGCTCCTACATGCTGAAAGGCTCTGAATAAGCATCAGGGGTAAGGGAGCAAATCCCAAGGGTTGTGAGCTAAGGCTAGGGCACCCCAAGAACTGATGCCACCCGTGAGAGAGCCAAATCATTTGCGGATGTTTGAGGGGCAGGTGCAAATACACAATGATGATGACCAGTCACCAGCACTAGCAGACCTCTCTGGAAAAGAGATTTTTAAGTGTATTAAAGCCTTATAGAGAATTAGTATTTCACAATCAAATGAAATATTGAAAAACATGAGTGTAGTTGACGTACTCCTTGCATAACCGGGCACATATGCTACTTGTTGTAAATGTAGCTTTTATAATAAATGCATTTTGCGCCTATTTATTGCGCAATTGGGATCAACACTATATGAACACCAAATGGTTTATTAACTGAATGTAAGATGTCCAGTGAATGCTGCTGTTTCTCTTGTATACATGTCTCTATGATATATCAAAAGGGAGATATAGAAATTCTTTGTGAGCCTCATTGTATCTTAAAAATTTTGTCTATATCTTCAGGTTACCTAACATACATCTGTAGATTTCAGAGTGAAACGTATGCCAGTTAGCGTAGCGTGAATTGTGCAAATTGCTCTGTGCATGCTCGGAGTGTAGGCACATGAATATGTGCCTATGCAGACTTGCACGATTCTGGCACTTATGCCAATCTTCACCTGGAGAAGAGGGAACAAAGGGGCATTATGAAGTTGGTCAAGTACAGTAAAGGCGGGCACACACTGCAAACACACATATACACCTGTTGGGAGACATATCTCTTGCACTAGCTGTCGACCAGGTGCATTTACTCGCTGATGATGATTATGATGACTCGCTGTAAACTAGGAGCATATGATGCTAATGCAAACCCAGACACATCTTCACATGGCTCTGCGTATGGGAGGAAATATATTATTTTTCAGCGCTCTTTCATGTGCAGAGTAATAATGTTTTCACTTGTATTTTAAATGCCACAATTATCCAATAAATCATGTTATTTAGTCTTATGAGTTCTTGCTCAGTAAGGTATTGAATTTAGTTTTATACAATATAACACAATTTGCTCACAATGGTCCATTATTTGTATGGACTTTACTTAAACATTTGAGTGATTCACTCCACCGTACCTCCAGAGTTGGCCTGAGAACATTTCCTATAGAACAAGCAGTTGGTTCCATGTTGGAGAATACCAGAGAACCGATTCCTTAGTTTGGTTGTTATACAGATCAGGTAAATAGATTGTAGAGTTAGAAAAGTATGCAAAATAACATACATTCCTGCAACAGCAAATAAACTATGATAAAACTTTATAGTTGCAGAGGTGACAACATAAGAGGTATAGCTACATGATGTGAAAGTTGAAAATTTTATGACCTTATAATAGATATCCAGATGTCCTGTTACAGTTCTATCACATCTCATTCTATTCATGTGATGGCACAGAGAGAAAATAAGAAGCACTGATGACATGATGACCATGATAAACGGCATAATAGTGGAAATTAAAGAAATATAATTTCGTATTGCAATTATATTGCTGTTAGATGTTTCCTTAGCTGAATTCTTCGGAATTTTGATGTTAGTGAGCAAAACATATATTGATGCGAAAGGAATGGTCAACAGGACAGAAGCAATAATCAGATGTACAACCCTTTGTAATATAATATTCTTCAGACGTAGATAGAAGACATTGTGGAAGTTGGAGATCTTCAAGCAGAAGACAACAGAGAGAAGGGTTGATAACCAGATGCTGGCATAGAAGGAGCAAGGCCGAAAAAACCCAATAATTATGTAATATATGATAGGCAGTTCTATAAGAAAAAAAGCGACAATATATATCCAACAGGCAAACAGATTGATAGATTATATTTGAGATCCCGAGGGAGGTGATTATTTGGTCAGTAGTGGTCACTGGTCTTTGTTTCATCCAATCAATGACATTCACAAAAACAATAAATATATTTATCATTAGTCCTGCTATACAGGTAATTCCTTGAGCAATAGAAAGACTCAGACGTATAATATCTTCTTCCTTCATAGAAATATTCATGTCTTCGGTGATAGAAGTGATCCATCCAAATGAAAGATAATACAGGTTGTTGCTGCTGTACAGGATGGTCTCTTTATTTCACTGTATGATGCAAATGATAATGCAAAACATTACAGCTGTTCATCTTTATACAAATAAGGAAGCTATGTGCAAATTTTACTTTATAATACTGTATCCATCTTAGGCTGGGTACACGCTGCAGAATTTTCCTACTAATGTGTTATCTACTACGATTGTGCCAAAGACTGAAGAAAAAAAAATAAGTCACAATCAGGAAGCCAATTCTTGTGTGCATTCTATACATGTTTTAAAAGATTTACCTTCAGATCTGTGCTCTTCAACTGTTATAACCGTTTGCTGAAAAGGTCATGATTTTGTAAACTCTATCAAGATCCTGACCGTGAGTACATACACACTGCAGGATTGGAAGGTCGTTGTTCCATAGCTGAACAAGATTTATAGTTTTGCTGAACAGTCAGAGCAAACGATGGTCAGTGCTTTGGAATGATTCTCGTTCATTGCTGGAGCGTACACACTAATGCATTATCGGGCCAAATGGTCGCTTATCGTTTGATTGATCCAATGCTTGGGTGAAAACACTGTAGTGTGTACCCAGTCTTACCGTTGTTATTATTTTAGATGTTCACTGACCCCCGTGTTTTGGTTTTGCTTTTGGATCTGTATTAACTTCGTGTTTTGGTTTTGGTTTTGGCAAAATCACCCTCACGTGTTTTGGTTTTGGACCTGCATTTTTGTAAAAAAAAAAATACTAAAACAGGCTAAAATCTCATAATTTGGCTTTTTTTTGTTACTACATTGTTATTAACTTCAATAACATTAATTTCCAATCATTTCTAGTCTTTTTTTGTCAAGTGGCAAGAACACTGCTACCACTCCTGTTTCTGTGTGAGCAATGGCACTGAGCAATGTCACTGGAGAATGGAGAGTGACCAGAACACTGCTACCCCTGTTTCTGTGTGAGCAATTGAGCTGGATCTTGCAAGATCTGACAACACCACAATGACATTTTCCTTGAAATCATTTCCAAGTGCGCGCAAAGGTACCGAGCTGGCAGGGCTTGCTACTCGGATGTGCTAAGTTTGGATGGGCTAGGTTTTCCGAAAACCAAACCCGAGCATATCTAGTTATTATGTCACTTTCAGGAATTACATGTTATAAGCACTGAAGTTAAGCAATGTTTAGAATTAAATTTAAAAATATTTTGCTACTGACCTAAGTTCATTTCCCTTAGTTTGCTATCTTTTGTGTGGTCTGACCTTTGAGTACAAAGCAACAATACCTGTACAGAAATTCTGGGGCAACAGACTACTGGTAAGCACATCTAATGCAAAGTAAAATAAAGGAGGCTGCTATAGGTGAAAAACAAAAAAAAAAGGGTTATTGGGTCTGAAATTAGAGTTGTTTTCATTGGAAGGTGTATGCAGTGTGGCGCCTATGGAAAATGACAGACTCAGAATTCTTACCTGATCTTGATCAGTACACCTATCATCCGTACTTACTCCTCAGCATAACTACTGTCACACTGCTTTGGTCTAGCGGAGAAGCAACGGTGGTAAAAGTCAAATGGTCCGAAATGAGCCCTAATTGGCTCGCCATCCTGGCCACGGATTGGTTGACAGCAAGTCTGTATTGATTTGCTGTCACCAATGCCGGGGAGTGCGGACGAAAGAATCAACTTACCGGCATTCCGACATTGATGATCTGGTAAGTACAAACATTTTTTCTTATTATCTTGGCCGACTGGAGCCAGCCAAGATATGGCATCAGGAGTGTATAAATGTTCAGTTCTAAATGTTTAAATTAATTTATGAAATATTTAATGTGATGTATGGGCACTGCAGTGCAGGTAGTTAACCGGCGTGTAACACCGATATGGTTAACTCACAGCACCTAGTGTAACTGTATGTATTTAAAATGTATATAATAAAATGTTTGTTTAAATTTTATTAAAATGGTCCTACCATTCTCTGGTCGTCCAGTGGGGATTGGGAACCCCCTGGCTTTCTGCTGCAGCTTTGATCCCTCATTCTGGAACTGGAGTAATGTGGTGCCGGGGGGTTCCTTAATCCATGGTGGTCCAACGGGGGGCATAGGAGCAGCCCCTGGATAAAGAGGGAGCCAGGGGCTCCCTGAGAGTCTCCGCCAACAGGGGCAACTCTGTCGCTGCTGGAGGGGACTTATAGCAGCTCCTTCTGGATTCAATTGAATCTAGTAGACACAGGGGATATTGGAACCCCAGCATGCTGAAATTCACACTGAAGCTCAGAGAGCTCGAGGAGCAACAGGACAGGGGTTGCTGCCCCTGGATCTGGTCCCTCTCCCTCTGGTACCATTTCAGCTAGAGGGGATCACCAGACTCTGGTGCAGAGTCCCTGGAAGTATTTTCAGGCGGGACATTTAAAGATAAATCTCCCGCCCTAAACATTCTGACACCAGTGAGGAGAGAAGGAAAGGGGTCGTACACTCCCTCCTGCCACTAGCAACAATGTATAGAGGTGTAAAACACTGCACACTGATTCACGTGCAGGCTGCATGAATTAGCCTGGATTGGTTAAAGGGACAGGATGCTGGATTGCCTCCTGCCAGGTTAGGTCTCCAAAACTGTATAAAAAGAACCCTGTTTTACCATGTATTGTATTATTCCATCTGTACTTCTCAATGATCACTAGTACCTCAAACCAGTGTGAAACGGTCCTTGTTAGGACCTCTTGAGCTATCAAACATCACTGCATAAGGATCCTGCTTTGATGCCTACATACCTGCAGTAATTTCTGTGACCTGCAGATTAGAAAAATCGAATCTGTTATCAGGCTGTTCTGAGGTTGTGACCCAGCGTCTACTAATAAATTCTGCCCACTGTCATGCAGTTCTTGCCAGTGTGATAGTCCAGTAGGAACTATCTAAAGCAACCTTGATCTGAAGGAAGAGGTCGGGGTACCAGACCAGGTGCCCATCAAGGGGGTATACTAGCAGCTAGAATGAGGTTCTAGGTGGAGGAGCAGAGTGGTGGCAGCAGAGACTCTCCTACTGCATTTAGGGGGGGTAATTCGGACAAAAAAAAATGGAACGCTGGCACCTAGCAAGACCAGCCGGTGCCTAGCAACACGACAGGGTGGCACAAGATGTCCATCGTGTCACAAATCTATTGTGCATTTTTTTAAAAAATAAACATAAATTGGACACACGTAGGTATGCTCTGCCTATACGGCTCTTGCCATATTGATACAGACACATCACACTGCTGGTTACATACAATACATATGTTTAATATAAAGTCCCATCAGAATGCACAGCAAAATAAAAAAAAAAGTTTTCCATTATCATCACTTGTTAATAATATTGTCATTAATGAAAACTTATTTATAAAAATGTTTCTTTTCATTACCCCCCATAAAATACATTTATCACAATGTTATTAATGTCTACTGTGATAAATTGCATTTCTACAGTTGATTCTGATTGCAGACACATGTTCTACATGCATACACAGCTGTCATCTCTAGTAATCAGCACTTACATCAGGGCTGTATCTGGTATAAGTGATACAACTGAAAATCCCGCACCTTGAGATGCCCAAAGCTTGAATCGGATGCTGTTGTGTGTGCTCGACGTTGGCACAACCTTATTGTACATTGCATACATGTATACGCCCCTTCGTCTCCCCATTTCTGCCATGAAATAGTAGGTGATCAGAAGTGTCATTTATGTGCACAAAGTGAAAAAACGCGAAATACACCATGCATCAGCATTTATGTTCCTTAATTAATCGAACTGAACTGAGCTTAAATGAACTGGAGAAAATCAAGCTCACATCAAGTACCACAGTTTTCCTCACATTGCCTACAATGACCCTGAGCCAAATGCCAGCACTTTAAAGGTGAAGCAGATTGTGCCGATTATGTATTGCACCTAATCACAGTTTGTTACTTTCCCCTGAATATATGACAATGTGTATATTGTATGCAACCTTGTAATGTAATGTCAAAGTGTGCTTTGCTGACTGACATAAGTGACCTGTGCAATTGACAAGGGTCTTTTGAATTAACCAGGCTCAGGGACAGATAGCATCTCTGGGGATTTTCAGAGGATGTGTAAAACAACCTGGCCAGCCAAGCAGAATGAGCAGAGGTGAGAAGTCCTGCCCTTTGAAGTTCCAGACTCAGGACATTGATAACTCATTTCCAAAAGCCCTGTGTCATTATGGGAATCAATCTGTCCTGACATTGAGAGTGTTAATTTCCAAAGGTGGGGCTGAGAGCAGTGTGAGAAGTTAAAATTCGTTTCCCTGACCAAGTAATTTTGCGCATTTCTATGGAGGAGACCTGTATCTAGGTTAGGATGTGCCATCTCTCCCAAAGTGTACTCTCACGCCAAGTCTTAAACTAGCAAGTTAGTGACTCTGGTTTTATTTCCTATTTTATTGCTGAAACTTATTTGTGCAACTTATTTTGTACGTCTTGTTATTAACTGTTTTGCATTTAAGCCTTGGAAACATTTTTCAGATTAAATACATTTAATCTAGCATAATCTCTGTACTTCTTTGAACTTTGCGAAGCCAAGTGAGGCTCATGCTACAAGTGTATGTGATTTAGGTGTTTAATATTAAGTGGTTTGGGTGAATGCAAGGACTTCATAGTATAATTCATGGTGGTAGAAAAGGTGTATTCATTGGTAAGTGAGCAAGATAACTCCTGTCACGGCCAGTTGTTTCAGATTGCTGTATCTGAGACAGGCTAGGCGTTCGTGACACAGATCAAAAGAATTAACTTGGAAACTTTGAACAAAGCACTCAAACCACAATTATTTAGCTGCCACTAACTGCAAGGAATTCATCCCCACAACTGACAGACAGATTACTTCATTTTAGAATGTTATGAGATTACCTCATGCTATCAGGGATGGTTTGGCAAATGGGAACAAGTTGTCACGGTTTGGTCCTCTGGACTCTTGGACCTGCCCAACTTGGCGCTACTCCCAGCAGGGCGCGGAGTCTAACGGACGGAGGGTATTCACCAGTGATCACCACAAGGTGATTTGGGCTTTGCGGCGTCCGTCCGCAGGTCGCGGTCCCTAAAAGGATTGTCAGGCGAGATCCCAGGGGAGTAGGTGTAAGAGGTATGCAGACACACTGGAGATATTTGGGATTTAAGCTCTACAACCAAGTAGCGGAGTGAAGACAGATGCAGGATGAACAATTCAACTAGCGGTTTAATGATGACTAGAGGTTTGAACAGAACAGTCTGTAGTATATTGACACAAGGAGAATAATTGCCGCATGTACAGTTCCACTAGCAGAGTAACAGGAGTAAATACAGCTGAGCAGTATAATGACATAATCAGAGTAGTAGCGGCATGAATAGTCCAGCCGCAGAATGGTAGCGACAAGTGCAGCTTAGGTATTTGGGACCCCAGTATGGCAGCACGCTAAGAGAGATGCAGTTAACAGTCCAGCCAGCAGGGTAATAACGATAAGTGCAGCCTGAATGGAATAACCCGTAATACAGTAACACAATAGAAACAAATGCAGCATGAGCAGTCCAGCCAACAGAGGTAGATGAAATGAAGCAGCTTGAGAGATACAACCAGTAGTACAGCCGGACCACAGGGACGGATGATCCAGACAGCACCATAATAGAGATTGGTGCGACTTGAGCAGAATAGCCCGTAGAGCAGCTACTCAATAGACTCTGGTGTAACTTGAGCGGTATATCCCGTGGAGCAGCGACATAGTGGAGACAGGTGTAGCTTGAGCAGTACAGTCCTTGGAGCAGCGACACAGCGGAGGCAGGTGCAGCTTGAGCGGTATAGCCCATAGAGCAGCAGCACAGCAGAGTCAGGTGCAGCTTAAGCGGTATAGCCTGTGGAACAGCAAACACAGCAGAGTCAGGTGCAGCTTGAGCGGTATAGCTCGTGGAATAGCAACACACAACAGTAGACACACAGGAAACAGACAAGGTCCTAACCAGGCAGGTAACTTAATCAACAGGCCCAGAGGAAAGGGAGGAAGTGCCTTTTCAAGTTTAGAGCCAGAACTAAGAACCAATAGGAAACTGCAACGGACAGAAAGGTACTAGGTCTATGCATGCACAGAACCAACGCAAGGAGCTGAGGTTTGCTTAATGAGGGACAGGTGAGTGTCTTAGTCTTTGGTTGTGGAACCCGAATGAGCGCCGTGTGACACAAGTGCAATGGTCTTCCGGGTAATTCCTATTAGAGCTTTTTTTGACAAGCCGTTATTTATCTTCACCTGCAGTGCTTGAGTACTGTACAGGCCTGTTCAATAATTCTATCAGAACTGGACCAGTCAATAGGGAGAGGGTGCTTGTACAGCTCTGAATGCATCAAGGGGACACAGGAGAGGTGGAGGACTGCTGTGGTCCACTTACTGTGTTTCACAGTTTGACTATTTATGTGTGTGACTCTTGGCTTTGTGTCTGTGTGTGTGTAACTTTATTTGACCTTGTGTATCTTTGTATGTGTGCATGACCAGACATTGTTGGTTCATTTTTATGATGTCATATATGCGTTCTGAACAAACATAGGGAAAAGAGGCACGTAAATATGTATCCGGTTCAAAAAAAAGTAGCATTTGTGTCAAGTGTAAACATACATATGTCCAATGCTACCTATAGTGAACAGATGAAGCTAGTGTTAAAATCATCTAAATTAGAATTTAGAGTGGAGTGTTTGTTGCTTTTATCTATAAAGTCAGATCACAGCAAATGCACTCTCTCTTGGAGCAGAGATTGTGCAATCCGCGCTTCCTGAGGTGAGGTCTGTATTCAGCCAAAAGGAAAGGGGAAATAGTGGAGATAAAGCCCCAATTTCAAAACAGTAATACTAAAACAGGTTCCCAGGTGCAATATTAAGGACAAATAATATCCCAAAAGCTCAGGAGATGTTTGTAATGTATACAAATAATTGTATTTGAATAAACAACTTGCAATAGCAAAAGGTACTAAAGGAGTGATGACTCGTACATGTAAACAGTTAAAGAAACAAAAATGAAAAAAGAACACAAAAAAAGTAACAGATGTGAAATATGGACCATAACTGGTCCAAGAGTATATCAATTATAGTTCCAGAATAAAAAGTCACTCAGTATCAGTCCTCCGTATAGAATAAAGTTGACAGTCTCATGCGGATACACTTCTAACAAAGTGCTCTGCAACGATCTCCAATAAGAAATAAAGCCTCAAGATCTCAAGTTCGCTTACAGATGTCTAAGCGAGTTTCAATCTTGTGGCAAGGTACAGTCGGAGCCAGATGATGCAAAGGGTCATAAACATCGGAGTTGGTAAGCAGTCAGAATGGTTTGGGTAAAAGTACTTACTCTTGTCACAGGTATATTCTCCAGATCCTCCGGTCCTATGTTGTCTCCGGCCGCACGCCTTCCTTTGCTGGCAGATGTGTTGTGCATTGACCCAGCCTTGCAACGATGATTGATGTGCATGCACATGCGTAAGAGCGGGGATTCCGCAAACAAAATCGCCGGTCAGTCCAATAGATGCTCTGTAGTGATATTAGTAGAAAGAAATAGGGTACCCTAATCAGTTGTTTGGACCTACGCGTTTTATCCTATTCTGGCTTCTTCAGATATGGTTTGCAGCAACAGTGAATGTATTTGTACCTTGTTATATGGGTATCGGTTTTGCATACCCATTCATTAATTGGTTCATTTGGTTGAGTGAAAGGCTGAAAGTACACTTAAGGGTTTTGTATTGGTCTAATTAATTCTTTGGGACCACACAAAGATAAAGAGACTGACAGACTTGTTAGTTAATAACAGTGATAAAGAAACAGAAATTAGTAAATGGTGTAACTCAATATTAAATTGAGAGTTAAAACAGACATAAGACTCCAAACAATTGAAATGTATTGTCTAAATGGCAAAGTTAATGATGTTTTCTTACTGGTTCATTGAATGACTCATTTATGCAAAGATAGATAGCATAGAAGTAATAAACCCGTTCATAGTAGAGTACCCAAAGGACACAAACCCTTGCTAGGGAGGCTGTTAGATACAAACATGTATGAATACTGACTTAAAGTGTCCAAGAAAAAATCATCCTGAATAAGTAAAAAAGTAAAGTGCTGCAGAAATGGATAGATACTTTCTGTGTGGATGACATAGAACGGCAAACTTCATTGGTAATTGTTTAAATGGATTTAGCATCATGAATGCCATAAGGGTCTTAGGAGATGCCTGTCATAGAAAGGTGTTAAACTCAAAATCTATATTCAGACCTCCTGGTGCGAGAGTTCTTAAACTATAAATAAGTCTAGCTTCTTCCCGGGATATGTATTTCACATAATCTCCTCCCTGCCATGGTTTGTCAACCTTATTGATGCCAATAAACTTCAACTCTGCAGGATCAAGGAAATGATCTGGAACGCTATTTGTTTTAAGCTGATTTTTAATATATCTTTGGTGTTCAGCTATTCTGATTGATAGTTTCCTAATTGTTCTCCCCAAGTATTGTTTGAGCAGGAGCACTGCAACAGATACACCACTCCAGCTGTATCGCATGACATTCTCTCTTTAATCTTGACACTCTCCCCAGTAAAATTTGATGTATAAGTTATCATTGGTTTAGTTTCTCTAATTTTTCTGGTCTTGTATACTACACATCTATTACAGTAGAAAAAACCCTTTGCCTTTTCATTTAGCCATGTGCCTTCTTTTTCTCTCCTCTTTGGTGGAATGGTGGTTTTCAGTAGTCTTGTATTCAAAAAATTTGGTTTTGGGGGTAGGACTTTCTTTAATTCATAATCACCCAACAGAATATTTCAATATTTCCTTATGATATATTCCACTTTTTTGGAGTCCCTACTAAATTTAGTAATAAATGGAAGGTCTTTTACATCTGTTGTCTTAGGGTCTGACTCTTGCCCCCTCCTTTTCCCAAGAAGGTATTCCCTCTTTGTTTCCCTCAGTTGAAGGTAAGTTTTCTCTACAATGTTCTTCTCATAATCCTTTTTTAAAAATCTCACTCTCAGAATGTTGGCTTGCTTGTCATAATGTGACAGATCAGAGTAATTGCGCCTCAGTCTAGTGTATTGCCCCTTGGGAATGTTACTTAACCAATTAGTATGGTGGCTGCTGGTGATGGAGATAAATGAATTCCAGTTCACCTGGTTAAAAAAGGTCTTAGTTGGCCATCCTTGACAAAAATCTCCAATCAAGAAATACCACCATCTCCTGGCTGACATTACTGGTAAATACAACTTTCAAATGGTTATTGTTGATAAGTTTGACAAATTGATCCAGCTGTTTCTGATCTCCTGTACAGATGCAGAACATATGGTCTATATATCGACACCATTTGAGGATATTGACAGAGAAGGGGTTGTAATTCCAAACATTTAGTTCTTCCCAGTGGGCTATAAACAGGTTTGCGTAACTGGGCACAAATTTTGCTCCCATTGCCGTCCCGCGCACCTGTCCATAGTATCTCCCACTGGACCAAAAGTAATTATGTTGTAGACCAAATGCAATACTGTCCGCATGGAATTTTGTCTGTTCCTGTGGAAGGTCAGATTTTGACTCTAGCTTTGCCTTTACATGGTTGCAGCCCGCTTTATGGTCTATGATAGTATAAAGGGATACTATATCACATGTTAGAAGAAAGTAATTAGGCTCCCATGTTATATCTTTAAGGATTTCCAATAGATGGCCAGTATCCATCAGGTAGCTTTTATGCTGTACAACCAAAGGTTGTAAGCTGCAATCTATATAGCTAGATAGATTCATTGTAAGGGACCCATTCCCAGACACAGTTGGTCGTCCTGGTGGATTTATTAATGTTTTGTGAATCTTGGGCGTTTGATAAATCACTGGAAGTCTGTGATGTGTTATGGAGACATATTGGTATTCGTTTCTATTGAGGATACCTTCAAGCACAGCAGAATTCAAAAGTTGTTCTAACTCTTTCTGATAGGTAATAGTACGATCCCCTCTAAGGGGCTCGTATGTAGTAATGTCATTAAGTTGCCTGTCTAGCTCAGCTAGGTAGTTGGCCCTATAAAGGATAGCTATTCCTCCCTCTTATCTGCTGGCTTAATGTTTATATGGGGGTGTGTTTCCAGCTGATTAATTGCTATTTGTTCGCCTTTGGTAACATTGGAACTCCTCATATTTTTATGAATTCTCAGATCTTCTAAATCTTTCTCAACTAATTTTTCAAAGGCATTACTAAACGGTCCATTTAGGTACCTCGGACAAAAAGTTGATTGATTTTTCAAATTAGTATGTTTGAATTTAGTATTCTTTGGGTTATTCGTGATATTGGTGATGGATCTGGAGAGGTCTGAGAAGAGCTTTTTTAAAGTAAGTCTCTTTATAAATTTACGTACGTCTATGAATGTATCACATTTGTTCAGTCCCATTTTGGGGGAAAATTTAAGACCTTTTTGCAAAATTTTACATTTTGGGGCTGTGAGTTATAAATCACTTAAGTTAAATGTGCCATTATTTGGTCTCTCCCCTCTGTTTTTTTCCTCCCCAGACATGTGGCTGCCGGGGTTCTGTTGAGTTCATTCTGGAATTGTTGTGACTAGTTCTAAAAAAAATCTAGATTTTGTTCAGCATCCAAGTTATCAGAGGATGGCAAATCTGGAGTGTTGGTTTTCACTACTTTCCAAATGATTTAGTTTGTTTAAGGAGTCCTGCTTGACCTTGTTGAGGTCAGAGAAAACCCTTTTGCTTCCCTTGTTAAACCCTTCCTTTGCTACTTCTGCATAGCTTTTTTTCACGGCGTTTGGTGATTTTGAAAAGCCCAAGTTGTGGGGGTCTAAGGGCTTGTAAATTATTTTGCCTCTCTCTTTTTTTGGGGGTGTTTTTAATCAGTGGTAGTCTAAAGTAATTCTTATTGGTTGATGCTTTACTAAACGGTGATTTTAAGTGTTTCCTATTGGTGGATGCTCGATGGGTATGAACTTATGGTGATATGAATTGATCTCTAATTGGATATGGATGTTGTTTCTAGAGTTAGGATAATTGTGGTTTTGTACCTTGATTTGTTGAGTGGATCAGGTTTATATGTAAAAACCCAATCTTTGGGTTTTACTTTAGTTAACTCTGAATTGTAAGGATCATAATCTTTAGTGTCTGTGAGAACTTTTTTCTCTTTAGTTTTAATAATATTTTCTTTGATTTGTTGAAGCTTAATTTTAGTCAGTTTCTCGAGATTTATATAATCCTCTAGGTGTTTAGTTGGATTGAACTTTTCCTCGATTAAAGAAATCTCTTCCTCGATTCTTTAAAAAGATTGTTTCCAATCTGCAATAACCAGTTGCATAAGTGAAAAGGAACATTTGTCCAGTACCTAATTCGTATTGGACATAAACTCCCTATTATCCAAATTGATGGTAGATTTTTTATAGATACGTAAACTTCTAGGAATGATTTTGGTTTCTAAATATTTTGAGAGTCCAGTGGTTTCCCACGATTGCTTAGTCTCTAATGTCAGCAATTTCTCATAACGTAAAAAATTATCACAAAAAGTGTTTGCTCTAATACAGGGTTCTATAACTCTCTCTTTTTTTGAGAAGATATCCTTTACCTTGAATAGCCTTTCTTGCCTCTGTGCTTGTAATATTTCACAATAGTGTAGAATATATATGTATTAATAGGATGCATCAGAATATTCCCAGGGCTTTAAATTGTAGACAGAACAGCAGAGATTGGGGAATCCGCGCTTCCTGAGGTGAGATTAGTATGCAGCCAAAGAGATAGGGGAAATAGTGGCGATGAAGCCCCAATCTCCAAACAGTAATACTGAAACAGGTTCCCCGGCATAATATCCTTAGAAGACAGTGATATAATTGCTATGTGCACCCACAATCTTTTCCTTTAACCTGGATGAGACAAACCTTGCAAATAATGTATCTTGTTACATAGTTATAACATCACAGATATTATGTGACAAGAAGGAAAAGGAAATAAAGTACAATAACTCATGCATGAAGCGAACTAGTAATCTCTGAACCAGGGATAATACCCGGATCTCAGATATACGATCTTTTTATATTTTCCTGCTCTTTCAATTATTAATGTGAATCTCACTAATATGATTCCCTTGTAATTACCTGCTTATTACACATAGTGAGCATAATATTAATGAACTATATGGGGAAAAGCAGAATAAAGACTAGATCAATTAATCAGGGAGGACTACAAATGGTTTGACTAATCTTCTCAAACCTTACATTCGCCGTCAACTCATAATAATACAGCTTGCTAATTTATGCACACTAATAAGGCTAGTCCGACCTTGATATCTCTAGACGAACCCCGAACGCGGAAATTGTCTCAAGAAGTTCTGGTTCAGCTTCTGAAGGAAACGTACAATAATTTCCATTATATGAGCAGAAATAAACCTTTCTTCTACGAATTATGAGACTTTGGGATCTAGAGAATCTATTTCTGAACTTAGGATAAAGCTATTTGATATACCCTTACGGAATTAGAATTTTCTTTATCCTAGGAACCATATACATACACAATAACTTTGAGACTTATTTAGGGACAATTGTTTATTTTAATCACTTGATTTTTATTAATATCACATTGTATTTATATTTCGCTGCATTTTTATAAGTAATGAATAAAAGTTATATTTTAATAATTAAACACCTTTAATACAATCCCCACTCCATCATATGGATGTGAACAGTGCATCTTATCCAAACCCTCTCTTTTCTGTCTCTTTATTACTCTAGGTGATTGATTGTCATGTGCATGCTACTTACAAGACCCATAGAACTGCAAAAAGATGTTTGAGATTTATTAGCTTGGTGTGTTTCACAAGAACAATGTGGCCAAATGTGCTAAATCGTCCACAAAGGAGAAATAATGAGGAGGAATAAATAGTCTGAGGACTTTGTGCACGGAAGACACTGAACACACAGGCTTGATTTTAACAAGACAGTGAGATTTACAGCAGACCCCCAGGCCAGAATTTGGGAGGATGACCAGTTCATGTGAGGGGAATGGTCCTGGAGCCACGGTAGATCAAAAATAATGGGGCTGGAGATCCGTAGAAAATTTTGTGGCACCAGCTCAAACTGAATGGATCATTGATTTAAGAAACCACAGCAGGATTTAGGGTTGCTATCAAACTTGGGTGGGGTAGGTTGCTGTTGAGTGGAGGAGGCAGGCAGCACCACACGGGGTTTGGATGCCACTGGCGATGGATGGTTTGACAAGGAAGCTTGGAGTATGTTACAACAAAAGGCCAAGGACTGAAGGCACAAAAGCTGAGTAGTATCTTGTTTTTCCACCTGTCCCACTAAATTTTATAACATGTCAGAAGGTTCTCCAGAAGGATTTATAATATGGCCAGTTATTACTGTCACAAGTGACCGAGTCAGTTGGATCCTTGCTGCCTGCTTGGGTTAACTCTACCGACAGGGAGACATGGAATGTAACAAAGCGGAAGGTGTTCGCCAGTAACCCTCTAAATTCTGCCCCGCAAGTTGCATTTCTCAAAATAGGTTCCAGGCGAAAGCAGATGGAGAGTGTTGTGAAGCGGCAACACTGAGAGTTAGAGGGAATTTGAGGTGCAGGAATGGCAAATCCGAAGGCCCAAGTAAGTATTTGTGATAGATAAAGGAGTTGTAGACATAAGACATAGGGTAAAGTGGGCCTAATTATTGACATTAACATTGCATGTAAATATTTAACAAGTTTTATAACTAAATCTGGTTAGTGTTCCTTTACTTACACAAAATAGAGGAAGTCTATAAATTAGAATGCACTAATATTAATGGAAATACAGCTTATAAATAAACTAGGAACTAGTGACATGCAGCACTGCGTGACATCAATTCATTTACCCATGAAAACTGTATCAATTTGCCAATCAGGCCTGATTGAGATGCAATCTGATTAATACAATTATAGCATGTGTAGAATTAGACAAATTACTATAAAGGTAATGGAAAGGAGTCAATAGCAACGCAAGTCACATGAGCAAAAGTAGAATGAAACTCATTGCCCCTGCTTATTTGGGAAAATAAATGTCTGTCACTGTGTGTATAGCTGAAAAGGTAAGGTCAATATACACAGTCAATGACTCACCAGACTTAAAAAGCAATCCCAAAACACAAAGAAATTATTATTTGTATAACTGTCTTTTGCTTTGATTCATCTTGATGTATTGATCCAAATTAGAAAGAGACAATGTTTTTTCCAAAAGAGTGGCATTCCAAATTGGCAGGTCATCCAGTATCTTTGAGTACTATAATCCTCATTCAAATAACTTTTTGTTGCTCTAATTTAAACAACCAGCAACTTATCTGTTCCATACACAGGTTTTCCAAGGAAAATATTTCAATTGTTTTCTACGTATGAGTCTTATTGATAACAGTCAGGATGCAGAGATTCTTCTTGCTCCTGGCTCTCAAGAAGGATACATACACCTGTCCATGTGGGAAGCTCAGACATTCCTCATGTTGATCCCACCACTTCAAAAAACTGCTTCTGAACCTTGCAGATGATGATTGCAAAATATAGGTCCTTGGGAAATTGCAATTGCTTGTGTTAAAATGTTAAACTTCTGTGAGGCAAGATGTCAAAACTCCTGGAATGAACCACTAGAACTAAGCTAATCATAGTCTTCACTTTTAGTGGTCTTCTTTCTCTACCAATCCAGAGGTCAGAGAGTTCAAAGCAGAGGTTGGGGCAGGCAGCAAGTCAGTAGTTAGGGTCAAAGAGCAAAGGTCAGAATCAGGGCAAAATAAACTGACATCTCACAGGCACACCATGACTGTACCTATAAATGGCAAAGAAGTAAAGTGCTTGCCTTTGTCTCTCTCTCTCTCTCTCTCTCTCTCTCTCTCTCTCTCTATATATATATATATATATATATATATATATATATATATATATATGCATATGTATATATAAATATATGGGTACCATCATAACCTTCTTCACTCATCTTCTGAATCTTCCAGTATTCCAGACGCTGATCTAAGAATCTAGCAAATGCATCTCCACCGAACCCAAACAGACCATCTCAAAGATATACCAAATACCCATTGTTAACTTATACTCCAAATTACCTGTTAATTCCAGTACTTGGGACAGAGTATTGAGGAGAGAAACCTCTGAACAATTTTGGGCCAAAGCTTTTCAATACACGATGGTGAGCTCCTCTAGCCTCTCTGTGGTGGACACGCGATACAAGGTCCTCTCCCTTTGGTACAGATGCCCTTCTCAACTTAACAAAATGCAACCGGATGTCTCGGGTCATGTTGGAGATATGGTGGTCCTGCCCTGTGATAGCGATATTTTGGAGTAAGGTGAAAACGGTTACAAAGAAGGTTTTAGGCACCTCACCCCAGATGGACCAGACTTCTGGTTATTTATTATCTCAAATATACCAATTTCTTAATGTAAAAAATCCTGTAATGCTGACTTAACAGTTGTCCCAGTCCACTGGGAGTCTCCTGTGCCCCCTGACATGCGGAAGTGGTTTAGACGGATTGACCTTTATTGGCTTATGGAGGACACATACTTCTCTAGCCAAAAGAAGGTCACTGAATACGCGGAAATATGGCTACGATGGCTTGAATTGAAAGAATCCACGTCTTACGGCTCTCTTATCAACACCGGTTAACTGTTCTCAGCTGAGATCTGAATGTTGATAGATGCTTATGCGAGAGGTCACATTACATGTAAACCCTGTGGACACTATCTCTTTTATCTGGGCTTTATACACCTCGAGAAGTTACCCCCCCTCCCTTATCCACTCTTACCTCAATTCTCTTTAACTTTTTTTTCGTCTTCTTTTATGTCTATGTCATTATATCTTTATATAATTGTTCTGTATTGAATATTCGTAAAAAACGTAAGTAATTTTACTGTGGCTTAGATTATGAATCTTATCTGTGACTCTAAGTTTGAAACATGCCTTAGTTGTTACATGTACTTCATGTTTGTACTAATTTTGAGGATTAATAAAAACAAATTACACAAAATAAAAAAAAAGAATCCAGCATATACATAACGTCTGAAGCAGCATTTCTAAAAGATTTCTATTTGCCAGACTCCTGAAAAAGCTGGCAAGATATCTTCACTATTTTTTCAAGGAGACAACATGCAGCACATGAAACTTCAAAGTAAAAAATCAGTTTGACAATCTGGAATATAAATCCATTGGTTTCTACAAGATCTTTGAGAGACTGTCACATCTTCCTGCCTTCTGGATTTCCCTCCATCTTTCAAAGTTCATTCAGTGTTGAACATGGACTTCATGGAGCCATACATTTCCTGGATTTTTTTCCCACCCTACCATTTACCTCTGTGGAAGATCCTTTGGATAATGCAGTTCTTTGTATCCTGTGTTCTTAAATAGCTAGAAAAAAATGTCTTTATTTGGAACACTAGCGTTGGATCTTATATGCTCCTAGTTGTGCAAGAAATTTCAATCACAAAAATCCTAGCTATGTAGAGGTTGCATAGATATTACTGCTGGGTATTGTAAAAATATTTCTTATGTAACATGGACACCCATTGCAGCTGTGTGTGACCCCTCCTTTTTCTGTAGCTGCATCATCATTGCTAGATCTGGTATTGAATAGAGATGCACATGAGCATGTCAATGTAGAATGATATCATGCATTTTGACATCATATCCGTAAGTGACTGTACATACATTCCTCATATTTAAGGTACCTGACCCCCTTTGCCTGTGCAAGATATAGTTTTGTGCATTAGTTATAAGGACTATTTTGCCTCTAATTACTTTGCTTATGAAATATTTCCTTTTTGACCGGCCTGATTTTTCCAATCTTTGACCTCTGCTAGTGACATTTACCATTCTGTTCTCCTTAATCATGTAACCATAGTCCTCATGATTCTTTCTTTGCAATCCAATTATGTACTATCATCTAAAACTTATTATTACTCAGTTTTCATATTAACATATTGTGCCACACTTACTTTTTTAATAGTATATTTATTTTAACAGTAGTTTGATTAGTTAAAATGAAATGCATACTCAATGAAAAACTGAATGTGGAATCACTTATAAGGTTCTCCGAAATTGAAAGATAAAATATAAGCCTTGTATCATTGATATGCTGCGATGGTGTGCTTACACCATGCTTATGTGTGGAGGCAATGGGGAGGTTAATTCTTCATTTACTTACATCTTGAGATCTATAAATTATTGTGCACGCTGTAAAAATTAAGCAGTATACAATAAAGAGCTAAGTGTAACAGCATAAGCTAGAAAAGAGTCCAAAATATTACTTGCGATACTTGTGGAGTCCAAAGTTGTCAAAGAGATAGAGTTAACAGATGCTCCATAAGATTCTGAAGGAAGTGATATTTTCATCCCTTTTGGTCATAATGTAAGTAGTCTGGAATCAATTCTTAAATATATATTTACTAAGTGGAAAGACATAGAACACTAAAATGATTAAACATTATTAAAGTAATTCTATCGTTTTCAAATAAGCATTGCCCAAGCGATTGTATCGTGTTTCTAAAGCACAAAGTAATTTATTTTAGCAGATGTAAAATTTATCATTTTAATACATAATTATAATACAGTACAGCCAATACCAAAAGATAAATACATACCGCTGCGTTCGCTTGCGCTAGCTGTGCTCCCACTGGTACCAGCGGAAAGTATTTCACTCCAGAAAACTGTGGTCAGAAGAGACTGAGGCCAGTGCCAGCACAGCTATATTATACACACTCAGTGTTACAGAGACAACAATGCAGATGACGTGGCTTGCTTCTATAGGTCCAGACTTCAGGTGGGTCCAGTGTAAACATGTCATAGGCTAGTTCAAACAAGCCCCTCCAAGGCTGGGGGTCAACATTCCAGATGATTCTCCCGCCCAGAAACCGATGTAATCTAGTCTATTTACACATTACCATCAGTATCACTTTATGTATTTATTCCCTAACATCACTAACTAGAGTATGCAATGTGTGATCTCTTCGGCGAAAAAATCGGACAACTGCTGATGAATAGGGGATCAAAATGATACCAGGCATGACACATTTCCTATAACCTGAACCTTAAATAACACTAAAGTGTACATATAATCATAATATATAAACTAATAATAAACTAAATACTATCTGCTCAGAAATCACTGTGGAATGGAATCAATATAAATATGAAATATATATATATAATAAAATATTAGAATGCGTGTGCGTGCACATTTTACCGCGTGATCGCGCCATGCCATGTGTAGTGTGGCATACTGAGTGCAATCGCACGATAAAACAATATTAACCAATATACTTTTGTTTCATCCATTTATACGACTTCGACAGTTCCACCCTTTGATAGTATAATAAACTAACACCTTAAAGATTTTATACGCAGGATATCAGTACCACGTTTCATTGCTCTGTAATATAAGTCCCCCTTGGTGTTTGACCATGCTGTCTGTAGCTCTAAACAAGTTATCAGAATAGAGAGTCTTAATCCACAAAACATTTTTTTTTTCTTTTACTATAAACCGTATACCTCTGGAGCTTGAAGATAACCCTTTTTTTATGCCCTTCAATAGTACAATGGAACATGTAATACATTATTTGGAATGGTACAGGGTACAATAGAACATGTATCATCAATACAGAATACTCTACTACAGTTGTTTATGTCTAACAGTTTCGTCCGACCAACGCATGTCTTTAAGCTCAGACAACATTTAAACATTTCACGTTCACCAATAACATCATAAACCTGAGCTACAATATACATTCCAATAATATCAACATTTCCTTTCTTCAACACTTGTGGGGCGGGCTATTGTCTGCTCGTTCTTTCCAGTCTCCGAATACTCAAGTTTCTTTGTACATAAAACAGTGGTTGGCTTACCAAATATTGGGAGACTCCAGACTAAGGGACCTATGTGTTGTACTTTTCCCCTAGTGACCTCCCACCCATAATTTGGGTACCTCAGGAATATTTAGTGGAAAGAGAACTAGTCCTACTCGATAAAATCACTGAGGCACGTGAGAGCACGCCCAGCACTTTTTGGTCTACAACCTTACCCTCCCAAGAATGATAATCATTCTCAGGGATGCCTGCTCAAGTCCAAATATTATTGGACTGGCATCGCTGGATCTACCTCTCTTTAACTATGGTGTCAACGTACTTACAGATGTAATACTACTCAGACAATAGCCCCTCGCACTTTCTCCAAGCTCCAAGGTTTCCAAATTTTCCTCTACCCCTGAATTGAATAGAGTAATTGGCTGGACCGATTGTGCTACTAACTTCTCCTTTATCCCCAACTCCTCAATATCATTACCTGAACCTGCCTCTGTCACCCATTAATAACTAAAAGAACTGACTGTCCTGAAAAGAGAATTGGATGAGAGAAACACAGAACAGGAAAAACTACAACTTAATGCTGGACAACTGTCTTAGTCTTTGGCTCAGGTGCTACTAACTGCATATGAGGCCTCCCAGAACAGATTCATGAGTGCACTTGGACCCTTCTCTGGGTGTTGGCTCCTCTGCAGTGTTTGGAATGGGTACCAGTGTGTCTCTGGTACCCTTGAGGTTGTGATGCTGGTAGCCTACACTCGGTACCTGTCTGTCATATAACCTGAGTCTAGGAAATTACTGTTCCACAACTTACTCTCCCGGTCCAAGTTAGTGTAACTTTTCAGGAGACAGTATTTTGGACGTTCTCGGTTGCTGTCTCACTATTTACCTTTCCTCTCAAGGTCTAGACTAGTCTCTCAGTTACAAGCTCATCACAAGAGAAGCCAAAACTTTTCAAAAGTCAACAGGTTAAGAGGCAGCCTAGGAGTGATCTCGATAGTGGGGAGGACTAGTGGCCAAAACTACAAGCCACTTCAATCAAGTTTCAACCCTCATTCTATTAAATTCGTTCTAACTAGTACCATTGCTTTATGTTCACACTGCGTTGTGGCTAATCAAAAGTATGTAATTTGTTACTACTACTCATACATTATACATTTATTATCAATAACATGAATACCCCTATCACCTATTATAACTCTAGGGCTATCACATTGACTAACAAAAGCTTTGAGTAAGACACAGTAATACATTGGACACATTTCAATAAACCTTTACCCATATAAATTTCATCAGTACACCAGTGTATACTTGAGAATCCTGCAAGGTGGTAATTGGATGACGTGGATTTGTTTTACCTGGAGAAAAACCCATTAGCATGAGGGATATGGGATGGCTCTATTGGTATCATCTTCCTGACATTCTCTTAATCAAGACAGGACGTTGCCATCCTACTGGCTTGAGAAGAAACGTCTGGTGCACCCCAATATACTCTTACCAGCTTGCACATACCTTCTGCACCCAGCTGAGCCAGACCATGTGCTGCCTCCACTGGGTCTGGAAAATACACTTTGGGAGCTACTGGTCTACCTTGTCCATCTCACCAGTGTCCGCCAGACTCCTCACCACATGTCTTCACCTTCCAGACAGTTTGTTCTTCAGGTAACACAAATCTTCAAATATTAACCAATTTGTGTATGCGTGCATATGTGTGTGTGTGTGTGTGTGTGTGTGTGTGTTCACATTTCAAAACAATACAACGAAAAACAAAACAAAACATAGATTTGTCAGCTGTCAGATAAAACCCTGCTGTCTATTTGACAGCTTTGTTTGCCCCGGTGTGTGACAGCCATCTATAGTCGTGTGTGTAAGTGTACAATTTACTAGCAGCTACTTCAGTTGGTAACTGTGTCACTGTATAAAGTCCTCTATGTAGTGTCCTACTCATGTGCTGGTATTGCTATAAAGGAATTTTCAGTCACCTCAACATCGCCCCCTAGACTAGAAAAATGCTGAAGACCAATGTATATCAATCGATTTTCCCTCTGCCAACTCACATGCCATTTTCAGTACCCCACATTCAGCTACTTGGCTAAGTGAGAAGGGCAAAGTGGTCTATCTCTATTACACTTTCTTGAAATATAGCATTATCCAGTACATGTCTGCCCTAACAGTGAAAAAAATATATAAAACACGAAAATTCTACATTTTCTAGGGTTTCACATTATATTGTATCTTGTGGAAAAAATCCTACTCCAATGTTCTATACAGAGATGCATATCTGTATGTCTAACCTCCAGCAATCTCTCCACCCTTTGTGCATAAATATAAAGGGACACATTGTACAGGAGGGCAGAGACAAAAAACAAAAACAGATATGCGATCTATAAAACGTGAATTGTATTTCCACAACAGAACCTTTCTGCTTAAAATTAGCAGCTTCTATACACATAAAACCAAACCTCTAACTGTTTCTGTAATTTATGTCACTCTAGTGTGTTTATCCCTGAGTCCGTCTTATGTAAAAAAAAAAAATGTCTTAGCCCCATTATTGAGACCTTGTCTCTGTCTTTTTGTATTTCTATACAAGAGAAGAGAGAGAGATGCTAGCATAGGTGTAAAGTATGAGAAAATAGAAGAGCAACGAATCATAAGAATACAAAGATTTGAATACAAGGGTTTGAAAACAAATAGACATGCAGAAAGGGAGATTTTACAGTAAACATGATAGCTGGATTGAACACTATGGGAAAATGGCTGTATTCATTCCACTTATCCCCTTAGCTATTCGCTAAACTATGACCCCTCCCCATACTTGACTAGGGGGTCTTACATCAACCGTGCAATCCAGTGTCGTCCGCATTTTGTTCATTAAGAACTCGGTATCACCAAAACTATATACCTTTGCAACGGACTTCCTGACTTATCATAGAGAAATGGAAAATTATCTCTTAGTGACTCATACTTATCTGAAATACATAAAACCATATTTTAGAGCAAAGTATGTACATACTTTATTTTTCGATAATGATTCGCAGTCAAACAAATTATGATGAGCTAATGCAGCCTAAAACAAGGAGTGTTCCAATGATCCATTCTTAATTTGTCTTTCAAGAGTATTTTTTCTACTTCTCTATCCCACCCCCCTTAATCACTAAGTCTATATTCCTTTTGTCTACCCTTATCTGTGAGAAGAAAAGACAAGATAGTTATCTTTAAACAACAACTGAAACAAACATTTTCATTCCTTACCATAGGGCAGTGATCAGGAAAGCAAACATATGACAACATAAAACAAACAAACAAAATCAACAAAGTGTACTTTTAAATCAATCTCTTTCTAAACCCTGCACACTAATACTTACCACAGTTTAATATTTACCACGCCTGGCTGTAGAACTATAGGTATGACCTGACTTCTTGAGTTGGCTGTAGTTATCCCTCAAAGTATTAGTTGCTGTGAGGTGTGCAGTCAACTGTTGCGGAAACCTCTGAGACTGGTGTGCGCCTCCTTTGTGGGTGTCTAGGTGATTTCCAACCTAGGTATCCCTTTTTCTCTCTCTACAATTCCTGCTCATGTGTCCCTTTTTAAGGCAGTAAAAACACGTCCTTGTCATGTCAGAACAATCTTTTGCTAGTTGTCCTATTTTATTGCATTGAAAATACTTCCTCAACTCATGTTGTTTCTTTTCCTTATACCAGGTGTTCTTATACTGTGGTCGTGTGTGCAGTCCCTCTAGTGCTGGGATACTTACCATCATTATCCTATCACTTAGTGTCTCTTTCTCTTTATTTATACTTCTATCATGTCCTATAACTGACTCCCTGAGAGCATTTATAGTGATTCCTTTCCAGTTTAGTAATGAAGTTTGCACCCTTCTTTTCAAGTTTTCCCTGAGGCCATCCATTAAAACTATAACAGCAACCTCTCTGTAGGGTACATTATCATTTATGTCTGATACTCCAGTGTATTTGGACATCGCTATCAGAGCCCTGGAAAAATAGTCTGTTGCATTTTCACTATCCTTTTGTTTGATAGTGAAAATTTTACTCCAGCCCACTACCACAGGAAAGTATAAAGCCAACTGAGAAATTATGCGGTTAATATTTCCATGGTTATCGCCGTCTGTTGAGGATCCTCCTCCAACATACAATCCTTAATAAACTTTTGTATATCAGTATTAGGAGGAAGACAGGCCTTTAACATTACTCGCCAATCGTTATTAGTTGGCTCATACATATTACCATAATATCTAATAAACTTCTGGCACTTTGCCAAATCTTTTCTAGGATCAGGGAAATCGGACAAAATTTAAAACATTTCAGACTTATTCCATGGATCATGCTTTGCTACATGTTTTAAGGGAACTTCACCATCTCTGTCCATCTTCCCATTGGCGGACAGGATGTAAGCCTACTAAATCACTACATTCTGAACTAGTTGCTGGAATTGCTGTTGCAGTACAATGGATGTCTCCCCCTTTGTTAACCTTTACAGTATTCTCACCACTTTCAGCCGCTGCCCCTGCAGGTGGATCGTTCTTTTTCTTTGTCCAGAAACATTACTTTTAACATTACTTAAAACAACATACAAGTTACTAGTTACAGTTTTTACATTTTTGGTATCGGCTGTACTTACCGCCCCGACCACCTTTGTCGGGGACGCGCATGCGCTCAGTTCTCCACACTTTGCAATGCACACTTCTGCTATGCGCAAGCTTTTCGCCACACTTACTTCCGCTGTGCACTCACTGCTCTGCCACGTGTTGACTTCCATTTGCCACAACTTTAAACAATCATCATGTCTAGTTCTCACTTCTGTTGATCTAATCAACCACACCTTTTCTGTAACCTTATTCAGTACCTCTGAATTAAAACTCCCTATTGTTGGGAAAGGCCTAACACAATCCTTGGTCATCTTGACCCATGTGTCGCAATACGCAATTACGCATGCACCTTATTTCTTACACATGAGAAATCTTGCTGAACCAATAAGGCCTTCCTTAGTACATCAGCCATCTCTAGCGTCTGCTTAGCTTCCATGTTGAACAATATAGGGTCCTAGGAATATCACACTATTCTGCCACAATATAGGGTCCCAGGAATATCACACTATCCTGCCACAATATAGGGTCCCAGGAATATCACACTATCCTGCCACAATATAGGGTCCCAGGAATATAACGATATCCTGCCACAATATAGGGTCCCAGGAATATAACGATATCCTGCCACAATATAGGGTCCCAGGAATATAACAATATCCTGCCACACTTTCAACACTCTGCCACCCGCAATCTACCGTTAGAGATATTTTATTGGACTGTGGACGTATTTGCTACAAGCCGCGTACACTAGCTTCCTCTCGCACTTAACGAGGACCCCTAATACAGAAATATCAATGCAGACTAAAGGGCTGTCAGCTCCTCGATACCCTTGACTCTCCAGAAAAATCTGTTGAGTTTATTACAACTGGCAGCATCCGGTAAAGTCAATTACCGGCCTTGCCAACAGAATTCCTCCCCGTGCTCCCAAGTCACAATCACGGCTTTCCTTGCCATGCGGTCAGATCGCAACGCTTAAAGATAATAGTTATCGGTAAACGTTGCGATTACTACTGGGCGCACATCGCCAGTATACCTGCCTTGTATACCGTACACCAGTTGGGCACCTGCCTCGTCAGACAGCAACTGAAAGTCTATTCAACAATAGATCAAACCTCAGTGTATTTAAGTCACCAAATCACACGACATACACCTTTTCTGCGCAGAAAATCAAAGTTCCCAACAATAGTAATATCATTTCAGAGGCTTTAACAAGTGATTATACTATGCATGTATAACAACTATCAAAACGATTGTTTAAACACGTGGCAATATTATCGGAAGTACACATATGCTAAGCAGGAAGTACACATACCCTATGCAATGGAATACCTTTGAAAACGCAAAACGACAATACAAAGAAACATTTTTCTTTCTTGTCCCTAGATTCAAGTTAGCGCTCCTTTAGATTATGCAACAGCGGACATTAAGTTTCGTAACACAGAATGAATAACAGGTTTTGAACACATTGCGTTCTTTCCCATATGTGACGCGTCAATCAACCCTTTGTTGAGGAACCGAAATCCGTATGCATTGTTTATCGTCCGGTAGCGTAACCACCAACTCAGAGCCCCCAAATTATTAAAGTAATTCTATCATTTTCAAATAAGCATTGACCAAGCGATTGTATTGTGTTTCAAAAGCACAAAGTAATTTATTTTAGCAGATGTAAAATTTATCAGTTCAATACATAATTATAATACATGTAACAAAAGGAGGCATTTAGCTGGCAATATACAGAGAAAGCAGGGAAGTAGAGTAAAACAATTGTGCAGTAATGCACCTAGAGTGAAGACTTATGTATGAAAAGCAATAGTTTAAATTTGGTTAAACTTACATGATCTGAAATCCTTCCTCTCAGCAAACAGACAGGGCGTGTCTGGTTGTGCAAACAGAGGCAGTGATGGGTGTTTTCTTTTAAAGAGAAGGTGGGTGTGTCACTTGTCCATCAAGCTAAGGCTGGGGGAGGAGCATCATGTATAAAAGCTTGTTTGTTTCATTTGTTCAGAGAGACCAAAGCTGGGTGAGCTGGCTGGTCCTGAGAGAGAGCTGGACTATGTATAGCTAGTGTTTAGGGTCTCAATTAATGCTGTACAAGTGTACGGTGTCAAACATTTACCATCCTGACAATAAAGCACCATAAAAAGGAAGTTGTTGTTCGCGTGTGCTTCTGCAGTAGCGGGCTCTTGCCACAAGTGGTGTCAAGAGTGGGATGCTCCGGGAAGCAAGTTTCCGCTACCCAACCCGCGCAGACGTCAACATGGAGGAAGTTCTGAAAACCCTCGTGAATGTGGCCGCTGTGCAGCAACAGCAGCAAGCTCAGAGGCTACAAGTTGCCGAGGCACAGATGGAAAACACAAGGCTCTTAAGGGAAGAGTTAAGCCAGGTGAGGCATGACAGAAATGAACAACCTTGTCCTGTTCTCCTGAAAATGTTGCCAGGTGATGACATAGAAGCATATCTGGTGTCCTTTGACAGACTTGCAAAAAGGGAAAAATGGCCTCCTAAAGATTGGGCTGAGAGACTGGCGCCATATATGACTGGTGAAGCTTATATGGATTTAGATGAGGAACGGGCCTCTGATTATTTGTGCCTAAAGTCTGAGATATTGGCTCGCGATGGAGTTTCCGGGCCAGGTCAAGCCCAGCGCTATCGCCAATGGTGCTATAATAAAGAAAAACCGGTCAGAGCGCAAGTGGCTGAGTTTTCTAAAATTTTAAAGAAATGGCTGCAGCCTGAGGAGAATTTGCCTTCTCGGATTATTGAAGTTCTGGCGATAGATCACTGCATCCGGGGGCTGAACCGCGATTTGCAAAGGTAGGTGCTGCAATCAGACCCACAAACTTATGAAGAACTTGCCACCGTGGTAGAAAGGTTTTGTGCGCTACTGCAAATGACTAAAGAACCTGCATTTGTGCCAAAGCTGCTGCCACGCCAAAAGCCAGGTTTGACAATCCTTGCCACAGGGCCCAATGGCAAAACTGCTACGGACAGAGGGCCAGGTGCAAAGCTGTCTAATCTGAAGTGTTTTGAATGTGGTGAGCCAGGTCACTTTAAGGCAGAGTGTCCTAAACTACAGGAACCCATGGACTGTTCCATGGCACATATTGGGCCTGCGTTTCCAAGCTGTTTTACCATGAGGCCCACTTCAGGAAGTCCTTGTTTGTTCCGGGTGATTGTGCTAATCAACCAAAACCTTGTTCTGGCCTTGGTTGACTCGGGGAGTGAATTCTCATTGGTTTCCAGCTCTGCCTTACCTGAAACCATAAATCTCGGTTGCCCAAAGTGAAGGTTCTTTGCGTACATGGCACGACAGAGGAGTATGAAAGAACAATACTACCAGTCACACTCAAAGACAAAACTGTTATGGTGGTAGCTGCCATAGGACCTAAACTCCCATATCCACTCATTTTGGGGCGAGACTTCCCACTGTTTAATGATGTCCTCGGTGAGCGGATCCGGCCGGACATGCCGGCAACTGATGCAACGGTCGGAAGCCCGGTCTTAAAGGAACCGCCTAAGAATCCACAGCATCTGGAAATCTATCTTTGGGAACCGCCAAAACCAGAATGCCATCCTGGGAGTCATAGCAGGAGTTCCACAAAAGCATACACCTGCGGGGAAACATGGACAGTCCAAACTAGCATTGGTTGGTGATGCAGATAAGTCCACCCCGCCTGTCAGTGAGGATACGGACTGGTCCGCAATACCAATTTTGTTTCCTCTGCAGGACTTTGCTCGAGACCAACTTAATGATGCCACTTTGGAACATGCCTTTAAAAGTGTGACTGAGGTAAATGGGGTAGTGAAAGCCACCCAGCCTGCAGAAGGTATACCATATTTTAATGTTAAAAATAATTTCCTGTATAGAGTTGCTACTGTACAGGGGGATAAAGTAGAGCAATTAATGGTTCCTCAGATCCATGTAACCCTAGTGTTAAAACCAGCACATACACATGTCTGTGGGGGACACTTAGGGAAGAATAAAACACGGGAACGAGTTCTGCTTAGGTTTTACTGGCCCGGTGTACACATGGCAGTGAAAAAGTATTGCCGGTCCTGTCCCATTTGTCAGAGAACCTGTCCCAAACCCATGTACAGGGCACCTCTCATTCCGATACCAATAGTACAAGTTCCCTTTGAACGGATAGCTATGGACCTTGTGGGGCCACTGGAAAAATCTGCACGTGGACGCCAATATTTACTAGTGGTGCTTGACTATGCAACCAGATATCCAGAGCCAATTCCCCTACGAAACATAAAGTCCAGCACCATAGCTAAGGAACTTGTATTGATGTTTACACGATTGGGAATACCCAAAGAAATTCTCACAGATCAGGGTACTCCTTTCATGTCTAAACTGATGAAGGACATGTGCCAGTTGCTAGGGGTTATGGCACTTCACACCTCTGTATACCATCCACAAACAGATGGCTTGGTGAAACGCTTTAACCGCACATTAAAGCACATGCTCAGGAAAGCAGTGGCTCAAGAGAAAAAAGATTGGGACACTCTTATTCCCTATTTGATGTTTGCCATCCGTGAGGTACCTCAAGCTTCAACAGGGTTTAGTCCCTTTGAGTTATTGTTTGGGAGACAGCCCAGGGTTATCTTGGATATGTTAAAAGAAGGGTGGGAGCAGCAAGGTCCCAGGGAGCCAAATCTGGTACAATTTGTGTCACAAATGTACGAGAGGCTAGGAAAGATAGGGCCCATTGTGCAGCAACATGTAAAAGAGGCTCAGGAACGACAGAGAAAAAGTTATGATAAAAGTGCTGTTGTTCGATCTTTCAAACCTGGGGACAAGGTCCTAGTCCTGGTTCCCACCCAGGAAAGCAAACTTTTTGCCATTGGCAGGGTCCATATGAAGTTCTAAAGGCTGTCGGTCCTGTCAATTACAGAGTCCGCCAATTAGGTAGGAGAAGGGAGGAGCAAATATATCATGTCAACCTCCTTAAACCTTGGCATGATGAGGAAACCTCTCCTCAGGTAGTGAGTACTGCCATTGAAAAGTCTGAAGTGCCCATAGAGCCAGCTTTGTCCATTCAGCAGAGACAACAGACTGAAGAAATGGTTTGTCGGAACAGGGATGTCTTCTCTTCCATTCCTGGGCGCACTACCTTAATCGAACACGACATTGTCACTGCGCCAGGAGTCATTGTAAAGCAGAAGCCTTATTGTATTCCAGAAGCCAGACGGGTGGACGTGAGAAAGGAGGTCGAGAAGATGCTTCAGTTAGATGTGATTAAAGAGTCCACTAGTGAATGGTCCCATTGTGCTTGTCCCGAAACCCAATGGGACAATTAGGTTCTGCAATGACTTTAGGCGCCTAAACAGTATGTCACAGTTTGATGCCTATCCGATGCCACGTGTGGATGAACTAGTGGAAAATCTTGCTGTTAGCAATTATTTAACAACCCTTGATCTAATAAAGGGTTATTGGCAAGTTCCCCTGACTTCCACGGCCAAGCCAAAGACTGCATTTTTCACCCCTGATGATCTCTATCAAAATAAAGTCCTACCCTTTGGGTTGCATGGGGCACCTGCCACCTTCCAAAGGGCCATGAATAAATTGCTACGACCTCACACAGCTTATGCAGTCGCTTACTTGGACGATATAGTGATTTATACCCCAGACTGGGGATCACATTTAGCCAAAGTTGAGGCGGTCTTAGCTTCATTAAAGTCAGCAGGGTTAACAGCTAACCCAGAGAAATGTGCCATAGCCATGAGAGAAGCCAAATATCTGGGGTACATTGTTGGTCGAGGGCATGTAAAACCCCAGCTAGACAAAGTGGAGGCAGTCAAAAATTGGGCAAGACCAGAAAAAAAGTCGCAGTTAAGAACCTTTTTAGGCTTAGTAGGTTACTACAGACGGTTTGTAAGCCACTTCGCCACTAGAGCTGCTCAACTTACGGACATGTTAAAAAAAAGTTGTCCAGATAGATTAACCTGGTCTGATTCTGCAGAAACCGCCTGGTCTGATCTTCAGTTAGCTCTTTGTTCCTCCCCAGTTCTACAAGTACCGGATTTTACCCAGAGGTTCTTACTCCAAACTGATGCTTCTGGTGTTGGTTAAGGTGCAGTCTTGTCACAGGAGAAGAATGGAGTAGAAAATCCTGTCCTATACCTAAGTCGTAAGTTGCTTCCAAGGGAACAAAAATATGCCACTGTGGAGAAAGAATGTCTCGCCATAAAATGGGCTACAGAAGCTCTGCGCTATTATCTCCTAGGCAGAGAGTTCACCTTAATAACAGACCATGCACCATTGAGATGGATGCAGAGCAACCGGGAGGTAAATGCCAAGGTAACCCCTGGTTCTTGGCACTACAACCTTTCAAGTTCTCAGTAGAACATAAACCTGGGATTCTGCACAAGAATGCAGATGCATTGTCACGAAAATATGCGCTCCTCGCGAAGTCCGCGTCCCCCGACTTGGAGACGCTAGGGGGAGGGATATGTAACAAAAGGAGGCATTTAGCTTGCAATATACAGAGAAAGCAGGGAAGTAGAGTAAAACATTTGTGCAGTAATGCACCTAGAGTGAAGACTTATGTATGAAAAGCAATAGTTTAAATTTGGTAAAAATTACATGATCTGAAATCCTTCCTCTCAGCAAACAGACAGGGCGTGTCTGGTTGTGCAAACAGAGGCAGTGATGGGTGTTTTCTTTTAAAGAGAAGGTGGGTGTGTCACTTGTCCATCAAGCTAAGGCTGGGGGAGGAGCATCATGTATGAAAGCTTGTATGTTTCATTTGTTCAGAGAGACCAATGCTGGGTGAGCTAGCTGGTCCTGAGAGAGAGCTGGACTATGTATAGCTAGTGTTTAGGGTCTCCATGATTGCTGTACAAGTATACGGTGTCAAACATTTACCGTCCTGACAATAAAGCACCATAAAAAGAAAGTTGTTGTTCGCGTGTGCTTCTGCAGTAGCACATTACAGTCAGTATCACTTTAAGTATTTATTTCCTAACATAACTAACTAGAGTATGCAATGTGTGATCTCTTCGGCGAAAGAACCGGACAACTGCTGATGAATAGGGGATCAAAATGATACCAGGCATGACACATTTCCTATAACCTGAACCTTAAATAACACTAAAGTGTACATATAATCATAATATATAAACTTATAATAAACTAAATACTATCTGCTCAGAAATCACTGTGGAATGGAATCAATATAAATATGAAATATATATATAACGAAATGTTAGAGTGCGTGTGCGTGCGTGCGCATTTTACCGCGTGATCGCGCCAAGCCAAGTGTAGCATGGCATACTGAGTGCAATTGCACGATAAAACAATATTAACCAATATACTTTTGTTTATCCAATTATACAACTTCGACAACATATATAACTGTACAGTGGTGTATTGATATTATAGAATTCAAATTTTACTTTCTTAGTTTCCACAAATAATATTTAAATAATTCACACCTTTAAATATACCTATCTTACCATTTTTTCTTAGCTTATGGATAGTATATTATATTTTAGATTTTCTTACTTGGACTGCATATTGAAGTTCCACTTGTTTATTTTTTGGTCATTTCTGAATCCTCAAGAGAATTTCATGAAGCTGATAATTAAGCTTTCTTCTGCAACAATGATCCTTCATAATAGGCTGGTACACTTGTTTATGGTCCTATCTGAGATGACTTTGCAAAATGTATGTGCATTCCATGCACTGCTATGTCTATGTGCCTTATTGCAAAGGCTGTCTATGTATTGTATCCCTTTAATCACCAACAATTTAGTGCTGGCACTATTCAGTTACATGCAGTGTCGGACTGGGGCATGAAGGGCCCACCGGGGGAATTCAGTGATAGGGGCCCACTATATTGGGGTGTGGCCAACTTTAGGAGTGGGTGTGGCCAGTAAAGGGGGTGTGGTCAGGCTATGGAGGACAACTTATAGCACTATTTTAAATGTGCACCTTTTGCATTAGACCCTGCCCATTCTACTGGTAGGGAACTACATGGGACCCATTAATAAAACACTTGTGGTTTGGAAGAAACTCCAGTACCAGCTCCTGTCGTCTCCTAATGCACCAAGACAGTTACTTATGATAAGTGCATCATTTGGTTACCTCCAACCCTCGCCTCATATGTTGTTATTGCCCATCATGTATTGAGCTTATTAAAAGCCATTACAAGGGCTACACAAACCAAATAATAACATCATCAATTAGAAGACATAAACTGCACAATTAATTTTTTAGTACAATGGTTACCAACCTGTTGTTGCTGTGACATGTCCTGGAATAAAAGTCAATTCATAAAAAAACAAGTGATTGTAATTCTCAACTAATCTCAGTGAAATCCATCTAATTTCATTTTAAATACGGTTGATATATGCCTATAATACTTTCACTATATCACCCCTAAATTCTAAACAGGACAACCATCAAAAAGAATGCACAATAGGCAAAAGGAAAAATATATAAATATAATTATGTTCTCCTATGCATGTGCCTTTCTACACTAACATACAATATAGACCAACATATTATACAACCCTGAATGATTATATTTTCAACTGGATGCAATTGGAATACTAGACTACATGAAAAGCACCCTTCATTTGCCAGATCTTGTATACACAGTCTGATTATTAAAATGACTCTTTGTTATAATTATTTTTTAAGGACTCTTACAGAATATGCCACTCGTCAAAGACCATACACACAGCATCAGTGCTACTACGGTTGCGTACTTCACCAATGAATGCTTGTTGAGAAGGGAAATTTTAAAAAACAAAAAAATGAACAGAATACAGCCCATCCAAAGCCTGTCACATTTATTCCATATATGCTGGTATGCTGCCAGTGTTGTATGAAAGAGAATATAAATATCAAAGGACGGGCGCAAATGGGGGAAGGGTAAAGAAACACAAGGATTGGGTCAATGAATAAGTCAAGGGGAAAACGGTCCCAAAGTCATTAAAGGATGTTGGTCTTCTAGTTCCACCTATACCGATGTCCCAGATGGTAAACTTACATCAATGTGACCTTTTCTATTCCATACAGTATTTGAATAATGTGTCCTCTTGCTTCAAAAAGCACCACCACGATGTACTTTTACTCCCCTCTAAACCTGTTTCTTCTCCTCACCAGAGTGCACATATGGGAGACCAGGGAGAGAACAGAGAAAGATCTCATGGTGTTTTACGTTCTCTATTTATTAAGTTAAAACATGGGGTTAAAAACACTCACATTTTGTATGTTAAAAAGGTATCTTTCAGTCCATATGTTTCCTCGATCAAACGGCAGTATCCAGCTTCTGTATCCCAGCCACGATCAAACTGGCTGGGCTTCAGATAACCCGGGGAAACTCTGCAGCGTCAGAGGGGGCGTGGTCTATTGCGTCCAGTGTTGCATGAACCTATGATGACCAAACTGACCTTGGATCAGTATGTTGATATCAGGACGTCCTCCTCCCCTGCTCAAACTGCTGAAAAACACACTACCGCGCCTGGGCTCTCTGCATCTGCGCGGTAGTGTGGTTACAGGAGATGTGACCGCCGCCGCCATCTAAACAAAGTTCAACATCAAGCTCCGCCCTAACAACGGAGGGGGCGGAGCTTCAACCCCGCTGGGCCTACCGGTGGATTGACCGGCTGTCCGGCGGGCCAGTCCGAGGCTGGTTACATGATAAACAGTTTAGGTGAGCATAGGGACAAATTAAATGTGAATGATTTATTTATTGTTACAGTTGTAATATTGTACTGATATAGTTTTTCAGCTGGCACAGTGTGTATGTGTGTGAGTACTTGCATTCATATGCTTGTGGGAACATTGACCTGTTTACACACCAACACTGTGGGGACCTGAGCTTCTCAAGGGTAATCAATGCAGGGGACCTTGCTGATATGTTCAGCATAAAAATCTGGCATGTCCTCACGAGTCACTTCTGTCAGAAAAACTGTGTAAGTGTGTCCAATGTGGATCGGAGAGTGTGTGTGCACGTGCCACCACTGGAGGTCATACGTAAGGAGGCATGTGCCATGTGCAGTGCTCCTGTGCATTTAATTCTTGACGGGGATAAAGAAACAGTCGCCTCTCTCTGCTGCTGAAAGATAAGTGGGGACAGTGGAGCATGACAGAGCCCACCGGAGACTCAGATTATAGCTCAGAGTGCAGTGGAGAAGAGTATGCCCCTGAGGCTTCAGAGGAGAGCGATTCATACACCAGCAGTGAGTTCTATGTATGACCTTTCTAGACCTTCTGCATGATAATTTAAAATTCACAATCATTTGATCTGCAGTTGCTCATCTCTTTTGACAATGCATCATCCAATCCAGATCCTCAACTCTTGTTCTATAAATAGTCTAAATACTTATATAAACTTTCTCAGCACTATCCAAACACTGTTTCACTTTATATATTCTTCCCTAAACACACATTTTCCTGTATCCTGCATATGCCATCGTCAGCAATAATATTCTTAGAGTTGTCCATCCACACATCCATAAGAAAAACATTACTGCTTCTAAGAGATATAGGGTCTACGGATATAGGGATATAGGTTCCTACTGAGACAATCTATTTTAAGCAACTTGTCCTAGAATAATATGTGATTAAATATATTTATACTGGGACCATCTATTTTCAGCAGCTAAGTATTTATTTTATATTTGGTCTTTTATATTATATTATTTACATCAAATAGGCTATATACCTGTTATAAAGGCTCTGTGTCATGTTTTATTAATCATTTGTACACGGAGCCTGCTATTTTCCCACCGGAAACATTATTTGGTACCAGGAGTGGGGTATAAGGGGTTAATCCGTTCACCTGTCGTCCGTGTAAGAAAGATTTGTGATATGTCCAGTCGACCTTGTATGTGTTTTTGTCTCCGTATTACTGCATGAGAGAGAGGTCCATGATAATAAAATAAATCACACTGTTTGTTCTCTTTGTTTCACTGCTCTGAGTAAGCGACAACTGTGATTTAGTTAATCACACTAATTGTTTGTCTTGTTTTTTTCATTTACAAGAGACAGCACAGTGACTTAGTGGTTAGCACTTCTGCCTTTCATCACTGGGGCCATGAGTTCAATTCCCGACAATGACCTTATCTGTGAGGAGTCTGTATGTTCTCCCCGTGTTTGGGTGGGTTTCCTCCAGGTGATCCGGTTTCCTCCCACATGCCAAAAACATACTGGTAGGTTAATTGGGGCTGCTAACAAATTGACCCTAGTCTGTGTGTCTGTCTCTATGTGTGTGTGTGTTAGGAAATTTAGACTGTAAGCCCCAATGGGGAAGGGACTGATGTGAATGAGATCTCTGTACAGCGCTGCGTAAATAGTGGCGCTATATAAATAAATGGTGATGATGATGATGATGATGACATGTTTCAAAGAAAGATTTGTACATTTGTAAATGTAATACCGGCATTGGTTAATTGTAAGCTTTTGAAGAAGTGCAGAATAGTTTTAAAAACCATGGTCCGTTGCTTCACATATCAGCAGACTGCCAATCTGGTAGGGTGCACGATATGAGAACTTCAGAAACTTTGGAAAGAGATCTTTTGACATGCCTGAATAAATCAACTGTCTGGAACACATACTCACGTATTAGTTTATATTTTAGATGTTATCCATTCGATACTGCATGTATATATATATATGCAGCTTTAGTGTATATATCTGTAGTTTTAATGATTCCAAAGTGTGTTCAGGATGTGAATACTCAGATCTGTTTCGCTAATACATTTATTCTAGGTCATGCAAAGAGAAAGGAAGAAAACACAATGGTAGGCAATGATAATAAGTCTTCTATTTATTCACGCTTCCTTAACTACTCACATAACAAAAACACAAACCTATTTTATAAACTTAGACAATAAGCACACATACTGTACACTTACAGGAATATATGAGATAAAGCAGCATAGCTACTTGTTTGTTGATGTCTTAGGATCCTTCTCTCTGCTTCCCTCTAAATTGAACTCCAACTAACATTACATTTATTTACTGTGAATCAGACATATAAACATTATTATTTAACAAACTCCCTATTTGACACATTTATGCATATAAACTGTATCATAACACATCTAGCTTCGCTATAAAATATATATAAACAATCAGCTATAATTAAAATCATTTTAATAATATCTATGATCTATTTTTATTAAACAATTGCACATCTGGTAACAGTCGCCCCATTGTACTCGTGACAATTATTGGAGATGGCCACACACATAAAAATAACAATTGTTTATATCTAGCACCTGCAAGTTTTTCTAACTGAATATATTCTTGTTTCATAAGATAAGAACCCATAACATCATTGATATTAAAATGATTAGCACGATTGTTTGTCCGATCAACAAACCCTTTACAACAATCTGAAGCCAGGTGTTGGTCATGGTGATTTCAAAATCTCAATTGTTTAATAATTCATTTAATGTTGTATCTGCCTTCTCGACCAGGTTATTAATTTGAGCTATGTGTGTGTCTTTCTGATCAAAGAGTTTCTCTAAATTTAAGGTTAAAGGAACTATGTGTATGTTGAACACAGGTACATATTCCCCAATATTAGAGATTTATGGATCACTATCAATATTTATGTCCTCCTCATAATTAGGAATTGTGGTAAGAACAGTCTGACCAATGGTAGTGTACTCATGTGGAGTGAAGCAGAAATTTGGGTTCGGCACTGGACACGACTTTACCCCATAATTAGTGACTATGCAGTACAGTCCATTCATGTTGTACGTAACCTTTCCCACTGAATTTTTTCATTTTGTTAGTTGTACTGGACATGCAATGTCTTTGGCTGCATAGTTAGATGATGTATGTAGCTTTGCACTCTATCTGGTCTTCCCACAGCTTCGTCGTGAATGTTGTACTGTTCATTTATGTCCATGAGCAAGGTATTTGGCTTACTTGATTTCAGGCCACAGATTGGTGCCTCAATTTAAAAAATGTTACGGCGGCACAAGAACTGACTTCCCTTGATTGTAGAGCAAGCAGTCTGTGGCACGTTCCAGGTGTCATTGACTTGGACCAAAAGCTCTGGTATGTCCAACCATTCTTTATAAATGTGTTTTTTCAAGTATCCAGTGGAGTGGACTGTAGACAGTTTGTCAAAGAAAGACGTCCATGGGTCAAACACAGGTAGAGAAATGGTATAAGAAACATTCAATATATCATTCCCTTTAAAGGGATGCTGAGTTCAATTATTTAATTTATCTTGGCTTCATTCTCTGAGAGTAATCTTGCTATATCATGCATATTCTAAACAGTACATTTTATAAATAATCAAATTTTGTCATATTCCATTTTGATAAGGCACATGTATGTATTGTACATTGTATATCAGGAAACCAGTAATGGAGGTGCCGGTGGGACCACTAGTGGGTCCTTTACTTGTTTCTGGGCATTCAATTGTTGCAGCAGATGGCAGTATTTTCCCTTTTGTAGTTGTGGTAATTGATGAAGTAGGATATTTTTCCTGGGACACATTTAGTGAGATGCCTCCAGGAACATAACACCTCTTTACCGTGGGTTAATTTTCATAGGTGGGAATGGGGATGAGGAAAACGTATGTCCAGGTTCCTCTGTCTGTAAGTTTTGTGTTACTAAGCAACAATGATCCATTTGGAAACACATGTACTCTGCCGTTGTACGGTGGAGAGCTTTCTGCGTTTCCATTATCCAAAGCTTTAATTTTTTTTCTCTGCTGGGCCCCACCAGGATAACTGTTTCCCAGTTGCATCTAGAATTGACACTGGAAGGATGATGGATTCTCCCTCTTTACATCAGATTGGATTTGCTTACACCGGTATTGAAATATTATTGTGGCTGGTGCCCTGGATCTGGAGGTTAACCAATATGGATAGGAACAAGGTTGGGATTCTCATTTTTCTGTGGAAAGAAGAAAATGAGGAACAGTAGAACAGTTATTTAGTTGTCCACTCTCCTTTGTTCAGTATTTTTTGATTGGCGAGTACCCATTTGTCCTGCACTTTCTTTGCGTCTGTGATCCTTCTTTTGTGTACTGAGACGCTCAGTCTATCCATTTCTGTCCTTTCCATTTCTTGCCAGGCCATGTTTTATGGGGTGAAATTCTAAAAGCATGACTTTTTTGGCAAATTCCCAACAATTTTCTTTTTCTTGTCAAAGTGAGTTTTTTCATTTTCTGGGCTTTCTGTTGTGTTGCTAACAGATGAGCCTCTATGAGTGCATTTTCCAATTTTATAAGGCACTGATCCACTGATAGTCTATTAATAGTAGGGGTGTGCATCCATAGATGTTCTGGCAACCTCATTTGTCTGCCTGTCATTAATTCAAAGGTGACATATGGGATGGCTGCATGCAGGTGTGGCCATTGACACAGGGGTAACAAATTGTCCCAGCTTTCAGAATTTATGTCAACAAACTTTAACAACATAGTTTTAAACCTGTCTGGTGGAATGTTCAACCTTTCCTGAGGATTCACGGTGATAAGGAATATGAAAACTGTGTTATATTCCCATTCTCAGGCACGTTTGTATCACACTACCCGTGAAATGTGAACCTTGAGCTGATTCAACTGATGTTGAGAGATCCCACCATGCTCAGAGCTGGGATACTTTTAGTGGGGAAGATTTCTTCCCATTTTGAAAACAGATCAATCACAACCTACACATATCTGTTATTTTTGGCAGTGACAGGCAGAGGGCCCATATAGTCAATTTGTAGAGCTTTCCAGGGTCCTTCTTTGGATTCTAAGGGTAGCAATTATCATCCTAGGTACTGTGATAACTTGGGCACATACCACACAGTTGTCACAGTATTGCTGGACATCTTTTCCATGTCTGGCCACCAACCTACTGTCTTTAGTTTCTGAGTCTTTTCTACCAATTGGTGTCCACCTGTGGGGAGGTAATGTACCAGATATATCATTTCATGCCTGTACTCTTTTGGAACCACCCATGTTGTATCTTCCCCATTGTGGATAAGTATTTCCTTGTCATTGGTTAATGTCAGATTTTGTGTGTGTTTTGCCAATGTGTTTCCCTCTGTTAAAGTCAACTCCTCATTTTTCAACTTTTGTATGGTTTCTTCTATTTCAGGGTCCTGCATTTGGATCTCTGATATATTTGGTGCTTTTATCACTTCTGAACTTTTTGTCACTGCACATACAAGAGGACACACTTTTGGCTCTGTGCTTGCTTTAGGTATTTACCACAGATCCCCCTCTTGTGCCCCTCGATTGGCTAAATGGTCAGATGTTTAATTCTGTTCATGGTGGCGTGATCCATGTGAATGCCCTTTGACTTTACAGACCCATGGGATATGGGCTAGGCTCTGTGCTATTGACACCATGTACTGAAGAGGGTCTGTATACTCTGTATATATATATGAGGCTTCCTTCTGATGGGCTATACTGATGACTTTGCTAAAACGGCAGAAATTCACTAAGGGCATTACACACCCATGCTGAATCAGAGCACACAGCTATTTCCTTTTTGTGGTCTTGGAATATAAATCAAGGGCCTGTGCTACTGCTGCCAGCTCAGCCTATTGTGCAGATTTTACATTACAAGAATGAAAGATTGTGGCCTCTGGTGGGGACACAATATGCACAGACCAAAACCTGCATGGGGTGAGCCTTGTACAGAGATCTGAAACATCAGCAATGAAAGCCCTAGAATAATTTACCAGCCCCATAAAGGATCTTAGTGTAGGTATACACACAGGAAGAGGTAGAAATTACTCTGCGCATGCCCAGGGTGTGGGCACATGCATATGTGCCTATGCAGACCTGAACGATTCTGGCACTTATGCCCATCTACACCTGGAGAATAAGGACGAGGTGTGAAGGGGCGTTTTAAAGAGGGTTAAGTACAGTAAAGTGCACATACTGCAAAAACATATACACTTGTTAGGAGACGTATCTTTTGAACAAGCTATAGGCCATGTACAATACTCAATGATGATGATTATGATGACTTGTAGTACCCCAGGCTCATATGCTAGTAACGCAAAGCTTGACACATCTTTACATGTGTACGGCTCTGCGTATGGGAGGAAATATATGTTTCAATTCTCTTTCTTATGTAGAGTAATAATGTTTTCACTTGTACTTTAGCCACCACAATTGTACCATAAATCATATTCTTTAGCAAGAAGTCTTATGAGTTCTTGCTCAGTAAATGTATTGAATTTAATTATATACAATATATCACAATTTACAATTTGCTCCCAATGGTCGATTATTTGTATGGACTTTACTTAACTATATGAGTTATTGTCTCCACCGTACCTCCAGAGTTGGGGTGAGAATGTTTCCTATAAAACAAGTAGTTTATTCCATGTTGGAGAAATCCAGAGAACTGATTCCATAGTTTGGTTGTTATATAGATTAGATAAATAGATTGTAGAGTTAGAAAAGCATTAAAAATAATATACTTCACCTCAAGACCAAATAAACTGTCATAAAACCTTATAGTAATAGAGGTAACAAAATGAATGGTATAGCTACAAGATGTAAAAGTTAAAAAATGTATGATCTTATAATAGGTGTCCAGATTTCCCTTCACAGTTCTATCACTTCTCATTCTATTCATGTGATGGCACAGAGAGAAAATAAGAAACACTGACGACATGATGACCATGATAAACGGCAAAATATTCCAGAATAAAGTCATATAATTTCGAATTGCCATTATATTGATGTTAGATGTTTTGATAGCTGAATTCTTAGGAATCTTGATGTTAGTGAGCAAAACATATATTGATGTGAAAGAAATGGTCACCAGCACCAAAGCAATAATCAGGCGTACAACCCTTTGTAATATAATATTCTTCAGACGTAAATAGAAGACATTGTGGAAATTGGAGATCTTCAAGCAGAAGACAACAGAGAGGAGGGTTGATAACCAGATGCTGATATAGAAGAAGCAAAACCGAATAAAATGAACAATGATGTAATCTATGAAAGACAATTCTAGACGTAAATGGTGACCAAAGATTTCCAACATGGAAGCAGATTGATAGACAATTTTTGAGATCCCGAGGGTGGTGATAATTTGGTCAGTAGTGGTCACTGGTCTTTGTTTCATCCAGTCAGTGACATTCACGGTAACAATAAATATATTTATCATTATTCCTGCTATACAGGTAATTCCTTGAACAGCAGAAAGACTCAGGCGTACATTATATTCTTCCTTCATGGAAATGTTCATGTCTTCAGTGATAGAACTGATCCGTCCAAATGAAAGATAATACAGGTTATTGCTGAATTACAGGATGGTCTCTTTATTTCACTGTATGATGCAAATGATAATGTAAAACACTGCAGCTGTTCATCTTTATACAAATAAGGAATCTGTGTGCAAATTTTACTAAGTGTCCTTCTTACAGATGCTGTTTTGTCAAATTACGGAATTACATGTTATAAGCACTGAGGTTAAACAATATTTAGAATTAAATTTAAATCCAAAAGTATCTATTTAACTGTTTAACGATAAACATAACACATAAATAATTACAATACAGTGGCTGAAACTGTGTTTATATGTGTTTACCTCGGAGTAGGGCTTTATTTAGAATTTTAAAGTGGTAAATATGAGTTGATGTTTCTTAATCAATAATTCTAGTACTTGGCAACTTAAGATACAAGTGCAGTGAAGCATTATTAGAAGTCCATCCCATCTCTTATCCTCTATATCCAGGTGTATCACATGTCCTTCTAGGCAGTAGAACTTCCCTGCTGGTCCAGTGCTGGAAGTGGACTGATAAACAGTACATTAATCAATCTGAATTTACAACCAAAATAATTTAAACCTCCTGATAGAAATGTAAAAAATTATTATATTGGTAAAAAAAATATTCAAAATATATTAAAAAATGCTTTCTTATAATTGTTTATTTAAAAGTTGGTAACTATTAAAACATTGAATGCTGAGTCCTTAAAAAAAATAACTTTGTCTCAAGATATAAAGACATGGTTAGAAAATACAAAGGACAGACTTGGAAAAGAAGCACTGACGTCATAGGAGAGTGAAAAAGCAACATCTATAAGATCCACATTGGGTTTGTGCAATGGCATAATTAGTGCTGAATTACTGAGCCTGAATATGACAATGTGCAGCCTATATAGGATGTATACTCATGGTGAGTGCATTGCCTAGTGTTGTTGTGAGGGTCTATAGGTACACATGCACCAGTTCAATCAGCAATGCGCCTTATCAGGAGCTGTGTCTTCATGGTCACACATAAGTTGCCAGATGGGTGACTGCACCACAGCGCTCAGTGACAGTGTACATGCACGCTGATAAGCATATGCTGTGTATAAATAGTTGGTCTCACTTGTATGCATTGATCGCTGTAGGTTTATTTGCTTGTGCCTGGGTGCTCTCTATTTTTTTTTATCATTCCGTGTAACGACCCTTTCTGGACATTTCACATTGATTGAACTCTGCCAGCTTTGACATTTACTCTGTTCTTGCCTTTGCATTTGATTGCCGCCGCTTATCTGGTTTCTGACCCAAGTTCATTTGACTTTGTTTGTCATCTCTTGTGTGGTCTGACCTTTGCGTACTAAGCAACAATAACTCTGTGTAGAAGTTCTGGGGCAGAAACTACCGGTGAGCACATCTAATGCAAAGTAGAAAAAAAGGGGCTGCTATAGGGGAAAAGCAAAAAAAAAAGATTATTGAATCTGACATTAGAGTTTTATTCACTGGAAGGTGTATGCAGCTTGGCGTCTATGGAAAATGACAGATGCAGAGTCCTTACCTGACCACGATCAATACACCTATCATCCATACCGACTCCTCAGAATAGCTTCCCACACACCACTTCTGTGGCTGTGTACGGTGGCCATCTTGAAATTGACTCTGGCGCCAGGAGGGTTGCAAACCAGCACCGGAGATGTTGAACCACCAGCGCTAGGTGCCGCGTGTATTAAGTGAAGGTCTAAATGTATAATTTCATTTAATAAACGTTTTTAAAATGTGCGCTGCAGTCAATTGGTTAACCCCAGTGCTAGGCGCTGAGGAGTGTGAAAAATAAGTTTAAATGGATTTATAAATATAAATAAATGTAAATGTGTGTGTGTAGGTGTTGCAGCGCCAGTAGTTAACTCCCGTGCAGCGCTAAAAGGTTTAACTCCAGGCGCTAGGAGCCAGGAGTGTAAATATGTGCAAAATGTTTAAGTGGTTAAATGTGATGTGTATATAAGAATAAAAAAAGTACTTACCTTGGTCCAGAGCGGGCTGCAGGAGCAGCCCTTGATTCTGCATCTCCTGGAAGCTATCTTCAGTAGCTGTCGGAGGGACTTTCTTACTAGCCTCATGGATGCAAATGATCCAGGAGATGCAGCATCCTGAAGTTTAAAGAGCTTCAGCTAGTGCTAGGGCATGGGGTTGCTACTCCGGACCATCATTTCTCTCCCTCTGATATTGTTCTTGGCAAGAAGGGAGAGCCAGAACCAGGGAGCAGGGTCCCTGGATGTAGTTTTAGGTGGGAGATGTGGGAAATTGAAAAGATAAATCTCTTGCCTCAGACAGACAGGTAGCAGGGAGGAGAGTGGGCTGAGCCCCCTTCTCCCTAGCAGCTTGTGGACACGGGGGGAGGGAATACACTCCCTCTTCCACTGGCTTCAATGCTAAAAACTGTTAACCCCTCTGGAATGATTCACCTGCAGGTTGTATGAATCAGTCCAGATTGGTTAATGGGGCAGGATTACCTCCTCCCAAGCTAGTCTACAAAACTGTATAAAAAGAGACCTGTTGTACACTGGAATGTATTATACCATCTGTACTTCTGAAGATCCCTAGTACTTTAAACTAGTGGATGTAGCTGTCCTTATAAGGGCTATTTGGGCTAATAAATCATCACTTGATTTGATGACTACTTACTCTGCTGAAATTCCTGTGACCTGCAGATTAGACCAAATCTAATCCGTTATCCGGCTGTTCTGAGGTTGTGATCCTGTATCCAGTTACAATGTTCGGCCCACTACCTTGCAGCTCTGGCCAGTATGATAGGCCAAAGGGACTATCCACAGCAACCCTGATCTGAAGACAAGAGGCCAGGTGTCACTCACCAGACTGTGAGTGCTTCTTCCCGTATGTTTAGGAACCGTGGCCGTCCACCATCCTGAGGGTCTGCGCATGTGCAGCCCTTTCAAACCTTCAGTATCTGTTCCTTTTAGTTAATTGGCTGATCAGGCAACACTCCCTATTTAAAGCACCTGCTGTCTATACCTCGTTGCCTGATCTTGGAGTCTCATTCCCCATGAGCCTCTGAAGGTGTTCCTGTGTTTCCTCGTGTATTCAGCCCAGCTGATTCCTGTGGTTTCCAGACCACTTCAACTCCCTTGTGGTTTCCAGACCACTTCAACTCTCCTGTGGTTTACAGATCACTTCAACTCTCCTGTGTTTCATCGTGACTACTCCAGCTGATTCCTATCCACTGCCTCCGTGCACTACAGTTATCAGCTCACTTCAATTTTCCTGTGTTTCATCGTGACAACTCCAGCTGATTCCTATCTGCTGCCTCCGTGCACTACAGTTATCAGCTCACTTCAACTCTCCCGTGTTTCATCGTGACTGCTCTAGCTGATTCCTATCCGCTGCCTCCGTGCACTACAGTTATCAGCTCACTTCAACTCTCCTGTGTTTCATCGAAACTGCACCAGCTGATTCTTATCCACTGCCTCCGTGCACTACAGTTATCAGCTCACTTCAACTCTCCCGCGTTTCATCGTGACTGCTCTAGCTGATTCCTATCCGCTGCCTCCGTGCACTACAGTTATCAGCTCACTTCAACTCTCCCGTGTTTCATCGTGACTGCTCTAGCTGATTCCTATCCGCTGCCTCCGTGCACTACAGTTACCAGCTCACTTCAACTCTCCTGTGTTTCATCGTGACTGCTCTAGCTGATTCCTATCCGCTGCCTCCGTGCACTACAGTTACCAGCTCACTTCAACTCTCCCGTGTTTCATCGAGACTGCACCAGCTGATTCCTATCCACTGTCTCTGTGTTCAACAGTTCCAGCTTACCTCAACTCTCTCGTGTTTCATCGTGACTGCACCTGCTGATTCCTATCCGCTACCTCCGTGTATCTGCAGTGTCCTGCTTATCGCTACTCTCCAGTACTCCTCGTGTCTGCAGCCAGCTGATCCGCTCTCCGTGCTTCTACAGTGTTCCTGCCTGTGTCAACTCGCCTGTCTGCATTGGATCAACGCTCCGCTGCTGTCTTCTCTGCCTTACCACTTCTACTCTTCAGTGATCTCCAGACGACCAGTCCTATATACTACTGCTTCCTGAGTATTGTTTCCATCGTTGCTGGTCTACCTACCTGTGCGCTGCACCTACTTGGATTCCGCTTCCATTTCCCTGGGACTTCGCATCCTGCCGGCCTCCTGCTGCTCAGATATCCCTGCACTCCTTTCTGACAGCCTGCTCTTCTGAACCACGGTATGCATACTTATCATTGACTGTGCTCGTGTATTGCATACCTTGCTGGACTGAGTTATTCTTCTCTGGAGTTGCCTATCCACTGAGACTATTGCCATCATTTGACTGTGTTACCTTGTAGTCTGGATAATTCCTGTGACTTTGTATATTTGTGCAGTGCTGCTCAGTTATTAATACTTTGTGCACATCATCGTGGGATCAAGTTCAGTGTGCCCGTGTATACTCTGCATTACATTTATCTCCCCGTGCTCCTCCTCACATATATATTTCAGTGGTACAACTTGCTAGAGGCAGACCACTGATTCCTGTTCCTGTGTCACCTGTTTCCAGTATCCTTCCACATAGCAGTGGTACAACTTGCTAACGCAGACCACTGACTCTCCGGATACCTCCACCTGGATTCCATTCCTTCACATAGACAGCAGTACAACTTGCTAAACGCAGACCGCTGACTCTCATCACCTCCTCGTTATTTCTGGACATTCCTCCTCACTATAGCAGTGGTACAACTTGCTATCCGCAGACCACTGACTACCCTCATGTTTCCTTTGTCCATTCAGTTCCTCGTGTACTATTACCTAAATATTACCAGTGCTGCTAGTCATAGACTTTCCACGAGCATTCTCTACCATCTGCTGTCTCCTGTTCCGTGATCACCCCGCTACCAGAGTACCATTTTACCACCTATATTGCTCTGGTAAGTCCATCACCTGGTGATCCCTGGGTAAAGACTCCTAGTGCCCGTGACACCAGGGGTACCAGCCCAAGTGTACCAGCAAGGTGGTACACTAGCAGTGAGAGTTACCCAAGAGGAGGCGGTTCTGGACGCCGTAAAGGAGTCCAGTGGTGGCATTATCATAAGCCCCTCCTACTATGTTTAGAGAGGCACATTTGGGATAAAGAAAAGGGACAGTGGGAAGGCAAACCCAGACGGTCCACAACACAACAGACAGGGTAGCATAGGCGGTCCATCCTGTTACAGCTTCAGTCTAGAGGTGAAACAGTGGCGCCAAAATTCAAACGGCCAGAGGTGAGCCCTAATTGGCTCACCATCCTGGCCAATGACTGATAGACAGCAAATCTGTACAGATTTGCAGTCACCAATGCAATGGAAACACGGCCAAAAGAAAGAAAGAATCCCGACATCGACGATCTGGTAAATGCAATCTTCTTTTCTTATTATCTTGGCCGGTTCCAGCCATGTCCTACTGGTGGATCCTCTTGACCCTCTTCGGGGGCGCTGCTACAATGGGCCTCACTGTCATAGAGCATTAGTGCTGGTCAAAGTAGATGCTCATGTTAAGGGTCACTAAAGCAAGTGCTGAAACTATACTCATGGCAGTTATACCAAATGCTCATTGTACCATAGTCAAAACAAAATTCAATTCATCTGGTATTTCTTAAAACCAATGTGAGTTACAGTTCTTGTTATAGTTGATATCTATTAATATATATTTACTAAAGAGTTGTTGCTGCATTCATGTTTCAGGATGACACATAATAGACAGATGTTAAAACTGCAATCCCATTAAACAAATGAGGTTTTTTAACATAAAGCAGAAGAATGTTGATGTTTACCATTTTCCTTTGTTTTTTCTTCATACTGCTATTAATGATTTTTAATTCTAGACTACCACCGCAACTGCAGTCACATGATGCTTGATGTAGTGAGCAGAGAGGCTTTGGAACTCCCCTCTGAGCTCTACCTGCTCAGTGTCATCCTCCTTCAACCACCTCTGCCACCACCTGACATGTTGAGAGCTGTGTGCCTGTGTCTATGTAGCAGATTGACTGTGTCTTTATGGTTGCCAAAGGAGTGAATGATTTGTAAGAAGAGTGTTAAGAAACTAAAAAATTGTAGAGAAAGATCCCTGTTTTCCATGTATTGTATTATTCCATCTGAACTTCTAGATGATCACTAGTACCTTATACTAGTGTGAAACTGTTCTTGTTAGAACCTCTTGAGCTAATAAAGATCAATGCTTAAGGATCCTGCTTTGCACCTACTTACCTGCTGTAATTACTATAACGTACAGACTAGATCAATCTAATCTGTTATCCGGATTTTCTGAGGTTGGGACCCAGCGTCTATTAACAGCATTCTTCCCCCTGCCCTGCAGCTCTTGCCAGTGTGATACTCCCCGGGGATACCATCTACAGCAACTCTGATCTGAAGGAAGAGGTCAGGGGTACCAGCCCAGGTGCCCAGCAAGGGGATATACTAGCAGCAAGAATTACCCAGAAGAACGCAGTTCTAGGTCCCGGAGATGGAGCATAGTGGTGGCAACTACGTTTAGAGGGGCGCAATTGGGATAAAGAAGGGGACACTGGCAAGGCAAGGCCAGACGGTTCCTAGCAACATGACAGGGTAGCACAGGAGGTCCATCCTGTCAGAAATGTATTGTGCATTTTTTTTTAAAAAATGCACATAAATTGGGTACACGTCTCAACTACAACTGGATCTGAAGAGACATTTCATGTTAAATACAGGTCTTGTTATACTCTGCCTATACGGCACTTGCCATATTGAGACAGACACAACACACTGCTGGTTACATACAATACATATGTTAAATATAAAGTCCCATGAGAACGCACTGCAAAAAAAAGTTTACTATTATCATCACTTGTTAATAATATTGTCATTAATGAAAATCCATTTAAAAAAATTATTTTTTCATTTCCCCCCATAAAATAAATTTCTAACAATGGGCCTGATTCATCAAGGTACGCAAGCTCATACGTATCTGCGTTGCATACTTTGAGTGACGCAAAAACTTATGCGAATGAAATAAGTACCTCAAACTGCAAAAACACACACTCCTGTGGTCCTCTATTTTATTATTATTATTTTAAATTTTTATTTACAGGGCGCCACTAGGTGGCCGTAGCGCCGTACAGGGACAAGCGAAATTACAATACGAGGTGAGACAACACAGTACAGTAAACAATAAGCACAGTAACTCAGTGAGCTCAAAGCACAGCTAGAGGGGCAGAGGAACACTTAAGGAACAGAAATAAGCAGCGCAAACACAATAAAACACACCCACCTGCGGATCTTTAAACATGGTACAAGCACAAGTGACGGATCTCTAGCGATTGATGGGAAGTTAAGCAATGTATACGTCATTCCTAATGTGGGAGGGACGAACAGTTTGGTTACACAGAACACAACACAATGCCTGGGGCTTATTTTTATTTCTATGGGGCGGGCAGCACGGTGGCTAAGTGGTTAGCATTTCTGCCTCACAGCGCTGGGGTCATGAGTTCCATTCCCGACCATGGCCTTATCTGTGTGGAGTTTGTATGATCTCCCCGTGTTTGCGTGGGTTTCCTCCGGGTGCTCTGGTTTCCTCCCACACTCCAAAAACATACTGGTTAATTGCCTGCTATCAAAATTGACCCTAGTGTCTGTCTGTGCATGTGTATGTTAGGGAATTTAGACTGTAAGCTCCAATGGGGCAGGGACTAGTGTGAATGAGATCTATGTACAGCGCTATGGAATCAGTGGCGCTATATAAATAAATGGTGATGATGAGGATCCTTTCTGTCTGCTACTAAGAAGGTGTGTTCAATTAATCATGTTCAAGGACATTTTTGTGTGCAAATAGTTCATGTGCAGTTTGGTGTGTGTTTTTCAATCTGAAGTATAACTTAGTGGTTAAAGAAATGAGCTGGCAAGGACAAGGTGATGAGTTTGAACCCTAAATGATGCCTGTATGTGGCTTAACTTTGTCTATTTCCATGTTTCAGAGTATGTATTAAACTCTGTCACTTATCTAAGAGTGCTTTAGTATATGTTTTGTTGTGTAATATGGCATGTTGATCAGTGAGGTCAGCTACAACAGAGAAAAGCAGTTGGTCAAAATAACTCGATTACAAAGACATAGGAAATCTCTACTGGCATAAGTGAAAAAACGTAAGTGGCCAGTGGCCAGTGGTCAGAGTAGCATAGGCGGTCCATTCTGTCACATTTTTCTTCAAGTTATCAGTTCTACATTGGTGGTCTAATATAGATAACAAGTCTATACCCTCCGGTCTAATCCATTAATGCTTCTATGAAGAAAACGACTTTTCCACATAAGTCCTGGTAATGTTTAATGAAGTTTATTTGTAATGTGAACGTCTTTCAGATGGCCATAGTTTGGGTAGCTCTTCAATAAACGTTGTGTGACTTATTTTCTACAAGGTTATATCATTCTTTAATATGCATGCTGAAAACTGCTAGAAACTCTCTGCATCATCATTTATATTTATAGCGCCACCGATTCCACAGCGCTGTACATTAAATATATATACACTAATATATTGTGTCTAGAGCTGTGCGTTGACCACCTTGTTTTGGTTTTGGATGTGGTTTAGGTTCTAAAACGTCTTCATATTTTGGTTTTGTTACAGGTCTTGCCCAAAATGCTGAGAGGTTTTGGTTTTAGATAAGGATTTAATTAAAAATTGAGAAAAATAGGCATTATGATGTGATTTTGAGCTGTTTTTGCTCCTTTACTATGTATAGCATTAATATTCATTTACAATCATTCCAGGCTATTTTCTAATGATCTCTTCATACCCAGGGGAGGGCTGGCAAACATTAACCTCGGGGGCAAGACTAGACTCATTAGCCTATTTTAAATGAAAAAAAATTCAGGTGGCCCTGTGACCCAGCCCAAGGTAGCCTACTATGGAGCCAGCTCAAAGGGCAGAGGCCAATGACCAATCAGTTATATTTTTCATACCACCACCTCTAAATATCCACTTTGACCACTGTGTACATATATATCTTATATTTAGAGATAATCCAGTTATGTGTCCGGGATTGAGAGCCATCTGATGATAACTACAGATGGTTTGCAAATGAGTCTAATATATTTTCATACTGTGATCCACACAGGTTCCTGTGTTTATTCTGACAAATTTCCAAATATGTTGATCAGAGTTAGTGAATGAGATTTTTAAAGATTTGCTTATCTCTAGCAATGAAAACAAATACATTTACAAGTAAATGGTAGTGTGGCTGAATCACTTATAAATAACTAATTGTATAAATATATTTAAATTATTAGCGCAGTGTGCTAAATTATATCATTGCAAGTGTACTGATTTTGATACTGTGTTATATTTATGAATTAGAAATGTACTGAATTCTGATGCAATAGGCATTCGTTTGAGGAAATCTGTCTGTAGCTTTGAGGGGAAATCCGCTTTAAGTCTAAGTAGACCTTTTTCATGTGAAGTGCCAAACACTTGCTTTAACCTGTATACACAGGAGGGGTCGCTGCCTTTCTGTCATGTGTTCGAGTGGGTGGCAGACACTCTTTTTAGGGAGCTTACCCTCCCTAAACTTTCCCTTACTTTCTGTCTTGTGTGGGTTTTCATCTTGCAGCTCAGAACCTGTCCGAATAATGCAAGCAGCAAGTGATTGAGGATATCTCAGACTGATGTGAATTTTGTAAAAGTTTAAAATTGTGCTAACTCCAAATCTGGAGGAGATATCACATCCTGCTGTTAATCTTTGAGTTAAACATTTCAGGCTTTTTGGAGCCTGGTTGGAAAAGGAGGCTGATTTACACTCTGCCAGGCTGTATCCAAAACTGTTTGACAATATACACTAGCAGCAAGCATTACCCAGAAGGACGTGTTTCTAGATGGGGCAGCACGGTGGCTAAGTGGTTAGCACTTCTGCCTTACAGCACTGGGGTCATGAGTTCAATTCCCGACCATGGCCATATCTGTGAGGAGTTTGTATGTTCTCCCCGTGTTTGCGTGGGTTTTCTCCGGGTGCTCCGGTTTTCTCCAACAATCCAAAAACATACTGGTAGGTTAATAGGCTGCTAACAAATTGACCCTAATCTGTGTGTGTGTGTGTGTGTGTCTGTCTGTGTGTGTGTGTTAGGGAATTTAGACTGTAAGTCCCAATGAGGCAGGGACTGATGTGAGTGAGTTCTCTGTAGAGCGCTGCGAAATTAGTGGCGCTATATAAATAAATGGTAATAATAACAATAGGTGCCGCTAAGGAACTAGGTGGTGATGGTGGCAGCAAAAGCCATTTATATTGCAGTTAGAGGGCGCATTTGGGATAAAGAAAGGGCCGGTCAGAGTAGCATAGGCGGTCCACTCTGTCACAGATTGATAGCAAAAAATAATGGGCGCTTGATAATACATATATCATTTATTAGATTTGGTATATAATTAGATCATTATTAAAATTCATATCATGGTATAAATACACACATATAAAAGTTATGGACTCCAAAATCCTCAGAAAACTTGTTGAGATCTCACTCTTATATTAAGAGATCTTATTAATAATCTACAATAGCATTATTATGATTTTTATATAATTTTGTACACACCTTTGCTTTGTTTAACAAGAATAATATACTTAAACTGAGTACAATAATAAAGTACTAATAGGGAGGACTGAAACATGTTCCAGTTTCGTTGTTCGTGATTGGCGTACATAACCTAACAATCTCCAGCACAGGCATTCTCACTGTAGGGGTGGGGTTCACGCCTGGTCAACAATTATAGCAAAGTTGTGTCTATCTATCATCAAGTCTTCGACACCCAGACCTCACCACTTAAGATTCTTTTCAACTACTGCATTTGTTAGGGTGACTGCCTAGATAAAAGTACACTAACAACTGAGGCTGAAACAATAATCCCCTTATTATCTGCATTTTAGCAAGGTTTTTCTTGTAAAGGGAAGTTTCCCTTTACAAGGCAGCGCCGCTTTAAGTTTAAGCGCTGAAGACGCCGATCTCGCCGGAGTTGAAGAATCCGGACATTGATACATTTACCCCCAGGTTTTTTAAAGCAAATGGGCTCCAGGAATACACTACATTTGCTGCAGCCTAGCTCTGCACTACTTATCTGATTACACAGGACATTGCAATTAGGTAATTCCTTTAATTCCCTCATTTTTGCTATTTTACTCATAAATCCCAATACTTACCAAAATATTTTTCTTTCTCTCTTTTCATGGCATTATCTTTAGGACTATATCATCCCTCACCAATCCTGCAACACACTTCTGTTCACATTGCCCCTTCCTTATTTCACTCACCTCTAGTGAACACTCATGAACTCTTTTCCTATTTAAATTCAATAACTTTAACAGCCTCAACCTGCCGCCAGAAACTAAATAGACACACATATTACAATCATCTTTCCTAGCATTCTTCCTCCCTGCTTCTATTAGCTGGTGATATATCACCTAACCCAGGTCCCCCTCAATTCTCCAACACGCATATATCTGGACACTACAGAAATCCAGCAAACCTCAAACACATCACCTGTCTCCCCTCTCTTCCAAAGTCCTTTAAATGTGCCCTTTGGAATGCATGCTCTGTTTGTAATAAACTTACCTCCGTAAATAATCTCTTCCTCTCATACAACCTGAACCTTCTAGCAATAACAGAAACATAGGTCACTCAATCAGACACTGTCTCACCTACAGCCCTTTCACATTGTGGTCTCCATTTCATCCACACCCCCAGACCAGGAGGCAGACAAGGAGGTGGGGTTGGACTACTTCTCTCCCCACAGTGCATGTTCACAGTTCTACCAAATGTCCCATCACTCACTTTCACATCTTTTGAAGTACATGCTGTTAGGATGTTTAAACCGTTCTCTATGTGTGTTGCTGTCATCTATCGCCCCCCTGGTCCACACCAACAATTTCTCGAACACTTCTTTGCGTGGCTCCCTCACCTCTTATCCTCTGACATCTCCACCATCATCATGGGTGATTTCAACATCCCTATTTCTAATCCACATTCCAATGATGCTTCCAAACTACTCTCTCTATCATCCTCACTTGACCTCTCACAGTGGATTGAATCCGCCACTCATCAGGATGGCCATTGTCTTGATCTTGTTTTCTCTAGACTATGCTCAGTTTCTGATTTCCTTAACACTACTTTCCCCCTCTCAGATCACCACCTTATTAGCTACTCGCTCACCCCCCGTTTTTGACCCTCTCAGGTGTCAAACTCTTCCAACCCTCCTCACAACCGCAGGAATATCAACTCTATTGATCTTCAACAGTTTTTCACCTCTCTCCAACACCTTCTCTCCCCAATTTCTACATTCTCCTCCCCTGATCGGGCATTACCTCATTTTCACCAAACCCTAGCAACTGCCCTGGATCAAGTGGCTCCAGCAACACTACATACTTTGTGTAGACTTTGTTGCCAACCGTGGCACACTAAAGTAACATGATCTCTACAAAAACTTTCTCGTAAAGCAGAACGTCACTGGCGTAAATCTTGAACCTCTAATGAATTCATTACATACACTGATATCTACCACTCCTATAGAAATGCTCTGGACACTGCTAAACAAACATACTTTCAATCTCTCATCTATGCTGAGGCTTCCAACCCCAAATGCCTTTTTAACACCTTTAAATCTCTTCTGAATCCTCCTGCCCCAAATCTTCCAACTACCATTAGTGCCCAGGATCTTGCTTCCTATGTCAAGGACAAAAGAGATAAGATCAGACTTGAAATGGTATCATCTCCCTCGACAAGCAATCAGCTCAATTCCTTTGTAGTGTAAGGTCCCTAAACGGAGATGTGCCTCACAGGGCGACTAACTCCTAATACCTCCGAATTTACCACGATCCGCGTGGATGACTGGATCCTACCTCGGTCCCTGATTGGGGTTTCTCCGGACGCCCGCAGGTAACACCTAAGAGGGAAAACACAGTTAAACCGAGCCTACCAAGTAAGGGCTGTCTGAGACTACGGCAAAGAACAAGGACACGGTCAGTCCAAGCTCACTTGCCGCCTCCTCACTTTGTTCTTGCCAAGACGCGGGGGACTACAGGCACTTAAGACCAAGACTAGTCCGAAGACTAATCCCGCCTCAAGTACCTCACACACCTGCCGGTGAGGGCCTAACCGAAAGGAGGAATCGAGCGTGATACTCACCGGGACACTCCCACTTCCGATCCGGTTCCTCTGCGCCTTCCCGACTCCTGCGGATGACAAGAACACACAGCCTCCCTCTACGCTCTCAGTGAGACTAAGATGGCACCCACAAAACTGAACTGACTACAACAGCGACCCGACCCTAACAACGTTCTAATGGTCGGCAACGCAACTAAGTCAAACCACTATGACTAACTAGGTGTGGTGCACTAACGGAACTGCTCACTTACACACTACGGGGAACACCAGCCGGTGTTCACGGACTAAACCGGAGGGCGGTTCCTAACCCCCTCACCCAGGTCGTACCAAGAAGCTGCCTTCTTGCTATGGGTTCCCCACAGACCCTAAGGACCGGTTCTTTAAGCCCGGCTGAGGCTCAGTAGAACAGCACACTAACCCGCGGGCCGACTGCCGCACGGAACAGCCGATCGAACTGAACCGCCCGACTGCCTGTACTCGGGTATCTCACACGTGTCCCTACGTCCGGAACCACAGGTCCACCTGCACGGAACCGGCCTTGAGGACCCTTGATCAGAACCACGGCCGCCCCTGGAACTGCCTCAAGGTGTGCTGCACTGCCACCAACTCACTCAGCCACCCCCTCTGGGTACCAGTGTGACCCCGGGGACCTAAGGGACAGGAAAACTACGTGTGTTCTCCCCTGACTATGTGTATGCTGGTAACTACACTTGTCCCCACAGCACGGGTTAGCACAGGAAACCACAGAAACAAGAGCCTACCTTTAATGGGGGCCTGACGTCTTGCCCCTGGACACAATTACAATTACAATTACATAGCACACCCAAAATACTGTAATTCAACAATACCCGCCTCACAGACAGAATACAATATACAGTACTTTGTAAACTACTTACCAGAGCACACCGCTGTTAGCCAACCAGCTACAGCACCACAGGAGCCTCCGCTCTACTGTACCTCCTAACCACGTGTGCTCACCTCACACAGGACCGCGCCTACACTCACGAGGCTCGCACGCCTCTACCTCATCACCACCAGGGCCGTCTGCCCTTCACACCATGGGCCTCTGCCCAGCTACACACAGAGCCTTGTGCTCTGATTAATGGGCCTCAGCCCCCTCTCTACCTCAGGGCTCTGAGCCCACTAACTAGGGCCTTGTGCCCTGCTACCTAGGGGTCCTAGCCCCTGCCTGAGGCCTGTGGCCTCCCTGACTGACTGAGGGCCTTGTGCCCTTAATAGCCTACGGGCTACCAGCCCCTGTGGCCTTCCTATGGCCTCTAGGCCACTAACTACCTAAGGGCCTTGTGCCCTTGTACACCTGGGGCTCTCATGCCCCCTACCTAACTAACAGGGGCTTGTCCCCGTTATCAAAATGGCCTACTGGCCCACTAAATAGTCAGGGGCCTAGTGCCCAGGTCCCTGGGCCTTGTGCCCCTAATTTAGTGTGCCCACGGGCCTTGTGCCCGACTTTATTTAGTGTGCTGCGGGCGTGGACCCGGGAGAGGAGTTGCCTGGCAAAGGCCTTACCTGGTGCTTTCTTCGGGGAGCTTCTCCTGGACTCCTTCCCCGTCTGCCGCTGCTTCCACGCTCTGCCGCCGGCTTCTTGTTTTGATCACGCCGGTCATCAGGCAGCAGAGGCGCTCTTAGCCCTAACAAGGGCTCTCTGCCGCCACTGCTGGTCTCCGCTGTCTTCTCTTCTGTTCTTGATCCCGCAGCTCTCCGCGACACGTCCTCTTCCTGCTCTCTCCGCCGACGAACTAACCAACATGGCGGCGTGCGCGCCGACTTAAATAGTCGGCGCCGCGCTAACGTCATCACGTAGCGTTGACGCGACGCCACGTGACGACATGGCGGGTCCGGATTGGCCCGTCGCCATTCTTCCTTTTGAAATGGCCGGGAGGTGAGCCCTGATTGGCTCACCCTCCCGGCTGAACCGAGGGAACCGCCGCCCGAGGGACGACGACGGCCCCGTCCAGGTAAGTCCTCCACAGTAGCATGCTCTGACACTCTCTCTTCATTTGATCCCACAAATGAAGAGGAAATTTCTACTCTCTTCTCATCTTCCTACTCTACGTCCTGTCCTCTTGATCCCATTCCCTCACAAATTGGTAGGTCCCTGTCTCATGTGCTCATTTCCCCTGTAACTAAAAGCTGTAATCTATCTCTTTCTACTGGTATTTTTCCATCACTATTCAAGCATGCAGTGATTACTCCCATTTTAGAAAAACCTAAATTCTGACCCTAACTCTCTCGCAAATTACCGCCCCATCTCTCAGCTCCCATGCCCCTCTAAGCTTCTTGAGAGAATTACCTACACTCTCCTCACACACTTTCTTACAGCAAACAACCTGTTGGATCCTCTTCAGTCAGACTTTTGCTCCCAATACTCCACAGAGACTGCGCTGACCAAGGTTGTCAATATTATTTAATGACCTAAAGGGGGCACAACAATTAATTTATTATCTAAAGGGGCACTATTAATATTTAATGATCTAAAGGAGGCGCTACTATTAGCTATTGATCTAAAGAGGCACTATTATTTATTTAGTAATTATGAGGACAGCACCTGTAGCTCACACTTGTTGCTCTACAAGCCATAGTATGCCGGCCATGTGTGTGCTGGTGCTTCTAGTTCTCGTTTTACAGCATGCAAGAACACTTATGGCCAGTCAGCGCATTCTTTCATATATGAAGCTAATGGAGGGATAGATAGATAGATAGATAGATAGACAGATAGATAGATAGATAGAAATACACTTCAAAACAAAAGACACATGCAACCAGTGTGTACTTAGAGCAGATACACTGGGTTAAGCATATCATCCAAGATTAACTATCAGGAAAGATGGTTTGCAAATGAGGCTGAGATATTTTCACACTGTGTCTCATTTGTAGCATTTTGTGGTCAGACTCATATCCAGAGAATTTCCTGTGTTTATTTAGCTTAGAGACATGTTCAGTGAAATTTTAAATATTCTTATTTGCATTAATATTAAAAGCATATTTGACAAGGTGACAGTCAATTAAGGACAACTCCAAACACGCACAGGTGCAATGTACATTTCGATTTGTGATTTAATATGCCAACTTTTGAAAGAAATATAATTATTATTGTAATTCACCACAGAGCTCCACAGCACCAGGTAGCAAATACAGCCTTTTTATTAGGGGAGCATGTGGACTTGTGATTCAAGAAGGTGGTGTCTGTGGGGCTAGCATATTCTGACGGAACAGTTTGTAAGATCTGGGGGTGTTTTCTTGCTTAGACTAGGAGCAGGAATACATTTATATATTTATATATGAATATACTTATACACCCAAATACAAAAACAAAAAGAGTTAATTTTCTGAGTATCTATAGGGAATCAAATGTTTTGCAAGGGGCCATATGTTGTGTGACATTTCCTAGCCTGAACACGAAGGTGGCTGGTGGGATTGCTAAACTTGGAAGTAAAGGGGCAGCTTGATCAGAACATGGCAGTTCTGCAGCCAGTGGTCAGCTGTTGCCCAATACGGACATGCTGAGTTTTTTAATATTTTCATTGTGTGAGTTTTTAAATTCCCCTCATATATGTTACTGATAACATACATGGTAACACACATTCTGACAAGTCTGATAAAGCAAGTATAAGATCTTCTCTTTCAAACACATTGATGTGGACTAATCCAAAGAGGTAAATGTGTCCTTTAGCAAAGAAGCAAACAGTTATATACCTTTAGCAAATCACACTACATAGGTGTGGTAACCTTTACTCTACTTTTACTTTTACAGTTTCCCTTACATGCTAATATCAGTCATCTGCCTTTACTCCTAATTATCATTGATTAATAAAATATAAGAACTAGAACATTCAACATTTGCTAATGAAATGTGTTATCCTGGTAAATTATATATTCACCACTATTTATGTTCCCTGAAACATAAAGAGGGAGTCTGTTTAGTTGTCACTAAATCACCTTTCTTCAGACCATTGCAACTTTTAACCACTCATTTCTTAAGTTAACTTCTTAAAGGGACATATTTAAAAACAGTTTATTTCAAATTTGATATGAGCATAATGTACTGATTCATTCATATAATACTAACCATAAGCAGTCAATATTATATCTCACAGGTTGCCTTCCTCATCATTGTATAAAACGTTTCTACATTGTTGGTGGTCTATTTACAGTAAATAAATGTGTACTAAAATCATTGTGTATCTCTGATTACACAATATATTTATTTGGTCACTGTTTGCATCTTACCTGGGTAATTGATAGTCATATGCAAGCTGTAACAAGCCTGTCAAAATGGCAGCTGAACTCCATTTTTGATGTTCATATACTTTAAAATGTGTATTACTTTAAAGGTTTTAGTATACAAGGCAGAGTCAAGGCAATGCCAACTTATCTTGCCAGGGTGTTGTCTGAGTGCTTAACTGCGCAAACACAGGAATGTATTCTTCTTATCTCTATGGTACCAATTGAGAGCCTGACTTCATTTATATAACCAAGTGATTTTGCAATGCTTATATAATCAAGGCCTTTCTGAAATTTTCTACACACTTCTAGTTAGGGAGTTGTCTTTGGGCCTACTGCACATGCTCAAACTTGCTTATCAGTATTAAACCAATAGAAAGTCCAAGAATATGTTTATACATTATATGCAAATGATGTTAGGGTCCTCGTCAATAAATGCAAGGTAATTGCGACATAATGTTGCCTCAGCTTGGGTCACTGCAGCGATACTAAGCACATCTGTTGTTTCCAGTTTATTTTCGTAGCTTTTGAGTTTACATGCCATTAGCTGCACGGAGAAAGGCGGGGTGCTAGGAATAATCGATAATCTGTGATTAAACATATCTACTGGACAATCTGTTCTCAGCTAAGTATTTCTCAGCTAAGTATTTTCTTATATGTACTCTTTGTACTCATTTTATTCTAACTTTTTGTATCACATTATGCTTTACATATTATTAACTCTTTTATATTAATTCTTTACATTAAATAAACTATATACCTGTTAGACAACAGGAGTGTCACGTGTTATTAATCCATTGCACCCCATGCCCACAGTTTCCAACCTAAAAGACAAGCTACTTACAATCCCCATAAAACCACAAATAGAAGTTCGAGATTTAATTCCCAGTATTAGCTTGTTGTGGTTCAAAAGAATTGTATGCCTAACTATGGGTTTGTAATGATCTGTATACAGCATACAGTCCCTGCCTCCTGGACATATGGACTTTACTATTTGTTCATTTTGTGTGTTTCTTTTCATATATTGCAGCAGTACCTCTGATCACCAGAGGTGCTGCTATTGTGCCTTTTATGTTGCATTAGGGGTTAACCCGTTTTCCAATCATCCCATGCACCTGGGTGTGTCCTCATTTCCCATATATATACCTGTTCCTCCCCAGCACACATAGCTGGTTATTGTTGTCCTATTCTGATGTCATATCCTGTGTTACCTGTGGATTCTTCCTCCTGCCTTGCTCCTCTGGTTCATGCTGCCTGGAATCTGTTCATACCCCTGCTTCCCTGCATTAGCTGTGTACCTGCTTGTTTCTGGACATTTATATTATTTCCTGCATCAGCCTGCACCTGGTAATTACCACTACTCCTGACTACCTGTTATTTATACTTGTCTGCAAATAAACACAGAGTGTTTTCACCTATCCATGACTCCTCAGCTGTATTTCTACTCTGATCTGTGACAGGGTTAAAACCTGAGAGGGGGAGACCATCATCTGTTGCTACATTTTTGTGTTCTACCCTTAATGTATATTTGTATAGAGAGATCCAACTGTGAGTTCTTACCTGCAGAGATTGTCGAATACCAACATATGCCACAGTTCATAAAAGCTAAAATTCTTGGAATCTCTCTTTAGCCTTATATCACTACTCATCAATAATATACAACAACCGACCCGTCACTTTCTTTGTGATTTTGTGGTATCTCAGGGCTTCTCTACTGGGTGATAGGAGACTGAGCAAGCAGGTTAAATTTAATAAATCAAAACTTATGACCTCTTGTGTGGAGGTAATATCATGTTTGAGGTGCATTCTGGTAAGAAGTTAGGCCAGTATGAAGGAAGCCTGACTAGGAATGTTTTTTGTAAATAAAATTTGTAAAATCACATTCATATTTACACAGGCTTTTTGGTGCTGACATCACAGGAAAAAATGGGTTGTGGGCCCCTGAAGCATACTTTTTTTTTATTTCCTAAGCTATGAGCATTTGTATATATAGGAGCTCATTTAGAGTTCAACATATAGTAGTTTTTCTTGCATAAGAAACCCAGGTCTACACTGTACATTCACACACAATATGTGTATGCTTACATCAATATATAGATTAGGTGCACAATTGGCTCACATCTCCTTACCCCTGTCGGCATGCAAGGGTGGTTTAGTGTACACCAAGTACAGAGAAGGTATGTTCACATATTTGTGGCATAACCAAATGTGGATGCATCCGCATTTGAATCTTAAAGGCATCTCTTGCTGGTGCTGGAGGGCTGGTGGAATTATATCCAATAAAGATGATGCCTGTGAGCTCGATGCATCTTGTGCACATAAGCGCTCTTTTTTATGTGTGTCTTTTCCTACTTTCTTGCATTTCTGTGCTGCTACCGGTGGTGTTGTATGGTTGGAATGAGGACAGGGGAAGGTGGAGAAATGAAAGATGAACCAGTTACGGTAGATATTCCATGTCAGTTAGCTACTGGTAACCATGGCTGTCCACCATTTTTCTCAACTGCACATTTCCTTTGGTTCCTGGTTCTGTTAAAGCTTTCACTCTTGTTCTACAAGGGCAGCCCTACGGTCATCTGCCAACTTGGACTAGCTGTTTGCCTGGTAATTTTCTTTGGACCAAAGCTAACTGCTCAACACAGAGCCAGGACACTTGTTCACTTTGTTAGCTGAAGTTGTGGCAGTAGCTGCTGTCATCAAGGAAGCCACAGAGATCCCCAAAGGAGCGATGGTAACCGCAATGACAGTTGGACTTTCTGGGCCAGCAGTTGAATTGAGATAGTATTTCAGTAGAACTTCAAAACAACCCTGTTCTTGCTGTGGTGGCTGACTTGTCCCATTGGTTTATTACACTGCTTGATAACCTTCTCATCAGAAGAAACTAGAACTTCAAAGTCCCTTTCTTCTGTTGTTGTTGACATTAGACCATTAGACATTATTTTGTCTTCCTTCTGATTTTTTAGTTCCACAAGCATAATGTTACACATTTTGCACACTTTACTCTATTTTTACTAATCATTTGATTTACCTTTCTGGGGTATGTTACAAATCAATCATCTGAAAAAGAGATCTATTACCTTGTAGACCCCAGGAAATATCACTAAAGGATACATTAAACAAAACAGTACCTAGGACTGATTCCTAATGTGCTTCACTGATTACTAGCCCTTCATCCATGCTTACACCATTTACCAAAATCCTCTGGGCCTCATATAGAATTGGACGCATCCATTGAGATGCATCCAGCTGTACATAACTAGCAAACAGTATGTGTCAGCTGTACCTCAAGTCAAGTGGTCTTGACAAAACTTAATTGTGAAACGTGCATTGGCGTTCTTTGCTATGCATGACTAATCCATTATCAGAAATAATTACTTAGTTTGAATCAGCACCTTTATCAGCTTTTGGTAGGATACTGTTCAAACCCCAAGCAAAAAACTTGACAGTTAGTTTGCAATTTACTCCCTGTCACTGAATGTTTATTTATCCTTCTGAAACGAGACTAGGGCTATTGTCTCAGCAAACTAAGCTATGCCACAGCTCTGATTATCTAACTGCACCCTGTGGATACTATTAAAGTTATTTCATCGTTTTCTAATAACTATTGTCTATGCGATTTGTGTGGTTCCAAAGGACAAGCAATTTATTTAGCAAAAGAATAACAGTTTAATAATTAAGTACAACTGATACATACGCTGTGCGGTGCTGTGCTCTGCTGGATCCAGTTATACAGTCCTTCAGTCCTGAAGACTGTGGTCAGAGAGACTGCAAGCTGATTCCAGGGAGCAATATATATACATTTGGTGTTACAGTAAATATAATACAGATGACTTGGCAAGTTTCCATAGGTTTTTGGCTTCAGGAAGGTCCAGTGTAATGCAGTCCATAGGTCAGTTCAAACGACACCCTCCAAGGGTGGGGGTTAACTTTCAGAGGGTGGGGGGTCAGCTCTCCAGAAGATGAATACTAATCTTCCCACCAAGAACTACTTTAAACTGGTCTATTAGCATTACACAGACAATACCATTCCAATCATTTATTCACTATCATCCATAACTAGCATATGCAATGTGCGATCCTTTCAGCGAATGAACCGGACGTCTGCGGATAAATAGGGGATTAGAATGATACCAGACATGACATGTTTCCAGTGACCTAAACCTTAGATCTCACTAACATGTACATATAACCTTATAATATTTAACTATAAACTAAATAACAACTGTTCATAAACGACTGTGGATTGGAACTATTATAAAAATGAATTATATACATGTGGATATGTAAGTGCGAGTGTATGCGGCGTGCCTTATTTATCGTGCGATTGCGCCATGACACGTGGCGTACTGATCGCAATGGCACGGTAAAACAATATTAATCAATATACTTTCTTTTATTCGACTTTGACAATACTATTTGTTTATTCCGATCAGAATTATGATAATAGAACTGAGCAAAAGTAGCTTTGTTATAATTTAAACAGCTGACAACTTTTCATGTCAGCTGGATCTGAAACCAAACGACTATAATTAATCAGTCTGACTGACATTTAGCTGCAGCAGTAACATTATACTGGTTGCTTAAACGATATCAGAACAGGATTATAATTGATTTGAAGCAATATATTATTTCCACTAATTACTGATATGGGACAATATTACTGGAATATCAACATATTTATGTATATTATTGCTTGATTGGAGGTTGTCTCCCCCTAAGCTGATCATTTAAGATAAGGTGTTCTATTATTATATATTAGTAAGGAATAAGAGTCATGCACGGCAAGTTTTAAAACACTTTATTTTCACTTTTTCCCATTTATATTTTGCTGCTTTTTAGAATTAAACCTTTTATCCTTTATTGATAAAAGTTATGTTTTATTCCAATTATTTGTTATTTATTCATTTCAAATAAGATACCCAATACTACACAGTTCACCTTTAAGATCCAATTCTTTTTTATTCTTTTTGTGTACCTCAAGTGTCCATCATACACACCCACACCTAGTACTACCTACAGGTATGACTAGTGTAAGAAACATAAGGTGTCTCTTTTGCGCTTGTAATAGCCTTGAGGTAACTGAACAAGTAATGATTATATGCAAATACAGTGGTAATGCAATACTTATCCTAGAATAGATGCAAACATAAATGTAAATGGATTATAAACATTCAACAGTAATACAACAATCAAAGATTGAATAAATGGCACAGCAGGGAAGAGGAATATGTCTAGATATAAGATAGTCCTATTGGTTAAAGTTCAAAATCAAATCAATTGGAGTAGAAATAAAAAATTGTTGCATCAGGGCTAACCAGTACTGTGGATTGGTATGGCTGAGTGTAGCATGGAGAGGATGCCAAATTTCTCAATAAAGCTCACATTACCAAAAGTATTCCTTACTATACATTGGTTACAAATAGAGTAATGCTACTTTGACTGTGTGAATGTCTTGTATACTGGGATTGCACCATTAACAATGAATAAACCACTCTTGGTTCCTTGGCATATTAACACCTTATTGTCTATACAATGTGTTTTGTGAGTGAACCGTTAATGATGAATAAACACACTTGTTTCCATTGCGCATTGAAAGCTTATTGACGATGCACTGTGTACTGCAATTGTACCTTTAACAATGCATAAACATATTTGTTTTTCCTGTATATTTACATCATATTGTCTATGTATTGTGTAACACTAATCTGTCTAACACTAATCAAACTTCTTTTTTACTTTAATAATTAATGCAGTTCATTAGATTAAAGTGATAGAGTATATGTGCAATGCTACAGCAGATTTAATGAACATTGCAACTATATTTATAAGAATAAAATAAATGACATTAAAAGTATCTCAACAAAACAAAACATTGCATTAAGACTAGAATTACTTTGCCCAAAAGTGCTATATACTCCATAACATGGTCCAGGGCAAACTAGATGACACCCGTATAATGATAGATTCTTTCCAGGTATACCCAGCCTATTCCCTCTGGAGGGCCTGTGCAGCATCTGTGGAGAAGAAAAAGGAAATTTACAAATATTATTTATTATACTGTATTTCAAACTTGGGACATATGCAGAGTTCATTCATTACTGTTTAAATATTGATTGCATTATTAATTTATATGTGTCACGGGTTTATTTGAGCTGAAGGCTACTTGCTGGTGCTGCTAAACTAGGAGGCGCGGAGTATAACACACCTCCGGTCTTCGCCAGGGACCCCCACAATGGAGTTTGGGGTTCGCTGCAAGAGACATGCAGGTTGCGGCCCTGCAAGTTAGCCATCAGCGCAGTAGTAGGTGAACAGACGTAGTCGTGCTATCTGAGGTCAAACCGTGTGGGCAAAGGAGCAGGGAAAAGCGGAGTCAGAAAGCCAGGTCACTGTATTCCACCCTGCTTCAAATACTGTATATAATACATATTTTCTTACTAAAAAGGTAAATATTCACACACAATATCTAACTTAAAAGTAATGTGTTAAAAACTTATATACACAGTGTCCAGACTAGTAGAACAAAGCAGTGCTACACCCTAATTCAACACCACGTATAGTCTCCTTTAACTCCACGTATCTGCTCCTTGTTGAATTTGGCCGTACGAAATTCTGATTTACGTGCGTTTTTAAACAAACGTACATTGCACTCAGTATGCGGCCCTTAATCAGATCCAATTTATATGAAATTAAAATGTAGATATTAAACATTTCTTAAAATATTGCTGTATGATTGTCTGATCGCTATCTATCAGCATCAAGTAAAAAGCTGCACCAATAAATACTGTTATTTTGCTGATAAGTCTGTAACTTGCAGAAGACCATATTTTGGGAAGTGTTTCAATAAATAGTTTGTGGATAACTTGTTTTACACAGAAACATCGCCTTGCGTCATTATTTCTACAGTGTGAAATCCTTCACCAATTATAGTGGTTCAAATGAAAGAAAAATATTCTCTGAAGCTAGACATAAAAACTAATACTGATTAGCCAACATTTAGCCATGCAATACGTGCGGTATCGTGCATACAAGGTCAAATATATTGGTACGCTGAGATTAGAAATTTTGATTTGTTACTTTGTTTTGGGTCCTCCTCTTCACTCTCCCCTATGACATTAACTGGTGAAGGTCTCTTACAAGTCTCTGCACTCAACTAATCTTCTTATCCTACAACCTGTCACCTCGATCCTACTTCCTCTCCCCAAATGCATGCCCACATCTAGTTCACCTCTTCAAACTATCACTCTCCACTGGCACATTTATATCCTCCATTAAACATGTCTAAAGAAAGCATCTCTCAATCCAGCCTCTCTCTACAACTATTGCTGTATTTCTCTCGTCTCCTCTCGTCTCCTCTGTCTCCAAACTACTTGAGCAACTGCTGTACAATCACCTGGCTCACTTTCTCTCCACTCACTACATTCTTGACACTCAGCAATCAGCCTTCTGCCCCCAATATTCTACTGAAATTGCTCTCACAAAAGTGATCAATGATCTACTTATTGCAAAGTCTAAGGTTCATTTCTCCATACTCAATCTCCTGGACCTCTGTGCTGCTTTTAAGACTGTTGGTCATTCTCTTGTCCTAAACACCCTTCACTCTATTGGCCTTTGTGACTCATTTCGCCTGAAACGTCCTACCTGTTGAACTGCGCCTTTAATGTTTTGACCTCTGGCATATCCTCCCCTCCTCTCCTTCCCTTTCACTACCTATTGGGGTCCAACAAGGCTCTCTTCTTGGCCCTTTAGTTTTTTCATTGTGCGCATCTTCCCCTGGGGCACTAATTTGCTCACTTTGCCTCCAGTACCACCTCTACAATGATAACATTTAAATTTATATCTGTTTTCCTGATCTCTCTCCTTCTGTACTATCTTGTGTAACCAACTGTCTTACTGCAATCTCCACATGGATGTCCCAACACTACCTAAAGCTCAACATGTTCAAAGCTTATTATCTTCCCTCCTCCCAAAGTCACCACCTGTCCTCAAATATCCCTCACTGTCAATAACCCCTCAATTTCCTCAGTCTGCAAAGCCCGCTGCCTTTGGAGTCACATATGATTCCGCCCTCTGCTTTACCCCTCACAGTCTCTCTCCCAGTCCTGTCAACTTCACCTTAGAAACATTGCTAGAATGCACCCTTATTTACCCAGCATACTACCATTGTGTATTAAAATTATAGTTTTATAAGCATATCCTTTTTTTTAATAAATGAGGAGACTTACATCATGCATGCAAATATGTGTACTCCAAAAAACATACTGGTAGGTTAATTGGCTGCTAACAAATTGACCCTAGTCTGTGTCTGTGTGTGTGTCTGTGTGTGTGTGTGTGTGTGTGTGTTAGGGAATTTAGACTGTAAGCCCCAATGGGGCAGGGACTGATGTGAATGAGTTCTCTGTACAGCGCTGCGGAATTAGTGGCGCTATATAAATAAATGATGATGATGATGATGATGTGTACATTTAGATTTTTTGAGCAATAGTTACCATTAATACAATACATATGAACCATTAATACAATACATATGAACCACTGCAACCTCTTGATATCTGGCATTTCTTTCACTCATGTATCCACACTTCAATACATCCTAAATGCTGCTGCACAACTGATTTTCCTCTGCACTGCTCTACATCTGAAACATCACTTTGCAAATCCTACACTACCTCCCTGTGTCCTCCAGAATCCAAGTCAAATTACTCACCCTTACCTACAAAGCCCTCAACAAAACCACTAATTCATACATCTCAAATCTCATATCAAAATACTCTCCCTCTCTCTTTTTTTTAACTACGTCTGACCTATGCCTCATCTCGTCTCTTCTAACCACCTCTCACTCCTACCTACAAGACTTCTCCCGTGCTGCTATCCGCTTATGGAATTCTCTACCACACCCATAGAAGTGGTAGCCTCCTCCATATCCAACGGAAGAGTTGGCTCCTCTTCCTTCCAAAGAATTTTGTCCTTTACCACATGAGGGATGGACGAAACTCCTCCTCCGCGGCCTTGGACCCAGCGGTGACTAACTCCTTCATGGCCTCCTCTTCTGCAGCCTGTTCTGTGAAATACGATTTTTTAAAAATTGTTGGTTTCTCCTTCATAGCTATTTAACAGTCTTCCACAAAATGATATCCTGAATGTTGGGCAAGAGTGTAAAGGAGCACTTAAAATCAGAGCCGGATTTAGACCTCATGGGTCCCTAGGCAAAAGACTGGTTGCCCCCCCCTCTCTGAAACAATTCATAGCACTATGTTTTTTTAGCATACCATATACCCCTATAGCTGAGTAGAAGGAAAGCTATGTGTTGCCGCACAGCAGCGGCGTGCCATCAAAGGAGGTGCGGCCATATCATTGGGGGCGTGACTTGCATCATTGGGGGCGTACCTAGCAGCAACAATCTATCGTACCTAGTAAGAACCTAGCAGTTGTCCCTCCATCATCACTTTTGCCCCTTCACAATATCACATGTGTCCCTTCACATCACCACTGTGCCCCTTCACATCAACTCTGTCCCCAATCACATCAACTCTCTCCCCAATCACATCAACTCTTTCCCCAATCACATCACCTCTGTCCCCCTTCGTAATTTTTACAAAACAATTTGTTTCCCCTTTTTCATAGTGTGCCATTGTGCCTATTTTAGTTTGCTTAGCTTTATATTGCTATCTTCACTTCTGTTTTCTTCTTTCTGTTTTCTCATCTTCTGTTTTCTTTCTTGCCCCGTCGCGCAGTGAATATGCCGTTGTGCGTGATGATGTCACGCCCGACATTTAGTGGAACGCAGCTGAGCAGGAAGGAGGGGAGGAGGCTGCCGGGAATCGCTGCACTCCTGATTTTTTTTTTTTTTTTTTTTTCCTCCCTTAGACACAATATTTTTTTTCTTTGCTGGCGCCTTCACCCCCAGCCAGGCCCCCTGGCGACCTCTGGGCCCTAGGCAAGTGCCTAGGTTGCCTAGTGGTAAATCCGGCACTGCTTAAAATGCTCAAAATCAAAAATAAAAATACGTGTTTAAATATGGCACATGCACAATCAAAATTTAGCCACAATGTCCGGCAAGATGTTAATTTTTTCCAAATAAAATATCTCTTAACACTATTATAGATTGTAAGATACAGGTATCTCTTCTTCAACTATATTTACTTTAGCATCTAAACATTTATCTGCCAATTTTACACTTTATTTTATAACGTTTTTCACAGCAGTGATGCAACTTTATGTACATTTGTGCCCTTTAGAGTGTCTCACAACTTGTACACACAATAATCGCTTTTATAATTGCAAATGTGCAGCTCTCATACTGAGACGTATTTCCCCTTTACTCTATAATGCCTAAAGAGGCAAAACCGTGGAGGTAACGGGTGGGCAGGTGTAAGCATAGAACGGTAAGGGCATGTTAATGCTCCTTACGCACTATGCTGAGGGGGAAGTAGCCATAGATACACCTCTATTGTGGCTGCCTTCACCCTGGTGTAAGATCCGAGCTGATAATGATGATTTTTACCACTAGTCAATTTCACGCGTACATTAGGTTACGTGCTGCTTGTAATACTATGTAAAGTACAGGATGCAATTTATGCTTACATTACACTCTGCAAAAAATTATAGTTTTATAAGCATATTCTTTTTTTCAATAAATGAGGAGACTTACATCATGTATGCAAATATGTGTACATTTAGATTTTTTGAGCAATAGTTAACATTAATATAATACATACGAACCATAGTGTAAAAAGTACACAGTTACCTCTGTAATCCATGACTGGAGAATCCTAGGGCTATGTGTATTTCCAAACACAGCCTTATAAAATGCCTTCTGTTCTGGGCTTTGTGACAGATACCTGGTCAGCATGGTGCCTGTCAATTTCTCTGGTCATGATGACCAGCTCCTACTGAGTGAAGTTGATTGACCTCATGTTTGCAACAGAATGAGGATTTTCAAAAAAAATCCACCAACGCAGTGATTATCTGACTTGTGTCATGAGAGGTGTGCGCTTGATGACATCATGATGTAGGAAAGGTACCACTGATCCAAAAATGTTCTCAAAAAACATAGCCATTCAATGTCCAGAGGGTGTTATACAACCAAGTTTCAAAAACAATTCCGTTACTGCACTCAACGCACACTGCAACAAACCACATAAAAGCACCAAAAAACGGGGAAAATTGTAAAAAGGAACACCAAAAAATTTGACCAAATATTATACAAGACAATATATGCGATGAAGAAAGGTGTCACAAGAGGCGAATAATCAGCCAATCGCTGTAGTCATTTTCTTCGTCTTTTTCGACAGGATGCCCTCCTGTCTTAAACTTTTGCTCTGCCTCAGACCACCCTTGCAGGACACACAATGACCTCACAGACGGCCTTCTATTCAGCTCCTTGCTGAGCCTTTGCCTTGTGGATTCTAGTCTCCTTGAACTGATCACTTGTTCATCCCCAACTGGTTTTAGCCTTCCAGGCAGGTCTTGTTCGAGCTTCCTGAGCTGCTAATAGGTTGGTCGCACATCCTTTAATCCTATAGGGTGGATGCTTAACTCAAACTGAACGGGTGGCAATCTAGCTCTATATATATATATATATATATATATATATATATATATATATATATATATAAATACATACATACACACACACATATATATATATATATATTTATATATTAGTCTATATCCACTGCCATCTGCATATATTGATTCCCACTTATTGAGGTGCAGTCTCTACCAGACTGTAGAATCTTCTGTAACAGTTCTACTTCAATAAATCTTCAGATTTATTGTGTGATATCCAGTGGAACTGAAAAAGAATCAAGCAGGAGTGTAAGGAGAGTAAATATGGAATACAAAGTGACAGATTGGCAGTGCAAATAAATGTAAGGTTCATCACACATCACTGAAAAACAACTGATCAATTGTATTTATTAAGTGTTTTCATCTGATCTGATATATGCATTGTGCCAGTGGCTGCTGTATGGAAATTGTACATCATTTTAACATGTTTTCATGAATTGATCTATTATTTGCATTGACTTTCCTTACATTTTTGACTGACTGTCTGCAATGGTTCTCTGGAGTTGGGTTCAGAACCTATTCTATTGAACAAGCAGTTGGATCCATGTTGAAGAATCCCAGAAAATCTATTCCTTAGCTTGGTTGTTACATAAATCAAGTAAATAGAATATAGCGTTGGAAAAATATTCAAAATAAAAAAAACCTCTGCCCTGCCAAGTGAACTAAGATAAAACTGTACAATTACATTGACGCAAAAGTAAAATGCAAAGTTAAAGAATGAAAAAGTTGAAAACTATAATAGGTATCCAGGTGGCCTGTTACATTTCTGTCAGTTCTCTTTCTATTCATGTGATGACACAGAGAGGAAATAAGAAGAACTGATGACACGAGGAACATGAGAAATGGCACAATGTTCCACGAAAAAAACATGTAAAGCTGTTTTTCAATTATTATACTCTTATATGTTTCCCTAGTTGAATTTTTAGGCATTTCTATGTCAGCAATCAAATAAATTATAGAACTGTACAAAATGGACAACAGCACAGAAGCAACAATCAGACGGACGACTCTTTGTAATATAATAATCTTCAGACGTAGAAAGAAAACATTGTGGAAGTTAGAGATCTTCAAGCAGAAGACAACAGAGAGAAGAGATGATAACCAGATGCTGGTATAGAAGGAAGCAGTATGAAGAATTGCCACAATTATATTATGAATGATGTGCAATTTTATAAGGTAAATATCAAGAAAGATGACCAACAGGCAAACAATTTGAAAGAACATCCTGGTGATCCCAAGAGAAGTGAGAATTTGGTCAGTAGTGGCCACTGGTCCTCGTTTCATCCAGTCAGTGACATTCACAGCTACAATAAATTAATTCATCATTAGATCTGCTATAAAGGTAATTACTGCTGCACAGCAAGACCCATAAATTGTATATTACAAGCTTGCTCCATAGAAATGTTCATGTTTTCGGTGATAGAAGTGCTCCGTCCGTGAAAGATAATACAGGTTACTGGTGACTTACAGGATGGTCTCTTTATTTCACTGTATGATGCACATGATAATGCAAAACACTGCAGCTGTTCCTGTTTATACAAATAAGGAAGCTGTGTGCAAATTGTACATTATATTATTAAGTGTCCCTCAATAATTTGACTATAAGGTAACATGAAAGAATATTATGTCACCTTAACAAAGTACATGTTATAAGTATTGATGTTAAACAATGTTTAGAATTAAATTAAACTGTAGTAAGGCCTATTAAAACTGATTTAATCATAAATACATGAAAATGATTGCAATACAGTGATTGTATGTGTCTGTATATATTTTCACTTAGGGGTAGGGCTTTAATTCAAATTTTAAAATGCTAAACATGGGGTGATATTTCTTAGTCGATAATTGGTAGCATTTATTGCTTTAGGGTTCCAAGTCCATCCCATATACTACACTCTTAATCCGGGTGTATTAGATGTGTTTCCAGCAGAACTTTCCTGTTGGTCCAGTGCTGGACCACAGCACATTAATATTTACTTTGCTTCTTAATGGGAGATACTATTAAGTTACAAGCAAAATTGGCCTGAACTGTAAAATGTTTTCATACATCTGGTACAAATATACAAATAATGGTATTTATAAAATTATTTAAAACATCATTTGAGAAACAAATTATATTCTTATAACATTTCAGGTACTACTAATAATTGTTATTAGCAATTCAAAACATTGCATCATCCCAAGAAAGAATAACTTTTGTCTGGTGATAGGAGAACATGGCTAAAAAAGTTGATTACTAGGAAGATAAAGCGATGTACCGTACTTAGAAACAAGTAAATACAATAATAAAGTAGCAATAAGCCAAATAAAATAATGATAAAGCAATGTTTAGGTGGAAACTGATTCTTGATGTCATAGGAGAATGGAAAATGACCATTATAATTATATCAGTCGTATTTATTTATAATTAGATATATTATTCTGCATAATTAGTGTTGCAATAAATGTGATAATGCACAATATACAACCATTTTAGACCATGACAAGTGCATTCCTCTGTGCCGTAAGGGTCTTACCTTGTCGCTGACTTCTATGGCGTTCTTGTTTCCTTTATGTTATAATTTAGTGCTAATAGCTATGACTTTGTGGCCTCATATAACCTGCAGGTTTGTCCTCCACTGCGCTCAACATAAGCTGTGCATGAGCACTGAAGGCTCACTCTGCATATAAATAGTTGGTCTAATATGTATACATTCCTTGTTGTAGGTTTAGCTGTTTGAGCATCGGTATTCTCTATATATTTTTCAGCAGTTATTTTACCGATTTTGTTTGAACCTTTGACTTTGAGTAAACCCTGTCATCCCTGACATTTGTCCTGGTACTCATCATTCTTGTACCTTCAAGGTTCTGCTTTTGAATTTACAACGTTTGGGCATTTGAATTTACTGTGATGCCCTTCAGGATAAAGATCGCCACAGTCACCTCTTGTCGGTGTGCCAGGAATCTGCCCAGGCGGCCTACTAGGATGGCATTGCCATCCTCAGTTGGTCCTGGTAAGAGCACATAAGGCATGCCTCCACAATATTTAACTGCATCCAACAGGCTAGATACACTATTAGACCTGACAAATGCCAGATGGGTATGGCAGAGGTGTAGGTGTAGGTTTGGGTCACTGGATGGGAGGTCAGCAGGTTCATTCATAACCAACAAAAGGTAGAGGTCATTCTGAGCTGACATCCCACAAACCAATGACAGGTGTGAGACTCCTGGTACCACCAGGTTATACTAAAACTTCATCCCCCATTACAGCGCCATGTCTAAATCCTTGAGCACTAAGAGATTTGTTCACCAGTACTAGCAGCTCCTGAGAACAGAACAGGAATGTTTAGCAATTGTGTGGGCTCTCAAAAAGCTACAGCCCTACCTCTATGAATGAGAGTTTGCTGTAGAGACTTAACACAGACACCTAAGATAGTTTCACTGGATGACTAGACAATAGGATACTGTTGAGGCATAGTCTTGCACTACAGGAATTTAACTTTTGTATCTCTCACAAAAAGGGTAAAGAGCATGGTAATGCAGACGGGATGTCACAAAGAGAACAGGATTCAGCCCCTTGGCACTGAAGGACACCTGTCTGAAATGTGGCTGACTGATCAGAGTAAGGGCAGTCATCCTACTGATGGAACTTTGAGAAGACTTAGCTGATGGAACCCCATCTGTCACGGTTCTAGATTTTCAATGGCGAGGTGCCCCTATAATTCCAAGATGGTCCACAGATTATCTAACTTGGACTAGCTGTAATTATCATCATTATCTATATCAAATTGATGAACACTGTTGCTGAAGCATTCTTTAAGACAGCAAATGTGAAAAAGCATTTCTTCATTATTTCATATATGTATATTCAGAATCTTGGTTCAAAAGAGAAAAAAATATACCTTAAGATCCAACCTCTCACATACATCACTAACCATTCTACATTTCTTTGAAGTGATAAGTAACAGATGACATGAAATTAAACATAAATACTTCTGACAATTATTTAAAACAGTAAAAAATCCTATATGTACAGGTCAAAGAGTATGTGTGACCTTTACATTCCTAAGACTAAAACCCAGCTAGAACATCTAGTATCAGTTCAAACTTCCTGAGACACAAAACCCTAGTCATAAACAAAATGAATTACTGAAATATATTTTAATCTATTTTATTCATCTAACCTATTAATAATTAATTCATCCAACTTATAGTGTACCAAAACTTCATCAATCATCTCTTTGTGAAAAATATCCACACACATTGGGCCTGATTCATTAAGGAAAGCTAAGCAAAAGTAAGTAAGACAAAACCATATTGCATTGGAGGGAGAGGTAAATTTAAAATGTAACGGCACATTTATATTTGGAGTAGGACATATCCTATATCAACTTTAAATTTCAGTGTACAAATAAGCTATCAAGTATTTGTTCAAAATAATAAACTAATTTGCACCTCTTCCACTGCAACATGGTTTTGTCCATAAAACTTGTATAAGAAAACTTACTCAAATTTTTGCTTAACTTTCCTAATGAATCAGGCCCATTATCTTTTAACTATAAAATAAAAATCCTTTCTTAACAAAAAAAATCTAAAACTTGGGTGACAATGATAAAAATGTCTCTATTCTCAACAAAAAAAGTATAAAGGAGCTCTAATTATCAAGAGAGAGTTTTACATTAAATTTGTGGCACAAATAACCTTTTTTCCTTTATTTCATTCAATATATAATTTCCTTGTGATTCTGATACAACATTTACCTGTAAAGCTTTTTTTCTCACTTTACATAGGTTTCATATATACCTGGTATACATCTTAACAATAAAGCAATGCACACATTATTAAAATATAATAACATATAGTCTTAAAGTCCAATATAAACCTTTCCACCATCCATACACACCTGAAAATATATCTGTAAACCAAGTAGAAGGATTCCACCGGGAAGTTTCCCACCGGTCATCATTTTCAGTATCTTGATCAATATGGTCTATTTTAAACTTATCCTTTAATTGTACTATATTTAACATAACATCTATATCTTCATCAGGATTATTAGTCGAATTGGTAATGTACAGCAATGAAAGTCATACACAGTTTCTAACGTGTGACAATATCCTCCACTTTGTGCAGTTAAATAATCTAATATTACGCTATATTGAATTAATTAAGTTCTATATGCTTGAAACTCCTTTGAAACATACCTAAATGTATCATCATACATTTCTGTAATATTATCCATGTATCATCATACATTTCTGTAAAATCAGCTAGCTGCTCTGTTGCTTCAACATTTTTTAAATATCCAACTAGTCCGTGAGTGAAACATTTTTCAAAACCTACTCTTACTTTAGCTGTGTTCTATTTTAAAAAGATGCTCACGTTTATCGTCTAAAGTTTTTATAGATCTTTTCTTTCCTTGTCTTATATTTTGAGTGAGAATGTCAATCAGATCTGTAACAGAAGCTGATAATAACAAATAGATTAATACAACGTATCAACTGCACACCACCTCCGTCCTTAGGCGCTGCAAGGCAGAAAGACACGCCTCTAAATTTGCTTGCAAGCACATAAATCACTATTTATACTATTGTATTAATCTATTTGTTATTATCAGCTGATTATATACAGATAGGCTTCATTATTGCCTATTGACCCTTGAGAGGAATATATAGAGAATATAATAACTGGGTATAACCCGGATATCTCTCTGTTTATTTGTCACTATCGTCTGAAAACATACATATCCTTCACAACTGCCCATTGATCCATTTATACATATTATATGATTTATTTTTTACTTAGAGTGAGACCACAGAGTTCTTTGCAGTTGATCTGAAATCTTTTAATAACCCTTGTCCTTATCTGTTTTTAATATTTCGCATAGCTTTTTTGTTTCATTAGGTTGATTTATTTTAATATATACCAATAAAGAGATATTTTTATTTCTATTTCTATTACACTCTATCCACTTATCCGGGAGTGCCCCGGTATATAACATTTGTCCTACATTCTTCCCCTTTCCCTTTTTGCCACATAGTATACTTGGGGTTATAGGGTGCACCACTTAGGCATTTTGCTTATCAATTGACTATTTTTGGATTACCAACTATATATAATAACTTTAAAGATCAGGATATCTGGATTTGAGTCCTAGTGCGGTTATATTTTTTGTTAGATTTTTCTGTAGGGAACAAGATTTTTGCATCTCAATTAGTTCAGTTTGATCAGGAATTACAACATTTAGTATTTCAAAAGTTTCAATGATCTATGCAGTATCCTTTTGTGCCGCTTTCTTAGCAGCTATATCAGCTCTATGATTTCCTTTTGATGCATCATCATGTCCTGTTATATGTGCTTGGCACTTAATAACTGCTACTTGTTTTGGTAGCTGAATAGCATGTATTATTATATAACTTATTTACAACTCTATGATGGACAACAGCTGTATCATTGTCTATGACAACATTTTTCTGTCACCATATTTCGGCAAAATCAAAGACAACTTCAAATCCGTTTTTGCTATCTGTGTAAATACTAAGTGTTTTGCCTTCTGCCAATTGACAAGCTTTAACTAAGACTTTTAATTCTGCAATTTGTGCAGAATGTGGAGGTTGCAAACGCTTAGAATATACTGTCACATTATTATCTACTATTGCATAACCTGACTGCAATGTTCCCGTATCATTTTTCCTATGGCATCTTCGATCTACATAGAAAACCAAATAAGGATTCTGTAATGGTATCCCTATTTAGTCTGGTCGTGATGCAGTAGTTTGCTGCATATACACAAAACAGTCATTTGGATCATGCGCAAAATGTATAGAATTCTTTTTTTTACTTCTATATGTATCCTCCTCATCTGATTCAATTAATATGAAATCATTACCATCTGTATCCAAATTTACCTCCTCCTCTCTTTGAACCTTACAGGGTCAAATATCAGAGGCAATAGGCAACAAAGTTGCATGGTTTAAAACATTGCATCTGACAAGTGGGATATTTGAGGCCATAAGTAGAATTAATTCCCATTTTATTAGTCTGGCATTTATAATATGTCTAGCCAGTTGGCAATTTAACACTGCAGCTACTGCACATGGGACCTCTACTCTAAGGTGATTTCCTTAAACTATGTCAGCACATTGTTTACGAGCAATGCAGTACCTGCAACAGCTTTGAAACAACCAGGAAGTCCCCTAGACAATGGATAAATTTGTTTACTGTAATATGCAATGGGTCTGGGAGTGTTCCCATGGGGCTGTGTTAAAACACCAGCAACATGACCTCAATATTGATGGCAAAACAAAGCAAATACAAATGATATTTCATAATTTTGAATACCCAATGCAGGTGCTATCAAAAGCTTGTGTATAAGCTGTTCAAAACACCTTTTGGTGATATCAGAATGAATAAGTGGTTCTTTAACAGCATCAGTTGTAAGTTCATACAAAGGGGCAGTTATGCTTGAATAGTTGGGTAACCAATTCCTAAAATATCCAATCACACCTAGGAATACTCTGAGGTTTTTTTGTTCATTGGCAAAGTTAATTAATGTATGGCTTGTATCCGATCTGAAGATAAATGTATTTTCCCTTTAGATAAACAGTGTCCAATGTATAGGACCTGTGGACTGCATAACTGTAGTTTATTATTTGATACTTTATAGCCAGACTATGCCAAATGAGTGTCTCAAAAGGATCAGAGCACAACAACAATCCATCCACATATTGGATAAGTGTGCTTCCTTGTGGAAAGCGTACATTTTTTAAATCTGCTGTTAGGGCTTGGTTAAATAGGGTACCGCTATTTACAAAACCCTGAGGAGTCCTTGTCCAGGCGTACTGCTTACCCTGATAGGTAAAAGCAAACAAATATTGACTATCCTCATGTATAGGAATATAAAAATAAGCGGACCATAAATCAATGACTGACAAAATCTGGGCTTTTGGTGGTATCTACATAAGAATTATTACAGGATTAGGAACAACTGGATATAAAGTTTTAACTACTGCATTAATAGTCCTTAGATTTTGCATTATCCTGAAACCACGCCCATCACTTTTTTTAATAGGTTATATGGGTATATTGCATGGACTTTGAGTTTTAATAAGAAATCCTTGCTGAAATAATGATTGTATTACAGGATAAATCCTTTGCTCTGCTTCTGATCGTAATGGATACAGAGGTAATGAGGGAAGTCTTACATTTGGCTTTAGTTTAACAGAGATTGGGCTAGTCCACATTTTCCCAGTTTCATTTTCTTAAGTAGTCCACAATTGATTAGGTATATGTTCTAACATTTCATAGACCATTTAGTATAGCCCTGGTTGGTAGCACCATAAGGGCTAAATTTGAGTTGTCTCACGATAAGGTGTATTATCATTTACGTCAAGAGCTAGCTGCACTTCTTGTCCATTTTTCTCTGGAACTTTTAGAAATACTATATCAGAAGTACAGAATATTGATCATCCTAGTTTACACAACAAATCCCTACCCAATACATAAGAGGCTGCATTAGCTGCCAATAAAAAAGAATGCTTATCTGTAATAGGACCTGAAGTGACTGTAACTGGTTCTGTTACTGTTAAATAAATGATTTGTGCAGCTGCCCCTACTGCATTAACAATTTTGATAGTAGTTGGTAACATAACTTCATTTTTTTAATACTGATCTTGCAGCTCCTGTATCAAAAATTCATGATTATTACCACCATTTATCATATTTACAGTGGGGTACAGTTCTTAATATTGGACATATGGGTATAGAAGCTGCTGGAGACGGTCAATCAATATTATCTGAGGATGTTATCTTTTGATCTGGCTTCTCCCTATCCATCTGTCTTCTAGGCTTCCTGCAATATTTTGCAAAAAGCCTCTTCTCCTGACAGTTATAACAACTCACTTGTGATCTGTTACTCCTGTCGGGATCTACATATTCCTTTGTCTTTGGTCTAATCCTGTGTATGGTCACTTTTGCAGCTTCCATTTGTAGGTTCATGAAATTTGTTTCTGTTTGAACCATCTTAATTACCATGTTATCTTCATGACGTTCTGCTACTGTAATCGAGGCATCAATGTTCTTGGAAGCCCATAAGAGGTCACAAACTTAAATTCTAGTCTTTAAACTTTGTTTTAATCCTTCTACAAAAACACTGGTTAGAATACTTTTAAAGTCATCCTTAGCAAACACATCAGAAACATCTGAATAATTTACAACTTCTCTTCTAAATCTCGCATTATATTCTCTGACTCCTTCAATGACACTCTGTTTAATTAGAAAAAAAACTTTTGACAAATCTACTTTTGACTAATCTAAGTGGAAATATTTCTTTAGATTTAGTAATTGCAAGTTCTCATTGTGTGTCAATTGTACCCCTATCAAGGACTTGAAAATTAGCCTCATTCCGCCTACACTTAGTTTTTAAGGTAGTCAGTTCATCTGTAGTTAACAGAGCATAAGACAATTGAAGGATATCTGAAAATGAGGGATCATGGGCTTGATTCATTAAGGAAAGTAAGGCAAAAAAATTAGTAAGTTTTCTCCTGGACAAAACCATGTTACAACGCAAGGGGTGCGTATTAGTTTATTATTTTAACATACGTTAAATACTGTCTGTTTTTCATGTAGCACAAAAATCCTCAATAGCTTTATTTTTGCACTGAATATTAAAGTTGCTCTAGGACATATCCTACTGCAACTATAAATCTGTCCCCACATTTTAAATGTACCTCTCCTTCCACTACAACATGATTTTGCCAAGATTCAAAGTTACTCATTTTTTTCCTTTACTTTCATTAATGAATTAGGCCCTATGTGTGTTATATATCTTTGTAATTTATTCATTACCTCTGTAGGTTAAATTCTATAGTCTTTACATTCAGTAACAATGAAATTCAATTCTGTCCTTGTCCACGGGACATGTGCTATCCAATGTGCACCTTGGTCTGTAGTTATAGTTCTTAATGAGTTTAAGGAAAGGGGATTTCTCCTGTTATTTTGGAGCACATTTGATATTGCTTGCAGATAAATTTGCATAATCTTTACCCATAAGGGTTTCTTGTGTTTCTTTAACAGAACCCCCTACAGCTCCTCTTAGTATATCCCCATTTTCTTCACCAGAGATTTGGGATTCATCAGAACTTGAAGGACTTTTTTCGTCTCTTTTTGTTTCTTCAGAAAATCTGTCTCCCAGTGACATATCTGATTGATGATCCACTTGGAGAGGTCGCTGCAGATATTACTTTCTATGTGCACCCATTACAACTGGCAATAAATCAGATATTGGGTCTCTTGGTGCACTAGAAGTTTTTACTGTCATATACTGATCAATATATACGGAGGCAGGATTGTAGCTTTGTTAAAACATAATTGCAATGCTTGTACTTCTTTAACTTTAGATATACCTTTTCATATTTCCCCTTAAACATTTAAATCAAAATTTCCTTTTGCTGTAGTTAATCATTTATGCACATATTTAACAGATTTCTCTCCATATTTATGGAACATAATGCTGCCGAACTCCCAGGGGAGATTTCTAACCATTTAGGCTTCTCCTGTGCCTATACATTCTGACACATGGTGCAGCTTAATTTTTTCTTTTATATTCCAACTTAGTCAGTGTCTGGATGATGGTAATAGGGCTACAACCCCTATTAGAATGTATTTTCCCCTTTATGGTCTACTACTGGGCTTTAACCTTTAGGGAATCACACTACCTAGTGAGGTATTCCTGGTGTTTCATGCACACGTTACACACACACTTCTATTTAAGGCTTTATAGTGTACTTTTTAGTTATGTCCTTTAAAAGTAATTTCATGTGTCTTGTGAATATCCATTCCTCTTTGAAGTGTTAACCAGAAGAAATACTTAAATTTAGAATTCATCCAGAATCAGACCCCGTGAAGGTAGCCCAGTCACACAGACATACATGCAAATATTTATACTATGGTTAACAATTTTTAACAGTCTCTTTGATGAATAAACAGCAAACAGGAATTTCAACTGTTACCATTCTATAAATATAGCTATATAAGCAATTTAAATACAGTTGCTATTTCACACTTACTCAAATAACATTATAAATACCTTTCAGCAAAATCATAGGTTAGGAGACAGAATTACATAAACAGAAAATGATAAAATATTTACTTTTGTGGCCACTTTAGACTGTGTACTTCACCTCCCTGGTCCGGATAGTTTTGGCTACCAGAATTTTACATGTTATCTCGGTGTAGACCTCCAAATGTTGAAGCATTCTTTGAGACAGCAACTGTGAAAAAGCATTTCTTCTTAATTTTGTATATGTATGTACAGAATCTTGGTTCCACAGAGAACACTGTTAAAATCCCTTTGTACAAATTCAAGTATATATTCCTTAAAATCTTAAGATCCAACCCTCTTGCATATGTCACTAATCATATTACATTTCTTTGAAGTGATAAGTAACAGATGACATGGAATCAAATATAAATACTTTTGACAGTTATTACAAACAGTAAGTAGAGCTTTCCTGAGACAAAACCCTTATTCATAAAGAAACTGAAATACTGAAATATATTTCATCTATGTTATTTCTTTAACCTATTAATAATTAATTCATCCAACTTCTAATTTACCAACACTTAAACTTCATCAACTGTACTCACTGTTTAGAATATCATTGTAGGTGATTGGTAGGTGTTTAAAACCATGCAATGCACAGATAGTACCCTGACACTTCCCAAGTAGAAATACAACTATGTATATACACAGTTCATATTCTTGACAAACAGAAGATAATTTAAAGAACATCATTTCATGTAACTAGCAGGACATAAGTAAAACAAGTGCATGCTGATCAACACATAAGCTCATGATAGCACTGAATCAAAACAGAGTGTACTCCTGAACCTGAATGGTAAGTCCCAATACATATGGAAGCTGGAAGGCTGCCAGAAAGTTCAGCACCATAACTTGTAATAGAATATATCCATCATCAGAATGAGAAATCACTGACCATGAAATGAATGAGCTGCTGTATACAGGAATACATACTCACAATTGGATCAGTAATTACCAGCAACAAAGTGAACAGGCTGGAAGCAGTTATTATTATTATTATTATTATTATAATAATAATAATTATTATTATTATTAACTTTTATTTATAGATTGTAAGTTTGCAAGCAGTAACCTCTTACCTCTCTGTCTGTTTGTATAATCCAGTATTGTGCTTGTTACCAAATGTAAGGCGCTACGGAATGCGCTGGTGCTATATAAAATAAATGTTGATGATGATGATGATGATTTATAAGGTGTCACAAAAGGTCTGCAGCACTGTACATGAAATTTACAACAGTATACAATATACAGACAGCAGCAATCCACAACACATTACATAATAAATGATTAAACTAAACGTAATGATACAAAGATCTAACATCTACTAAGTAACAGATTGCACACCGATAACTGGGTAATGCAGATCAAGGTTTTTACGGGACAGTAAGTAAGAGTGATGGCAATGTCAAACGAGCAGTAGACAGGAGATCAATAAAAAGCAGGCCTATAAGTACAGAGGGTGATGCAATGGTAGAAGTAGAACACAAGGAAAGAGGTCCATGCTCATGAGAGCTTACATCCTACAGGGAAGCAGTCTATTGATGACACCTGTAGTAAGCTGGACTCCAGATCTGTCTGTTTGTAATACTCAGTCTCATTTTATTACTGTGTTTGTTGCCAATTGTAAAGCGCAACGGAATATTCTGACACTATACAAATAAATGTTAATAATAATAAAAAATAATAATAATAATATTATCATATGATACCAGATCTATTTAGTATAGGTATTTCAGCAGTGTAATAATTAAAATGAAATACATTTATAATAAAAACTGAAAATTGGATTACATAGCAGGTTCACCTGTATCGAAAGATTAAATTTAAGCCTTGCATCAATGCTGTGCTGCGATGATATAATTACACCAAGCTTATGTGAGATAGATAGAGAGATGAGTGTGGTTAATCTTAGCTTTTCATTAAACGTTCTATCTGCAGTTGGTTCTGGGTTGAATTAATAGGAGTCACAATGTTACCAAGAGATGGATGGAATTCAGCACAAAAGTAATAATCTGGGATAATCCATTGTTATTTATCCCCTTGAAATATAAAAATATATTTGTCTGCAAACTGAAAATATTTAAGCAGTAAGGGCCTCATTCAAGAGAAGCAAAACAAACAAAATGTGCAGGTTTTTTTTAAAAAAAGCACGTACTTCAGGTATACGCGTGTCCGTATTAAACATGCAGCGGATGTAAAGATAAGTCTGTTGATGAATATGGGTCCAGGTCTGCTCTGCTCTAACAGACAATACACTGCAGAATACTTCCAATACATTTGTGGAATATAAAGTATCAAAAGAATGCACAGAATTTTTTTTTTAACAAGATAGTCATTAATGACAAAACGTTAAACAATAAATGTTATTTTTATTAAATACATTTATTAATTAATGTCTACTGTACATAAAATTATTTTTTACAGTTGCTCCTGATTGCAAACACATGTTCTAGCTGTATACACAGCCGTCACTTACATTTGCCCTGTAGCTGGTGCATGTGATACGAATGAAAATCACATACCTTACAGAACTAGTAGCACAGGTCTTCACCTATAGCGGTCGCCTTTCCCATAGAGCTTGATATGCTCACAGGCAGGGCCGCCATCAGAAATTGCGGGGCCCAGTACAATGAAGCAGGCAGGGCCCCCTCGATGACCCCCCCCCCCCCAGATGAACCAGGGTCATCTTACCGACTGGGCATGATGGGCAGGTGCCTGGGGGAAAGGGGGCCTAAGGCAATGAAAAATAAAAATCCAATAGAAAAAAAAACTTACCTTTTGTGGTCACGATCCCGCTCCCTCCATGCCTCTCTTCCATGAAGGAGGTCAGACTTAGGTGATTGAAAGGTAAGTTAAGGGGGGGCTTAATTATATATATATATATATGTATATATATATATATATATATATATATATATATATTAGTATTAGGGGAGAGGGAGGGAGAGAAAGACTTCAGGGACTGAAGGACAGCGGGCACAGACGTGACCGTACCTTCAGCCTTAACTCCTGCATGTTCCACCAACAGGAAGATCGGCACAAAAGCCGAACTTCCTGTTGGTGGAACGCATATGGGTTCCACTGTGGAAGTTAAGGCTGAAAGTACAGTCACTGCTCTGCCCGCTATCCTTCAGTCCCGGCGTTTTTGCTGCTGTCACAGTGACAGCCAGGCTAAAAATATAGGGCTCCCTGGTAAGAGTGTGCCGCCTGGCCCCCTGGTAAGCCTGGGCCCGGTACAAGGGTACCCCCTGTACCCCCCTGATGGCGGCCCTGCTCACAGGTACTCATACGCCCCCAGGTCTTAAACTCAATGTAGTGAAAGATTAAGAGTAAAGCTGCAGCATGGAAATAGGAGGTAGTGACAGAAGGTAATGATGGTTAGGATCAAGCCAGGGTCCAAGGACAGGAGCAAGCATCATGGTCAGGTTCAGGCAAGGATCAGGGACGGCAGCAAATGAGGGCATACGAGTCACAAGCAACGGTTAGGGCCAAGAGCAAATAATCAGAAGTCCAGGAAAACAAGGCAAAGGTCATACACAGAAAACAATCCAGAAATCAGCACAACAGGATAGGAGCAGGTCTGCAGTCAGGAACTGAACGCTATAACCAATGGAGAGGCTAAGCCCTCTCTGCCTTAAATACATTGATGGGCCAATAAGGAGCCAAGAATCCCTGCTGGTTGATCAGCCTCAGGTGGCTGCTAATTAAATTGTTAATTAAGTATACATGTTGCGCACGCACCTGAAGCCCCCTTCATGCCGGGAGTGGCAGATCGAGGGATAGCGTCCCAACCGTTGCATTATCAACGGCCGGGACGAAACTGAAAGTAACATCCAGGTCCTCATAGTGATGGCCAGGACACAGCCAGGGGAACACAGCAAGTCGCATTAGCTAGGGGCACCGCTGAGGCTCTTGATAGATGCCCAAAGCTTCTTCAGATGCTGCTGTGTGCACTTGAGCTTGACAAGCCCTTTCTGTATTGACTACTCACAACTTACTGCTTGTGAAGGCAGAGCTGTGTGCTTCTAACAGTAGTGCACACAGTATTGCCTGTGTATTTGTCTAAAATGTTAACCATATTACATAATAGGGCCCCTGTTGTCTTAAACACCCTGGGTCCCCTGAGCCTTAATCCACCTCTGGTTAGGGGAAGGGAACTGATAGCTGCTCCCAGTTCCCGGACAGGACACAGCCTGCAGAGCAAGCCGAGGAGCTCTAAGTATCACAAGATTTGGTAATCTCATGAGACAAAGCTTTCCTGCTCACTGTACAGGAAGTTCCCACCCTTATGAATGTCAGCAGCACCAGAAGCATAGATAAGTACAGTGGGCTGGGAGTGTCATAATGTGCCTGGGGGGATGGCGTGATGTGGCTGGGAGGGCGTGATAAATGTAATGTTTTATTATAATGTATGTATCAATGCCCCATGTTGGCCACATTCACCACACAATGTGGTCACGCGATTTTCTGCACCGACGCGCAGCGGCGGCACATAGTTTTTTCCTCCAGTGTAAATTAAATGCTAGGGCTGATTTTTAGTCCCAGTCCAACCCTGGATGAGGGGTTTGGATTATGTGAAATCTGGCGAAATCTGACATTGGGGATCCGAGTAAAACCGAATCATGACTCGGTTTCTCCCGCCAAATTCGGATCTTAAAACCAAGTGAAACGGCATCTCCATGATTTTTTTTTTGCAAAAACTCTCGCAAGTTTTGGATCGCCATCTTTTGTATATATAGTCTTCCCTCATTATCCCAAGTGCCATTTTAGAACAGACAGCGTGTAGGGAGGAGGTTACCTGTGGGGTTCTTCTCATAAAAGAGCTTTAAGGGTGAGCCAGGGACATAGGAAAGCAATAGAATCCTGTCATTATTGTAACGCAGTTCTGTAGTGAATAGTCAGCCACAATAGTTTGCTGACCAATGACTTAATTTCAATCTGGTCAGTGACCAGATGGTCACTGACCCCCGTGTTTTGGTTTTGGTTTTGGATCTGGATTACCTTCGGGTTTTGGTTTTGGTTTGCAATTTTGTTTAAAAATCATTTTTTTTGGCCTAAATTAACCTAATTTAGTGCTCCACCTGTTTCTTGGATAAGTAAGGTAATTCTAAAGCTAATAAATTAGGAAAAAAACAGTTTAATCCCTGGCAGGCCGTCCTTAATTCTGCACACAAACCTGATTGTCTTCCTCTCCATCTTAGCCTATTGGCAATGCATGTATATTACACCCTACACTTATAGTTAAATAGAAAAAGAAATGGACAAAGGCAGTTTGGTTTTTGTCTGCATCAGCCCCCCCCCCTCCTCCACTTGTAGTAAAATAGAAAAAAAAACATCCGGTATAGACTGTACAATAAAAATTGAAATGGACAAAGGCAGTTTGGTGTCTGTATAGCCCCCCCTTCTCCACTTGTAGCTAAATAGAAAAGAAGCAGCCTGCATAGACTGTACAATATAAAAGGAAAAGGACAAAGGTAGTTTGGTGGCTGTCTATGAGCCCCCCCTCAACTTGTAGTTAAATAGAAAAAAGCAGCCTGCATAGACTGTACAATATAAAACAAAATGGACAAAGGTAGTTTGGTAGCTGCTTATGAGCCCCCCACCTCCACTTGTAGTTAAATAGAAAAGAAGCAGCCTGCATAGAGACCGTACAATATAAAACAAAATGGACAAAGGTAGCTTGGTGGCTGTATATGAGCCCCCCCCACCTCCACTTGTAGTTAAATAGAAAAGAAGCAGCCTGCATAGCCTGTACAATAGAAAATGCAATGGACAAAGGTAGTTTGGTGGCTGTTTATCAGTCCCCCCACTTGTAGTTAAATAGAAAAGAAGCAGCCTGCATAGACTGAACAATATAAAAATAAATGGACAAAGGCAGTTTTGTGTCAGTCTGTATCAGACCCCCTCTCCACTAGTCGTAAAATAGAAAGCAATTCAGCCGGTCTAGACTGTAGAATATAAAAAGAAATGGACAAAGGCAGTTTGGTGTCTGTCTGTGTATGTCACCCTACCCTTATCGTGAAATTGACAAAACAGCAGCCTTTCAAGACTGTAAGTGATATAGGATTGCCTCAAGTCCCTTTTCTATTTGGGGGTAGATTGCACCCTACACTTATACTTATACTTATAAGTATACTTATTTTTTTGGGGGTGTGTTTTATTCCCTTATTTAAAAACACTATGTACTTTTACATAGGCTTTGCCAGATGACGTACAGGGAAGACTACCATCAGGACTGGTGCCAGCACATGCTTGCTGATCCTGCTCATATGTGGACTGCTTTGAATCCTTTTTAATGAGCCCAAAGAACTTGTAGTGCAAAATATTAAATATATAGTGCTGCTAGATAACACTTTCTGCATCCAGAAAAATTGTGGTTTCACACTGGGGAATATGAGACACCCCAAAGCACTTGTAGAGCTAAATATTCTATAGATAGTGCTGCTAGATAAGACTTTTTGCAGCCAGAAAAATTATTGTTTCACACTGGGGAATTTGGGACACCCCAAAGCACTTGTAGTACAAAATATTAAATAGATAGTGCTGCTAGATAAGACTTTATGCAGCCAGAAAAATTGTTGTTTCACACTGGGGAATATGGGACACCCCAAAGCACTTGTAGTGCAAAATATTTTAAAAAAATGCCTCCTCTATCCTCCTCTCTTCCTGCTCTTACAAATGCTGGAAGAATTGGTATAAGAATTTCAATAATAATTGAAAGAATAAGGTATACAATAATTGCTCTGTCCCTGCTCTAATGCTGCCTGCGACCTAACCCTGCTCTCTCCCTCTGTCAAATGGCGATGGATTGCTGTGGAGGCGGGTATTTATGCATTTTAAATATAGCGAGAACCGAGCTCTGAGATCTGTCAATGTTACGATGACGTTTTGCCTCGATTTCGAATCCGAATGGGATTGGAGTATAGGTGAATTTCGAGCGGGTTCGGTTCTCGGGGGAACCGAGCCCGCCCATCTCTAATTGAAACCCTTTGAAATTGTAACAAATGAAGTGAGCTCAGACACTGCCAGTCTAAATCAAGTCATACCACTAATCATACTACTGGAAAAGCAGCTGGAGAAACTGAAGGAGGAGATGAAAGTTAGTGATTAAGTTGAGTATGTTGACCTTGTGCATCAAGTTTTTTTTTTCACTTCACCGTGATCCAAGGGTTTGCAGCATCTTGAAATTGGACCACTACATTTTAGCAACCATGCTTCATCCTAGGTTTAAGTCATATGTCATGTCTATCATTAAGAATTACACCAATCTTCACAGATCTAAAGAGCTACTTGTGAGAAATCTGTCAGCTCAAGTCACACATGACCCATTCTCTGCTTCAGCTTCTCCTCCAAATGCTAATGCCAGAAAAAAAACTTCCCTTTTCTGATAGTCACACTGATTATGAATTAATAATACAGCAGCACACCAATGTGAAAGTTTATGACATCTGGTCAGGCTTAAAAGGATTGCCCAAATGTACTATTGTCAACTCTAGCGTGTCTCAATCGGATACACCTATTCTTAGTAGAATGGTGGAGGATTACTTTAATGATAAAGTAGAAGTTAGCATGTCAGACAGCCCCTATGAATTCTTGGAGGGAAAAAAGGAAATTTGGAGCTCCTTGTACAAACTAGCTATGGTGTACTTAAGTTGCCCACCCTCCAACAAATTGTATGAATAATATCATTTTTGTTGCCAATTACCAAGATAATGTGTATACTACAGTGAGGATGAATTAATATTGTGTGCTGATGATGATGGTCATGACATCAGTGCTGAGAATGATGACATGGTCATCAACATAAAGGAAGATGACCACTGTTAGCCAAATGATCATTAGTAATTAGTAAAAAGAAAAAAATAAACTGCTATCTATTCTGTCCAGATCAACAATGACAACTAAAATGTTCTATTTTGTAGAGGTCCAAACAAATAAAGCACTTCAGCCACAAAAGTGGCAGCCCCTGTCGCTGAAGTGCTTGCTTCATTAATCTATGTGTGTGACCTTTTTAACATATGGGTGCGCCCAAGGACAATTCCATCTTGCACATTTTGGCCTTGGGCTATCAGCTTGTGTGACGGTAGACAATTCAGGTGTCAACAGTATTATTAAGTCGCCAAATCACATGGTGGACAGTAATAAGTCAAACAGCTTTTCTTTTATATTTTATTTCCCATATGTCACTTATATTTCACTGTTTTTAAAATAACATAATAAATATTTTGGCTAATCATAATAAAAGTCAAGTGTCAGAATCACTAGGTGGAATTGATGATACCTGCCAGCAGTTGGCGCTACTGAGTACTGAGTCTTACACGCCCCTGGTTTTCACCAGGAACCCCCGCAAGGAGGTATGGACTTCGCTGCAAGGGACGTGCAGGTCGCGGCCCTCAGTATCAGTCAGCTGGTGAGGTAACAATTGAGGCAGCGGTGAGAGCCCACCAGGAGGCAGGATGGAAGAGTAGTCAGCAAGCCGGGTCAAAACCAGAGGAATGAATATAGCCAAATCAGAAGCAGGAAAATGGTCAGGAAGCCGGGTCAATACCAAATATCACTCTAAGCCAGAATCAGGAACCAAAGGAGAAGTCAGGAACAAGCCAGGGTCAGAATCCAAATAACTGCAACACAGGAACAAACGCTGGAGCAAGGCTGAAGACCAAATACTCTGGCACTAGACATGTGTCAGAAGCTGCCTTATAGACCCTAAGGTGCCTCCTGATAGGGTTAGGGAGACTTTTGGCGGTAACACATGCTGGCTGCAGACAGGTGAGCAGAGATAGCGTCCTGCTGCTAGGCAACAGGACGTGGTTGCTTGGAAGGTGCAGGCATCCGTCTCCTGCACCAAGTGTCAGTGCGGAGACGGCGCCTGACATCAAGTTTTAATACGTATACTTTGATCTCATTAATTAACTTGTTATATCATTTTGGGACTTTTAACAGTGCACCAATATTAAGTCAGCGTCTCTTCTTTATTCCCTAATTAATGATCAATGATGCCGATGTTGGGGCTGATAACATTTTTTGGGAATTCTTGAGTTTTATCTTCCTCACTATTCCTTACGGTTTCATCGCCTTTGACACCTGACATACCGATACTTTGTGAATACTGATTGCAGATGATACATTCATCTTCTGGGTTATTAACAGGGTAACTTCTAAAATGGCCATTTTGCTTCACAACTGCAGTTAGGCATAATAATAATAATAATAATAATAATAATAATAATAATAATAATAATAATAATAAAATGCAAAAATAAGTAAAATAACCCATATTTTAAGGTGCAATTATTAATGAAAGTCTTGTAATTGTATTACTCTTGGCATATTCCTTGCAGAAAAATAAAGTGCAACTTGTATCTAATGAAATTGCCCCTATATTGTAAATTTGCCATTATATTTTTTCATATAGGGTTCCATTATTATATGTATTTAACTGTGGTTAGAGCACCTTTTGCATTCATTGCAAAATATCTACTACATGATCATAGGGTCCAGATACATTTATATAGCACCATCATATAATGCAGCAATGTACATAAAATATGTAATCATTCATGTTAGGCCCTACAAAATTTAATTAACAGTCTAAATTCCCTACAATACAAAACACACACACACTCACAAAGGTCAATTTTTGTCAGAAATCATTATGTTTTTGAGCTGTGGAAGGAAACCAGAGCACCCACACAAACACGGGGAGAACATACAAACTCTTCACAGATAGGTCCATAGTTACAATCAAACCTATGATCCCAGTGCTGTGAGGCAGAAATTTGACCACTGTGCCACCCTGCTGCCCTGGAAGGTGCTAAACTTTGCACCCCCACGGACGCCACCATCTTGACCCATAAATCCACATGCTTCCCTATAATGAAGGAAACATTTGCTGTCCGGCTCTGTCGAGCACTGTGACACTTTGCAAATCATTGACAATAATATTAATTTGTTCAAAACTTGGTTTGTTACATTACAAACAGCATTTGCATTGCACTTTTTCATGTTTGCAAATTACTTTATTTGACTGTCGCTCAAGATGTAAATGTTTCAAATAATGTTTGCGAGTTACAATTTCAAATATGCTTTTAATATTGATGCAAATTGATGCAATAGTTAAGCGAACAGGTGTCTAAGCTGAATAAACACCAGAATGTGTCTGGATCTGAGTCTGACCACAGAATGCTATAAATGAAACACAGTATGAAAATATATCAGACTCATTTGCAAACCACCTCTCTTCATAGTTACACTCAGATGTTTCTCAGCCCTGGACCCAGAACTGTATCCTCTCTACATATATGCATGCTGTGATTCATCTGTGATATATACTGTATATAGAGGGAATTTATAGCCAAATAAACTTGGGACCTCCTTGTGGTTTTTTCTGAAGGCGGTGCTGACAACCAGAACTGAGACAGTTCTGACAACTCTGTCCTCCAAATGGCAGTGACTGACCTTACCCCTACAATTAATGCACAGATGACCCTGACAACCTTACAGCCATATTCCAGTTGCGTTGTCTCAGCCCTTGGGGTAAATGTATGAATGTCCGATTTCTGCAAGTCGCCGGAAATCGGCGACTTTCCAGTGAAAATTTAAAGGGGCGATGGCTTGTAAAGGCAAACTTGCCTTTACAAGCCATCGCCGCTTTAAATTTTACCTCTCTGCAAGACTTCTTGGGCAATCTCTATGGCACCTCTGCTAATAGTGTACACAAGTGGCAGGTTTAACAGCTAAAGACACTTGAAACTATCAATAGATAAAAGCAGGCGTCCTCTACTGTCCTGTCTCTAATGCCAGAACCCAATCTGCAATGCTTTACAGCTGAAGTATATATGCAACAGGCCTTGACCTTCTTCCAGCAGCAAATTGCTAGAAATAATTATGAATAATAATGAGTAATGAATGTGGAATGTTGAATAAAAGTAGGAGAGATTTCTAAATATCTTTCATGAGTCAGACATCTGTATCTATGTAGATAAATATATGATTTACAACATTGTAGATAAGTTCATAAAGCACTACCCAGGACCAATGGAAGTTATTTCATTGCAGTGCAATACTACTAAGCACAGCTAATTATCAAATAATTCAAGTACTTTCTACGAAAAGTAGATCAATTTAGGTTGTAAATCAAAATTATATATATATATATATATATATATATATATATATACACACCTGGCAAGCTAATTATCCTCCAAATTATGTATAATGATATTTTTAGGATAGATTTGCTTTATTAATTAAATTATTATTATTATTATTATTATTATTATTATTATTATTATTCTTCATTATTAATGTATAGGGAATAATGGAAAAAAAAGGCCAGCCTCCCCAAATTTGGACTGTCTTGCCACATTCAGGACATTTTTGTGGTTTGCATGCTTTAATACACATATACATTAGGGACACATCATACACACATTCAAAAAATTCAAACACTGGATATACATACACTATATTAAATACACTAATTACACCTACCCCACATAAACACATTTTGGGGCGAGAGCAATCAGTCTCTTCAATGGAATTGTATCAGTTAAGTATTAATAGAATACCTAAATTTAGAGTCTGTCGATCTAGCTGCAAACAACCTCCATTTTTTGCATGTTACATACAGTCATCTGTAAAACAATCATAAGAACTTGCTAAATATGTTTATTACATAAATTTATATAAAAAATGCATTTGCTTAAGATATGATTACCTTATTATAACACTATAAATACTTGGAATAGATAATGGTGCCTTCCTCTTATATTACAAAAAAACATTCATATAGACCAAACCTCCTATGTGTAGATGGGTCTTACACCCATCAAGAGGTAAAAAAAAACAGTATGTGTTTGTAACAATTATCTCAGTCTCCTGTGCAATCTTTCAAATTAAAGAATACAAATGTGTAAATTGACAAGAATTTAAAGAAATCAGCATAGTAGTGTCCTATTTCAATTTCAATATTGGACCCACAATGTTCCAGATTTTTCTTGTTGTGTTCACTCGTCCTCTGAACAAACTTATGTACCTATTGTACAGTGAATTCTGTGAGTGTGTTATGTTAGTTAATGTGATAAAAGGGCTGGAATATTGTGCAGTATAAAAAGTGTGCTGGCATTTAATGAGACTACGTAAGAACGGTGTACAAAGATAGAGTGCACATTCCCAGCGCTACCCCCTATCTTTATTGTATGTTATACAGTAGAATGTGTTTAATCAAAGTGTTATTCAGACTGTACAGTGTCAGCTCTCAAGTAATATCCCTGTGCCTGCATCCCCTCAGAATGGCATACCACACTGTCCAAATAACACTTATCATTATCATCATCATTGTTTTATGTAAGGTACTACAAAAATATCTACAGCGCTCTAAAGTCTGAATGTCAAGTCATAGAAAACTGTGAGTGCGTACCTACTGCTACAATAACATTGTTTGGATCCTGATTTGTTCATTTTGGCACATATCTGCATGTGTTCACCTTGTCATGATAGGATCACAATTACAGTTTGGGCAAAATGAGAATTAAGAACCTCAAGTTTTTTGCAGACATTTAATAGCACTGTATCTTACTGAACTTTTTTAAAAAATTAACACTAATCCAGAATCTAATACACAAATGTCGTGATTTGTTTTTACTATTTATCATCATAAGTGTGCTTCACTCGTATTGTCTCAAATACAGGTTGTATTATTTTTTAAGAAACTAAAATACATATGACAAAAAAATTAAATGTTTATGTATTTCACAGAACACAGAGGAGGAGGTGGCCCCAGCTTCCTCACACAAAGTGGAGTAGGACCACCATAAGTATGTACCCTATATAGTGTGGACATTGTCAAATCCCAGCTCTGTATTTCAAAACTAACTACAGTCATGGCCAAGAGTTTTGAGAATGACACAAATAATATTTGACTGTAGTCAGTTTTGAAATACAGAGCTGGGATTTGACAATCCCAGAGCTGGTATTTGACAATGTCCACCCTATATATTCTACCACCTCAGTTTTTATGATGGCAATTTGCATATACTCCAGAATATCATGAAGTGTGATCAGATGAATTGCAATTAATTTCAAAGTCCATCTTTGCCATGAAAATGAACTTTATCCCAAAAACAACCTTTCCACTGCATTTCAGCCCTGCCACTAAAGGGCCAGCTGACATCTGGACAGTGATTCTATCGTTAACACAGGTGAGAGTGTCGACAAGGACAAGGCTGGAAATCACTTGGTCATGCTGATTGAGTTAGAATAACAGACTGTAAGCTTTAAATGGAAGCTGGTGCATGAAATTATAGTAAAGGGCTGCAGCTAACTCAGTAACTGACTATCTACTATGAGTTTAATTACTCGGGATAGGTAAATAGTTCAACCTATTCATCTGGCTTGTAAAATTACACATACTGTTTTCTTTGGGTCTCAATAGGCAGGAATTCTTATATATAGTCCCTTTTATTTAAAACCGCAGACTTATAATTAACTGAATAATTAATATATAAGGGATTCATTAGTTCTATCAGTTTTTAACATAGCTCTATAATACTCAGAGGCTTGTTTATCCCTTCTAAATAAATTAATTTTATCAGTCTCGCTTTAATAATAAACTGCAGCTAATTCATTGCCTGACTGTTCACTGTGAGGTTAACTGCTGAGCACAGGTTGTTTACTCAAGCTAATTCCCTGGCTAAAAACACACACACACTGCCATAGCACATTCATTCAGTTTTGTCCATATCTGAATATTGTCACCTAAGCGTCCGTAATGATAGCCAGCAACAAGGGATTAAATTGCATCAAAAGGTTTAAAATAGTAAGCGAATGTGGCGTCCTCCGACGTACATTTCATTAGATGCTTCATCAAGACCAACGTCAGTGATTCTCTCTCAGGTCAGTCATTCTCTCGTTAACACAGGTGATAGTGTTGATGAGGACAAGGTTGGAGATCAAATGAATTGCAATCAATTTCAAGACATATGTTTGGCAACCAAATCTACATCAATGTAAGTTATACATACTTACGCCAACTATTGCCCAATCTGAACTTTCTGGTTTACATATTTTTTACACTTCACTAATATAACATATATGTACAGTCATGGGCAAAAGTTTTGAGAATGGGTGGACATTCTCAAATCCCGGCTCTTTATTTAAAAACTAACTACAATCATGGCCAAGAGATTTGAGAATGACACAAATATTATTTTTCACAAAGTCTGCTGCCTTAGTTTTTATGTTGGCAATTTGCATATACTCTAGAATGTAATGAAGAGTGATCAAATTAATTGCAATTAATTTCAAAGTCCCTCTTTGCCATGACAATGAACTTTATCCCATAAACAACATTTGCACTGCATTTCAGCCCTGCCACAAAAGAACCAGCTGACATCAGGCCAGTGATTCTCTGGTTAACACAGGTGAGAGTGCTGACAAGGACAAGGCTTGAGATCACTCTGGCATGCTGATTGAGTTAGAATAACAGACTGTAAGCTTTAAATGGAGGCTGGTGCATGAAATTATTGTTATTCCCCTGTTAACCATAGTTACCTGCAAGGAAAAGTGCAGTCATCATTGCTTTGTACAAAAAGGGCTTCACAGACAAGGATATTGCTGCTAGTAAAATTGCACGTAAATCAACCATTTATCAGACCATCAAGAAGTTCAAGAAGAGAGGTGCAATAGTTGTGAAGTAGGCTTCAGGGCGCCCAAGAAAGCAAACAGGATTAAAGTCTCCTAAAGTTGATTCAGCTGCGGGATCGGGGCACCACCAGTGCAGAGCTTGCACAGGAATGGCAGCAGGCAGGTGTGAGTGCACCTGCATGCACAGCGAAACAAATTATTTTGGAGGATTGCCTGGTGTCAAGAAGGCCAGCAAAGAAGCGACTTATCTCCAGGAAAAATGTCAAGGACATATTGATATTCTGCAAAAGGTACAGGGATTGGACTGCTGAAGACTGGGGTAAAGTCATTTTCTCTGATGAATCCGCTTTCAAATTGTTTGGGGCATCTGTAAAAACACTTGTCCAGAAAAGGAAAGGTGAACGCTACCATCAGTCCTGCGTCATGCCAACAGTAAAGCATCCTGAGACCATTCATGTATGGGGTTGCTTCTCAGCCAAGGGAGTGGGCTCACTTATAATTTTGCCTAAGAACACAGCCATGAATCAAGAACGGTACCAAAACATCCTCTAAGAGCAACTTCTCCCAACCATCCAAGAACAGTTTGGTGATGAAAAATGCCTTTTCCAGCATGATGGAGCACCTTGCCATAAGCAAAAGTGATAATTAAGTGGCTCGGAGATTAAAGCATCAAAATTTTGGGTCCATGGCCAGGAAGATTCCCAAACCCTAATCGTGTTGAGAACTTGTTGTCAATCCTCAAGAGGCAGGTGGACAAATAAAAACCCACAAATTCTGACAAACTCCAAGCATTGATTAGGCAAGAATGGGCGGCCATCAGTCAGTATGTGGCCCTGAAGTTGATTGACAACATGCCAGAGAGAATTGCAGAGGTCTTCAAAAAGAGGAGTTAACACTGCAAATATAGACTCTTTTCATGAACTTAAAGTAATTGTCAATAAAAGCCTTTGACACTTATGAAATGCTTGTCATTTTACTTCAGTATACCATAGCAACATCTGACAAAAAGATCTAAAAACACTGAAGCAGTAAACTTTGTGAAAACCAATACTTGTGTCATTCTCAAAACTTTTGGCCATGACTGTATTATTTATACATTCCATATTTATATACATACCATACTGATATACATGACATATATTATGCATGACATATTTATATGCTTGCAAATATATAGAGTGACAAGTCCCCTTGTTTGATTCACAAGGGCAGCATTACATCACATAATAATTTCTTTTCAGTCAGATCTACCATACTCATACCATAACAAGCACTTATAGTATTATAAGGTGTTTGAACGCTCTGCTCTCGGCTCCTTGTGTATACTTTGTCCAAAGATAAGTGCATAGTAAACAAATAGATGAAGGTGCAGAACACCTTTGTCTATTTAGTTTTATCAATGTCTAACTGTATGAATTCTACCCCTGTCCATCCAATGAACGCTGCCTGTTTCTGTAGCATAAGTATCTATGATGGATGCTCTGTTACGTTCCAAATTTATTGTATGCCTTGTCATTGAAATTTTTTTATGGGTGCACTCCACCTTCGTCGATCATCATCCAAATTTATTTATATAGTGCCATAAAATTAAGTTACACTTTACAATTGGGTACTTATCTACTTCTCTAAATATCTACTCATGCCGCTGTCAATTTTTGCCTAGTTGATTTCTAAAAGACAATACATGTTCTTTCACTTCTGAATCAGACCTCAGAAAGTACTTATGGTCTCTAAAGTCATTTTTTGCAAGACTGCCAGATCATCTATTGTGCCCCCTAAACTAGTGCTTGTATATTTTATTAAATTGCCATGTATTTGTGTAATATATTTGTGTCAAAGCTCTGTCACTAATTTTAGCCAACCAGATCGCTGCAGACTTTGGTCAAAATTGGTGAAAATTGGGAGCGTTGTGAAGGGATCATTAGAAAATTGACTGGATATTACTAGAAATGAATATTAATGCTTTAACTAGTAATGTAGAAGCAAAAAAAGTTCAAAATGACAATATTTTACCTATTTTTCAAAATTTTTACTTAAATTTAGATCCAAAACCTTTCATGTTAATATTGATGCAAATTGATGCAATAGTTAAGCGAACAGGTGTCTAAGCTGAATAAACACCAGAATCTGTCTGGATCTGAGTCTGACCACAGAATGCTATAAATGAAACACAGTATGAAAATATATCAGACTCATTTGCAAACCACCTCTCTTCATAGTTACACTCAGATGTTTCTCAGCCCTGGACCCAGAACTGTATCCTATCTACATATATGTATGCTGTGATTCATCTGTGATATATACTGTATATAGAGGGAATTTATAGCCAAATAAACTTGGGACCTCCTTGTGGTTTTTTCTGAAGGCGGTGCTGACAACCAGAACTGAGACAGTTCTGACAACTCTGTCCTCCAAATGGCAGTGACTGACCTTACCCCTACAATTAATGCACAGATGACCCTGACACCCTTACAGCCATATTCGAGTTGCGTTGTCTCAGCCCTTGGGGTAAATGTATGAATGTCCGATTTCTGCAAGTCGCCGGAAATCGCCGACTTTCCAGTGAAAATTTAAAGGGGCGATGGCTTGTAAAGGCAAACTTGCCTTTACAAGCCATCGCCGCTTTAAATTTTACCTCTCTGCAAGACTTCTTGGGCAATCTCTATGGCACCTCTGCTAATAGTGTACACAAGTGGCAGGTTTAACAGCTAAAGACACTTGAAACTATCAATAGATAAAAGCAGGCGTCCTCTACTGTCCTGTCTCTAATGCCAGAACCCAATCTGCAATGCTTTACAGCTGAAGTATATATGCAACAGGCCTTGACCTTCTTCCAGCAGCAAATTGCTAGAAATAATTATGAATAATAATGAGTAATGAATGTGGAATGTTGAATAAAAGTAGGAGAGATTTCTAAATATCTTTCATGAGTCAGACATCTGTATCTATGTAGATAAATATATGATTTACAACATTGTAGATAAGTTCATAAAGCACTACCCAGGACCAATGGAAGTTATTTCATTGCAGTGCAATACTACTAAGCACAGCTAATTATCAAATAATTCAAGTACTTTCTACGAAAAGTAGATTAATTTAGGTTGTAAATCAAAATTATATATATATATATATATATATATATATATATATATATATACCTGGCAAGCTAATTATCCTCCAAATTATGTATAATGATATTTTTAGGATAGATTTGCTTTATTAATTATATTATTATTATTATTATTATTATTATTATTATTATTATTATTATTATTATTATTCATTATTAATGTATAGGGAATAATGGGGAAAAAAAAGCCAGCCTCCCCAAATTTGGACTGTCTTACCACATTCAGGACATTTTTGTGGTTTGCATGCTTTAATACACATATACATTAGGGACACATCATACACACATTCAAAAAATTCATACACTGGATATACATACACTATATTAAATACACTAATTACACCTACCCCACATAAACACATTTTGGGGCGAGAGCAATCAGTCTCTTCAATGGAATTGTATCAGTTAAGTATTAATAGAATACCTAAATTCAGAGTCTGTCGATCTAGCTGCAAACAACCTCCATTTTTTGCATGTTACATACAGTCATCTGTAAAACAATCATAAGAACTTGCTAAATATGTTTATTACATAAATTTATATAAAAAATGCATTTGCTTAAGATATGATTACCTTATTACAACACTATAAATACTTGGAATAGATAATGGTGCCTTCCTCTTATATTACAAAAAAACATTCATATAGACCAAACCTCCTATGTGTAGATGGGTCTTACACCCATCAAGAGGTAAAAAAACAGTATGTGTTTGTAACAATTATCTCAGTCTCCTGTGCAATCTTTCAAATTAAAGAATACAAATGTGTAAATTGACAAGAATTTAAAGAAATCAGCATAGTAGTGTCTTATTTCAATTTCAATATTGGACCCACAATGTTCCAGATTTTTCTTGTTGTGTTCACTCGTCCTCTGAACAAACTTATGTACCTATTGTATAGTGAATTCTGTGAGTGTGTTACGCTAGTTAATGTGATAAAAGGGCTGGAATATTGTGCAGTATAAAAAGTGTGCTGGCATTTAATGAGACTACGTAAGAACGGTGTACAAAGATAGACTGCACATTCGCAGCACTACCCCCTATCTTTATTGTATGTTATACAGTAGAATGTGCTTAATCAAAGTGTTATTCAGACTGTACAGTGTCAGCTCTCAAGTAATATCCCTGTGCCTGCATCCCCTCAGAATGGCATACCAGACTGTCCAAATAACACTTATCATTATCATCATCATTGTTTTATGTAAGGTACTACAAAAATATCTACAGCGCTCTAAAGTCTGAATGTCAAGTCATAGAAAACTGTGAGTGCGTACCTACCGCTACAATAACATTGTTTGGATCCTGATTTGTTCATTTTGGCACATATCTGCAAGTGTTCACCTTGTCATGATAGGATCACAATTACAGTTTGGGCAAAATGAGAATTAAGAACCTCAAGTTTTTTGCAGACATTTAATAGCACTGTATCTTACTGAACTTTTTTAAAAAATTAACACTATTCCAGAATCTAATACACAAATGTTGTGATTTGTTTTTACTATTTATCATCATAAGTGTGCTTCACTCGTATTGTCTCAAATACAGGTTGTATTATTTTTTAAGAAACTAAAATACATATGACAAAAAAATAAAATGTTTATGTATTTCACATAACACAGAGGAGGAGGTGGCCCCAGCTTCCTCACACAAAGTGGAGTAGGACCACCATAAGTATGTACCCTATATAGTGTGGACATTGTCAAATCCCAGCTCTGTATTTCAAAACTAACTACAGTCATGGCCAAGAGTTTTGAGAATGACACAAATAATATTTGACTGTAGTCAGTTTTGAAATACAGAGCTGGGATTTGACAATCCCAGAGCTGGTATTTGACAATGTCCACCCTATATATTCTACCATCTCAGTTTTTATGATGGCAATTTGCATATACTCCAGAATATCATGAAGTATGATCAGATGAATTGCAATTAATTTCAAAGTCCATCTTTGCCATGAAAATGAACTTTATCCCAAAAACAACCTTTCCACTGCATTTCAGCCCTGCCACTAAAGGGCCAGCTGACATCTGGACAGTGATTCTATCGTTAACACAGGTGAGAGTGTTGACAAGGACAAGGCTGGAAATCACTTGGTCATGCTGATTGAGTTAGAATAACAGACTGTAAGCTTTAAATGGAAGCTGGTGCATGAAATTATAGTAAAGGGCTGCAGCTAACTCAGTAACTGACTATCTACTATGAGTTTAATTACTCGGGATAGGTAAATAGTTCAACCTATTCATCTGGCTTGTAAAATTACACATACTGTTTTCTTTGGGTCTCAATAGGCAGGAATTCTTATATATAGTCCCTTTTATTTAAAACCGCAGACTTATAATTAACTGAATAATTAATATATAAGGGATTCATTAGTTCTATCAGTTTTTAACATAGCTCTATAATACTCAGAGGCTTGTTTATCCCTTCTAAATAAATTAATTTTATCAGTCTCGCTTTAATAATAAACTGCAGCTAATTCATTGCCTGACTGTTCACTGTGAGGTTAACTGCTGAGCACAGGTTGTTTACTCAAGCTAATTCCCTGGCTAAAAACACATACACACACACTGCCATAGCACATTCATTCAGTTTTGTCCATATCTGAATATTGTCACCTAAGCGTCCATAATGATAGCCAGCAACAAGGGATTAAATTGCATCAAAAGGTTTAAAATAGTAAGCGAATGTGGCGTCCTCCGAAGTACATTTCATTAGATGCTTCATCAAGACCAACGTCAGTGATTCTCTCTCAGGTCAGTCATTCTCTCGTTAACACAGGTGATAGTGTTGATGAGGACAAGGTTGGAGATCAAATGAATTGCAATCAATTTCAAGACATATGTTTGGCAACCAAATCTACATCAATGTAAGTTATACATACTTACGCCAACTATTGCCCAATCTGAACTTTCTGGTTTACATATTTTTTACACTTCACTAATATAACATATATGTACAGTCATGGGCAAAAGTTTTGAGAATGGGTGGACATTCTCAAATCCCGGCTCTCTATTTAAAAACTAACTACAATCATGGCCAAGAGATTTAAGAATGACACAAATATTATTTTTCACAAAGTCTGCTGCCTTAGTTTTTATGTTGGCAATTTGCATATACTCTAGAATGTAATGAAGAGTGATCAAATTAATTGCAATTAATTTCAAAGTCCCTCTTTGCAATGACAATGAACTTTATCCCATAAACAACATTTGCACTGCATTTCAGCCCTGCCACAAAAGAACCAGCTGACATCAGGCCAGTGATTCTCTCGTTAACACAGGTGAGAGTGCTGACAAGGACAAGGCTGGAGATCACTCTGGCATGCTGATTGAGTTAGAATAACAGACTGTAAGCTTTAAATGGAGGCTGGTGCATGAAATTATTGTTATTCCCCTGTTAACCATAGTTACCTGCAAGGAAAAGTGCAGTCATCATTGCTTTGTACAAAAAGGGCTTCACAGAGAAGGATATTGCTGCTAGTAAAATTGCGCGTAAATCAACCATTTATCAGACCATCAAGAAGTTCAAGAAGAGAGGTGCAATAGTTGTGAAGTAGGCTTCAGGGCGCCCAAGAAAGCAAACAGGATTAAAGTCTCCTAAAGTTGATTCAGCTGCGGGATCGGGGCACCACCAGTGCAGAGCTTGCACAGGAATGGCAGCAGGCAGGTGTGAGTCCACCTGCTTGCACAGCGAAACAAATTCTTTTGGAGGATTGCCTGGTGTCAAGAAGGCCAGCAAAGAAGCGACTTATCTCCAGGAAAAATGTCCAGGACATATTGATATTCTGCAAAAGGTACAGGGATTGGACTGCTGAAGACTGGGGTAAAGTCATTTTCTCTGATGAATCCGCTTTCAAATTGTTTGGGGCATCTGTAAAAACACTTGTCCAGAAAAGGAAAGGTGAACGCTACCATCAGTCCTGCGTCATGCCAACAGTAAAGCATCCTGAGACCATTCATGTATGGGGTTGCTTCTCAGCCAAGGGAGTGGGCTCACTTATAATTTTGCCTAAGAACACAGCCATGAATCAAGAACGGTACCAAAACATCCTCTAAGAGCAACTTCTCCCAACCATCCAAGAACAGTTTGGTGATGAAAAATGCCTTTTCCAGCATGATGGAGCACCTTGCCATAAGCAAAAGTGATAATTAAGTGGCTCGGAGATTAAAGCATCAAAATTTTGGGTCCATGGCCAGGAAGATTCCCAAACCCTAATCGTGTTGAGAACTTGTTGTCAATCCTCAAGAGGCAGGTGGACAAATAAAAACCCACAAATTCTGACAAACTCCAAGCATTGATTAGGCAAGAATGGGCGGCCATCAGTCAGTATGTGGCCCAGAAGTTGATTGACAACATGCCAGAGAGAATTGCAGAGGTCTTCAAAAAGATAAGTGCATAGTAAACAAATAGATGAAGGTGCAGAACACCTTTGTCTATTTAGTTTTATCAATGTCTAACTGTATGAATTCTACCCCTGTCCATCCAATGAACGCTGCCTGTTTCTGTAGCATAAGTATCTATGATGGATGCTCTGTTACGTTCCAAATTTATTGTATGCCTTGTCATTGAAATTTTTTTATGGGTGCACTCCACCTTCGTCGATCATCATCCAAATTTATTTATATAGTGCCATAAAATTAAGTTACACTTTACAATTGGGTATTTATCTACTTCTCTAAATATCTACTCATGCTGCTGTCAATTTTTGCCTAGTTGATTTCTAAAAGACAATGCATGTTCTTTCACTTCTGAATCAGACCTCAGAAAGTACTTATGGTCTCTAAAGTCATTTTTTGCAAGACTGCCAGATCATCTATTGTGCCCCCTAAACTAGTGCTTGTATATTTTATTAAATTGCCATGTATTTGTGTAATATATTTGTGCCAAAGCTCTGTCACTAACTTTAGCCAACCAGATCGCTGCAGACTTTGGTCAAAATTGGTGAAAATTGGGAGCGTTGTGAAGGGATCATTAGAAAATTGACTGGATATTACTAGAAATGAATATTAATGCTTTAACTAGTAATGTAGAAGCAAAAAAAGTTCAAAATGACATTATTTTACCTATTTTTCAAAATTTTTACTTAAATCCAGATCCAAAACCTTTCATGTTTGTTCGACAAAACCGGTAACAAAGTCGAAACACAAAGTTGTTTTAGAACTGACACCAGTTTTGAAACACGAGGGTCAGCCCACAGCTCTAACACTAATCCAGTGTTTCATAACTCCAGTCCTCACGCACCAACAAAAGCTCATGTTTTGAGGATTTCTATCTGTGGAAGCAGGTGGAATAATTACTGACCTGGCCAAGTAGACTAAGTCACCTGTGCATGATTAACGATATCCTGAAAACATGAGCTGTTGGGGGTGTGCATGAGGACTGGAGTTAAGAAACAACACACAAGTCTATCTAACACTAATCACACAGTTTATTATTAGAATTCATTCAGTTCCTTACTTTAAAGTAACAGAGTATATGTGCAATGCTACAGAAGATTTAACACACATTACAACTTTATTTATAACAATAAAATTAATTATATTACAAATATCTCAACGCAATATTGCAACTAGAGTAGAATTACTTTGCCCAAAAGTGTTATATACTCCATAACATAGCCCAGGGCAAACTAGATGCCACCCATATGATGATAGATTCCTTCCAGGTATGCCCAGACTATTCCCTCTGGAGGTCCTGTGCAGCATCTGAAGAGGAGAAAAGGGATATATACAAGTAATGCAGTAAAATTCTGCTGTACTTAAAACTTAGAACATATGTAGAGTTCATTCACTACTGTTTAAAAATTGAAGGAAGTTTTAATTTATAGGCTCCCGCACAAAAAATAGTTCTGCATTGGTCTACTCTATATGGCATGATGCAACTGTTAGAAGCATTCTCCAGTTCAGAGTCTGGATGAAGCAAAGTTACACTATACATAACACATAACTTCTTATTAGAAAGGGAAATGGTCAAACACAACATCTAAGTGAAAAGCCATGTGTTACTAACTTAGGCACACAATGGGCCTGATTCGTTAAGGAGCATATCTGCCAAATTTGGGCGTATGATACCCACAACCACTCTATGCATGCCAAGAACCGAACCTTACGCCACAGAACGCAGGATCGCCCGATTCCGCTTCAAGCACAAAGGACACTTGCGACAGGCTGCGATTTCGGGGAAGGAATGGGGTGGGGAATGGGCAGATGCATGTAGTCAATGTACAGTAGGGGCGTGCTAACCTCGAGCGCACGCATAAAAGTCTGATTCAAACTCTAGGCATGTCTAAAGTACGTGATCTTCAGTCATATCTCTTATTCCAGCTACAGATCTAGTCTAAGTGCTGATCACTAGTGATGACAGTTGAGTATGTTTGTGAAAATATGTGTTTGCATGGAAAAAAACTCTTTTGTTTTTTAACATTTTGTCAGTAATGACTATCAGGTAACATTAATTGTTTTTTTAATTTCGGTGCATTCTTTTGAGAATGTATATTCCACATATCCTGCAGTGTACACCTGCACCCCTATTCAACACTACACGTATCTCTGCAGCCGCTCCATGTTGAATTTGGGTATACGTATATATAGTTTAAATGTGTTTTTTTTTAAAAATGCATTGCGCTCAGTATACATCCCATAAAGAATCAGGCCCAATTTATTGAAATTAAATTAATGATATTAAACATTTCTTAAAATATTGCTCAGGAACAAGAAAAAATCTGTTCCAATAAATACTGTTGCTTGGCTAATAAGCTTGTAAGTTGCAGAATATCATAGTTTGGGAAGTGTTTCAATATATAGTTTGTGGATGACTTATTTTTACACAGAAACATCGCCTGGCATCATTATTTCTGCAAAGTGAAATCCTTCACCAATTATAATGATTTAAATTACAGAAAATTATTCTCTGAAAATACACATAAAAATGAGTACTGATTAGCCAACATTTAGCCATGTAATGCATATAGTATTGTGCATACAAATTCAAACATGTTTTTAAGCTAGGATTAGAAATTATGATTTGTTACTTTGTTCCTCCTCTTCACTCTCCCCTATGACATTAAATGGCCCAACGCTGGTCAAGGCTCTTTCAAGTCTCTGCACTCAATTCATCATCTTACCCTACAACCTGTCAACTCACCCCTACTCCCTCTCCCTCACTACATGCCCACTTCTAACTCAGCTCTTCAAACGGTCTCTCTCCACTAGCACATTTCCATCCTCCTTTAAACATGCGCTCATCTCACCAATTCTAAAGAAGGCATCTCTCGATCCAGCCTCTCTCCAACGACCGCCCTATTTCTCTCAAACCCTTTACCACCAAACTACTTGAGCAACAGGTGTATAACCGCTTGACTCACTTTCCCTCCTCTCAATCTTTTCTTGACTCTCTGCAATCAGGCTTCCTCCCACAGCATTCCACTAAAACTGCTCTCACAAAAGTTTTCAACGATCTTCTTACAGCAAAGTCAATTTCTCCATACTCATCCTTATGAAACTCTCTACTGCTTTTAACACTATTGATCACCCTCTTCTCCTACACACCCTTCACTCTATTGGCCTTTGTGACATTAGTTCTCCTCGTTCACTTTCTACCTTTTAAACTGCCCCTTTAATGTTTCGACCTCACGCACATCCTTCCCTCCATTCCTCTACCTATTGGAGTCCCACAAGGCTCTCTTCTTGGCCCTTTAGTTTTCTTACTGTTCACCTCTTCCCCTGGGGCACCAATTTTCTCACTTGACCTCCAGTACCACATCTACACTGATGACATCCAAATCTATATCTCTTCCTCTGATCTATCGCTATCACGGGCACTAGGAGTCTTTACCCAGGGATCACCAGATGATGGACTTACCAGAGCAGTATAGGTGGTAATATGGTACTCTGGTAGCGGGGTGATCATGGAACAGGAGACAGCAGGTGGTAGAGAATGCTCGTGGAAAGTCTATGACTAGCAGCACTGGTAATATGTAATAATAGTACACGAGGAACTGAATGGACAAGGGAAACGTGTGGGTAGTCAGTGGTCTGCGGATAGCAAGTTGTACCACTGCTATAGTGAGGAGGAATGTCCAGAAGTAACGAGGAGGTGATGAGAGTCAGCGGTCTGCATTAGCAAGTTGTACCGCTGTCTAGGTGAAGGAATGGAATCCGGGTGGAGGTATCCGGGAAGTCAGTGGTCTGCGTTAGCAAGTTGTACCACTGCTATGTGAAAGGATACGGAAACAGGTGACTCAGGTAACAGGGAACAGTGGTCTGCCTCTAGCAAGTTGTACCACTGAATATATATGTGAGGAGGAGCACGGGGAGAGAAATGCAATGCAGAGTATACACGGGCACACTGAACTTGATCCCACAATGATATGCACAATATAGTAATGACTGAACAGCACTGCACAATAATACAAAGTCACAAGAACTATCCAGGCAAAAGGTAACACAGTCAAATGATGGCAATAGTCTCAGCAGATAGTAAACTCCAGAGGAGAACAACTCAGTCCAGCAAGATATGCAATACACCAGCACAGTCAATGAGAAGTATGCATACCGTTCAGGAGAGCAGGCTGTCAGACAGAAGTGCAGAGATACCTGGACGGCGGGAGGCCGGCAGGATACGAAGTCCCAGGAGGGTAGAAGCGGTAATCTAGTAGGTGCAGCGCACAGGTAGGTGAACCAGCAGGGATAGAAACAAATACTCAGGAAGCAGTAGTATATAGAACTGGACACCTGGAGAACACTGAAGAGTAGAGATGATCTAGACGAGATGAAAGCAGCGGGGCGTTGATCCAATGCAGACAGGCGAGTTGACACAAGCGGAGACACTGTAGAAGCACGGAGAGCGGATCAGCTGGCTGCAGGCGCGAGGAGTACTGGAGGGTAGCGATGAGCAGGGAACTGCAGATACACGGAGGCAGCGGATAGGAATCAGCTGGAGCAGTCACGATGAAACACGGGAGAGTTGAGGTGAGCAGGATACTGTAGATACACGGAGGCAGCGGATAGGAATCAGCTGGTGCAGTCACGATGAAACACGGGAGAGTTGAAGTGAGCAGGATACTGTAGATACACGGAGGCAGCGGATAGGAATCAGCTGGTGCAGTCACGATGAAACACAGGAGAGTTGAAGTGGACTGCAAACTGAAGTAGCACAGAGGCAGCGGATAGGAATCAGCTGGTGCAGTCACGATGAAACACAGGGAAGATGAAGTGGTCTGGAAACCACAAACGAACAACAGGAATCAGCAGGAGCTGAACACACGAGGAAACACAGGAACACCTTCAGAGGCTCATGGGAAATGAGACTCCAAGATCAGGCAACGAGGTATTGACCTCAGGTGCTTTAAATAGGGAGTGTTGCCTGATCAGCCAATTAACTAAAAGGAACATGAACTGAAGGTTAAAAAGGGCTGCACATGCGCAGACCCTCAGGATGGTGGACGGCCACGGTTCCTAAACACACGAGAAGTAGCACTCACAGTCCGGTGAGTGACAATCGTCTTCTGTACTATCACATGTAACAAACTGTCTTTCTGCTATCTCCATATGGATGTCCTAACACTACCTAAAGCCCAAGATGTTTAAAACTGAACTCATCTTCCCTCCTCCCAGAGACACCATCTCTACTCAAATTTTCCTCACTGTCAATAATTCCACAATTTCCTCAGTTTCCTAAGCCAGATGCCTTGGAGTCACACTTGACTTCGCCCTCTGTTTTATCCCTGACATCCAGTTTCTCTCCCAGTCGACTCCACCTTAGAAACATTGCCAGAATACGTTGTTTTCTTACCCAACATGCTACCAAAAGACTTTTCCATTTTCTCATCATCTCCCGTCTTCACAATCTCTTGCTATTTGGCATTCCTCTCACCCATGCATCCCCACTTCAATCCATTCTAAATGCTGCTGCAAGACTGATCTCTCTTTCTCACAGCTCAACATCTTTAACGCTACTTTGAAAATCCCTACATTAGCTTCCAGAATCATATTACCCACCCTTACCTACAAAGCCCTCAACAACATCACTAATTCATACATCTCAAATTTCATATCAAAATAATCTTCCTTTCACCATCTTAGATCTCCACTGACCTGTACCTCATCTCATCTCCGGTAACCACCGCTGACTCCCAACTACAAGACTTTTCCTGTGCTGCTAATCATTTATGTAACTCTTTACCATGACCAAAGGACTTGTTGCCTCCTCCATATCCACAGGAGGTATTAGCTCCTCTTCCCCCTAAAGAATTTGCTCTTTTACCACATGAGGTTTGGACTCACCTCCTTCTTCGTGGCCTCCGACCCAGTGGCTGACTCCTCAATGACCTCCTCTCTGCAGCCTGACCTCTTCTTCTGAATGTTGGGCACAAATGGAAAAGGACACTTAAAAATAACAATAAGTGAAATATATGGTAGATGTACAAACACAATTTAGCCACAATGGCCAATAAGGACCTAATTTTCCAAATAAAATATCTCTTAAGACTATTAAGGATTATAAGATACAGGAATCTCTTCTTGTACTATATTTAGCTTTAGTATCTAAAAATTTTATTTTATGAAGTTTTCACAGCAATGATCCACCTTTATGTAGATAAAGCAGTAGTCCACCTATATGTAGATTTGTATGGGCATGTTAATGCTCCTTACGCACTATGTTGAGGGGGAAAGTCACTCACCAGACCGTGAGTGCCTCTGCGCTGGTGCGTGGCTCCCTAGCCTTCCTGCCGGCACCTATCCTGAACCGCGGCCATCTGCCATCCTGATGGTCTGCGCATGCGCAGCTCCCAAGAACTCTTGTGACTGTTGCTTTTAATCTAAATTGGTTGATCAGGCAACTCCCTATTTAAGGCACCTGTGCTCATTACCTCATTGCCTGATCTTGGAGTCTCATTCCCTGTGAGTCTCTGAAGGTGTCTCCTGTGTTCTACTAGTGTCTTCAGTTTCCTGCTGATTCCTGATCTACTCATCGCTGGTTTCCATACCCGCTACTGTCTCCTGTGTACTACTAGTGTCTTCAGTTCCTGTGGATTCCCTGTGCTACTCATCGCTGGTTTCCATACATGCTACAGTCTCCTGTTTCCTGCCTGTGTCCTCAGCTGGACTCTGATTACCGGATCTACTCACCTGTGGTTCCTACACTCGTCTCTGCCGTCCAGCGTCTCTGCAGTTCCTGCATCTCCCTGTGGACAGACTGTTCTACTGAATAGCGGTATGCCTATCTGTTATTGACTTTCTATGTTTACTCTGCATATCCGCTAGGACAAGTTTCCACTCTCAGCAGCGGTATCCATACCCGCTATAGACTGTTATTGTTACGCTGCATACCTATTTGGAATTAACCGTACTACTCAGTCGTTAGATGCATAATTGTGATTGACTATCCATTATTGGCCTCCATGTCTGTGCTGAGCAAGTCTTTACCAAGCAGCGCCACACATACCGTTATATAGACTTTGTTGGATACGCTGCATATCTATTGGGATCAAGTTCCTCTGTGTTCTCAGTGTCTGCATCCTATTATCCTTTGTATGCTTCCACTCATCGACACCTGTACACATCCTCACCTATTAAGCAGTGGTACAACTTGCTATACACAGACCACTGACTTCCCCGCTACCTACCTGCACCTGGACAAGTCTTCTCACCATAAGCAGTGGTACAACTTGCTATACGCAGACCACTGACTTCCCCACTACCTACCTGCACCTGGAAAAGTCTCACCATAAGCAGTGGTACAACTTGCTGTACGCAGACCACTGACTTCCCTGCTACCTCCTTGCATCTACTCACGTCCATCCCGATCTCCGTGTTCAAATCTGCCTTTCCACTATATCAGCTAGTCGCTGACTCTTTGACCAAGATTGCTGCAAGTCACTGACTTTCCTATTATTTATTGGCATTCTCTCTCCATCTGCTGTGATATATGTTCCGCTAGTCACCCTGCTACCAGAGGACCGTTGTGTGAACTTCACTACTCTGGTAAGCCCAGTCATCTGGTGAATTCCTGGGCAAGACTCCTAGTGCCCGTGACAGGGAAGTAGCCATAAATACACTTCTATTGCGGCTGCTTTCCCCCTGGTGCAAGATCTGTGCTGATAATGATGATGCACATTTTGTACACTAGTCCATGTCACACATGCTTTAGAATATCAGTTGCTTGACATATTAAGTAAAGTACAGGATGCAATTTACGCTTATGTTGCACTCTACATAAAGCCCTGAGTCTTAATATTGTGTTTTACAAAGATAGTTTTTTAAGCTTAACCTTTTTCCCATAAAAAAAGGAGACTCACATTATGTATACAAATATAAATACATTTAAATGTTTTGAGCAAAATTTTCCATTAGTGCATTACATAATAACCATAGTGTAAAAAGTTCTGACTCTTATAAAGTTACCTCTGTAATCCATGAATTAAGAGACTTAGTCCTAGGACTATGTGTATTTCCCGACAAAGGCCTATGCCCTCCTTTTCTGGGCTTTTGTATTAGATACTCAGTCAACATGGTATCTGTCCATTTCTCTGGTCATGGTAACCAGCTCCTACTAAGTTGATTGTCCTCATGCTTGCAACTGAATGCGGATTTAAAAAAAAAAATCCACCGACACAGTGGTGATTGTCTAACTTGTGTCATGAGGGGTGTACTTGTTGAGGTGTACTTGTAGACATAATTATGTAGGAAAGCCGCCACAGTGTCTAAAGGGTGTTAGACCACCAATTTTCAAAATTTTAAAAAAAAAAATTTGTCACCGCACGCAAAGCACCCCGCAACAAACCACATAAAGGCACCAAAAAACGGGAAATTTTTTACAAAGAAATACCAAACATGTGGGTAAATACTAAACAAGGCAATATATGCAATAAAAAATGGAATGTTGCCATTTTCAATAATATTAGGAAAAGTTCGAAAGAACGATAAAAAATGTCCCAAAAGGCAAATAATCAGCAGTGTCTTCACAATCTGGTCTCAGCTGAAATCCACCAAAAAAGTTAGCCTAACTTTAGCCATGCAAAAAATGAAAAGAATAGAAAAAATATATGGAAACTCAGCGGTTAGACGTGTGTTTTAATTATCAGAAGCTTTGCAGCCAAATAACTTAGACAACAATAAACACTTAGCGCCCATTCATAGCACTAGCACATTACTTGGTATTTATTTAACAAGTGGGCATTCAGACTGCTTGCTACTCTTCTCTAGTGGCTAAATATAACAATTATATGATCCTTGAATTTCTGAGGTTCCCTTTTCAGCCAATCACTGTAGTCACTTTCTTTGTCTTCATGGACAGGATGCCCTCCTGTCTTAAAATTTTCCTCTGCCTCAGACCTCCCTTTCAGGAAACACAATGGTTTCACATAGGGACTTTTACTCAGCTTCTTGCTGAGCCTCTGCCTGGTGGATTCCAGTCTTCTGAGAATGATCTCTTGTCCATTTCCAACAGGTTCTAGCCTTCCAGGCAGACACACAAGCCCTGTTTGAGATTTCTGAGCTGCTAATAGCTGTGTCCACACCTTTAATCCTATAAGGGGTGTATCCTGAATTCCAGGGACTGAACAGGGGGCAAACTAGAATACTTTTGGATGCTTGACCACTACACCAACAGGGACTGTAATTATAATGTATTCAAATACACAAATACATATACTTTAATATGGAGTTGGTTCTCCTTTTGCAACAATAACAGCTTCCACTTATCTTGGAAGGCTTTCCACAAGATATTCACAATTTTCTGTGGGAATTTGTGCCCATTCATTCTGTAGAGCATTTATGAGGTCAGGCAATGATGTTGGACGAGAAGGCCTGGCTCACAATCTTCGTTTCAGTTCATGCCAAAGGTGTTCGATAGGGTTGAGATCAGGGCTTCATACGGGCCAGTCAGGTTCTTACACAACAAACTCATCAAACCATGTCTTTGTAGCCCTTGCTTTGTGTACTGGGGCACAGTCATGTTGGAATAGAAAAGGGGGTTTCCCCAAACTGTTGCCACAATGTTGGAAGCATAGCATTGTCCAAAATGACTTGGTATGCTGAAGCACTAAGATTGCCCTTCACTGAAGATATGGAAACTAAATTAAATAATCAGCGCTGAGTGTGATTCGGCAATCCCTCACCATTAACACATGGATTAATGATTAAAATAACATTTATTAGGCATGTGTAAAAAACAGATAACACATTTAACCCTAAAATGACCAGCTGGTACAATATTAACAATTAACTCTAATGAGTCAGCGTTCGGTGATAGTCCAAAACGGAGTAAATGAAAATTATATATATATTGGCCAATATATCACTCCTAGAAAGACTCAGTGTCAAAAATATCTCAGATGCTCGAACTCGAGCTAATAATAATCAAACGCAACCTCATGCGGTCTGTATAGCAGGTGTGCCTGTTAGATCGATAGTGATTCTATTAATACGAATCAACCAGATATCTAGATGAGCCAGTGATGATAGTTAGTCAAAGCAACTGGCTAAAGTTACTCACCAAGGTAGATACTTGTAATATTTGATATATGTAGGTGTTGTTACAATTCATCCGATATATAAATAAACAAGTAGAATCAATAGAATCTCCACTCCATCAGACCCAAAACAAGGAGTTCCTGGAGGAACGAATCAATCGCTAAAGGTGAAAATAGCGTGACAACTTTATCCGGTAATTAGCAAACATGCAGTACGATACCGTGTTCAGATGAATTCCCAAAGATTGATCCTATTGGGTTGTATAGTTGCTTCACCACCAGACAATAGAAATTCAGATGTCTCAGTCGCAGACCTCCTTGGAAGTTTAATATTGGTCCCGATCCGTAAATGTTGATATTATAACACATCCAAAATCATAGCAAGTTGGAGATACCCTGGTCTTCTTGTTACTAACAGCACACCGCTCGATAGTCACTTCACTAGTGAGTCAATTCAACTGGTCGCGTGACCTGACGCGTTTCATCACCAGATAGTGATTTCATCAGAGGTACTGAAGATATGGAGCCTAGTTCAAGAATTGAAAAACAGCCCAATACAATTATCCATCATCCATCAAACTGCACAGTTGGCATAATGCAGTCAGACAAGTAAAATTTTACCGGCATCCGCCAAACCCAGACTCGCCCATCTGACTGCCAAACAGAGAAGCGTGATTCGTCACTCCACAGAACACGTTTCCAATGTTCCACAGTCCAGTGTCAGTGTGCTTTACACCATTCCATCCGAGGCTTGGCATGGGACTTGCTGATGTGAGGTTTGCATGCAGCTGCTCGGCCATGGAAACCCATTCCTTTAAGCTTCCTGGGCACAGATTTTGTGCTTACATTATTGCTAGTAGAAGTTCAGAAATCTTCAGGTTTGGAATCAGTAGAGCGTTGACGAATTTTACGCACTATGTGCCTTACCAGTCGTTGACCTCAATCTGTGATTTTACGTGGTCTTCCACTTTGTTGCTGAGTTGCTGTTGTTCCTAAATGCTTACACTTTCTAATAATATCACTTACAGTTGACCGTGGTATATCCAGCAAAGATAACATTTCAAGAACCATCTTATTGCAAGGGGGGCATTCTATCACAGTACCATGCTTGAAGTCACTGAGCTCTTCAGAACAACCCATTTTGCATCACAAATGTTTGCAAATGGAGACTTTATGGGTAGGTGCTTGAACTCTGTCAATGGGGCTGATTGAAACACTTCAATTCGATAACTAAAAGGTGTGGCCAAAAACTTTTGTCCATATAGTTTATACATTATATACGCTGCCCTATGCCTATATTGGTTCCCATTTATTGACATGCAGTCACCAACAGACCGTAGAATCTTTTGTAACATTTATGGTTCAATAGATCTTCAGATTTATTGTGTTGATATCTAGTGGAATTATAGTAGAATCATGGGAGTAAATATGGAAAACAAATTGAAAGATTGCTAGTGCAGATAAATGTACGGTTTATCACATATTGCAGAAGAACAACTGAGCAATTTTTTTTTTTTATATGTTTTTATGTGATATGATATATGCATTGTGCCAGTGGGTATTGTATAGAAATTTTGCAACATTTTAACATGTTTTTAATGAATTGATCCATTGATCAATTACTTGCGTGGACTTTCCTTACATTTTTGAGAGACTGTCTGCAATGGTCCGGAGATGGGTTCAGAACCTCTTCTATTGATCAAGCAGTTGGATCCATGTCGAAGAAACCCAGACAACCGATTCCTTAGCTTGGTTGTTACATATATTAAGTAAATGGAATATAGTGTTGGAAAAATACTCCCAAGAAAGTAAATATCTGCATTGCTAAGTGAACTATAATAGAACCATGCAATTAGTTTGACGCAAAAGTAAAATGCAAAGTTAAAGATTGAAAAAGTTGTAAATGTTATGGTCTTATAATAGGTATCCAGGTGGCCTGTTACATTTCTGTCACATCTCATTCTATTCATGTGATGGCACAGGGAGGAAATAAGAAAGACTGATGACACGAGGAACATGAGAAACGGCACAATGTTCCACAAAAAATACACGTAAAGTTGTATTTCATGTTTTATACTCTTATATATTTCCATAGTTGAATTTTTAGGCATTTCTATGTTAGCAATCAAAGAAACTATACAAGTGTAAAAAATGGACACCAGCACAGAAGCAACAATGAGACGAACGACCCTTTGTAATATAATAATCTTCAGACGTAGAAAGAAGACATTGTGGAAGTTAGAGATCTTCAGGAAGAAGACAACAGAGAGGAGAGATGATATCCACATGCTGGAATAGAGGGAAGCAGCCTGAAAATTTTGAAGAATTATCCTATGTTTGATGTAGACTTCTGTAAGGAAAATATGTGAAAGGAGGTCCAACAGGCAAACAAATTGATAGAACATCCTGGTGATCCCGAGAGAAGTGAGAATTTGGTCAGTAGTGGTCACTGGTCTTCGTTTCATCCAGTCAGTGACATTCACAGCAAACAATCAATAAACTGGTCATTAGATCTGCTATAAAGGTAATTCCTGCTGCAATATCAAGACCCATACATTGTATATTACAGGCTTGCTCCATAGAAATGTTCATGTCTTCAGTGATATAAGTGATCCGTCCAAACGAGAGTTAATACAGGTTATTGCTGAATTACAGGATGGTCTCTTTATTTCACTGTATGATGCAAAGGATAATGCAAAACATCGCAGCTGTTCCTGATTATACAAATAAGGAAGCTGTGTGTAAATTGCACTTTATATTATTAAGTGTCCCTCAATAATTTGATTATAAGGTAAGTTATAAGATTATTATGTCATATTAAGGAATTAAGGGCTTTAATTGGCATTTTCTCAATTGATAATTGCTAATACTGGTTGATTTAGTATACCAGGTCCATCCCATATATTATTCTCTTAATCAGGGTGTATTAGATGTGTTTCCAGCAGAACTTTCCATTGGTTTAGTGCTGAACCACAGCATATTAATAGATACTGTAACTCACTTCTTAATGAGACATACTCTTAAGTTACAAGAAAAATTATCCTGAACTGTAAAACAATTTCATACTTCTGGTATAAATATACAAATAGTGGTATTGAGAACCAAATTATATTCTTATAACACTAGAGTTACTAATAAACATTAGGTATTCGAAACATGTCAACAACCTGGAAAGAATATCTTTATTTGATGGCAGAAAAACATGGCTAAAAAAAAAAGCTGATTACTAGGAAGATAAAGAAATGTACTTTGAAGCAAGTCAATAAAACAGTAGCAATAAGACAAGTTAAATAAATTTACAAATTAAATAATAAAGCAATGTTTAGGTGGAAACTGAGTCTTGAAGGCATAGGAGAATGAAAAATGACCATTATATTTAGATCTGTCTTATGTGTTTATAATTAGATATCATTTTATGTATAATTAGCGTTGGAATAAATTTGATAATGCACAATGCACAGCCATTTTAGATCATGGCAAGTTCTTTACTCTGTGCTGTAAGGGTCTTAGCATGTCACCAACTTCTTAGAGGCGCCTGTGTCCCTTCTGTGATAATTTATTGCTGATAGCTATGACTTTGTGGACTCATACAACCTGTGGGTTTGTCTGCCACAGCGCTGAACATAAGCTCTACATTAACACTGAATGCTTACTCTGCATATAAATAGTTGGTCTCATATGTATGCATTCTCCATTGTAGGTTAGCTGTTTGAGCATGGGTATTCTATATATTTTGTTTGTGATGCATTGTACCGATTATTTGTGAACCTTTGACATTCAGTGAACTTTGTCATTCTTGACATTGATTCTGGTCCTGATCATTCCTGTGTCTGGAAGTTTGTGCTTTTGCATTTACTGTGATGTTTCCTTCAGAATGAAGATTGCCCCTGCCGCCTCTTGTTGGGGTGAAAGGAGATTGTCCAGGCCTACTAGGATGGCATTGCCAACTTCAGTAGGTCCTGGTAAGAGCAGATAAGTCATGACTCCACAAACCTTAACTGCATCTGACAGGCCAGACTCACCATTAGACCTGACAAATGCCAGATGGGTATGGCAGAGGAGTAGGTGTATGCTTGGGTTATTGGGTCATAGGTGGGCATGTTCATCCATAACCTGTAAAAGGTAGGGGTCATTCTCAACTGACTCTCCCACCAACCAATGACAGATGTGAGCCCTTCTGGGCACCGCCAGGTATTGCCAGACTTTCATCCCCCAGTACAGCATTATAGCTAAAGCCAATTGACCACCAAGAGATTTTTTTACCAGTACTAGCAGCTCCTGACAACAGAACAGGAATGTTTTGCAATTGTGTGGGCTCTCAAAAAGCTACAACCCTTCCTCTAAGAAATTAAGTTTTCAGTAGTGTCTGACCACAGTCCCCTGTTTTAGTTGCAATGGATGGCTCCACAATGGGATACTGTTGAGGCTGAGTCTTGCACTACAGGAATCTAACTTTTGCATCTCTCACAACAAGGTGAAAGAGCATGGTAATACAGATGGGATGTCACAGAAACAAGAACAGGTTTCAGTCCCTTAGAACCGAAGGATACCTGCCTTTAACATGGCCGACTCCGACTAACCAGAGTAAGAGCAATCATCCTAGTAATTGGATTTTGAGAAAAGGGGGGGGGGTGATGAAATGGGGTTTCCAGCCATTTGCCCCAAAGACTAAGCTGATGGAACCCCATCTGTCATGGTTCTAGATTTTGAAAGGACAGGTGCCCCTATATTTCCCCAAAATGGTCCACAGATTATCTAACTTGGACAAGCTGTGATGTCATTAGCTATATAAAATTGATGAACACTCTTGTTGAAGCATTCTTTGAGACAACAAGTGTGGAAAAATCATTTCTTCTTTATTTCGTATATGTATATACAAAATCTTGGTTCAAAAGAGAATAAGAATATGAAATTGATGAACACTGTACTAACTGTTTAATCATCTGTAATGTTTAGAATATCATTGTAGGTGGGTGGTTGGTGCTTAAAACTATGCTGGAATCAGTAGAGCAGTCCACTAGGAATGCCTTATTAAATTAATTTTATTGCTTACCAATAAAACATTGTCCAATGCGATTGTTGTGGTTCCAATGCACAATGTATTTAATTGCAAAATATAGCAGGATTTTACATCAAGTCATTGTTACACATTAAAGATGTTTAAAATAAAGCAGGATAGGGGGCGTGGCCTATCTGCCATACTGTGTGGACGTTGTGTCTTTCAGCTCCTCTCTGAGACACCGAAAATTGGCAATAATCGCCCTTCGCTGGCCTCTAAAATGGCCCCTAATCCTCACCTACAAGGAGGTGATCTCCCCTTAATAGATCTTGAGGGGCAAAACTGCTTGTTTGGGGCTCTGGTCCGTTTGAAAGATCGTTGGGCCTAGCGGAGTGGAGATCCCCGGCATCAAGTAGGTCCCCATTGGAACCCTCAACATCAGAGCCTGATGTGCCTGCTTGCCTCCTGTTTTCTAAGGACCCTATCATCCCTCTGAATTAGCAACCATCGGAGCTGCCCGTAGATCCCGTGAGTGATAGTGAGTGGAGGACGTTTCTGTCCCGCTGTGCCACCGCGCTGCTTAAACTAACGCCCGCCTGAGACCCGCACATACCTCTCCCGACGGGCGGTCCTGCTGGGGGTTCGGCTGTCTATTCCCTCGAGCCTCCGGGTCAGCGCTCCATCTGCGGCACGAAAAACCGTAAGTCCCCGGTCCGACGTCCTGGCCGCACTTCCGGTTCGCGGTGCACCTCCGGGAGGAATGAATCACCTGCCTCAGGTACGCGGCGCTAAACACCCAAAACGAAAGACTCAGACCTCCAATCTATTAGTCTGCTCAGGGGGCCATAAATACTACACCTCCCAGGCTAACCCAAAGCTGAGGTTCAGGAGATATAGTGGGCAGCATAAAGCTCAACATAAAATAAACTGGGGGAAAAAAAAGAAAAGTGGGCCGGTCCTCTTTATTCCCAGGATACGGGCTGTCAAAAATGCTAAGCCTCCTTCTTGAATATCCTCCTGCTCCAGATCACCTCTGCCAAAGTCTTAAACAAGCAGAGAGGCATCTTGTTGTGGCTTCTGAGGGGAGCAGCCAGACGCAGACCTATCATTGTTTATCCATTTGGTGCGGGCTGGTACCCACTGTTGTGGAGAGCATAAGAATTCGGACCTGCCCGGTCAGATGTTCGGCCTGCACGAATAACCAAAGCTTCCATACAAGTTGCAAGCCCACATGTAAGCTACACATGGAGATGTGACAAATGTGACCGTGAAATGGGTGACCCGCCCAAGATACCCTAAGCCTGTCATCACCTGTATCATTTCTAAAATATGTTACTCCTTGATCAGTCTCTTACTACGTAATCAAACGAGGCTCTCAACTCCATCTTTTAATCTATCTAAATTATCTAATCCCACCTATACGCCATTTGGATCTAGGCTGCGCTATGGCTCCTAAAAGGCATAAGGCCTCGAAGACACCATCAACCATACAGTTCTTCAAACCTCAATTCTCACCTTCCGCAGGAGCGGTCCCAAAACACATAGATCCAGTGGACCCAGGTTCCAGGGCAACTTCGCTGACAAGTTGGCTGACGTAGAGGACCGCTCCCGGAGAAATAACCTGAAGCTGTGGGGTGTCCCGGAGTCTATCTCAATCTCAGAGCTTCCGGACTTCGCTAAAAGTTTATTCAAGAAACTCCTTCCTGAAGCCTCTGATCAAGACCTACTTCTAGATCGCATACATAGACTGCCGAAACCGAGGGGCGGACTGGAGTCGGCACCTCGCAACACGCTAATGCGGGTACACTTTTTCCATATTAAGGAAAGGATTTTACGAGCAGCCAGAACACAGGTAGCAGAAGAGATCTTACAAAATCTACAAATGTTCCCGGACTTTTCCCCAGCCACTGTGGTGAAACGCCGCTTGTTCCAGCCTATTACAAAAGCGCTTCGTGAGAACCAAATTCAGTACCGCTGGGGTTTTCCAGTTAAACTTATTATCCAGCGTAACAACTCTACACATGTGATTGCTGCTGTTGAAGAAGGTATCCAACTTCTGAAGTCCTGGGACATTCAAACCTCAACCACAGCCTCAGCCTCTCCGTCTTGATCCTGGAGGGTCTAGCCGAGTCTAGATGGAGAGCTGCAGATAAGCTCTTGCATTCTGCTACTACTTTTGCTTGAAGGTCTTCTTCCCGCTGGGAAGATTCACTTTAACATCCCATCTCTGGACTCTGTAGGGCCTTCATCACGGTTTCCGATCCCAACTTATATTTTGAGGTGAAGCTCCAGTGAGAGGATACAATGTATACCCTCGGTCGGTGAGCAGTTTCAGTCTCAGAGCTGATCGGGACTCTTTGGATGTTTATAAATGGGATATCCTGCCGATATATATGTTTTTTTTGCTCCTTAATAATTAGATTATTTCCTTACTTGATAGGTTTGTTTAGGATATCTATATACTCCTTTAATAATAGCAGGATTTTCTATCTTACTAGTAATGTTAACTTTACAGGTTATAAGTGTTTTTTCATTTTTTTGTTGTTCTTTGCCATTCAATTGTATTACTATCTTACACTGTTTCTAGGGCCATGTCCCCATAGTTACTGATTTTGCCAGATGATGTCTCCCTCTGGCAACTACTTTAACCCCAGCATTGGGGTTATTTATGTTTGATTTTGTGTCCTGTTATCCTTCCATCCTGTCTCTAGCTATCCTCTCCCCCCTTGTCCCCCTCCCTCCACAGGGAGTACTTTTTTCCACTTACCAAGCTTAATGTCTCCATGCTCTCCTGCTAAAAGACGTTTAGCTCTCTCTTTTTTTTATAAACAAAAATCCGATATTGTAGCAGTACAAGAAACGCATTTTTTGGGTCAAAACCGTATTAAGTTCCTAGTAGATGAATCCGGTGTCAGAATGTGTAATCCACGAGATATAGCCAATAAATTTGCAGTTTATTATTCTAAATTATATAATCTCTGTGAATGTGTTATCTCCCCTAAACCGACCCTAACATTAATTGAGAATTTCTTGAGCCAACTAAAATTACCATCCCTGGACTCTGACTCTCTAATTTCCTTGAACGCCCCATGGTCACAGTCTGAAATTGCAAACGTTATTAAATCCCTACCTAAAGACAAAGCTCCGGGACCTGATGGATTTATTAATAACTTTTATGCTACATTTCAGACCGAATTTACCCCAATCCTAGAACAGTTATTTAATGCAGGCACTCATCAGGGGAATTTTCCTTCGGAGATGCTGGAGTCCCGTATTGCCATGATACCCAAGCTCGGCAAGGACCCAATTAAATGTCAGAACTATAGACCAATTTCCCTTCTTAATACGGATATTAAAATCTATGCCAAATTAATTGCTAATAGGCTTAATCCCCTTATCCCGGCCTTGATCCACCCGGATCAGGTAGGCTCCGTCCTCGGAATACAGCATCCGACAATACACGTAGAATGATTAATATACTAGAGCAAGCCAATAAACATCACCATGAACTATTAATTATGTCATTAGACACGGAAAAAGCCTTCGATGTTTTATTAGATCAAGCAGTCCTAATAAGGGCAGTTACATGCCAGTTTAAGGTACTAGCGATCTTTCCAGAAGTTACAGATGAAATTATAGAAAACATGGTCAAACAGAGCTATTTTTATACAGTTTATGACTCATATGCTTGCCGAGGATAAACCAGCCCCCTGATCCTCCCTGGCACCAAAATGTCTGAGGTTACAACAGATACTTTAACATCAGGATGTGATATATTCTCAACACTTGTAGTTAACGTAAATTTAAGCCTTAACAAAAATTCACAGCAATCTGTGATTTCCTGAGTCTTACAGAGATTGGAAGTCTAAACAGCAAGTTTAATTGCCCTCTCCTGTGTTTTCAGGTTAAAAAGAAATGTTGGTCACTTAGATGAAATGGTCTAATTAACATGAGATTACCTGCCTTCAGACAGTTTCAAACACACTCTTCCTCCACACACATGCCTAATTTGGATTTCCTCTTGAAAAGTCACAAAACGAAATCATAACATACCGTTTTAGAAATCAATACATTTCCATATAAAATATATGCCAATACAATAATTGGTACATTTGTAATTAAATAAATTTTCTGTGGGGGTATAAAATGTAACATTTTTTAAGTAAAGAGCTAGGAGGATTTGGGGTGTTTATAGCTGAGTGCAGGCTAGGAGCATGAACACACTTATGCATGAATATATTTATACATACTTTTATGCATGAGTCCACTTATGCATAAATAAACTTATGCATTAAAACATTTATGCATGAATACACTTAAGCATGATTATACGTATACATAAATACATTTATACATAATTATATATAGAAATGAATACACTTATGCATGAATATACTTAATAAATATATAATATTTTATATGTGCAACCCATGTGGTTTTGAGTATAATTCTGCCATATTCTACAGTATTACATTTTTATATATTAATTTTATTTATGTTTTGGTGTCCCTGATTGATTAAATAAATATACTTATGCTTGATTATACTTGTACATGAATAAATTTATGCATTGATACACTTATGCATGAATATGGGATGTAGTCATATTTCCAATGGAGAATCTTCCGATGGTTAAAATTGAGATGTGAAAAATGTTTAACGTGAATTCGATAAAAATGATGACATATAACAGTTACACGTTCATAATGTCTACTAAGTAGTAATGGTGACACACAGAGTGTCAACACATGCAAACAGGCAACAACTGATATGGTTACACATCATAATCAGTCCACACGTTATAATCATACATCCACCCATTGATAGTGTCGACAAAACATTAATGGTGACACATTGACTTTCGAAACATGCAAAATTTATATGTTATAATCTTCCCTTTTAAATCAATGCCCTTGTTACCTGTCGCACTCTAAAAAAATTTAATTTAGGTTTTCCAGGTCACAAGTGTTCTAATTACACCACCTGTGGATCTGTTACAATGTGTCAGTCAGTAATGAATGCACCTCTGCTCCAGCTACGAGATATAGAAAACATGCACGGTTAGGGATCCCTGAGGACTGGGTTTGGGAAATACTAGGTTATATGGTCGCGATAAATTGAATTATTTTAGGGTGCAACATGTAACAAGGGCATTGATTGTCCGGCCATAAGAATCCACCTACTGTCCAAATGAAGGGAAGGTAGAAGAAGCTGAGTCATCCTCATCACATCCGATGAAGATACTTCATCATTCTTTAACATCTCATAGTAAGATTTCTAATTATTTATTTTTCCTTATAATACACACAAAAAAAATGTAAAATTGTCAACTTCTAAAATTAACACATAATCATTGTTCATGTGAACAGCATTATAAATTATAAATCAAGACCTCATCAAATCTATTAACATTAACCTGTTTATGAATAATGAAGGGCCTGACTTTTCTGCTGTTTTCGTGCGGATTGTATGGAAATCCACTATGCGCATGCCCAGAACTGGGAGATAGGTAAGAAAATCAGTCACTTGAGAAAGAAATCTTACTTAGATTAAGACCGCATTCGTGCGTAAGAGCCCTACGAACCTGTCAAGAAAATAGGGTGTGAAATGGGCTGAGATTATCATCATCATTTATATAGCGCCACAGGTTCTGCATTGCTGTAAAGAGAACTCAATCACATCAGCCCCTGTCCCATTGGAGCTTACAGCGTAAATTCCCTAACATACACACACACACACAGACAGAGAGAGAGAGAGACTAGGGTCAATTTTGATAGCAGCCAAGTAACCTAGTAGTATGTTTTTGGAGTGTGGGAGGAAACCGGAGCACCCGGAGGAAACCCACGCAAACACAGGGAGAACATACAAACTCCACACAGATAAGTCCATGGTCAGTAATTGAACTCATGACCCCAGCACTGTGAAGCAGAAGTGCTAACCACTGAGCCACCGTGCTGCCCCTGAGATCTTAGTGACTTAAGGAAAGTAGGCATTCACCTTCGGATTCGTAGGATAGATACAAAGTAGTTCTTAGCGCATTCATTAAATTCATGCATAACACTTTATGAAGCTCGGGGTCATGTCTATGTCAAAAAGCTATAGCGGCAGTGCCTGAATAAGCCACAAGACTAAACTGTGGAAAAACAATGTTTGTTTAAAATTCCCCTAATCATTATTAATTATGCACACCATACACCTGCATACACTTCTCTCATAACAATCGACTATGAATATTTTTTTTTCTTATTCATGTCAATAAATATACAATGTACAATTTTGCACAAAAATCAATGGTTGATGCACAGTTGCAATGTAAAGTGGTTGATGTATAATAGCTAATAGTTAGACAATATCTTGCTTGTCCCTGTTGTAGCTCCACACAGAAAAAAAATTACAATTTAGGGATATTCCCCACCATGGGCCAGGAATACAACTCATGACCCCACTGTTGGGAGGAGGAGGGGCTAACCACTAAGGCAACGTGCAGATGGAAAAATAGTTACATTATAGACTAAAATGACAAGCACAACAATACCCCATGGCTGCAGGTGATATAAGTGCTAGATATCACATATAGAACACATGCATCTCATAATAATTCGCAAGCATAAATAAACACAAACATTATAGTTATCAGTATACAAATAACCAAGAGATACACGTAAACAGCGTTACATAGACCCAGCTGTAGATCTTCTCATCTGATACTACAGTGACCCACACACCTGCTTACACTTCTCTCATTACAAACCACTATAAAAGACTGGTTTATGCACACTTTAAATTGGTTACGGGTATAGTATAGTTTACTGGTGTGGATCTGTATAGTGGACTTTTATTTGTATTGAGAGGTTTATTTTCTCTAAGTCTTTTTAAACACTACAAAAGTTTGTATTTGTAAGATATTTTATGTACCAAAATTACAGTGGATCTCTATTTCGATATGTAATGTGCATTTTAATGTGTATGTTGCCTGTATTATATTTTTTTTGTGGAGGGCTGAATCTTTTCAATATAATATCTGTTAAGATGCTTCTTATGTGTTTTTGCACTTCCACATGTTACATATTTTTTATTGTGTTCTACTTCTTTTCTAATTCCCTCCCTAAAGCCCCTCCTCAAACAGATCCCCAGCCCTCCTGAAACAGTGGAGGCAGCCCACTTCAGGTTCCAGACCGATTTTAGGTTCCAATTACTTTTAAAATATGGTTAAGAAAAACCTTTAAAAAATGTTCTAAGATCCAAAAAATTAAATTGTTGTTCGGGGATTAAAGTAAAATCATATATTATTTTTCTAATCATAAACATAAACAAATGCATACATCAGACATTTTTACCAGAAAAAAAAGAATACCTTTGGAATCTGCAAATATTTTTGAATAACGCTGTAATACTAGCAAAGGGCCGTCTCAACCCGTGCTGAGATTATCAGATGTGAGTTTTCTAGGCATAGCACTTAGAAATGGTCAATTTTGACTGATAGAGCTTAGCTGCAAACAAACCTAACTGAGGCTTCGATTGACGAACAGGCTTTATTTGGAAGATGTCTGCCTCACCTGGAAATGAATTAGCAATCAACCAAATCCTGTGTGCCTGTGTGCATTTTGTGACAGCCCGAGGTGGCATTGCTGTGTCTTTTTTATATGTTGCGCTACATTGCTGAACACTCGATAATGTCACAAGCAAGTCTTTAAATAAAAATAAGAATATTGTCATATTGATATACTATTTTATGTCCCTACTGATGTGAAAGATAATACCATAAGTATTATACAAATAATTATTTTTTTTAGAATACATAGCTTGTCAAACAGCCATTGCGCATAACATTTTGTTAATTATGGTTGCGCACACGTTAGACGTGAAAAACACACTTTAACTTACAATTCATAACACATATAGGGGTAAATGTATCAATCTGCGGGTTCTTCAACACCCGCGTTTTCAGCCTCTTCCGCGAATAAATTTTAAGCGGCGCTGCATTGTAAAGGGTTAACTTCCCTTTACAATGCAGCGCCGTTTGAAATTTAATTGCGGAGGAGGCTGAACACGTGGGTGTTGAAGAACCCGCAGATTGATACATTTACCCCATAATGTTGAATACAAATACAAGCAAACACATTGGTCTGCACCATACATATTATAACAGCATTTATACAAAAAACATATTTTTTAAGGATACAAATAGGTGTAAGATTAAATTTAATTAAATTAATTACATAAAATTTATGAATAATTACTTATTAAATACAGTAAATGTGTTTAAAATATTAATTAATATTTGTAAACATTCCACACAGGTCATGTTGTTAATGAATGGTATGTAGGTGCAACATATGCTAATTAGAAAAGGGGAGGACACCATAGGATAAACAACAAAATACGTGGTCAATTTTAATTGGCTAACAGTGTTTCATTTATGAATGAATTATTTTTCTTTGTAAATTCCTATTGGACAACGTTTTCCATACATATCTGAGCACAACATAGGACATTGGTCATTAGTTTTGATGAAAATCAGGAGAAATCCCAAAGTGATCTGGATTGTTTGGATCTATTGGATGAATCCTCGTAAATTCAGATTTGATCCAAAGTTTTTGAGAAATTAATTCTTGGTAACTATATTACCTTTGGAATCTGCAAATATTTTTGAATAACGCTGTAATACTAGCAAAGGGCCGTCTCAACCCGTGCTGAGATTATCAGATGTGAGTTTTCTAGTCATAGCACGTAGAAAAATAATGCTCAATCTTGACTGATAGAGCTTAGCTGCAAACAAACCTAACTAAGGCTTTAATTAAGGAACTACCAGGCTTTAGCTGGAAGATGTCTGCCTCACCTGGAAATGAATTAGCAATCAACCAAATCCTGTGTTAATTATATCTCTGAATTACTGTGTGATTGTTGTTTTCTGGACAGGTCAAGTACATCAAGTAAGTGTTGTGTCTGTTTATCTTTATAAAGCCACTAAAATGTAAATTTGTTTTAATGGATATACCATAAACTATCTGACAGTTTGTGTATAAGTGATAAATAAAGACATCAGTTTAGTAAATAGTTAAATGTGTCTAATATATTCCAACAGATCTTATGACCCAGTTGGCAGTTGAAGCACCGAAGAGGTGCTGCCAAGGAGGAGGGACAGGATCCTGCCATGGCGGAGGAGGGACAGGATCATGTCATGGAGGAGGAGGAGGAGGATCAGGCCATGGCGAAGGAGAAGAAGGATCAGGCCATGGAGGAGGAGGAGGATCAGGCCATGGAGGAGGAGGAGGAGGATCAGGCCATGGAAGATGAGGCTTTTGAAGAATGTAAGTATTTCAAGCTAAGAATGTTAGTCATTTTAGGGCCTGAGTCATTAAGGAGAGCAAGCCAAAAAAATTGGTAAATTTGACCCTGGACAAACCATATTATAATGCCAGGGGTGCAAATTAGTTTATCATTTTACACATAAGCAAAAAATATAAATCAGGCGCTAAGAAGCAATACGGAAATTAATCACACTCCTAGAGATCTTTACTACAGCTGGAGAGGAAAATTGTTAATCCCACATAAAGGTAGAACCAAGAGCAATAGTATAAACAGCAGAAAACAGGGTTTGTAGGTAGTATGTTATTAGATTACCATCCCAATAAAACAATTCAGAAGAAAGGAACAAATCGTTATAGTTTATAAAAATAACAATATTTATTATACAGAAATACTTAAAAAAACTATTATAAACAGTTTAATAAACAAGTTAACCCGTGCATGATACTCATGCATTCTAGTCAAATCAAGCTACTTAAGGTGTTAAAAAGGTTCTTGTCATGCATTTGGGCCATAGCCCAGGCCTCAACCACCAACCACTCCCCACTGTCACCCCCGGCAACCACCAACTGTCACTTCTCCTTCAAGAAATATATATATATTTTTTTTAAATCTTTATAAACACTTTTAACAATTAACAAATTAAATTAACAAATTAAAAACATCTTAGTATACCAAATTTCAGCCCTTTCTGAATTTTTTTTTCCACACACACTAAGAATTTAGTAGGTCAGTGTATAACTCTGCCCAGCAGGTGGCGCTGCAGCTCGGTTTTATTTTTTCCACACACATACAGACAGACTAACACACGCCACTAGACATTTATATATTAGATATGTACATAATTAAACAACTAGAACTTATGAATAGTGTGTTTTTTAAAAAAAGCTCAAAATAGTATTTTACTAAATTTAATGGCTCAATTAGATCTGACATAGGACTCTCTAAAAATATATATTGAAATGACCCAATTCACGAGACAACAATATAATGCCAAAAAAATGTCTTAATAATTGATGCCTATACAGGAGTCTGCAATATAGAGTACTATGTTGGCAGACTGTCAGACCGTCGCTCAGCAGGGATTCGCCCCGTGCTCTAAGCGTGCATTTCACTCCACAAAGAATGCTTGAGACGTTTCCTTACCAGTTATTTCAGGTATGTGTGCCTGGCCCGCCCCCTCTGCTGTTCCCATTCTGCAGAGTGCATACACACTGCAGAATTAGAAAGACATTCTTCCATCGTTGAACAAGATTTTTAGTTCAGTTAAAAGATGTCATTCAACTATACAATGTGCTTTGGAACGATAATCGTTCATCGTTCCAGGCTACACACTAGTGTTATATCGTTCCAACCAGTCGTTTATCGTCTGATTAGCCTGAGAAACGTCTGAAAACACAATAGTGTGTACCCAGCATTAGTCTAAATAGAAGACCAGAAGAAATACATTTATATAATGTATTCACAATTCATAAGATATTCGATTCAGAAAGAATCTTTGACTTAATGACACATTATTAAGATCTAATATTAAATAAACCTTCATGTTTTTATTTTTGGCTTAAATACCAATGCTACTTAGCATTTTATAATAATTTAAGTGTCTTTAACAAATATACTCAAATGCTAATATTAAGTAGTTCAATCATTAATGCAGAAAAAAAATTGTAATGCTTATCCTGCGCTCCTCTAAATACAGGAAAAGGAATTAAGATACAGCTATAAAACCCTCGGGGTTGCCCAAATACCCCCACATTCAAGAAAAAGACAAAAATTAGGGTAGGCGCAGTGGGTTGGAATTTTTACAAAAGAGAGGAGGGATAAAAAACTGTGCCAATAATATTCTTCTGTATTTGGACATTGTGTATTTGGACATTTCATTAGCATTCATGGACTAAACGATTTATATGTTTGCTTTGAAATTCACATTATTTATGCATATTTGTATTTGCATCTGGCATTTATTTGATGTTTTTAATTATATAATTTTATTTATATTTAATTTTATTCATTTTTATTTTTATTTCATTTATGCCAGGATTATATTGTGCTGGTTGCACACCTGATATTATTGGCACAGTCTTTTATCCCTCCTCTCTTTTGTAAAATTCCAACCCAGTGCGCCTTCCCTAGTTTTTGTCCAATCAAAAATGTGCTAATATACAGACATGTCCGTTACAGTTCAAATACATATGCATTCATTAATGCTAGCAATCACACATTAAATTAGTTCATGCTAAATAATTAAATTAAACATATCTTTAATAATGATTAAAAAATAAATATTGCATTTTGTGACAGTCCAAGGTGGCATTGCTGTATCTTTTTAATATGTTGTGCTACATTGCTGAACACTCAATAGTGTCATAAGCAAGTCATCAAATAACAATTAGACTATTGTCTTATTGATAAACTTATATTTTATGTCCCTACTAATTCGAAAGATAATACTACATCTATTATTCAAATGTATTTTTTTTTTTGGATTACATAGTTTGTCAAACAGCCATTGTGCATAACATTTTGTTAATTATGGTTGCGCAAACGTTAGACATGAAAAACACACTTTAACTTACAATACATAACACATATAATGTTGAATACAAATACAAGCAAAAACACATTGGTCTGCACCATACATATAACAGCATTTATTCAATAAAAATATTTTTTAAGGATACAAATAGGTCAGAGATTACTATTATAAAATGAATTACATAAAATGTATGAGTAATTACTTATTAAATACAGTAAATGTGTTTAAAATATGAATTAATATTTGTAAACATTCCACACAGATCACTTTGTAAATGAATGGTATGTAGGTGCAACATATGTTAATTAGAAAAGGGGAGGACACGGTAGGATAGACAACAAAATACGTGGTAAATTTTAATTGGCTAACAGTGTTCAATTTATGAATGAATTATTTTTCCTTGTGAATTGCTATTGGACAACGTTTTCCATAAATATCTGAGCACAACATAGGTCATTGTTCATTAATTTTGATGAAAATCAGGAGAAATCCCAAAGTCATCTGGATTGTTTGGAGCTATTGGATGAATCCTTGTAAATTCATATTTGATCAAAAGTTTTTGAGAAATGGAAACTTTGTAAATATATTTTTGAAGCTATGCCTGAAGAATGTTGTCACCTGATCCCTTCTGCTGAATTGAATCTGAACTAACTTGTTGATTGTTTGTTTGTGGCATATTTGAGCACAATTAAAGAAGTTAAATAATAGATAGCATGTAAGGTCTTATAATAAACAGATTTTTGTATGGAAATGAGCTCTGTGTGCACACACATATAATTCAATGATGGCAATGAAGGCCGACTATAGCAATGTGGTAATGAGTATACACGTGGGAGAAAGTCCTACAGCTATCTTATGATTTGAAATAAAAAACAGTAACTGGGCCTGGCTCAGACCTTCCTTGCAGGACACACAATGGTCTCAGAGAGGGCCTTTTACTCAGCTCCTTGCTGAGCCTCTGCCTGGTGGATTCCAGTCTCCTGAAACTGATCTTTTGTCCATGTCCAACAGGTTCTAGCCTTCCAGGCAGACACACAAGCACTGTTTGAGCTTTCTGAGCTGCTAATAGCTGTGTTCACACCTTTAATCCTATAAGGGGTATATCCTGAACTACAGGGCCTGAACAGGTGGCAAAATAGAATACTTTTACACACTTGACCAATACACCAATAGGGACTATAATTACATTGTATTCAAATACACAAATACATATACTTTAATATGGAGTTGGTCCCCCTTTTGCAGTGATAACAGCTTCCACTCTTCTTAGAAGGCTTTCCACAAGATGTTGGAGTGTTTCCATGGGAATTTGTGCCCATTCATTCTGTAGAGCATTTACGAGGTCAGCCATTGATGTTGGACGAGAAGGCCTGGCTCGCAATTTCTGTTTCAGTTAATCCCAAAGATGTTTGATGGGCTTGTGGTCAGGCCTCTATATACGGGACAGTCAAATTCTTCCAGACAAACTCATTAAGCCATGTCTTTGTAGTCCTTGCTTTGTGCACTCGGTCAGTCATGCTAGGATAAAAAGGGGCGTAACCCAAACCGTTGCCACAATGTTAGAAGTATAGCATTGTCCAAAACGACTTGGTATGCTGAAGCATTGAGATTGTCCATCACTGTTCACTGAACATAAGGGGCCAAGTCCAAGCCCTGAGAAACAGCCTTGTACCATTATCCCTCCTACACCAAACTTCACAGTTGGCATAATGCAGTCAGGCAGGTAACGTTCTCCCTGCATCCACCAAATGCAGACCCACTCATCTGACTGCCGAACAGAGAAGCGTGATTCGTCACTCAATATAACATGTTTCCACTGCTCCACAGTCCAATGTATGTGTTCTTTACACCACTCCATCCAAGTCTTGGCATTGGTCTTGCTGATGTGATTTTTGTATGCAGCTGCTCGGCCAGGAAAACCCATTCCATTAAGCTTCCTGCGCAAAGTTTTTGTGCCTACATTAATACCAGTGAAAGTTTGGAATTCTTCAGCCTTGGAATCAGTAGAGCGTTGGCGACTTTTACGCACCATGCAACTTAGCAGTCGTTGACCTCACTCTGTGATTTTATATGATCTCCCACTTCGTGGCTGAGTTGCTGTTGTTCCTAAATGCTTCCACTTTCTGATAATATCATATCTGATAATACAGTTGACCGTGGTATATAAAGCAAGGATGACATTTCACGAACCGTCTTATTGTAAAGGTGGCATCCTATCACAGTACCACGCTTGAAGTTACTGAGCTCTTCAGAATGACCAATTTTGTATCACAAATGTTTGCAAATAGAGACTGCATGGCTAGGTACTTGACCTCTGGCAACAGGTCTGATTGAAACACCTCAATTCAATAACTAACAGGTGTGGCCAAATACTTTTGTCCATATAGAGTATATATCATATCTGCTGTTATATGCACATATTAGTTCCCATTTATTGACATGCAGTCTCCACCAGATCATAGAATATTGTGTAACATTTATGGTTCAAAAAATCTTCAGATTTATTGTGTTGATATCCAGAGGAATTATAGTAGAATCAAGCAGGAGTGTCATGAGAGTAAATATGGACAGATTTGCAGTGCAGATAAATGTACGGTTTATCACATATCACAGAAGAACAACTGAGCAATTTAATTTATTATGTGATTTCATGTGATATGATATATGCATCGTGCCAGTGGTTACTGTATAGAAATTGTGCATCAATTTAACATGTTTTTAATGAATTGATCCATTGACCAATTACTTACTTGGAGTTTCCTTACATTTTTGAGTAACTGTCTGCAATAGATCTCTGGAGATGGGTTCAGAACCTCCTCTATGTAACAAGCAGTTGGATCCATGTTGAAGAAACCCAGAAAACCGATTCCTTAACTTGGTTGTTACACAGATCAAGTAAATGGAATATAGTGTGGGAAAAACACTCAAAAGAAAGTAATTATCTGCAATGCTAAGTGAACTATAATAGAACCATACAATTAGTTTGACGCAAAAGTAAAATGCAAAGTTAAAGATTGAAAAAGTTGAAAATGTTATGGTCTTATAATATGCATCCAGGTGGCCTGTTACATTTCTGTCACTTCTTATTCTATTCATGTTATGACACAGGGAGGAAATAAGAAAGACTGATGACACGAGAAACATGAGAAACGGCACAATGTTCCACAAAATATACAAGTAAAGTTGTATTTCATGTTTTATACTCTTATATGTTTCCATAGTTGAATTTTTAGGCATTTCTATTTTAGCAATCAAAAAATATATACAGGTGTAAAAAATGGACACCAGCACAGAAGCAACAATCAGACGGACGACCCTTTGTAATATAATAATCTTCAGACGTAGAAAAAAGACATTGTGGAAGTTAGAGATCTTCAGGGAGAAGACAACAGAGAGGAGAGATGATATCCACATGCTGGAATAGAAGGAAGCACTCTGAATAATTTTAACAATTATAATATGCTTGATGTAGAATTCTGTAAGGAAAATATGTAAAAGAAGGTGCAACAGGCAAAAAAATTGATAGCACATCCTGGTGATCCCGAGAGAAGTGAGAATTTGGTCAGTAGTGGCCACTGGTCTTCGTTTCATCCAGTCAGTGACATTCACAGCAACAATAAATAAACTGGTCATTAGATCTGCTATTAAGGTAATTCCTGCTGCAATACCAAGACCCATACATTGTATATTACAGGCTTGCTCCATAGAAATGTTCATGTCTTCAGTGATATAAGTGATCCGTCCAAATGAAAGATAATACAGGTTACTGCTGACTTACAGGATGGTCTCTTTATTTCACTGTATGATGCAAATGATAATGCAAAACACTGCAGCTGTTCCTGATTATACAAATAAGGAAGCTGTGTGTAAATTGTACTTTATATTATTAAGTGTCCCTCAATAATTTGATTATAAGGTAAGTTATAAGATTATTATGTCATATTAAGGAATTAGGGGTTTAATTGGCATTTTCTCAATTGATAATTGCTAGCAGTGGTTGATTTAGGATACCAGGTCCATCCCATATATTATTCTCTTAATGCAGGTGTATTAGATGTGTTTCCAGCAGAACTTTCCATTGGTTTATTGCTGGATCATAGCACATTAATACATACTGTTGTACCTCACTTCTTAACGGACATACTCTTGAATTTCAAGCTAAATTATCCTGAAATGTAAAACAATTTCATACTTCTGGTATAAATGTACAAATAATGGTATTGAGAAACAAATTATATTCTTATAACAATAGAGTTACTAATAAACATTATTAGGTATTCAAAACATTCCATCAACCTAGAAAGAATAATTTTTCTCTGATGGCAGAAAAAAGCTGATTACTAGGAAGATAAAGAAATGTACTTTGAAACAAGTAAATAAAACAATAAAGTAGCAACAAGACAAATTAAACAAATGTACTAATTAAATAATAAAGCACTGTTTAGGTGGAACCTGATTCTTGAAGTCATAAGAGAATGGAAAATGACCATTATATATAGATCAGTCTTATGTGTTTATGATTACATATATTATTGTGTATAATTAGTGTTGGAATAAATTTGATAATGTACAGACATTTTAGACCATGGCGAGTGCTTTCTTCCGCGCTGTAAGGGTAATTTATTGTTGGGAACTATGACTTTGTGGCCTCATACAACCCGTAGGTTTGTCCACCACTGCGCTCAAAATAAGCTCTACATTAACACTGAAGATTTACTTTGCATATAAATAGTTGGTCTCATATGTATGCCTTCCCCATTGTAGGTTAGCTGTTTGAGCATGGGTATTCTATATATTTTGTTCATAATCTTTTGTACCAATTATGTGTGAACCTTTGACTGTCCAGGCCCACTAGGATGGCATTGCCAACTTCAGTAGGTCCTGGTAAAAGCACATAAGACATGACTCTACAATCATTAACTGCATCTGACAGGCCAGACTCACCATTGGAACTGACAAATGCCAGATGGGTATGGCAGAAGTGTAGGTGTATGCTTGGGTCACTGGGTCGTAGGTGGGTGGGTTCATCCATAACACACAAAAGGTAGGGGTCATTCTCAACTGATTCTGTCCAATCAGCCAATTACAGGTGTTAGCCTTCCTGTTCACCCCCAGATATTGCCAGATTTTCATCCCCCAGTACAGCACCATACCTAAACCCTTGACCAATTTGACCACCAAGAGATTTGTCCACCAGTACTAGCAGCCCCTGACAACAGAACAGGAATGTTTTGAAATTGTGATGGGCTCTCAAAAAGCTACAATCCTACCTCTATTAAAGAGAGTTTTCAGTAGTGACTGACCACAGTCCCCTGAGTTAGTTGCACTGGATGGTTCAACAATGGGATACTGTTGAGGCTGAGTCTTGCACTAAAGGAATCTAACTTTTGTATCTCTCAGAACAAGGTGAAAAAGCATGGAAATACATCTGGGATGTCACAGAAACAACAGGATTCAGTCCCTTGGAACCGAAGGACACCTGCCTTGAAAATGGCTGACTAACCAGAGTACGGGCAATAATCCTAATCATGGGATTTTGAAAAAATCGGGGGGGCGGGGGGGGGGGATGAAATGGGTTATTCTAGCCATTTTCCTCAAAGACTTAGCTGATGGAACCCCATTTGTCATGGTTCTAGATTTTCATATTCCAGGTGTGCCTATATTCTCCCAAGATTGTCCACAGATTCGGTGGTAGTCACTTTAACGGTGCTGATAACACTGACAGTGACTACAACGAACAAGAAAAAAATGAAACTCACTTGCCTGACTCCTAATAAATTATGACTGACCTTAAGAATGACAAAACAATTCCCCGACAGTGTGCTAAAAAATTACGATCAGCAGTAATAACGGCAGCCTGTTTTGACATAATTTTAAGTTGCAACTTCTATATCAGTCTTCTTAAAGCGACAATGCCGGCCCTCATCAACGCTAACTCTTACACTTAGGCTTAGCGCTAGGAATAGGGTTAGACTTAGAGGTAGAAATAAGGTTCGGGTTAGGTACCTGGCATTGCCGCTTTAAAAATACTAATATACAGGTCGCAATTTATAATGACGTCAAAACAAGCTGCTGTTACTTCTGCTGATTGTGATTTCTTAGCACGCTGTTGGGGACTTGTTTTGTCACAGAATGGACCTCCTTTGTCATCCTGCCCATGCTGATGCTGATGGGGATCGGCTGGGCTTGCCTTGCCACCATCCCCTTTCTTTATCCCAAATTGCACCCCTCTAAATTCAGTAGGAGGGGCTTGCTACTGTCATCACTAGGCTCCTTCAACAGCACCTAGAACTGATTAATTCTGGGTAACTCTCAGTGCTGGTGTACTCCCTTGCTGGGCACCTGGGCTGGTACCCCTCACCTCTTCGTTTAGATCAGAGTTTCTGTGGATGGATCCCCCTGGCCTATCACACTGGCCAGCGCTGCAAGGTAGCGAGCAGACCGGTGATACTGGATGCTGGATCCCAACTTCAGAACAGCTGAATAATGGATTAGGTCTAATCTGTAGGTCACAGGAATTTCCGCAGGTAAGTAGGCATCAAAGCAGAATCTTTAAGCAATGATGTTTTATTAGCTCAAGCAGTCCTAATGAGAACAGTTACATGCCAGTTTAAGGTACTAGCAATCTTTCCAGAAGTTACTGTTAGGAACTCCTTCAGTCAGCACGACAAAACCCAGAGTCTGCTCCGAAGTCTGGTGTTCGCTGGAGCCCCTAGTGATGGGGACAAACTTGGCTGCAGACGAACGGAGGGTCGTGTAATGTGCACTGACTGGGGAGAACCCTGGGGTAGCGAAGCAGTACACAGCAGAGTGAGATCCAAGCAAAAGGTCAAGGGCCGGCAGCAGGCAGCGATACCAGATAACAAGCCGAGGTCAGGGGTCACAGGCAATACAACGAGGTCCAGAAAAAAGCCAGGGGTCATACATGGGAAATCCAACTAGAATACAGCACAGGAGCAGGAAAACAGGAACAGGAGCCTAGCTACACAGGAAGCTATAACTGGCAATGAGGCTCTGTCCTCACTACCTTAAATAGCAAGGAGAGCCAATGAGAATGTGAACCAGAGAAACTCCTCGTTGCTACCTGACAACAGAATCCTATATCAGAAAAGCGCCCAGAGACTTCCTACTAAAAGACTCTAACAGAGTCTTACCACACTATGCAGCCAGCATTATTTTTTCCTGCTTGCATGCGCCCGGGTGTTAGATCGCTGGCCGGGCGCTGCAGCAGTAGAGTAACAGCGTCCCGGTTGTTGCCCAGGCAACCGGGACGTAGGAGGAGGAAGTGACATCCCGGTCGTCATAGCGGCTCGTAACAGTTACAGATAGAATAATACAAAAAATGGTCAAACAGAGCTCTTTTTATACAGTTTATGACTCATATGTTTAACTTAACATCAGGACTTGTAGTTAACGCAAATTTAAGCATTAGGAAGTCTAAACAGAAAGTCTAATTGCCCTCTCCTGTGTTTTCAGGTTAAAAAGATATGTTGGTCACTGAGATGAAAAGGTATAATTAACATGAGATTACCTGCCTTCAGACAGATCAAACACACACTTCCTCCACACACATGCCTAATTGAGATTGCCTCTTGAAAAGTTACAAAACCAAATCATAACATACTGTCTCAGAAATAAACACATTTCCATATAAAATACATGCCAATACAATAATCAGTACATTTTTAATTATAGAAATTGGTGCACTACACTAATAAATTTACACACTAAGTTATATATAAGTGATCCAGCCACACCAAAATACACATTTAACAAGCTGAGTGTTCTTTTTTTTTTAGGATCTGATTGTCCAATAGGCTGACTGGGCTTCAGCCTTGGGCATGAGGCTTTTAGAGGGAGCAACATTTTTGGGACTCCAATATTGTGACAGGTAGAGGTACAAACTGAATATCATTTTAAAATACAACAGAATATTTGTTCTCCAAAGTAAAAAGAAAGCATGAAAGAGAAATGTATTGAGGTTTAATCTTGAAGTATTCCCATGGTAAGGGCTGAAGACAATGAGGCTTCGTTTGGCAAGAATTTGAGGATAAATAGGAAGAGACAAGGATGGAGCCAGATGCAGACATGACAGCCCCACACCAACTCCCACTCTCACATAATTCATCCTCAGCAGTGTGTGTTCATGCTTCCAGTTTAATCTGAATGAAAACAAAATGAGTGATTAATGTTGTCGTGACCCTTTTAAAAAGCCCTGTGCAGCTGAATTTTAAAATCATGGAAACATATAAACATTGTTGGGGGCTGGGGGTGAAGGAAGCCTGATTTTAAATTAAGGATGAGTTCATTTTCACCTATCACATATTAGCCTGGTCTGGAAGGTGAGGGGACGTACAAGCTTATTAAATGTCCTGAGGAGACCTGAACTCTTAGTCAGGCCTTGGTCTTTCTCAAGGATTGAACAAGTGTAAATTTTCAGAGGTGTTTGGATACTGTAGTAATCATTTAGATTTCACAATTAGGGCCTGATATATAGTTGTATGCAGTTAATTAGTGTCATGCAAAACCGAGCATGAGCTCAACTTGCACCTTATTGGGAACTGAGTGCATCTTTTACTCATTGCCCCCAGCACTTTAAGAGATGGATCTTGGTCCAGTTGAGTGGTTGACCCAAGGATACTGCAAGGAAGAAACTAAGTGTAACACACTGCCACCAACACGTGTTACATGTATGCAATATGTTCTTACATGGACTCTGTATATTCTAAGTTCTACGTTTTTATTACTTGGAATTTTCACAAAAAAAAAAAAGGTGTAGCATTTTATTAAGTAGATTATTTAGCCCTTTTCTACGACAATAGTCCTTCATGATGGACTGGTGCACAGCAGAAATGTCTCCTATTGGCTTCTGTGTCCTATTTTATGCTTACACCACCTACATGTTTACGGTCCTACTTGATGTGTGTTTGTGAGATGCTCCTACAATGTCTGTATGTATCCAATTAGCCCTCATTAATTCACTAGTATTTTAGAACTGATGTGTAACTATTTGTTTTACCATCATATTCACAATCAACATATCACAAGACACTGCAAAAACTTGAATTCATACGCACATCATCTACCGCATTGACTATTGTAATTCCCTCCTTACTGGTCTTCCCTGAATAAGACTCTGACCCCTACAATCTATTTTGCAAAAAGCAACTAGATTGATTTTCCTTGTAAATCATTCTACCTCTGCTGAACCACTCTGTCGGTCTCTACATTGGTTGCCTGTTTTTTCACCGAATCCAATAAAAAATACTTCTGCTAAGACTATCAGCAAAACTGCAATGACATACATTTCCTCACTTGTCTCAAACTATCTCTCAGCTCAACATCTCTGTTCTACACAAGATCTGCATCTTTCATCCACTTTCATCACATGCCATCACTCCCGATTACAGGACTCTTTTCGGGCTGCACCCACTTTGTGAAATTCCCTCCCTCACACAACAAGACTTTCCTCTAGTCTTCAAACGTTCTCTGAATACCCACCTCTTCAGGCAAGCTTATAATATTCCTCAAGCACCCTATGTCACCCTATTACCACCCTGTACATAGTTCACACAAGACAACAACCCTGTAACCAACATTGCTGTGTGAATGGATGATATAGCCCACTAAGCACTTTTTACCTCTGCAATGTGGCTGGACCAATATGCAATAGGTAGCACTTATACCCCATGTATCAAATTCCCATTGTCCTATAGATTGTAAGCTTGTGATCAGGGCCATCTTACCTCTCTGTCTGTATTATCCAGTATTGCTTTATTACTGTGTTTGCTTCCAATTGTAAAGCCTTATGGAATTTACTGGCGCTACACAAATAAAAGTTGATGATGCTAATGTAACTAAAAGGGACAAGTGAAGTGTGTATGAAGTATGTGTTTGCCTTTTCAGTTGTTAAATTTTACTGATATACGTTTTGGATTTGTGCTATTTATTATTATTATTATTATTATCTTTCATTTATAGGCTCCGCAGTGCCGTACATGACATGTACTGGCATGACATTTACTTGTGCCAGGTGCGATATTTAGAGGTGTAATTACCGCTGCTGTGTACCAACCATAGCGGCATAGGCCATGGACATTACAGGGCTCAGAGAAGATAGTCACTGTGTTACCATGTAACTTAGATGGAGATAGTGCTCACACACTCGACCTTTCTAAGAACTTATATCCGAGAGCCCAGTAGTCGGACCAGGAGACACTGTAGTATTTTATGGCCCCATTGTCTGTGCAGTCAGTGTTTTTTCTGAATTTTTTTAATGCATTGCAAACATATTTGCCATACAAGAGCTAATGAAGCTATAATTCCTAGAGTTTGTGCCAGTAACGATGGTGAAGAGGCTGCAGACAGTTACAAGCAAGGACTCCACAAGTCGGCTATGGTGTGATGTGTCTAGATGTTACAAGCAATCCTCAAAGTTTCTAATAAATTGAGTTAATGTGGAAATAGATATATACATACATAAATACACACACACATGCACGCACACACACACCTATATATTGTAATAAAATCGCATTAGGGATGCCATCCTCTGGGGTGGACGGTTTCACTTCAGCCAGAAGAATCACACACATCCAGTGTTTCAGGTACAATAGCCTCAGCTAGTTTTATTCACCAGCTTGCAAACAGATCAAGAACATAAACATAATCCTAGCCGGCCAGCTACTGGCTAATAAAAAGGTATTCCCTCTTGAGTGAGGGGCCTAGTGTCCCTCACTTAAACCAAACAAATGGAACTCACAGGACAAAGTTGCAGTTTCTCTCAGGAGACATCCAACCTCCTCCCCCAGACAGTGAGAGCCTGATTGAGGCAGAGCTGCAGCCTTTTACAGACACCCCTCAGGTGCAACGTCTAATTAGTCTGCTGACTAGAAGACCCGGACTGAGCCTTTCTTAATGGAGTGCACCCTACTCTCTCCATACAAAACACAGGGGACCCTACCAGCCTTTCCTGAAGCTGAGAAACACATCTGGAAAAGCTTTTTCTAAAACACAATCTGCCTGATGTTTTAAAATAGAAATATCAGGACTCTAGGACTTATGTACATGTGACTCACTTCTTTCCCAGCATGTCTGTCACTATATATATATATATATATATATATATATATCTATAATATAAATGTCTAGTGGCTTGTGTTAGTCTGTCTGTCTGTGTGTGTGTGTGTGAAAAAAAACCAAAACAAGCTGCAGCGCCACCTGCTGGGCAGATTTATACACTGACCTATATATTGCTTGAAGGACAAGTGACAGTTGGGAGTGGTTGGTGGTTGCCGGGGGTGACAGTGGGGAGTTTTTAACACCTTAAGTAGCTTGATTTGACTAGAATGCATGAGTATCATGCACGGGTTAACTGACCTACTAAATTCTTAGTGTGTGTGGAAAAAAAAACTCAAAAAGGGCTGAAATTTGGTATACTGACATTATTGACGAGTTGAGGGGTCAAATTCATTTTCGTGAAGTAATTTTACCTCATGAACACACATGTGTACAGTGGCGGCTCCAGGGGGGTGCGATCGGGGCAATCGCCCCCCCCCCAGCAGGGGTTTGCTGCCGACGGCTGCACAGTATGTGCAGGTCCGTTTGGCAATGACAGTGTGCTGCTGTGTTTTAAACACAATCAGAGCAGCCGGGCAGCACACTGTCCCTGCCTGTCACTGCCGAGCGGACCTGCACATACTGTGCAGCCCCCAGCAGCCTCAGAAGTCGGAAAGGGGGCAGGGCCCAAATCGCCCCGCCCTAATATCCCCCCGGGGAACAAACATTTTCTAGATCCTCCCCTGCATGTGTAGCGGCATGTGTTAGTGTGTGTGTGTGTCTGTGGAAAAAACTATTTTCTCAGAAAGGGCTGATCCGAATCACCTGAAATTTGGTATACTGACATTATTTGACAAAAAAATGCATGAGTATCATGCACGGGTTAACTTGTATATATATATATATATATATATATATATATATATATATATATATATATATATATAACAACACACTCTACAACATGTAGAAAATACAAGTGGGCTTGGAATTTAGTTCTGTGTCTGGGGTTGAGAATCGTTTGTGGTTAACTATGAAGAGAGGTGGTTTGCAATGAAGTTTAATATATTTTCACACTGTGTTTCATTTATGATATTTTGTGGTCAGACAGATCCAAACAGGATCCGGCATTTATACAGCTGTGGGACATGAACACTGAATTATTTTCTCATTTGCATCAATAATAGATGAATATTTTATATTGTACCTTGCATGCAAAATTTGTAACATTAACAGCTTTGGTGACAGGCAAATAGGGTGATCTTCAAACATGAAAATATGCAATGCAAATGTCAATGTGTGATGTAACATTGCACCATTTGTACAAATGCACCTTTTTTTATGGGAAGTGATTGGATTTTCAGGCCAAGATTGTAGCATCTGTGTATTGTAAAATGTAACATTTTCTAAGGATAGGGCTAGGAGGATTTGGGTGTTTATAGCTGAGTGCAGGCTAGGGGCATGAACACACTAATGTATGAATACACATATGCATGATTAAAAGAATACATAAAAGCACTTATGCATAATTATACATATAAAGGAATACACTTATGCATGAATATATTTATACATGAATACACTTATGCATGAGTCCACTTATGCATTAAAACTCTTATGCATTAATATACGTATAGAGAAATTCCATAGACAAAAAACCTTATGTCCATTTAAGGTTCCTTACACACCATCTAAAATGTAAGAAAACTATTGAAACTCTTCCACTCAAACTCCATAAAGCAATGAAATCTTAATGGACTTGTTACTTGCGCAATACAGACAAGGTGCCATCACATCCTGCGGTTAGCTGCAGATTCAGCACTATCATGTAGTGAGATTGCTGTCACTCACGAAATGGTGGAGCTGCTAAGTCACAGATTTGTGTGTTCACTGGAATACACACATGCAGTACTATTACATTTTCTTGGTTTAGCTTTATCATAGTTTAGGGCCTGGGTGTCTTAGAAAGAGACATTAGAGCAACTTTATAAAAAAGTGTAACACTAGAGCATGAATAGTAATTGGTCAATCAATCAATCCGTGCTAGTGGGAACATCCCCTAATACTATAAATAGACCTAATGCCATGAACTAAGTTCATTTGCGTAACAGAGCTTCTACACAGTAGGATCTTCGATGCGCAATGAGCTTAGCGCGTCGGAGCTAACATTTATATCGGCATTGTTACACTGCACCCACCGCCCAGGGGTGTAGGAAGAGCCCTAGTGCTATCAGCACTGGGCTGGGTGTCCCTAGGGGGGGGGGCGCTCATTTTTTTCGGTGGACCCCACTCCCTAGGTAATCCAGCCCAGCGTTGAACAGCCTGGGGTTGGTTAGTCATTATGGCAGGGGCACCCCTGCCGAGTGTCCCCCTGCTATAGTGCCTCCAACCCCAGCTGGTTTGCCTAGTGCTGGTTACGTGAAAATCGGTGGGACCCCACGCAAATTTTTCCCCCAATTTTAACGGAACTAGCAATAGGCTGGCAGTACTTGGGTTAAAAGTGAATAGAGGGGGGACCCCACACTTTTTTTTTTTTTAAATCACCACAGAAACCTGATCACTTTTAAATTTCCCACCCCTCAGCTCAGGGCAGTGAATAAATTAACTGACATCACTGAGGGGTGGGATGTTTAAAACAACTCTTTTACACAGCCGCTCTGGCACTGCTCAGAGGGATTAAACTATGAAATAAGAGTGGTGCCAGGGCTAACATGCTAGTGTGTCGTCGTCCCCCCCTCAGTCCCAAAACCCCACCCATCCTCCCTTTACCCCCCAAATGTGGCTAATTTTTCCTGCTCACAGAATATTTTTTCTTAGCGAGAGGTCAGTCAGCCATGTTTGTGCTCTCAAGTGAAGCACTTTCAGTACACCCCTCACAAGACTCTATCTGACATGTGCAATGTTATGAACCTTTATGAAATCACCTATATTTAAAATGGGGCATGTTTTACCAAATTGTAAAAAAAAATTAACTTTCTCAAACTTATGAACCCTCAAAGGCACTCCTCAGCCCTAATAGCTTTCTAACAAAACTTACCGTGTGACTTTAAATGCCCTGTACACCAAGTTACGCTCTCCCAAAAAAAACAGAAAAACTGCGACTTTTGCAAGACAGGAAGTGGAAAAAAAGGCGAGACTTTGAAGTTTAGATTGTTCCTAAATTGTCATTTTTTTTTTCTTTTTTTCTGAAATTTCACATGCGGCACCTGTAGACAGCTCTCCATTCGCATGACAAATTTCAGCTTAATAGCTTTAATATGTTTTAAGATGTAGAGCCTCAAACACCATGCCCCCCCTCTCACAGATTTTCAGTAGCAGAATGTCGTTTTTTACATGTAACCTTAATATATGGGCACGACTGTGCCCTTATAATACACTTATACATAAATATATGTACAAATTAATAATTATGCATGAATATGGGATGTAGTCAAATTTCCAATGGAGAATCTTCCAATGGTTAAAATATGAAAATTTTGAACGTGAATGCAATAAAAATGGTGGCATATAGAACGGTTACACGTTCATAATGTCTACTAACTAGTAATGGTGACACACAGACTGTCAACACATGCAAACTGGCAACAATTGATATTGTTACACATCATAATCATAAGACCACATGTTATAATCATACATCCACCAATTGATAGTGTCGACAAAACATTAATGGTGACACACAGACTGTCAACACATTCAAAATAGATGTTATAATGTAATCTTTCCTCATTATTAAAAATTTTATTTAGGTTTTCCAGGTCACAAGTGATCTAATTATACCACCTGTGGATCTGTTACAATGTGTCAGTCAGTAATGAATACACCTGTGCAAGGAGATATAGAAAACATGCACTGTTAGGGGTCCCTGAGGACTGGGTTTGGGAAACACTAGGTTACATGGTCGCGATAAATTGAATTATTTTAGGGTGCGACATGTAACAAGGGCATTGATCGTCCAGCCAAAAGAATTCACCTAAGGTCCAATTGAAGGGATGGCAGAAGAAGTTGAGTCATCATCTGAACACATCCAATTTCTAATTATTTATTTTTTCCTATAATAGACCTAAAAAAAATGTAAAAAATTTCAACCTCTAAAATTAAACAACACATAATAATTCTATGTTCATTGTTCATGTGAACAGCATTATAAATCCAGACTTAATGAAATCTATTAATATTAACCTGTTCATGAATAATGGAGGGCCTGACTTTTCTGCTTTTTCCATGGGGATTGTAGGGAAATCCGCTCTGCGCATGCCCAGAACCTGGAGATAAGTAAGAAAATCAGTCACTTGAGAAAGAAATCTTACTTAGATTAAGACCGCATTTGTGTGTAAGAGCACTTAAGAATCTCTCCGAACCGCTTAAGAAAAAAGGGTGGGGAATGGGCCAAGATCGCAGTGATTTAAGGAAAGTAGACGTTTACCTCCGGATCCGTGGGATAGATATGAAGTAGTACTTAGCGTTTTTATTAAATTCATGCTTAATACTTAAGGAAGCTCGGGGTCATGTCTATGTCCAAAAGCTATAGCGGCAGCGCCAAATAAGCCACAAGACTAAACTGTGAAAACCATTGTTTGTTTAAAATCCCCCTAATCACTATTAAATATGCACACCATACACCTGCATACACTTCTCTCATAACAAACCAGTATGAATATTTTTTTTCTTATTCATGTCAATAAATATACAATGTAAAATTTAACACAAAAATCAATAGTTGATGCACTGTTGAAAAAAATTGCAATGTAAAGTGGTTATATAGCTATAAGTGGTTATATAGTTATATTAGCTAATAGTGAATAGTTACACAATAACTTGCTTTGTCCTTTTTTGGGTTCTGCAGAGGTTTTTTGTGACTTAGGTGTTTTTTGGTTTTTGGTTTTTTCTATATGCAATCTGTTGTGAGCCATAATAATGTTATTTTAAAATGTGGCTTTATTTAGCTGTGGCATAGTTTTTCACATGTTTTATTACATGTCATGTTTGCTTGCCTTGGCTGTGTATCTTTTATCTGTGTATATTTTCTAATTGTTTGGATTAACTTGATTTTGATCAGCTGCTTGTCCCTGTTGTAGCTACACACAGAAAAAAAAAATACAATTTAGGGATATTCCCCACCATGGATCAGGAATCGAACTCATGACCCCACTGTTGGGAGGTGGAGGGGCTAACCACTAAGGCAACGTGCAGATGCAAAAATAGATGCATTATATAAAACGACAAGCACAACAATACGCCATGGCTGCAGGTGATTAAAGGCTAGATTTACTAAGCTGCGGTTTTGAAAAAGTGGGGATGTTGCCTATAGCAACCAATCAGATTCTAGCTTTCATTTATTTAGTGCATTCTACAAAATGACAGCTAGAATCTCATTGGTTGCTATAGACAACATCCCCACTTTTTCAAAGCCGCAGCTTAGTAAATCTAGCCCCTAGTCTTTTTAGACACTACAAAAGTTTTTATTTGTAAGATATTTTATATACCACAATAACAGTGCATCTCTATTTTGATATGCAATGTGCATTTTAATGTGTGTGTTGCCTGTATTATATTTTTTTTGGTGAGGGTGGTGAAGCTTCAATATAATATCTGTTAAGATGCTTCTTATGTGATTTGGCACTTCCCCATGTTACATGATTTTTTATTGTGTTCTACTACTTTTCTAATTTCCTCCCTCAAGCCCCTCCTCAAACAGATACCCAGCCCTTTTGAAACAGTGGAGGCAGCCCACTTCAGGTTCAAGACCGATTTCAGGTTCCAATTATTTTTAAAATATGGTTAAGAAAACACTTTAAAAAATGTTCTAAGATCCAAAAAATAAAATTGTTGTTCGGTGATTAAAGTAAAATCATGTATTATTTTTCTAATCATAAACATAAACAAATGCATACATCAGACATTTTTACCAGAAAAAAAGAATTTTTTTGGAATCTGCAAATATTTTTGAATAACGCTGTAATACTTGCAAAGGGCCGTCTCAACCCGTGCTGAGATTATCAGATGTGAGTTTTCTAGTCATAGCACTTAGAAATGTTCAATCTTGACTGATAGCGCTTAGCTGCAAACAAACCTAACTAAGGATTTGATTGATGAACTACCAGGCTTTAGCTGGAAGATGTCTGCCTCACCTGGAAATTAATTAGCAATCAACCAAATCATGTGTTAATAATATCTCAGAATCACTATGTTTTTGTTAGTTTCTGGTCAGGTCAAGTACATCAAGTAAGTTTTGTGTTTGTTTATCTTTTTAAAGCCACTAAAGTGTCAATGTGTTTTAATGATATACCTTAAACTATCTGACAGTTTGGGTATAAGTGAGAAATAGAGACACCAGTTTAGTAAAGAGATAAATGTGTCTAATATATTCCAACAGACTGTATGACCCAGTTGGCAGTTGAAGCACTGAAGAGGAGGAGGAGGATCAGGCCATGGAGGATGAGGCTTTGGAAGAAAGTAAGTATTTCAAGCTAAGAATGTTAGTCATTTTAGGGCCTGAGTCATTAAGGAGAGCAAGCCAAAAAAATAAGTAAATTTGACCCTGGACAAACAATGTTAAAATGCCAGGGGTGCAAATTAGTTTATCATTTTACACATAAGCAAAAAATATAAATCAGGCGCTAAGAAACAATACGGAAATTAATCACACTCCCAGAGATCTTTACTGCAGCTGGAGAGGAAAAGTGTTAATCCTCCCTCGCACAGTAAGACTTTCCTCTAGTCTCCAAACCTTCAAGCACCTCTGAAAACCCACCTCTTCAGACAAGCTTATCATATTCCTCAACCACCATCTTAATCTCCCCTATTACCCATACTTGCCAACTCTCCCGGAATGTCCGGGAGACTCCCGCATTTTGTGAGAGTCTCCCGGACTCCCGGGCGAGTGTGGCAATCTCCCGAATTCTGCCCACTTCACTAGGAAGTGCCCCACTTCCTAGTGAAGTGGGCAGAATTAGATCCCAAACGCCGCGATTCCCGGTGAATCGCGGCGTTTGGCCCCGCCCCCGCTGTCAAATGACGCAATTTGCGTCATGACATCACAGGGGGCGGGGCCGAAATGACGCGATTTCGGCCACCCCGCCCCTTCACGCCCCCCTCCACTGGCTGGCTCCCGGAAGGGAGCTGAAGAAAGTAGGTAAGTATGCTATTACCACCCTCGACACAGCTAACACAAGACAACAACCCTCTGACCAAAATTGGTACACACACAGCGCACTCAGTACTTTTACCTTTGCATTCTAGCTGGTCCAGTGTGTAATATGAAGTAACACATGCTCTTGTGTTTCAAACTCCCATTGTCCCCATAGATTGTAAGCTTGCAAGCAGGGTTCTCTTACCTCTCTCTCTGTATGTATTACCCAGTATTGTTTTATTAATGTTTGTTCCCATTTGTAAAGCGCTGCGGAATTTGCTGGCGCTATATAAATAAATGTTGATGATGATGATAATCCCACATAAAGGTAGAACCAAGAGCAATAGTATAAACAGCACAAAACATGATGTGTAGGTAGTATGTTATTAGATTACCATCCCAATAAAACAATTCAAAAGAAAGGAACAAATCGTTATAGTTTATAAAAACAACAATATTAATTATACAGAAATACTTAAAAAACTATTATGATCAGTTCATATAATAAATATGGACATAAGCAAACAACTAGAACTTATGATGAATAGTGTGTTTTTTTAAAAAAGCTCAAAATAGTATCTTACTAAATTTAATGGCTCAATGAGGTCGAATATAGGACTCTCTAAAAATATATATTAAAATGACCCAATTCATGAGACAATAATATAATGCACTTAATTTCTTAACAGTTGATGCCTATACAGGAGTCAAAAACTAGAGTCATCATTGCAATATAGAGTTCTATGCTGGCTGACTGTCACTCAGCAGGGATCCGCCTCTGTGCTCTAAGCATACATTACACTCCACAAAGAATGCTTGAGACGTTTCCTCTCCAGTTATTTAAGGTATGTTTGCCTGCCCCGCCCCCTCTGCTGTTCCAATTCTGCAGAGTGCATACAAACTGCAGAATTAGAAAGACATTCTTCCATCGTTGAATACGATTTTTAGTTCAGGTTAAAAATGTCATTCAACAATACAAAGTGCTTTGGAGCGATAATCGTTCATCGTTCCAAACTACACACTACTGTGATATCAGTCCAACCAGTCATTTATCTTCTGATTAGCCTGAGAATCAGCTGAAAACACAATAGTGTGTACCCAGTCTTAGTCTTAATAGAAGACCAGAAGAAATACATTTATATAATGTATTCACAATTCATAAGATATTCAATTCAGAAAGAATATTTCACTTAATGATACATATTTAAGACCTAATATTAAATAAACCTACATGGTTTTTTTTTGGGCTTAAATAACCAATACTACTTAGGATTCTATGATAATTTAAGTGTCTTCAACAAAGATACTCAAATGCTAACATTAAGTGGTTCAATCATAAATGCAGAAATAAATTTGTAATGCTTAACCTGCGCTCCTCTAGATACAGAAAAAAGAATTAGGATGCAGCCATAAAACCCTCAGGGATGCCTAAATACGCGTATTTGTATTTGCATCTGGCATATGTTTGATGTTTTCAATAATATATCTTTTATTTTTATTTATATTAATTTTTTATTCATTTTTATTTTTATTTCATTTATGTCAAGATTATATTGTGCAGGTTGCACACCTGATATTGTTGGCACAGTGTTTTATCCCTCCTCCCTTTTGTAAAATTCCAGGCCACTGCGCCTTCCCTAATTTTTGTCCAATCATAAATGCGCTAATATACAGACCTGTCCGTTACACTTCAAATACATATCCATTTATTAATGCTAGCAATCAGACATTAAATAAGTTCATGCTAAACATTACCATTAAATTAAACATATATGTAATAATGATTAAAAAATAAATATTGCATTTTGTGACAGTCCGAGGTGGCATTGCTGTATCTTTTTTATATGTTGCGCTACATTGCTGAACACTCGATAGTGTCCCAAGTAAGTCATAAAATAAAAAATAGATTATTTTCTTATCGATAAACTTATATTTTATGTCCCTACTGATAGAAAAGATAATACTACATCTATTATTCAAATGATTTTTTTTTTAGATTACATAGTTTGTCAAACAGCCATGGTGCATAACATTTTGTTAATTATGGTTGCACAAACGTTAGACGTGAAAAACACACTTTAACTTACAATACATAACACATATAATGTTGAATACAAATACAAGCAAAAACATTGGTCTGCACCATACATATTATAACAGCACTTATCCAAAAAAGTATTTTTTAAGGATACAAATAGGTCAGAGATTACTATTATTAAATGAATTACATAAAACTAATGAATAAATACGGTACTTATTAAATACAGTAAATGTGTTTAAAATATTAATTAATATTTGTAAACATTCCACACAGGTCATGTTGTTAATGAATGGTATGTAGGTGCAACATATGTTAATTAGAGAAGGGGAGGAGACCGTAGGATAAACAACAAAATATGTGGAAAATTTTAATTGGCTAACAGTGTTTAATTTATGAATGAATTATTTTTCTTTGTGAATTCTTATTGCACAATGTTTTCCATAAATATCTGAGCACAACATAGGTCACTGTTCATTAGTTTTGATGAAAATCAGGAGAAATCCCAAAGTCATCTGGAATGTTTAGATGTAATTGGATGAATCCTCGTAAATTCAGATTTGATCCAAAGTTTTTGAGTAATTGATTCTTGGTAACTATATTTTTGAAGCTATGGCTGAAGAATGCTGTCACCTGGTCCCTTCTGCTGAATGGAATCTGAACCAACTGGTTGATTGTTGGTTTGGGATATATTTGAGCCCAATTAAAGAAATTAAATAATAGATAGTACGTAAAGTCTTAGAATAAACAGATTTTTGTATGGAAATGAGCTCTGTGTGCACACACATATAATTCAATAGCAACAATGAAGGTCGACTATAGCAATGTGATAATGAGTGGGAGAACGTCCTACAGCTGTCATATGATTTGAATGAAAAAATAGACCTCCCTTGCAGGACACAGAATGGTCTCACACAGAGCCTTTTACTGAGCTCCTTGCTGAGCCTCTGCCTGGTGGATTCCAGTCTCCTGGGACTGATCTCTTGTCCATGTCCAACAGGTTCTAGCCTTCCAGGCAGACACACAAGCCCTGTTTGAGCTTTCTGAGCTGCTAATAGCTGTGTCCACACCTTTAATCCTATAAGGGGTATATCTTGAACTACAGGGCCTGAACAGGTGGCAAACTAGTATACTTTTACACGCTTGACCATTACACCAACAGGGACTGTAATTACATTGTATTGAAATACACAAATACATATACTTTAATATGGAGTTGGTTCCCCTTTTACAACAATAACAGCTTCCACATATCTTGGAAGGCTTTCCACAAGATGTTGGAGTGTTTCTATGGGAATTTGTGCCCATTCATTTTGTAGAGCATTCATGAGGTCAGGCAATGACGTTGGATGAGAAGACCTGGCTTTCAATTTCCATTTCAGTTCATCCCAAAGATGTTTGATGGGCTTGAGGTCAGGGCTCTATACAGGCCAGTCAATTTCTTCCAGACCGATCTCATTAAGCCATTTCTTTGTAGTTCTTGATGTGCACGAGGGTACAGTCATGTTCGAATAGAAAGTGCTTCCCCAAACTGTTGCCACAATGTTGGAAGCATAGCACTGTCCAAAATGACTTGGTATGCTAAAGCATTAAGATTGTCCTTCACTAGAGATAAGGGGCCAAGTCCAAGCCCTGAGAAACAGCCCCATACCATTATCCCTCCTCCACCAAACTTCACAGTTGGCATAATGCAGTCAGGCAGGTAGCGTTCTCCCTGCATCCGCCAAACCCAGACTCTACCATCCGACTGCCAAACAGAGAAGCGTGATTCGTCACTCCACAGAATACATTTCCACTGCTCCACAGTTCAATGTCGTTGTTCTTTACACCACTCCATCCGAGGCTTGGCATTTGTCTTGCTGATGTGAGGTTTGCATGCAGCTACTAAGCCAAAGAAACCCATTCCATTAAGCTTCATGCGCACAGTTTTTGTGCTTACATTAATGCCAGTGGAAGTTCAGAACTCTTCAGCCTTGGAATCAGTAGAGCATTGGTGACTTTTACGCACCATGCGCCTTAGCAGTCGTTGACCTCACTCTGTGATTTTACGTGGTCTTCCACTTCGTGGCTGAGTTGCTGTTGTTCCTAAATGCTTTCACTTTCTAATAATATCACTTACAGTTGACCGTGGAATATCCAGCAAGTATGACATTTTAACGAACTGTCTTATTGTAAGGGTGGCATCCTATCACAGTACCACGCTTGAAGACACTGAGCTCTTCACAACTACCCATTTTGTATCACAAAAGTTTGCAAATAGAGACTGCATGGCTAAGTGCTTGACCTCTGGCAATGGGTCTGATTGAAACACCTCAATTCAATAACTAACATGTGTGGCCAAATACCTTTGTCCATATAGTGTATACATTATATCCACTGCCATATGCACATATTGGTTCCCATTTATTGACATGCAGTCACCACCAGACCGTAGAATCTTTTGTAACATTTATGGTTCAATAGATCTTCAGATTTATTGTGTTGATATCCAGAGGAATTATAGTAGAATCAAGCAGGAGTGTCATGGGAGTAAATATGGAAAACAAACTGACAGATCGGCAGATAAATGTACGGTTTATCACATATTGCAAAAGAACAACTGGGCAATTTAATTTATTATGTGTTTTCATGTGATATGATATACTGTATGCATTGTGCCAGTGGTTAGTGTATAGAAATTGTGCAACATTTTAACATGTTTTAAATGAATTGATCCATTGATCAATTACTTGTGTGGACTTTCCTTACATTTTTGAGTGACTGTCTGCAATGGATCTCTGGAAATCGGCTCAGAACCTCTTCTATTGAACAAGCAGTTGGATCCATGTTGAAGAAACCCAGACAACCGATTCCTTAGCTTGGTTGTTACATATATCAAGTAAATGGAATAAAGTGTTGGAAAAATACTCCCAAGAAAGTAAATATCTGCATTGCTAAGTGAACTATAATAGAACCATATAATTAGTTTGACGCAAACGTAAAATGCAAAGTTAAAGATTGAAAAAGTTGAAAATGTTATGGTCTTATAATAGGTATCCAGGTGGCCTGTTACATTTCTGTCACATCTCATTTTATTCATGTGATGACACAGGGAATAAATAAGAAAGACTGATGACACGAGGAACATGAGAAACTGCACAATGTTCCACAAAAAATACACGTAAAGTTGTATATCACTTATTATACTATTATATGTTTCCTTAGTTGAATTTTTAGGTGTTTCTATTTTAGCAATCAAAAAATATATACAAGTGTAGAAAATGGACACCAGCACAGAAGCAACAATCAGACGGACGACTTTTTGTAATATAATAATCTTCAGACGTAGAAAGAAGACATTGTGGAAGTTAGAGATCTTCAGGAAGAAGACAACAGAGAGGAGAGATGATATCCACATGCTGGAATAAAGGGAAGCAACCTGAATAATTTGAACAATTATACTATGCTTGATGTAGAATTCTGTAAGGAAAATATGTAAAAGGAGGTCCAACAGGCAAACAAATTGATAGAACATCCTGGTGATCCCGAGAGAAGTGAGAATTTGGTCAGTAGTGGTCACTGGTCTTCGTTTCATCCAGTCAGTGACATTCACAGCAACAATAAATAAACTGGTCATTAGATCTGCTATTAAGGTAATTCCTGCTGCAATACCAAGACCCATACATTGTATATTACAGGCTTGCTCCATAGAAATATTCATATCTTCAGTGATAGAATTGATCCGTCCAAATGAAAGGTAATACAGGTTACTGCTGACTTACAGGATGGTCTCTTTATTTCACTGTATGATGCAAATGATAATGTAAAACACTGCAGCTGTTCCTGATTATACAAATTAGGAAGCTGTGTGCAAATTGTACTTTTTATTTATAAATGTCCCTCAATCATTTGATTATAAGGTAACATGAAAGATTATTATGTAATATTAAGGGATTAAGGGCTTTAATTGGCATTTTTCTCAATTGATAATTGCTAGTACTGGTTGATTTAGGATACCAAGTTCATCCCATATTATCCTCTTAATCCAGGTGTATTAGATGTGTTTCAGGCAGAACTTTCCATTGGTTTATTGCTGGATCATAGCACATTAATATATACTGTACCTCACTTCTTAACGGGACATACTCTTGAATTTCAAGCAAAATTATCCTGAACTGTAAAACAATTTCATACTTCTGGTATAAATATACAAATAATGGTATTGAGAAACAAATTATATTCTTATAACACTAGAGTTACTAATAAACATTATTAACTATTCAAAACATTACATCAACCTAGAAAGAATAATTTTTCTCTGATGGCAGAAAAAAGCTGATTACTAGGAAGATAAAGAAATGTACTTTGAAACAAGTTAATAAAACAATAAAGTAGCAATAAGACAAATTAAACAAATTTACTAATTAAATAATAAAGCACTGTTTAGGTGGAACCTGATTCTTGAAGTCATAAGAGAATGGAAAATGACCATTTTATTTAGATCAGTTTTATGTGTTTATGATTAGATATATTATTGTGTATAATTAGTGTTGGAATAAATTTGACAATTTGTAATTATAAAATTTGCCACACTACACTAATAAATGTATACACTAAGTTATATATAAGTGATCCAGCCACACCAAAATACACATTTAACAAGCTGAGTGTTCTTTTTTTTTAGGACCTGATTGTCCAATAGGCTGACTGGGCTTCAGCTTTGGGCATGAGGCTTTTGGAGGAAACAACATTTTTGGGAATCAAATATTGTGACAGGTAGAGGTACAAACTGAAATTCATTTTAAAATACAACAGAATAGTTGTTCTCCAAAGTAAAAAGAAAGCATGAAAGAGAAATGTATTAAGGTTTAATCTTGATGTATTCCCATGGTTAGGGATGAAGACAATGAGTCTTCCTTTGGCAAGAATTTGAGGATAAATTAATAGAAGAGACAAGGATGGAGACAGATGCAGACATGACAGCCGCACACCAACCCCCACTCTCACATAATTCATTCTCAGTAGCGATCGTTCATGCTTACATATTGATTTTAATTAAAACAAAATGAGTGACTAAGGTTGCTGTGACCCTTTGAGGGGATGTACAAGCTTATTAAATGTCCTGAGGTGACCTGAACTCTTAATCAGGCCTTGGTCTTTTTTCAAGGATTGAACAAGTGTAAATATGCAGAGATGTTTTATACTGTAAGAGTAATCATATATATTTTACAATTAGGGCTTGATATATAGTTGTATGCAGTTAATTAATGCCATGCAAAACCGAGCATGAGCCCAACTTGCACTCTTATTGTGAACTGAATGCATCTTTTACTCATTGCCCCCAGCACTTTGAGAGATGGACCTTGGTCCAGTTGAGTGGTTGACCCAAGGATACTGCAAGGAAGAAACTAAGTGTAACACACTGCCACCAACACGTGTTACATGTATGCAATATGTTCTTACATGGGCTCTGTATATTCTAAGTTCTACGTTTTTATTACATGGAATTTTCACAAAAAAAAAAAATGTGTAGCATTTGATTAAGTAGATTATTTAGCCCTTTTCTATAACAATAGTCCTTCGTGATGGACTGGTGCACAGCAGAAATGTCTCCTATTGGTTTATGGTCCTACTTGATGTGTGTTTGTAAGATGCTCCTACAATGTCTGTTTGTATCCAATTAGCCCTCATTAATTCACTAGTATTTTAGAACTGATGTGTAACTATTTGTTTTACCATCATATTCACAATCAACATATCTCACACAAGACACTGCAAAAACTTGAATTCATACGCACATCATCTCCCGCATTTACTATTGTAATTCCCTCCTTACTGGTCTTCCCTGAATCAGACTCTGACCCCTACAATCTATTTCGCAAAAAGCAACTAGATTGATTTTCCTTGTAAATCATTCTACCTCTGCTGAACCACTCTGTCGGTCTCTACATTGGTTGCCTGTTTTTTCACAGACTCCAATAAAAAATACTTCTGCTAAGACTATCAGCAAAACTGCAATGACATACATCTCCTCACTTGTCTCAAACTATATCTCAGCTCGACATCTCAGTTCTACACAAGATCTGCATCTTTCATCCACTTTCATCACATGCCATCACTCCCGATTACAGGACTCTTTTCGGGCTGCACCCACTTTGTGAAATTCCCTCCCTCACACAACAAGACTTTCCTCTAGTCTTCAAACCTTCAAGTGTTCTCTGAATACTCACCTCTTCAGGCAAGCTTATAATATTCCTCAACCACCATAGGTCACCCTATTACCACCCTGTACACAGTTCACACAAGACAACAATCCTGTAACCAACATCGCTGTGTGACTGGATGATATAGCCCACTAAGCACTTTTTACCTCGTGAAGTGTGTATGAAGTGTGTATGAAGTGTGTATGAAGTGTGTATGAAGTATGTGTTTGCCTTTTCAGTTGTTATATTTTACCGATCTATCTTTTGGATTTGGGCTATTTACCTGTGCCAGGTGGGATATTTAGAGGTGTAACTACCGCTGCTGTGTACCAACCATAGTGGTATAGGCTATGGATATTACAGGGCTCAGAGAAGATAGTCACTGTGTTCCAATGTAACTTAGATGGAGATAGTGCTCACACACTCTACCTCTCTAAGAACTTATATCCGAGAGTCCAGTAGTCGGGCCAGGAGTCACAGTTAGAGTTTTACGGCCCCATTGTCTCTGCAGTCAGTGTTTTATCTGAATTTTTTTAATGCAATGCAGCCATATTTTCCTCACAGGAGCTCATGAAGCTATAATTCCTAGAGCTGGTGCCAGGGACGCGGGTGAGGAGGCTGCAGACAGTTACTAGCAAAAACTCCACAAGTAGGTTATGGTGTGATGTGTCAAGATGTTGCAAGCAACTCTCAAAGTTTCTAATGAATTGAGTTAATGTGGAAATTGTGTATGTATATATATATATACTGAAAGTACTGAAGCATTGGTACTTTGTGTTTTCGTTCTGTACTGTTTAACCCTGTACGGTCTACTGTTTGTACTATGTACGGTGCTGCAGAAACCCTGTGGCGCCCAACAAATAAATAATAATATATATATATATATAAAATCTCTATCATCAACATTTATTTATATAGCCCCAGCAAATTCCATATTACAATTGGGAGATATATATATACATATATATATATATATATATATATATATATATATATATATATATATATATATATATAAAAACACACACACATACATACATATATACACACACACACCTATATATTGGAATACAATCGCATTGGGGATGCCGCCCTCTGGGGTGGAGGGTGCCACTACAGCAGAAAAATCACACAAATCCAGTGTTTCAGGTACGGTTAACATGTCCGATTAAGGTTCCTTACACACCATCTAAAACATACTTGCCAACTCTCCCGGAATGTCCGGGAGACTCACGCATTTTGTGAGTCTCACAGACTCCCGGGAGAGTGTGGCAATCTCCTGAATTCTGCCCACTTCACTAGGAAGTGTCCAACCCCAGGCTGTTCAGCGCTGGGCTGGATTCCCTAGGTAGTGGGGTCTGCCCAAAAAATGAGCAGGCCCCCCTCCTAGGGACACCCAGCCCAGTGCTGATAGCACTAGAGCTCTTCCTACACACCTGGGCGGTGGGTGTAGGGTAATAATGCTGATATAAATGTAAGAAAAAAAAAATGCCATTTTGTTTTGTGGAACTACAAGTCCCAGCCAGCCAGGTTGCCCTAAATAGTGTGGGCATGCTGCTACTTGTATAACTACAAGCACCAGTGTACCCATGGCACCCAGGGCATGTTTGCACTTGTAGAACCACAAGTGCCAACATGCTCTTACACACACGGCTGGCTGTGATCTGTAGTTCCACAAAGCAAAATAAAAGCACAACACCCTCATTCCAACCACAAATCTTTATTAAAAATACCCACAGCAGCCAAGGCATGTTGGCACTTGGAGAACCAAAAGTGCCAACAAGCCCTGATACCCAGGGCTGGCTGGCACCTGTAGTTCCACAAAATAAAATGTTAACAAAATCACAACACCCTGGTTAATACCACTAACGTTTATTAAAAATAATAAACCCACAGTAAAACACCAAAGACAGTAAACACCCTCATTGATACCATGTATTTTTATTAAAAATAATAAATACCCTATACTTATGCATGAGTCCACTTATGCATGAATATACTTAATAAATATATAATATTTTATATGTGCAACTCACGTGGTTTTGAGTATAATTCTGTCATATTCTACAGTATTACATTTTTATATATTAATTTTATTTATGTTTTGGCACCCCTGATTGTTTAAATAAATACACTTATGCATGATTATACTTATACATGAATAAACTTATGCATGAATAACTTATGCATGAATATGGGATGTAGTCATATTTCCAATGGAAAATCTTCTGATGGTTAAAATGGAGACTTGAAAATGTTGAACGTGAACGCAATGAAAATGGTAACATATAGAACAGTTACACGTTCATAGGGGCATATTCAATTGTTAGCGAGACGGGTGAAAATCCCGCGCTCAAAAAAAAACAAAAAAAACCTGCGCTCGTTTTTTCCTGTTCGAGCGCTTGTTTTAAAAAAACAAACCGCTCAATTCAATTGTTAACATTGCATCCACCCCCTCGCGCCCTATTATTGGTCCTAGCGAGTTTGAAATGAGGAGTGGTTAAGGCAGTCATTTTAGTATAAAAAATTGATGCAAATTAATGCAATCAAGAAGGGCCCCAGCACTGCACAAGAAAATGGGCCCCCACACTGCAACCAGGAAGGGCCCCAGCACTGCAAGCAACAATGCCCCCCCCTGGACAGCAGATTTAAAGATTTTACAAGGAGGTAAACTTTTTGCCATTTACAAACATTTCTTGAACACTGGCCAAGCATGGACATTTGTAAGGTACAAATATTTGTGGGACAGTGGGCAAGCCGGACCTTTCTTCGAAGGTACAAATATATTTTGGGACTTTGCGTAAATGAGTGTGTGTAGGTAAAGCATCATAAAACTGAGGATTTCGTCCATGGTGAGTAATTTGTTTTTTTTTGTTTTTAATAAAAATCTATGGTGAACATGAGGGTGTTTACTGTATTTCTTGGGGTTTTATTATTTTTAATAAAGATTTGTGGTTGGAATGAGGGTGTTGTGCTTTTATTTTGCTTTGTGGAACTACAGATCACAGCCAGCCGTGTGTGTAAGAGCATGTTGGCACTTGTGGTTCTACAAGTGCAAACATGCCCTGGGTGCCATGGGTACACTGGTGCTTGTAGTTAGACAAGTAGCAGCATGCCCACACTATTTAGGCCAACATGGATGGCTGGGACATGTAGTTCCACAAGTCAAAAAAAAATTATTTTATTTTTTTTCCATACAAAATCCCCATTTATTACCCTACTACCCACAGCCCAGGGGTAGTAGGAAGAGCCCTAGAGCTATCAGCACTGGGCTGGGTGTCCCTAGGAGGGTGGGCTGCTTACATTTTCAGCGGACCACACTCCCTAGGGAATCCAGGCCAGCGCTGAACAGTCTGTGGGTGTTTAGTCATTATGGCCAAGGGACCCAAACTGCGTCCCCCCCCCCCCCCTGCTATAGTGCCTATCACCCCGGCTGGTTTGCCTAGTGCTGGTTCAATTAAAATAGGGGGAACCCTACGCAAAATTTTTCAAAGATTTTAACACACACAGCAATAGCCTACCAGCACTAGGGTTAAGACTAAATAGAGTGGGAAGCAATTGATTTTTGTTTTAAAAAATAAATAAATAACATGTTACTTTTCACCATTTTGATTATTTACACTTTTATTTTTTTAAAAAAATAGTACTTTTAAGTTTTTAGGTTATTTTTATGAACTTTTACACCTATTTTTTCAGTTTAATGTATATTTTTCTTAACTTACCGGTAATATTTTTTTTTTTTCTTTGAGCAGACCAAGGAGGTGCGAGATGAAACAGCAGATTTGCCTGTTTCATCCACATCGTTAAAAAATAATTGAATAGCTTTTTCCGCTAAGGGTTCGCATCCAGCCTATACTTTAACATTGACAAATGGTTGGAGCGCGATAAGACCGTTTCGAAAAAAAAAAATAGATTAGAATTGCGGGAGAAGTTTCCGGGCTCGAAAATAAGAAAAAAAACTTAACGCGCTCGAAATTACAAACTCGCTAACAATTGAATACCCCCCATAATGTCTACTAACTAGTAATGGGGACACACAGACTGTCAACACATGCAAACTAGCAACAATTGATATTGTTACACATCATAATCATAGTCCACAAGTTATAATCATACATACACCCATTGATAGTGTTGACAAAACATTAATGGTGACACACAGACTGTCGACACATGCAAAATTGATATTTTATACTGTAATCTTCCCTCATTATTAAATCAATGCCCTAGTTACATGTCGCACCCTAAAAAAAAATATTTAGGTTTTCCAGGTCACAAGTGATCTAATTATACCACCTGTGGATCTGTTACAATGTGTCACTCAGTAACGAATATACCTGTGTTCCAGCAAAGAGATATAGAAAACATGCACTGTTAGGGGTCCCTGAGGACTGGGTTTGGGAAACACTAGGTTACATGGTCGCGATAAATTGAATTATTTTAGGGTGCGACATGTAACATGGTGTCACTCACCGGACTGTGAGTGCTACTTCTCGTGTGTTTAGGAACCGTGGCCGTCCACCATCCTGAGGGTCTGCGCATGTGCAGCCCTTTTTAACCTTCAGTTCATGTTCCTTTTAGTTAATTGGCTGATCAGGCAACACTCCCTATTTAAAGCACCTGAGGTCAATACCTAGTTGCCTGATCTTGGAGTCTCATTTCCCATGAGCCTCTGAAGGTGTTCCTGTGTTTCCTCGTGTATTCAGCTCCTGCTGATTCCTGTTGTTCATTTGTGGTTTCCAGACCACTTCATCTTCCCTGTGTTTCATCGTGACTGCACCAGCTGATTCCTATCCGCTGCCTTCGTGTATCTACAGTATCCTGCTCACCTCAACTCTCCCGTGTTTCATCGTGACTGCCCCAGCTGATTCCTATCCGCTGCCTCCGTGTATCGGCAGTTCCCTGCTCATCGCTACCCTCCAGTTCTCCTCGCATCTGCAGCCAGCTGATCCACTCTCCGTGCTTCTACAGTGTCTCCACTTGTGTCAACTCGCCTGTCTGCATTGGATCAACGCCCCGCTGCTTTCATCTCGTCTAGATCATCTCTACTCTTCAGTGTTCTCCAGGTGTCCAGTTCTATATACTACTGCTTCCTGAGTATTTGTTTCTATCCCTCCTGGTTCACCTACCTGTGCGCTGCACCTACTAGATTACCGCTGCTACCCTCCTGGGACTTCGTATCCTGCTGGCCTCCCGCCGTCCAGGTATCTCTGCACTTCTGTCTGACAGCCTGCTCTCCTGAACCACGGTATGCATACTTCTCATTGACTGTGCTGGTGTATTGCATATCTTGCTGGACTGAGTTGTTCTCCTCTGGAGTTTACTATCCGCTGAGACTATTGCCATCATTTGACTGTGTTACCTTTTGCCTGGATAGTTCTTGTGACTTTGTATTATTGTGCAGTGCTGTTCAGTCATTACTATATTGTGCATATCTTCGTGGGATCAAGTTCAGTGTGCCCGTGTATACTCTGCATTGCATTTCTCTCCCCGTGCTCCTCCTCACATATATATTCAGTGGCACAACTTGCTAGAGGCAGACCACTGTTCCCTGTTTCCTGAGTCACCGGTTTCTGTATCCTTTCACATAGCAGTGGTACAACTTGCTAACGCAGACCACTGACTTCCCGGATACCTTCACCCGGATTCCATTCCTTCACCTAGACAGCGGTACAACTTGCTAACGCAGACCGCTGACTCTCATCACCTCCTCGTTACTTCTGGACATTCCTCCTCACTATAGCAGTGGTACAACTTGCTATCCGCAGACCACTGACTACCCTCACGTTTCCCTTGTCCATTCAGTTCCTCGTGTACTATTATTACATATTACCAGTGCTGCTAGTCATAGACTTTCCACGAGCATTCTCTACCATCTGCTGTCTCCTGTTCCGTGATCACCCCGCTACCAGAGTACCATATTACCACCGATACTGCTCTGGTAAGTCCATCATCTGGTGATCCCTGGGTAAAGACTCCTAGTGCCCGTGACACAAGGGCATTGATCGTCCAGCCAAAAGAATTCACCTAAGGTCCAATTGAAGGGATGGCAGAAGAAGCTGAGTCATCATCTGAACACATCCGATTTCTAATTATTTATTTTTTCTTATAATAGACCTAAACAAAATGTAAAAAATTTTAACCTCTAAAATTAAACAACACATAATAATTCTAGACTTCATCAAATCTATTAACATTAACCTGTTCATGAATAATGAAGGGTCTGACTTTTCTGCTTTTTTTATGGGGATTGTATGGAAATCCAGTCTGTGCATGTCCAGAATCGGTGGGAGATAAGTAAGAAAATCAGTGACCTGAGAAAGAAATCTTACTTAGATTAAGACCGCATTCGTGCGTAAGAGAACTTAAGAAGCTCTCTGAACCTCTTAAGAAAAAAGGGTTGGGAATGGGCAAAGATCGCAGTGATTTAAGGAAAGTAGACGTTTACCTCCGGATAGATATGAAGTAGTACTTAACTTTTTTATTAAATTCATGCTTAACACTTAAGGAAGCTCGGGGTCATGTCTGTGTCCAAAAGCTATAGCGGTAGCGTCGAATAAGCCACAAGACTAAACTGTGAAAAACCATTGTTTGTTTAAAATTCCCCTAATCACTGTAAGGAACCCCTCCAGCCGGCACAACACAACCGGGAATCTACTCTGCCAATCAGGTGTTCACTGGAACCCCTGATGGTGGGGACAGACTGGGCCGCAGACTGACAGAGGGTCGTGAAGTGTGTACCGGCTGGGAAGAACACAGGCAAGCGGAGTGAGGTCCACACAGAGGTCAAGGGCCGGCAGCAGACAACAGTACCAGTAAACAAACCAAAGTCAGGGGTCACAAGCGGATAGCAGAAATGGTAAACAGGCCAGAGATCAGGGTCACAGGATACACAAGCGAAGTCCAATTCAAAGCCAAGGGTCATATACGGGAAATCAGTAGAGGTTCAGAAGACAGGAACGGGAACAAGCAGGTCAGCAGACTGGAGAGCAGAAGCTATAACCGGCAATGAGGTAGCAGACCTCATTGCCTTAAGTAGCAGTGGCCACTAATCAGAGCCTGGCTCTGAATTAGACACAGCCCCCTGCCTAATTAATGTGCAGCATTAATCAGCCCGCAGGCTAGAGATTGTGGTGAGCGCATGCGCCCGGCTTCCTCATTGCCGGGACGCAGCGCTGAAGCTTCTGAGCGTTGCCCCGGAAACGGCCGGGTTATGGGCGGAAATGACGTCCCAGTCGCCATAGCGACGGCCGAGACGCAGGTGAGTCAGTCGCGGCGGCGCCGGAAACAATCACTATTAAATATGCACGCCATACACCTGCATACACTTCTCTCATAACAGTATGAATTTTTTTTTTCTTATTCATGTCAATAAATATACAATGTAAAATGTAACACAAAATTCAATAGTTGATGCACAGTTGTAAAAAATTGCAATGTAAAGTGGTTATATAGCTATAAGTGGTTATATAGTTATATTAGCTAATAGCGAATAGTTACACAATAACTTGCTTGTCCTTTTTTGGGTTCTGCAGAGGTTTTTTGTCACTTAGGTGTTTTTTGTTTTTTTTGTTATATCTCTATGCAATCTGTTTTGAGCTATAATAATGTTATTTTAAAATGTGGCTTTATTTAGCTGTGGCATAGTTTTTCACATGCTTTATTACATGTCATGTTTGCCTTGCCTTGGCTGTGTATCTCTTATCTGTGTATATTTTATAATTGTTTGGATTAACTTTATTTTTATCAGCTGCTTGTCCCTGTTGTAGCTACACACAGAAAAAAATTACAATTTAGGGATATTCCCCACCATGGGTCAGGAATCGAACTCATGACCCCACTGTTGGGAGGTGGAGGGCTAACCACTAAGGCAACGTGCAGATGCAAAAATAGATGCATTATATAGACTAAAACGACAAGCACAACAATACGCCATGGCTGAAGGTGATATAAGTGATAGAAAACACATATGGAACACATAATAGTGCTCCTAAGAAACATACAACACAACACAGCCACTAGTGGCTACCTCAAGGACTAATGAGAAACAATAACAATTACACACAGATTCTTATTCACCAACATGAAGAATCATGTAATGTTTTTTTTAAAAAAATAGGAATGTGGATGTAAATGCATCTCATAATAATTGGCAAGCATAAATAAACACAAACATTATAGTTATCAGTATTCAAATAACCAAGAGATTGTCACGACTAGTATAGCGTACCTGCTATCGTTGGCACTACTCGGAGGAAGGCGCGGAGTCTAACATGCCCCTGGTGTTCACCAGGGACCCCCGCAAGGAGGTATGGGCTTAGCTGCAGGAAACACGCAGGTCGCGATCCTTCCACGAGTCAGATAGCGAAGCACGAGAGGAATGTCAGACAGAAAGGTTCGGCAACGGTGCGGGCAATGCAGGTACACAAGGAGAATCCGGGCGGGGTGTGAATCAAGCCGGGTCGATAACGTTCTGACAGCGAGGTACAAAAGGGAGATCCAAAAGGGGTAGTCAAGGCAATCCGGGTCACAATGGTCACAGGCAAACGGCAATAAACTGGAGGAAAGCACGGGTCAGGAAACAGATAAACACAGGAACACTGGAACGCTGGAGGACAGGAAAGGACCTGAAACTCTGGCACAGGAGGTGAGGTCAGAGGGGCTTAAATAGTGCTGCTAGCCAATGCCCTCAGCACTAGTAGTGCTGTCATAGCTGTAGCGCCGTAGCGCTAGTCATCCTGTAGCGCCGTAGCGCTCTCTTCAAGCAGCGTCCCGTTGCCTAGCAACGGGGACGCTTCTGGGTCTGAGCTGGCCGGCCGGGCGGAAGGGGAAGTGATGCGTCTGTTTGCTAGGCAACCAGACGTTCTGTGTGGACGGGCGGGCGGCCGCCGAGCGGCGCCTGACAGTATGCCCTCCTCCTTTTCCCCTTGTTTGGAGGAATCTCTTGAGTAACTGAGGAGCGTGAAGGTCCGGTTTATCCACCCAAGATCTTTCTTCCGGGCCAAATCCCTTCCAGTGCACAAGGAACTGCTGTTTCCCGTAGCGAATGCGGACATCCAGAATCCGGCTGATCTCAAACTCTGTTCCAGAGGAGGTTTGAACAGGAGGAGGTCGAGATGGAGGTACAAAGAACCTGTTAAGCACCAATGGCCGGAGTAGGGACACATGAAAAGTATTATGACATCGTAAAGAAGCCGGTAGCTTTAGTTTAACACACACTGGATTAATAACTTGTGAGATGATGTAAGGACCAATAAAACGTGGAGCCATTTTCATAGATGGTACTTTGAGTTTTAAATCTTTAGTGGAAAGCCATACTTGATCCCCTACCTTAAATAGGGGAGTAGCTCTTCGGTGGCGATCTGCAAAGATCTTATGGTGCTGTGATGCCTTTTGCAGAGCTGCTTTGGTTGTGGCCCAAATGATAAAGAATTCTCGATAAAGTGAGTCCACCGCTGGAACAGAGGAGGAAGAATTGGGAAATGGCTCTGGGATAATAGGATGCATCCCGGTCACAATGAAGAATGGAGAAAACCCGGTAGATTCATGGACATGGTGATTGTGTCCAGGGAAGGAATTGTGACCATCTGCTTTGATTATCAGCGGTAAAGCAACGGAGAAAAGTCTCTAAATCCTGGTTGATCCGCTCGGTCTGACCATTGGTCTGGGGGTGATATCCCGATGAGAATTTTAACTCCGTACCCAGTTCTTTACAGAAAGCCCTCCAGAACCGGGAGATGAATTGCACTCCCCTGTCAGAGATAATTTCCTTAGGGCAACCATGAAGTCTGAAGATCTCCTTGATAAATGTGTCGGCTAAGTGACTGGCTGAAGGTAGACCTGAAAGAGGAATAAAATGCACCATTTTAGAAAATCGGTCAATGACAACCCAGATGGTATTGAATCCAGAACTGCAGGGAAGGTCAGTAATAAAATCCATGGCTATACTCTCCCAGGGAGCATCAGGCGTGGGTAGGGGCTGGAGCAACCCAGCAGGAACCTTCCTGGAAGTTTTGTGTTGGGCACAAATGGTACATGCTGCAATAAAGTCCCGTATATCAGCGCGTATGGTAGGCCACCAGGAACGACGGCAGAGAAGGAATGTGGTCTTCTTTATGCCGGCGTGACCCGCAATACAGGACGAATGGGCCCAACGCAATACCTTGAGTCGTAATTGTGGTTCCACAAATGATCGTCCTGTGGGCGGAGCATCCTTCACAGTATTGGTAATAGCAATGATGTTCGAAGGGTCAATAATGCAATGAGGAATCGATGGATTCAGGCGGTCTGTATCATCAAAAGAACGAGATAGAGCGTCTGCCCGCCCATTCTTAGCACCTGGACAGAAGGTAAGAATCATGTTGAAGCGAGCAAAGAATGATGCCCAGCGGGCCTGCCGAGGATTCAGACAGCGAGCTTCCCGAATGAATGTCAAATTTCGGTGGTCTGTAAAGATGGTAACCGGATGTAGGGCTCCCTCTAATAGGTGCCGCCATTCCTCCAAAGCTGCTTTAATAGCGAGAAGCTCCTTGTCTCCGATTCTGTAATTAATCTCGTTGGGAAGAAATCGTCTGGAGAAGAACCCGCATGGAGAATGGGTACCTGAAGGTGTCTTTTGGAATAACACGGCTCCAATGCCTATTGAAGAGGCGTCTACCTCCACAAAGAAAGGTCGCTGTTGATCCGGCTGAGAGAGCACAGAGGCCGAGGAAAAGGCTTTCTTCAGAGTAGTAAAGGCAGAAACAGCTTCTGGAGACCATATCTTTGGATTGGCAGATCTCCTAGTTAATGCTGTAATTGGAGCAATGATGGAAGAGAAATCTTGGATGAACTGTCGATAATAATTGGCGAATCCAATGAATCTTTGGATACTTTTAAGACCCTGCGGTTGAGGCCAATTCAAGATGGATGACACCTTGGTGGGATCCATCTGTAACCCGGAGCCGGACACAATGAACCCAAGGAAGGACACTTGGAGAACTTCAAAAACACATTTTTCCAATTTGCAATAAAGATGATATTTGCGCAGTCTTCGTAAGACCTCCCTCACTTGTTCTTGATGAGAACTCAAGTCTTTCGAAAACACTAGGATGTCGTCTAGATAAACGACTACGGAGGTGTACAACAGATCTTGAAAGATGTCATTAACGAAATTCTGGAAGATGGCAGGGGCATTGCAAAGACCGAAGGGCATTACCAGGTATACAAAATGACCATCCCTCGTATTGAAGGCGGTCTTCCACTCGTCACCCTTCTTTATACGAATGAGGTTGTAGGCCCCTCGTAGGTCTAGTTTAGTAAACACTTGAGCCCCGCTGATTCTGTCAAATAGGTCAGAGATAAGAGGTAACGGGTACCGATTCTTGATGGTAATATGATTCAGGGGTCTATAGTCAATGCATGGGCGCAGAGACCCATCTTTTTTCTTGACAAAGAAGAATCCAGCCCCAGCAGGAGAGGAAACTCTGGCACAGGAGGTGAGGTCAGAGGGGCTTAAATAGTGCTGCTAGCCAATGCCCTCAGCACTAGTAGTGCTGTCATAGCTGTAGCGCCGTAGCGCTAGTCATCCTGTAGCGCCGTAGCGCTCTCTTCAAGCAGCGTCCCGTTGCCTAGCAACGGGGACGCTTCTGGGTCTGAGCTGGCCGGCCGGGCGGAAGGGGAAGTGATGCGTCTGGTTGCTAGGCAACCAGACGTTCTGTGTGGACGGGCGGGCGGCCGCCGAGCGGCGCCTGACAGAGATACACGTAAACAGCGTTACATAGACCCAGCTGTAGATCTTCTCATCTGATACTACAGTGACCCACACACCTGCTTACACTTTTCTCATTACAAACCACTATAAAAGACTGGTTCATGCACACTTTAAATTGTTTAGAAGTAAAGTGGAGTTTACTGGTGTGGATTTGTATAGTGGAATTTTATTTGTATTGAGAGGTATATTTCCTCTTTCTAGACACTAAAAAAGTTTTTATTTGTAAGATATTTTATGTACCACAATAACAGTGCATCTCTATGTTGATATGCGATGTGCATTTTAATGTGTGTGTTGCCTGTAGTATATTTTTTTTTGGTGGGGGGATGAAGCTTTTCAATATAATATCTGTTAGGATGCTTCTTATGTGTTTTGGCACTTCCCCATGTTACATGTTTTTTATTGTGTTCTACTTCTTTTCTAATTCCCTCCCCCAGCCCCTCCTCAAACAGAGCCCCAGCCCTCCTGAAACTGTGGAGGCAGCCCACTTCAGGTTCCAGACCGATTTCCAAGGTTCCAATTATTTTTAAAATATGGTTAAGAAAACACTTTAAAAAATGTTCTAAGATCCAAAAAATGCAATTGGTGTTCGGTGATTAATGTGAAATCATGTATAATATTTCTAACCATAAACATAAACAAATGCATGCATCACACATTTTTGTCAGAAAAAAAAGAATACCTTTGGAATATGCAAATATTTTTGAATAACTCTGTTATACTAGCAAAGGACCGCCTCAACCCGTGCTGAGATTATCAGATGTGAGTTTTCTAGTCATAGCACTTAGAAATGTTCAATCTTGACAGATAGCGCTTAGCTGCAAACAAACCTAACTAAGGCTTTGATTGATGAACTACCAGGCTTTAGTGGGAAGATGTCTGCCTCACCTGGAAATTAAGTAGCAATCAACCAAATCCTGTGTTAATAATATCTCAGAATCACTATGTGATTGTTATTTTCTGGCCAGGTCAAGTACATCAAGTAAGTGTTGTTTCTGTTTATCTTTTTAAAGTCACTAAAGTGTCAATGTGTTTTAATGATATACCTTAAACTATCTGACAGTTTGGGTATAAGTGAGAAATAGAGACACAATTTTAGTAAAGAGCTAAATGTGTATAATTTATTCCAACAGACCGTATGACCCAGTGGGCAGTTGAAGCACCGAAGAGGTGCTGCCAGGGAGGAGAGGCAGCAACATGCCATGGAGGAGGAGGTGGATCAGGCCATGGAGGAGGAGGCTTTTGAAGAATGTAAGTATTTCAAGCTAAGAATGTAAGTCATTATAGGGCCTGAGTCATTAAGGAGAGCAAGCCAAAAAAATGTGTAAATATGACCCTGGACAAACAATGTTAAAATGCCAGGGGTGCAAATTAGTTTATCATTTTACACATTAGCAAAAAATATAAATTAGGCGCTAAGAAACAATACGGAAATTAATCACACTTCCAAAAATCCTTACTGCAACTGGAGAGGAAAATTTTTAATCCCACATAAAGGTAGAACCAAGAGCAATAATATAAACAGCAGAAAACAGGGTGTGTAGGTAGTATGTTATTAGATTACCATCCCAATAAAACAATTCGAAAGAAAGGAACAAATCGTTATAATTTATAAAAATAACAATATTTATTATACAGAAATACTTAAAAAAAACTATTATAATCAGTTCATATAATAAATATGAACATTAGCAAACAACTAGAACTTATGATGAATAGTGTGTATTTTTTAAAAAAGTTCAAAATAGTATCTTACTAAATCTAATGGATCAATTAGGTCTGACATAGGACTCTCTAAAAATATATATTAAAATTACCCAATAATTGAGCCAACAATATAATGCAATTAATTTGTTAACAATTGATGCCTATACAGGAGTCATAAACAACTAGAGCCATCACTGCAATATAGAGTTCTATGTTGGCTGACTGTCAGACTGTCACTCAGCAGGGATCCGCCCCGTGCTCTAAGCATACATTCCACTCCACAAAGAATATTTGAGATGTTTCCTCTCCAGTTATTTAAGGTACATGTGCCTGCCCCGTCCCCTCTGCCGTTCCAATTCTGCAGAGTAGATACACACTGCAGAATTAGATAGACATTCTTCCATCGTTGAACAAGATTTTTAGTTCAGTTTAAAAATGTCACTCAATGATACAATGTGCTTTGGAACAATAATCGTTCATCGTTTCAGGCTACACACCAGTCGTTTATCGTCTGATTGGCCCAGAGAATCGGCTGAAAACACAATAGTGTGTACCCAGCCTTAGTCTAAATAGAAGACCAAAAGAAATAAACTTACATAATGTATTCACAATTCATAAGATATTCGATTCTGAAAGAATCTTTGACTAAATGATACATATTTAAGACCTAATATTAAATAAACCTACATGTTTTTATTTTTGGCTTAAATAACAATACTACTTAGGATTTAATTTTAGTGTCTTTAACAAAGATACTCAAATGTTAATATTAAGTAGTTCAATCATTAATGCAGAAAAAAAATTGTAATGCTTATCCTGCGCTCCACTAGATACAGGAAAAGGAATTAGGATGCAGCCATATAACCCTCAGGGTTGCCTAAATAACCCCGCGTTCATAAAAAGACAAAAATTAGGGAAGGCGCAGTGGGTTGGAATTTTACAAAAGGGAGGAGGAATAAATAACTGTGCCAATAATATCCTTATGTATTTGGACATTTCATTAGCATTCATGGACTAAACGATTTATATGTTTGCTTTGAAATTCACATTATTTATGCACATTTGTATTTGCATCTGGCATATGTTTGATTTTTTCAATTATATATATATATTTTTTTGTTGATATTTATTTGTATTCATTTTTATTTTTATTTCATTTATGCCAGGATTATATTGTGCAGGTTGCACACCTGATATTATTGGCACAGTTTTTTATCCCTACTCTATTTTATAAAATTCCAACCCACTGCCCCTTCCCTAACTTTTGTCGGAATCATAAATGCGCTATTATACAGACATGTTCGTTACACTTCAAATTCATATCCATTTATTAATGCTTTTTTATATGTAGTGCTACATTGCTGAACACTCAATAGTGTCACAAGCAAGTCATCAAATACAAATTAGATTATTGTCTTATTGATAAACTTATAATTTATGTCCCTACTGATGCGAAAGATACTACATGTATTATACTAATGATTTTTTTTTTTAGATTACATAGTTTGTCAAACAGCCATTGCGCATAACATTTTGTTAATTATGGTTGCGCAGACGTTAGATGTGAAAAACACACTTTAACTTATAATACATAACACATATAATAATGAATGCAAGTACAAGCAAACACATTGGTCTGCCATATATATTATAACAGTACTTATATAAAAAAAAATATTTTTTAAGGATAAAAATAGGTCTGAGATTACTATTATTAAATGAATTACATAAAATGTATGAATAATTACTTATTAAATACAGTAAAAGTTTTTAAAATATTAATTACTATTTGCAAACATTCCACACAGGTCACATTGTAAATGAATGATATGTAGGTGCAACATATGTTAATTAGAAAAGGGGAGGACACCGTAGGATAAACTACAAAATACATGGTAAATTTTAATTGGCTTACAGTGTTTGATTTATGAATTAATTATTTTTCTTTGTGAATTCCTATTGGACAATGTTTTCCATAAATATCTGAGCACAACATAGATTTGATGAAAATCAGGAGAAATCCCAAAGTCCTCTGGATTGTTTGGAACTTTTGGATGAATCCTCGTAAATTCAGATTTAATCCAAAGTTTTTGAGAAATTGATTTCTTGGTAACTATATTTTTGAAGCTATGGCTGAAGAATGCTGTCACCTGGTCCCTTCTGCTGAATGGAATCTGAATCAACTTGTTGATTGTTTGTTTGTGGCATATTTGAGCACAATTAAAGAAGTTAAATAATAGATAGTACGTAAGGTCTTAGAATAAACAGATTTCTGTATGAAAATGAGCTCTGTGTGCACATACATATAATTCAATAATGGCAATGAAGTCCGACTATAGCAATGTGATAATGAGTATACAGATGGGAGAACGTCCTACAGCTATCTTATGATTTGAATGAAAAAACAGTAAAAACTTAATAGTGCTAAATGTTTAATGGATCCAATATACATAAATTGTGCTAGGTTAATATGTGAGTCCAATAAATCATAATAATGACCTTGCTGGTGCTACATTGTTTGCAAAATATATAAAATTAACATTATTATAAGTGATGTAATTGTGCAATAAGGAGTTAGATCATTTTGAGCTCAGCTGTGATTAAATATTGTGGATAGTACGTTGTAATCCCCTTGTCACTCACCAGACTGTGAGTGCTTCTTCCCGTGTATTTAGGAACCGTGGCCGTCCACCATCCTGAGGGTCTGCGCATGCGCAGCCCTTTCAAACCTTCAGTACCTGTCCCTTTAGTTAATTGGCTGATCAGGCAACACTCCCTATTTAAAACACCTGAGTTCCATACCTCGGGGCCTGATCTTGGAGTCTCATTCCCCATGAGCCTCTGAAGGTGTTCCTGTGTTTCCTCGTGTATTCAGCGCTGCTGATTCCTGTGGTTTCCAGACCACTTCAACTCTCCTGTGGTTTCCAGACCACTTCAACTCTCCTGTGTTTCATCGTGACTGTTTAGCTGATTCCTATCCGCTGCCTCCATGCACTACAGTCTTCAAACCACTTCAACCCTCCTGTGTTTTATCGTGACTGTTTAGCTGATTCCTATCCGCTGCCTCCGTGCACTACAGTCTTCAGACCACTTCAACCCTCCTGTGTTTCATCGTGACTGTTTAGCTGATTCCTATCCGCTGCCTCCGTGCACTACAGTCTTCAGACCACTTCAACTCTCCTGTGTTTCATCATGACTGTTTAGCTGATTCCTATCCGCTGCCTCCGTGCGCTACAGTCTTCAGCTCACCTCAACTCTCCTGTGTTTCCTCGAGACTGCACCAGCTGATTCCTATCCGCTGCTCTCCGTGCTCAACAGTTCCAGCTCAGCTCTACTCTCCCGTGTTTCATCGTGGCTGCACCTGCTGGTTTCTATCCGCTGCCTCCGTGTACCTGCAGAGTCCTGCTGGCTGCTACTCCTCGGTTCTGCTCGTGTCTGCAGCAGCTGATCCGCTCTCCGTGCTTCTCAGTGTTCCTGCTGGTGTCTACTCGCCAGTCTGCATCGGATCTGCGCCTCACTGCTTTCATCTCGTCTAGACCATCGCTACTCTTCAGGGTCCTCCAGGAGTCCAGTTCTACATACTACTGCTTCCTGAGTATTTGTTTCCCTGCTGGTCTACCTACCTGTGCGCTGCACCTACTTGATTACCGCTTCACCCTCCCGGGACTTCGCATCCTGCCGGCCTCCAGCCGTTCAGGTATCTCTGCACTCCTGTCTGACAGCCTGCTCCTGAACCACGGTATGCATACTTCTCATTGACTGTGCTGGTGTATTGCATATCTTGCTGGACTGAGTTGTTCTCCTCTGGAGCTTACTATCCGCTGAGACTATTGCCATCATTGACTGTGTTAGCTTTTGCCCGGATAGTTTCTGTGACTTTGTATTATTGCAGTGCTGTTCGTCATTACTACATTGTGCATGTCATTGTGGATCAAGTTCAAGGTGCCCGTGTATCCTCTGTATTGCAGTCTCTCCCCGTGCTCCTCCTCACATATATATTCAGTGGTACAACTTGCTAGAGGCAGACCACTGATTCCTGTTTCCTGTGTCACCTGTTCCAGTGTCCTCTGACATAGCAGTGGTACAACTTGCTAACGCAGACCACTGACTCCCCGGATACCTTCACCTGGATTCTATTCCTTCACCCAGACAGTGGTACAACTTGCTAAACGCAGACCGCTGAATCTCATCACCTCCTCGTTTCTGTTGGACATTCCTCCTCACTATAGCAGTGGTACAACTTGCTACCGCAGACCACTGACTACCCTTACGTGTCCTTTGTCCATTCAGTTCCTCGTGTATTACTACATATATATTACCAGTGCTGCTAGTCATAGACTTTCCCGAGCATCTCTATCATCTGCTGTCTCCTGTTCCGTGATCACCCCGCTACCAGAGTACCATATTACCATCTATACTGCTCTGGTAAGCTTATCACCTGGTGATCCCTGGGTAAAGACTCCTAGTGCCCGTGACACCCCTGCACTATACAGTATATGCCACACTGCTAATAAATTGGTACTTCAGTCTACCAAATCTTGGTCCAGGTTTCAGATGAATCTATGAGCGTTCCTCTAAGCAGTCTACCCACGCTGGTGAAGCCATCTACTCCTGGACCTCTCCTAACCATCAGTTATCTGAAGCCAGGTGCGGTAACCACATCTATAGCTGAAATGTCCCCTCATCCATCAGGTGATGAAACTACACCAGACCCCCGGACTGCTCAAGATCTGACCTGTTCTTCTCCCGACCACCGGCCCACACAATCACTGGCCTCTCAAACCAAAAGTCACCCACACACTGGCCCTCGGACATGCCTGTTAACAGGCTTCTCCTCGGCCCATCCAAGTGCAAGCATGAACTACCCGACACTTGTCCCTCCAGTAATCAGCACTTCCACATCACACATAACTGTCCTATACAGGAACATCATCCCCCCAGTACCAGTAACCTAACTGTGTTTGCAGTAAGTCCACCCTGTTATTCTTCTGTATTACCATGTACTTCTTTCCATCTTACACAGACTGCTTTCCATGTCTCTCCACACTGCCCCATCACCCTCTCTTTTCTATCTTAACGTACCTCCCTTTTCCCCATTCTTCACCATCCTCCCTACCTAATATCCTTACCCTCTTCTACCTATCCTATCACCAGCTCAAACATCCATCCTGAACTTTGACTGTTCAGCTTCCACTTCCTCTGCTACCCACCTGGTCCATTAAACTTAATGTCACCTTTGCTCCTATTGTCTGTCACTACTCCCATCCTCTAGAATGTAAGGATCTCTACCCTACATCTCTGTCCACCCCCCATTGTCCTTGTTTGTCCCTGTCATGTCTTAAGCTGAATTTATTTTTTGTATGCCATGCGATTTGTTCTGTTAATTGCATTTATTATTCTGCTGAATTGTACCTATGTAATTACGTACACTGCTTTCATGTTTGTTCTATCTGTATGATTGTCAGGAGTTAAAATGATGATGATGATGATGCTAATCTTGTGAGTGAAATAACAGCACTAGGATATTGGAATCATTAATAACCAGACTGACCACTTAGATTTTATCTTATGGTCGTAGTTTATTAATATAATTAATTTAACACAATATGCAAAGGTTTTAATATATTTTGCGAAGCTTCAATGTATGATGGTGGAATAACGTATAAATAAAATTATTTTAATATAAATCAATTTTACAATTAATAAGGATGAAGGACTCCAGTGTGCCCTAAAACTGAATATTTTCTTCTCATCTCTTGTTCTGGTATAAAGTGATAAGTTTCCTGATGATGACCAGGAGGAGGCTCTACTTCCAAATTACAGGTACACTTACACCTTGATATACAATACTACCAAAATTATAATGCTACTAATTGATATTTATTACACAACTCTATGTAACTTTATGATCTCAAGCCATTGACTTTTCTGTGAATAGTACATGTATAAATATTGCAATCTGGAGTCAGAATGCACCAATTATCCATTGTAAGGATCTCCCCCAGTTGAACTCTCTGGTAGCTGCTGACCATGATCTAGTTTCGCTTTGCAGAAGCCTCCTCTTCTGGCAAATTCTCAGCATATGTCCAAGAGATTCTGTACAGAAGAATTGCGGAGTTCTATAGAGACCTTGTCCCCAGGGACGGTCTTTCTGGATAGTGCTGAATTTTCGCAAATGATGAACAAAAATAAATATGTACAAAAATGACCAAAGTAGTAAAGAAGGCAAATTTGCAGCAGTTAAACAAAATAAAATGTATGGGCCGTACAGTCTATGCCGTGATAGTCACAATCTCCATCCATCTGCATTTTGGTCTGTTGTAAAGCTGTAAACCCTATTAGAGACAGTTCAATAAATAGTATAAAGTCCAATAAATACACTGGTAGATGGGGGTTTTATCTATGGACACTCCGCAGCTATATCTCGGGATGAACGCCCGTCTGGTAACTAGAGTTGTGTCGAGGACTGAATACTCGGTGCTGGGCTTTCAGGGAATGCGCCCTGGTCTAGGGATTTTTCTAATGGCTTTGGGATAGAAGAGACACTCATATGTTGTCAGGACCAATGAGGTCAGAGAAAATAGAGGAGCCCAGGTGCATCTCTGTACAGGGTGGTCACATGACCAGTAGCAACGGTCACCATTCTACAGAAGGAAGGCAAGTGGCATCTGAATTATCTCTGAGGTGTAGGACCATGGAGAGTGTTGAAGGGCAATGTGGTCATTTTAAAATGTTAATGTTAAACAAAAAAATACAAATTAAACTGTACAGAATCATGAGCATGCCCCTGCCATGGAATTGTATGTGTAATTTCCATGGGTCTGGGTGCTACTTTTCAAAAATATATTTTTATTGAGAGTTTTTTCAGAGTGTGAAAAAAAGGGAGGGCGGGGGGTGGGAAAATTCCAAAACAGTAAATAAGAACATAACCAACATAATAAAAATGACCACTTTTGCTTCTTTGATTGAGGCTGTTTGTAGACTAACAAGATTATTTATTGATATACTCTCTGTTCGCTATTCGCTATTCCTGGATTTAATATATCAACAGCTGGTGATTATTTCTTATATGCTTTTGTCATTATTTTAAGACACTTTGGGGCATATTCAATTGACGGCGGGATCGCAGAAAATCCCTCGCTCAAAAAATATTACCGTTAAAGCGAGTAAATTACCGTATTAACGGTTTTCCCACGCAGGATTACCGTAATAACGGTAATATTTTTTGAGCGCGGGATTTTCGGTGATCCCGCCGTCAATTGAATATGCCCCTTTATGTAATTTTGAGGGTTAACTTTACAACCAATCCTTTAATGTTTCTATTGCATGAATTTATACATTAGTTTAGAAATTCACTGCAATTATGCCCTCCTGATAGGTGGTTTACAATTGAAACAGAAGTGTTGGAAAAGGAAGAAACAGCCACTGCCGGTTTTGGAGAAACGCGACAGCGTGTTTAACGCTTTTGGACGGACAATAAAGCAGATACAAGCACCAAGATTCAAAGCAACTTTTAAAAAATCTAAGAGTAGAAGCTGAAGGGTAACTATATAGTGGACCCGGGTCTCAATTATCCCTGTTTTATGTGTAACTATGGATATGCACTCATCCATTTCTTATACAGATCAAGCCCTTAACAATCCTTTCTTTTACCGTAGACCAGTGGATTCCAAACTTTCTCAGTTCGAGGCACCCCTAGGGTCTCAATAATTTTTTCAAGGCACCCCTAAGCCAAAATAATTACCAAGTTGTCCCCCGCCTCGCTTACCACCGGCCCTGGCCGCGGCACCCCTGTGAGATTGCTGTGGCACCCCAGGGAGCCGTGGCACATAGTTTGGGAACCACTGCCGTAGACCATTCATTTATCTTTAAGGTCTCCCCCAGGTCCTCTTCCCAAGTTTCGTGTATGTTTTTTTACGGGTTGACCATGAGCAACTAGTGAGTGGTAGAATGTTGATATTAGCCCCCTTGGATTAGATTCAAGCCTAAAAACAAATTCAAACGCAGTCAGTTGTGAAAACTCTCAGTGCGAGTTGTATAGGTGAAGAACTTGGAAAAAGAGATTAAAGGGCAGATGAAAATAATCCAGGGTGTAAATGAATCAAGCTGCTTATAGCAACCAATCAGATTCAAGGGTGTAAATGTATGAACGTCTGATTCTTTCAACTCGCCGTTATTCGGTGAGTTTGCAGTGAAAATTTAAGGCGCCAATGGCTTTAAAGGCAAAACAATACCTTTAATAGCGGCAAGTTGAAAAAAATCGGAAAAGTTCATACATTTACCCATAGGTGTCATTTATTCAGTACATTTGACAAAATGATAGTTACAATCTGATTGGTTGCTATAGCCCACATCTCCACTTTTCGAACCCACCAGAAACTCGCAGCCTCATACATTTACACCCTGGATTTCCATGCATTCTGGGAAAAACTGCAAAGGGAATATATCAGTTAGAAAATATTGTGATAAGCACGACAGACAGACAATATGCACTGTTTTGCCGAACCTTTAATTCATATGTGCCAGGATGGTATAGTCAGCAAAATGTGCAGTTACAGCAGACACAAAAATAATTTTCTATCTCTCGTGACCCTGTATCTGGCTTAACATTCAGTTACCTAACAAGCCACCGGTCAACTAGTTCAGCGTTGGTCGTCCTGCCCACAACAAAGAACCTCCTATTTAAACCTCCTCCCCAGCACTGAGTAATAAACAATGAATTAATAACACCCATGTCTTCCACCCGTGTGCAGAGGACTGCAAAGAATTAATCCTGTCTATGGCATGAACCGGCAGACTCTTTGTAAGACTATCAGTCTCTCTCTTAACAAGCCGTGGCAAACTGCCCTTTTAGCCACGATATAAGTAACACATTCATTTTACTGCTATAGTTCTGCCTATCCGTAATATGAAAAGCCGATCCCAGTTGGCTAGATTTTTCTTTACAGCATCCATCAGAGCTGGAAAGTTAGCTTCTTATAGTTAGTTATAGTGACTGCTGAGAAAGACACCCAGGTAATTGATTTGATGAAATTTCCATCTGAAATAGTTTTGTTTGAGAAGTTGTTGCATGTGGGATGTGAAATTTAGTGGTAAAATCTCTAATTTATCTTGTTTGATTTGAAAATTGAGAGCCCTCTGTATGTAATAAAATCTTTATGTAATAAAGGGAGTGATGTGTGAGGGCTTGTTAGCAGTAAGACATCATCTACGTATAGGGAGAGCATATATTCTCAGGGGCCACATTGAATACTCGTTAGCTTTAAAATGTTTTGAATTCTGCCCGCCAAGGCTCCATCGTGAGAGCAAAGCGAAGAGATGAAAGGGGGCAGCTTGTCTATTACCATTAGAGATATATATCACAACCACAGCTCTCCTTGTATTGTCTGCTGCCTGTCGACCTTGAAAAAGTCCAACTTATCCAGGTGGACAAGAGCTGGAATGAAACAATCTACTTCCCAGTATTTTAGCAAATAGTTTGAGTTCGACATCTAGGAGACATGGTCTGTAGCCAGTACACAAGGTAGAGACTCATTCTTCTTTAGGGATAATATTAATGTCTGCCCAGGTGGTGTCTATCTCGAATTTCTTCCCATAATATTGTATTGAACAGGGAAATAAGCTTTGGGCATCAGCACTCCACCTGCAATTTTTTTGAGGGTCATAGATAGATTGGTTTGATGTCTTTAATGGTTACAATTCTATTGCGAGTGCATTTAACCTTTAGTTTCCATACTAAAATTGTGCTTTGTCTTCTCTGTCTTAAACCTTTTGTTGGAGGGATTGAAGATTCGTGGCAGCATCGGACGCTAAGAGGTGATCGAGCTGACCTCTGAGAGCTAAGAGTTTAATGTAAGTCTAACATTTAGGGTTTTTTTTAAGAAGATTTTTTTGCTCATGAGATGTCGAGCTGATGAGAGAGCCTCTAATGGTCATTTTAAGAGCTTCCTATATAAATGTAAGTGAGGTGTCAGCAGGGTAATTCATTTCTTGGAATTCTTCTCTCTGTTTTCGTTTTGTAAAAAGAGGTGTTCATTACGTCACCAGGAATTGCAAGGTAAGTCGGGGGTGATGCATATTGATTTCATTCGAGACGGTTGATTGGTCTGACACAGAAAAGATGTCTGTTGATCGAATTGAGCATGCTGTGCTTTGATCAATCAGAATCATAACTATTCAACTACAGATGATATTTGGAACTGAATAATCTGTAAACGCTTTATCGATGGAGTATAGGACCTACCAAGAGTCATATAAATTATTTAGTGTAACAAGATCTTTAAGTTTTTGACTTGCAGGTACAACATTTCCTGTTCTTAGAATGGGTTCCGAACGGTCACATTTCGGATTTGAGTTGTCATTGAAATCTCTACCTTGTAGCAAGCAACCGACTAAGACTTGTGAAAATTTGGCAAAGAAATTCACAACAAAAGATGTGGTACATACTGTGAACTTGGGTGGTGGGTGGGAGTTGGTTGCAGGACATTGACAAAGGTGAGGGTGATTCCTGTAAGATAAGGATAATCTTTCATGTAACATTGTGATAAAACAAAAAGGAATTAGCAGCTTCAAACAATAAGTGGTTATATTTAAACTCCATTAGATTTAGACAAAACAATAATGGATATGTACACTTCTAAACATGGATGAGCCTAAACATAAATGAGGCTATAAGGTCTCAGTTGGCTGAGTGGTCAACACAAGGGATGTCTAACAAACTATGCTGTTGTCAATCCTCAGGAGCCCGACAGTGGAGTGAGGGTCCAAGACAACCAAATTAGAACTTGTATCTAAAAACTTAACATGGCTCGCACTTATGAAAAAAGGGTCAAAGTTGAGTTTCCTGGAGGTCAGAAAGTGCCTGAAAGAGAGAAAAGAAAAACATGTATGATATACCAAGCCAAGCAAATAATAATGAGCTTAAATACACAGTTTTTAAGTGAGTCAGTTATTTTCTGGATCATTCAAATGTTGGTGCTTTGGGTCTTATGGGTCTAGAAGGTGCTACAGAAGGAGGAGATGTTGGGGAATGCCCATATCTTTTATGAGGACAATTCCTTGTTCAGGCATTTAAATCTTATGCGTTCTGTCTTCATGCATCACCAGGAGATTGAACAGGTAGTCCCAGCTATAACAAACTTTACGGTCTTAGTGTTTTTGTGATATATATCAGATCTGGGGGTAAATGTATCAATCTGCGGGTTCTTGAACACCCGCGTGTTCAGCCTCTTCCGCGATTAAATTTCAAGCGGCGCTGCATTGTAAAGGGAAGTTAACCCTTTACAATGCAGCGCCGCTTGAAATTTAATCGCGGAAGAGGCTGAACACGCGGGTGTTCAAGAACCCGCAGATTGATACATTTACCCCCTGGTCTTTTCTTCAGAGATGGGGGAGCAAAATCCTGAAAAATCTGCAAATCACCTCTGTCATGTGTGACAATAGGAGAGTTTATAACTGCGAATAAGAATTGTTCATTAAACTGGAAAGAATGAAAACAGACGATTACACCTCTGGGAAGAAGACTGAAAGGTGATTTGGAGCGGAGGACTTTGTGTGCTCGGTGTCACTGTCATGAAGCCACTGGAAGACGTAGCGCATCGATGTCCACAGTTTCTGGTTTGCTCCTAGAAACCGAAAATACACTAATGAATGCTATTGCATGTAATTCGTAATACCTATTGCACAGTACATTTAGACAGTTTGGGAAAATTTACACACTCCTAGAAACAAATAGGTCTATGGACTGACCTGTAACAATACAGAGATGGGAAAGTAGATGGTATTTATGCAAATTTAGATGCCAATTAGACATATTTCCACATCCAGCTTGGAAGGGAAGATGGACAGGTGATTTGGGTACAACAGAGAGACTATTGGGAGGTAATGGCCAGCACTAGATGGGATCCCACTGTACTTGGGTGTGACCCTACATAACCCCTCTCTGCTCCTGTAACTGCTGCTGTCATACCACCTCCGGCCAGCGGGTGGCAGTGTCTGGAGAGGCGCTATCCCGCACTGGCCGCGGCCGCTCTGACCGTGACTTCCGGTGTGAACCAGGACCGGAGAGACGGAACGGAGGGGGGTGTGAGCGGGTGACGGCTGTGCCTGCGGGTCCGGGGAGCGGCACTGCGCGGAGACAGCGGCCTTTGTGTAACCGTCGTGAGAGCAGGTAGGCGCAACATCCGGGTCTCCGTCTGAGGTAGGACCACAACTCCCAGCATGCCTCTGGGTTCTCTCTCTGAGAACTAAACTTTGTTTTTCCTTTTCTGGTATCCACAGCTACTTGGCTAAAGAATTCCCAATATGTGTGTGTATGTGTGCATATCGTGTGTCTATCTAAAATACACTATATATATATATATATATATATATATATATATATATATATATTTAGCATTAATGAATAAAGCCATTGTCCACATGTCCCACTTCTCTTATTACACTGTATGTATATAATATTATACACAGCAGGGTGTGCAGTATTCTCTGCCTGTACTGAGCTCTCTCTGTGATGATATTACACATGAGGATGTGAATATTTAGGTAACATAATCCTGTATCTTTCTTCCCTGTAGATATTGACATAACCGGCAGCAGAGTGAGATAAGTGCGGTGCAGCCATGGTGTTCTACTTCACCAGCAATGGTAGGTTTATATACACTGTAATATCTATTGTACATCTGTATACACTGTGTGATATCTATTGTACATCTATATACACTGTGTGATATCTGTTATACATCTATATACACTGTGTGATATCTGTTATACATCTATATACACTGTGTGATATCTGTTATACATCTATATACACTGTGTGATATCTGTTATACATCTATATACACTGTGTGATATCTGTTATACATCTATATACACTGTGTGATATCTGTTATACATCTATATACACTGTGTGATATCTGTTATACATCTATATACACTGTGTGATATCTATTGTACAGCTATATACACTGTGTGATATCTATTGTACAGCTATATACACTGTGTGATATCTATTGTACAGCTATATACACTGTGTGATATCTGTTGTACAGCTATATACACTGTGTGATATCTGTTGTACATCTATGTACACTGTGTGATATCTGTTGTACAGCTATGTACACTGTGTGATATCTGTTATACATCTATATACACTGTGTGATATCTGTTATACATCTATATACACTGTGTGATATCTGTTATACATCTATATACACTGTGTGATATCTGTTATACATCTATATACACTGTGTGATATCTATTGTACAGCTATATACACTGTGTGATATCTATTGTACAGCTATATACACTGTGTGATATCTATTGTACAGCTATATACACTGTGTGATATCTGTTGTACAGCTATATACACTGTGTGATATCTGTTGTACATCTATGTACACTGTGTGATATCTGTTGTACATCTATGTACACTGTGTGATATCTGTTGTACAGCTATGTACACTGTGTGATATCTGTTGTACAGCTATGTACACTGTGTGATATCTGTTGTACAGCTACGTACACTGTGTGATATCTGTTGTACAGCTACGTACACTGTGTGATATCTGTTGTACAGCTACGTACACTGTGTGATATCTGTTGTACAGCTACGTACACTGTGTGATATCTGTTGTACAGCTACGTACACTGTGTGATATCTGTTGTACAGCTACGTACACTGTGTGATATCTGTTGTACAGCTACGTACACTGTGTGATATCTGTTGTACAGCTACGTACACTGTGTGATATCTGTTGTACAGCTACGTACACTGTGTGATATCTGTTGTACAGCTACGTACACTGTGTGATATCTGTTGTACAGCTACGTACACTGTGTGATATCTGTTGTACAGCTACGTACACTGTGTGATATCTGTTGTACAGCTACGTACACTGTGTGATATCTGTTGTACAGCTACGTACACTGTGTGATATCTGTTGTACAGCTATGTACACTGTGTGATATCTGTTGTACAGCTATGTACACTGTGTGATATCTGTTGTACAGCTATGTACACTGTGTGATATCTGTTGTACAGCTATGTACACTGTGTGATATCTGTTGTACAGCTATGTACACTGTGTGATATCTGTTGTACAGCTATGTACACTGTGTGATATCTGTTGTACAGCTATGTACACTGTGTGATATCTGTTGTACAGCTATGTACACTGTGTGATATCTGTTGTACAGCTATGTACACTGTGTGATATCTGTTGTACAGCTATGTACACTGTGTGATATCTGTTGTACAGCTATGTACACTGTGTGATATCTATTATACATCTATGTACACTGCTATGTCGGAGCTCTGTTAGTTTGTGAATGTAAGCTCTCGCATTAACAGGACCCTTTTTTCCTTTGTTTTCACATCTGCGTTTTTTGTCTGTCTTGTATGACCTTTTATTTATGTTTACCTCACTCCCTGCGATTGGAGCTTTACAATTCAACCACAATAATACAAATAACTTATATTTATAATTAACTTACATGTTCTTGAATTTGTCATTGTTGACTTTACACTACCTGCTTATATACTGCTGAGTGTCATGGATATACACCGACCAGTCATAACATAAAAACCACTGAGAAGTGAATAACATTGATTATCTCGTTACAATGGCGTCTTTCAAGAGGTGGGATCTATTAGGCAGCCAGTGAACAGTCAGTTTTTGAAGTTGATGTGTTGGAAGGAGGAAAATGTGCAAGTGTAAGGATCTGAGCGACTTTGACAAGGGACAAATTGTGATGGCTAGATGACTGGGTCAGAGCATCTCCAAAATGGCAAAAAGAGATGGCTTCAGGATGCGCTATGGGAAGAAGGCAGCTGGCGAAGGCAGTGTGAGGTCCTGGGCAATGGTCTGCTGAGAAACCTTGGGTCCTGTCATTCATTTGGATGTTACTTTGACACACACCATCTACCTAAATATTGTTGCATAGCAAGTACACCCCTTTATGGCAACAGTATTCCCTGAAGGCAATGGCCTCTTTCGGCAGGATAATACACACTGCTACACTGGAATAGTTGTTCAGGAATGGGTTTGAGGTACATGACCGAGTTCAAGGTGTTGACTTAGACTCCAACTTCCTCAAATCTCAATCCGACCAAGAATCTCTGGGATGTGCTGGAAAAATAAATCTGATCCATGGAGGCCCCACCTCGCAACTTACAGGGCTTAAAGGATCTGCTGCTAACATCTTGGTGCCAGATACCACAGGACACCTTCAGAGGTCTTGTGGGGTCAGTGCCTCGATGGGTCAAAGCTGTTTTGGCGGCACAAGGGGGACCTACACAATATTGGGCAGGTGTCTTTAATGTTGTTGCTGATTGGTGTATGTAAAACTCTTGTAAAAGATATTCCCTTATGGTCACAGAGTAGTAATGTCTGTATTATATAGTCTTGTATATGATGAGCAGTGCAGTGATGTCATGTGACTAGTGGTGGAACTGTTTTGTGTAACAGTCAGTCATTTTATATATATATATATATATATATATCATTGGTCTGTATGTCTGCCTCTCTGGTTATGCATTCAGACACCCCAGCACTGTTTGGGATGAAACCAATACAAAGTGGTATAGTTGTATCCTGGCCAGGTTTTGGGGGAGGGGGGTTAGGGTCCCGGTTGGACCTCCCGTTAGTGTACGCTGTGCAGAACGTTGACCTGGGGGGCCTGTTCTGGGCCTTTCACTGCATAGATTTGGATGACATTTAATATAAAAACAAACACGACACTGAGCAGCCACCTCATGGGTGTGTTGGAAGAGCTGCTAATTATTTTTAAAAGGTTGACAGTTACATCCAATTCATTTAGATCTTAATAACTTGAAGATTTAAACCAGGGTACTTCAGCTAGTAAAGATTAATGTTCTATCTTTTAGAACTGTTTGTTAAAGAGGACATTAGAAGCCTATATCATTTAGATATAGATATATATATATATATATCTTAGTAAAAAAAAAACTCCTAGTACCCCTCTATTTTGCAGAATTTAATATATTTTTTTCCCATTGTTAATCATGTTGTTTGGGAACACTTCAGCTAGAACCCCATATGTAGTGTCCTTATTTCATTGTACTTACAAATCACAGTGCATACATGACATGATACACCCTTGTTGTGACCAATAATGGTGATTAAATCTGTTTATTGCAGTTGTCTCCCCGGAGTACACACTATACATGGGAAAGGACAAGTTTGAAAGTAAGTCTTTGGGGGAACACGTTGAGCTTTGTGCGTAATAAGTAATACTGTTGCGAGGACGGACAGAGCTTCAGAGAGAGAACCTTGATCTTTACGGAGAGACACGGATAGAGTGCACACAGAACGGATGATGGAAGCATTAATACATAATAGGCAACATTAATAAATCCAGCATTAATAAATCCGTCCTGTGCACTGTATCTCAATAGAGATTAGTGGTCTGTCTGAGAACCTGTAAAAGAATTAACACATCATCTCCTGTCTGCATTCCTGGAGGGTCTTCTCAGTCAGGACTGTAACCTCAAATTGTCAGTTCACTTATTGTCTAACGCAAATACATGTGATCAGAACTGTTTCATGATATCCCTCTGTGCAGACTATGAGCACATTCAGGGGTTTGTGTCTATTTGCTCTTTTAAATGTTGATTCTTTTCTGGGCCTGGCCACTCCCATATGATGTCATACTCGTCATCGTCATACTCCGCACCAGTGATGTCACGCACAACCCTAGCCTCTAGGCTATGCCCCACGCTATTGTATTAGGGGTGTTACATGTCAATAAGATAAATGGGTTATGGGTAAGAGAGCTGAGACAATGGTCACTGTACAGTATCCCACTTTTATATATTGCAGATGAAGATCTTATAAAGTATGGCTGGCCGGAAGATATATGGTATGTATAAGATCTCTTTCAGTGTTTCTGGGGCTTATATACTAGGAGGGTGGTTGTTGTTTGTTGTTTTGTTTTTGTTTGTTTTTTAAATCAAGCTGGCCAAATATGGAACCTTACAGCAGCCTAGAGGTTAATCCTCCAAAACACCACATCTTCCTTCCCTAATGTTGTTGTCTACTGTACACGTATGATTAGCTAGGCAGAGTATGTCCTCGGGATTCTCACTGATAACCTCGTATCTTGTCTCTGCAGGTTCCATGTGGATAAACTCTCATCCGCTCATGTTTACCTGCGGCTACAGAAGGTAAAACACAGAGCTACATACAATATAATATGTGAAAACACAGCAGAGAGAGTCATCTGACACAACCGCACTGTCCAACAGTAAACAAGACTGATAGAGGAAATAAAACACTTCTTGCAGAATGCTATAGGTATAGGAGAGCAGAAACAATGCCCTTGATTTCTCAATATGACACTAATGTATAACTAAAAAATCTTGGATGAACATGATACCCATGTTATACATACGTCATAGCCTTCCCAGTCACTTGGTCTGAACCCAAACAAGCATTTATGGGATGTTCGGAGAGCACCTGAAAGAGCGTTTTCCACCAGCATCAGACGGATGTCCGTTAAGTGACTCCCTTGTGGATGAATGACGATGCGTAATTCTAGACATTGGAAGACTCCATGGCACAGTTACATGCAGGACGTATATAAACGCACCAATTAGTGCATAGAATTCAGCTGTATGATCTACAACCTTTAGCCTATAATAATGTGAAGAAGGGATTTTACTTGCTCTTTAACGTTTAAATTAAAGTAGATTGGGATTGAAATGTAACTTCCTCTATTTCAGGGTCAGACGATAGAAGATATACCTAAAGATGTACTGGCAGATTGTGCACAGCTAGTAAAGGCCAACAGTATCCAAGGTATGTGTTCGGGTGTTTTATAGAGCTGTACTGTAAGAGTCGTGTATATTAGTATATATAACAAGCCTAATGTGTACAGGTAAACTGCAAATTACTTTATGATAGGTTGAACTTTTGCTTTGCTATTATATTGGAATCTATTTTATTTGCATTATATAGAATAGAAATGATTCAATGATTCTGCTCCTATGCAAATAGTACAAGTAACCGCCTACTAGGTAACATGCCCGCTGCTTTTAGATTAATGTGGCATTGAATGTAGTGGTGGTTTTCTCATTACATTTATCACATTGCTGGATTTCCCATAGCCAGTGTGAAGCATTTATGTCCGAGAGCTGAATGACATGGATCTCAGTCCCCTCGCTGTCCATCATTAAGAGATGTGACTGACCCTTTACATAAGTAGTTCAAAAAATGCTGAGATAATTCTTATGCTAGGATGTATGAGTGCTTTTAATCTCTATCAGAACCCCGTCTGCGTTATGTGAATACTTTAATAAAGGACCCATGGTTCCCAATTTGGTAATTTCCTGATAATACAGTGGGGGCAGTTGTACAAACTGGTGCACAGGAGAGAGGTGTTGCTATCCACGACTAATCGGACCGTTGCTTTAATCTTCTAAAAAGTGATGAAAACACGACCTACAATCTGGTTGCCCCCTAATACATCATATTCTCTCTGTGACGTCTGATCTGAAGGTATTATTACTAATTACTATGTTTCTCTCTCTGCAGGCTGCAAAATGAGCAGTATAAATGTTGTGTACACACAGTGGGCCAATTTAAGGAAAACCGGAGACATGGACGTCGGCCAGATTGGGTTTCACCGGCAAAAAGACGTAATTTTTCTTTTTGATTCTTAAATAAACCGTTTTGCAGCAATGTATACATCAGCATGTTTTTCCACCCCCTTTAACTTGTGTATGGAAGGCTCCGTCAGCTAAGCTTGAGACTGTAGAAAATTACCATGTTCCACTCGCATGCACAGATGTAGATGGCACTTAAATAGTTAACAACTAAGTTTGCTGTTAACTCCTCCCCTCTGCAACCCCACAGACCTCAGTTTTGTTTAAGTGCCCAAGGAGTTTGGCTGTGTCAGTACCGCTCTGCAGTACTTGCTGCTAGATTAGATTTTTATTATTTTCTTAGTGTTATTGACATGTCAGTGAGGTTAGGAGTAGACTAGTGTTATGTTTTAGTGACCACAGATAAAGAACAAAAGAGAAAAAGTAATGATCTTGTGGGGCACTCGAATGGACCAAAAAGTATCTGAAAATTACTGTTAAATAAATCTTTATTGAATTAACTTATCATAAAATTTCTAATAGCGAAATATTAAAAGGTGTATATAGAATGCAATTCGAGTGCCCCACAAGATCATTACTTTTTCTCTTTTGTTCTTTATCTGTGGTCACTAATATTTATGATCGGGTGCACCCTTCCCATATATGGATAGTCATTCACTATCCTAGCCTTATTAGAGCATCTATCAGAGGCAAGTGTAACGGACCACCTAGTGCGGTCTTTTTTCCTTTTAGCTCTGTGATATTGTGGGTGGTTTTGTTACCACCATTTCCAGACCAGCACAGGTTATATCAATATTACAATATAATATATAAAGTTATTAGTATTAAATTTCTTTAAAAAAAAATGGCTATTTTCAGTCTGAGTAGTGAACTCTCCAAGAGACAAGAAAATTGGTTAACAGATAGAGATGTTGATTTCTTATCAGACTCTACCTCTAGTCATACTTCAATCTCTAAGGGTTGGACACAGGATCTCTTTGAATTAAAAAGTGTTATGTTTAAACAAGTAAAAACCTTTTGGAATAAAACTATGTTCTGCAATTACATCAAGCAGAGCATGATTCCCAGAGGTTTTAGACCCAAATTATACCCTGCTTTCGAGTTGATCAATGAAGATTTAAAGAAAGAATGGGAGTCTTCCCTTACGAGATGTTCCAATGAATTAATCAATATTCTGATTAGACATGATAATACCCTTCTGAAACAATATGCTCAAGAAATCTCCATATTAGGTGATAAATTAAAAAATTTTGAGGGACTTGAGTCTTTTCAAAAATCTTATGATAAACTCAAAAATGATCTGGATCAGTTTGAAAAAAACATTGTGGACAAAAAAAACGAGGCAAATTTGCTCGTGATAAAGAGGACTACTTACAGGATAAGGTCTTTAGATGGTACATTAGAAGACCCAATAAAAAATTACCCACTTATAGTACATCTGATTTGGATTCTTCTGATAATGAGGTCCCTGATCCCTCTGGTTCTAATAACTCCAATAATGAACAAATGCAGTCTAGGGATTTTTTAGGAACAGATATCAGAAACAAGGACAGAGGAGGGCAAGAAAATCATACAAGATTCACAGGGGGGGGGGGGGGGGGGGAAGAAATCTAAGAGACAGAAAAAGAAAGGAGATGGAAGAACAGGGGAGTCAATTTACCATGAGAAGGAACTACAGACGGACCAGATATTAGAAGACTGTCTAAGAGTCATTAACCTCTCAGAAAGAACTCTTACTCCCACTCAAATTACTCTCCTAAGTAAAGGCCTTTCTTTTTCTCCCACTCAATATATTGATAGATTTGAATGGGAGAAGCATCTAGCCCTTTCTCTAGGAAATTATTATTAAAAAAGTTTTTTCAAATCAAACAAAGAGAAGGTTTTACTCCTGCCCCACAGGATATTACTATTAGAACAGGTTCCAATTCTGTCCATCTAAATATGGAAGAAGATCAACAAGCCTTGGAAATACTAGAGGAACTATATCAACCTAATCCTGAAGATGAAAATGCCTTATCCATGGTGGTAGATGAATTACCAAAATTAAAATCAAAATCGACCTTCTTTCCAGATCTATCCATCTGTCCCCAGGTAAAGATCTATAAGGATCTAGTGTCTAATGACCTAGATGAATTGTTTGTGAAAACCAAACAATACAAATCACGTTCTGGTAATTTAAATCAAGAAGAAACGCTAGCATTAAAAGAGATTTCTGAATGGGAAGATGTCCTGATTAAACCCTCTGATAAAGGGGGTAATGTGGTAATATGGCCGAAACAACAATATCTAAAAGAGGTTTATCGTCAATTGAATGACAAAGACTGTTATAAAAGGATTATATTTAATCCGACTGCCAATTTCTTGTCTTGTTACAACAATATTGTGGATTCAGCCTTTCAAAACAGTGTAATCTCCAAAAATGATTATGATTTTCTTAGTCACCAATCCTAGAATTGCTACTATATACTTGTTACCAAAATTTCATAAAAATGAACGGTCACCTCCAGGGAGACCGATTGTCTCTGGCAATGGAAGCTTGACAGAAAAAGCGAGTAAGTGCATAGATTATCATCTACGAAAACATGTGATGAGTTTAGACTCGTATATCAAAGACACCAAGGATGTTTTGTCTAAATTGGACAATATTACAGTAAATCCCACCACTAAACTTGCGTCTTATGATATTGAGTCACTCTATACTAATATAGTACATGATAATGGACTACATGCAGTCAAGTATTTCCTGGGAATGGAAAGAAATACTGACCTTTCAGTCTTTCTGATTACCCTACTACAGTTTGTACTTACTAAGAACTATTTTGTGTTCGAGGAAAAATTCTTTCTGCAGATCAGAGGAACTGCGATGGGGACTGCCTGCGCCCCCACCTACGCCAATTTATATCTAGGCTGGTGGGAGAAGGAGGTGGTAGTCTTTAATTCGCAGAATGAGAAATATACAGACCATATATTATTATGGTTACGGTATATAGATGACGTGATTCTATTATGGGATGGTGATGATGGATTATTTCATGAATTTACTGATCTCCTGAATGATAATGATCTCAATTTAAGGCTGACATCTGAGATACATGATTCATCAATTAATTTTCTAGATTTAACCATTTTTAGAACTGAAGACGGGAGATTACATACTGATATGTACAGAAAGAAGACGGCCACAAACAGTTTATTGCATTCATCAAGCGCCCATTACCCCCCGGTTATCACAGGAATTCCGAAAGCGGAATTATTAAGAACTAAGAGGAACTGTTCAGATGAACAAATTTACAAGCAGAGATCGGAAGAATTGAAATGTAGGCTTAGGAGAAGAGGATATAATAGTAATATCATACGAACAGCCGAAAAGAATGTATCCAAGCTCAATAGAGATTTATTAATTCACTCAAACATTGATAAAACAAGGGTGGATCAGAAGAATGTCAAATTAAGATTAGTAGGGACCTTCTGTTCGGAATGGAGAGCCATCACACAGATTTTACAAAAACACTGGCACATTCTACAATTAGATGAAGATCTCAAACAAGTACTAGAGGATAGAATCTCGATAACATGGAGACGATCAAAAAAATCTCCGAGATCATCTAGTACAGAGCTATTTCGCACCTGGAAAAAAGATTTCCAATGTTCCAAATGGTTTCTACAGATGTGGGACTTGCAAGTCGTGTCCGAACATGATCCAGATCAAGGAGTATAAGGATAAGTTCGGAAGAACTTATAAGATTTCTAAATTTTTAAATTGTAACTCCATAAATGTTATATATTGCCTTTCATGTCCTTGCAATATGAAGTATGTGGGAATGACCAGTAGACCTTTCAAGAAACGGGTCTTGGAGCATATAGGGAACATAAAAAGAGCAGTGAATGATAGAGCCAACTTGAGACAACTTACAGTAGTGGCCAAACATGTTGAAATATCATAACAGTGACCCTAAGGTCCTAAGGGCATACGCTATGGAACAAGTGAGCTTAGGTCTAAGAGGGGGGGATATTCATACAGAATTGTTACGAAGAGAGACGAAACTGATCTTCCTAATGGGCTGTCTAGCCCCAAATGGCATCAATGATAATAACAGCTATTCAGCCTTTTTATAATGGACCTATGTTATTGATCCCATTGTGGGACGTGTTACAGTGTGAAGATATAATATTGGTACACATGTGATGGCACTCCAATTAGGTACATTAAATCATATGGAAGCTTTTTATGATTTACTATTTACCAACTTCTAAGATCACATCAACAAAACGTAATGTTTATTTCATTTCTGGTATTGCTTATGTTCACTCATTTATTTTCTTTGGATTTTTTTTGATGTTGTTTCACTTTAATTATCGGTCATTAAGACCGTCTTATAATTAGATAATAATTATGGTTTATCCATAACGTATGGATATATAAGATTTTCATATATCACTACTTAGCCTTTCTTTTGGCTCACTAGTATACACGTTCAGGCACTGTAAAACCAGCAAACTTGGGTTTGCCTTAAGTTTTTAATTTCTTTATTCAAATAAGACAATTATTATACTGTCATAAATAATGTTCATATTTTGTTTTCTTGTCAAGTTTGAGTTTCACACAGGATAGTGAGTATATTCCATCTTCTCACAATATTAATACCTATTTAAGTGTGGTATCATCTTCTATTTTACACTTTTGGATCTGGTTTTTCCAGATTCAATTAATTTTAGTCACATTAAACCACCTAACACTTATACCAACAATTTTTCAGTAAATTCACCGGGTAATGTATCATGGATGTATTAGTTTCATCCCTTCATCTGTAGTAAATAATTGTATACTTACCTTAGCTCCATTATAGATTCAATCTGTCCGTTTTTCTTAGATCAGTAATTTACTTCTTTTATACACTCCTAGTGTTATTTATAATCCTCTTTGCTAAGTAAACAATGATTCTGTCCAAGCGGGATTAATCCCTTTAATGCGATCAGTCCACACTGATATTTTTACCATACAAATATACTACTATATCCGGGTTTAACTGGCAACTATGGTTGCCATAGTGTTGCCATAGCGTTGCCAGGAATGACGTCAGAATAAGGGGAGGGACCTCTCCTTTAAATAGCCAATCAAGCCTAACACTCGGCTTGCCTTAAAAAAGCTACTAGCGAAACGCGCGTCGGCGGACGCTGCGTTCACTGCCCGTGCTCATATAATTCAATTCTTTAAATAATATGAGCTTCCTATTCATTTAGCTAGTTTTTAGACCTTAAACCTCAGTCTATTAAATTACCTCCGTTAGAACCTCACAGCTTTCCACCTATTATGCAGAGAAACTAGTGAGAGCTCATAATTTGCAGAGTCCATTGAAAGTTATCATGCTCACAATAGGGGGACTGAACATATGCAAATGAGTATGGAGGGTTAAGTTAGCGATAGATATACCCATGGGAGTTATTAGAACATAATAAATGTACACATTAGAATCGAGTACTCAGTATAGTTGATTAACTAGTGACCTAGATTTAATCACGCTCTTCTATTTGGGGTTTTAATAGATCAGAACAGTGCTATTGTATTTCATCCAGAATTCACCTGGGAATCAACATATGCAGATTAGCTGGACGGACTAATCTTGTGTCTGTCTATTGATTCTCATGCTGCTTGTATATATGTAAACAAGCCATCAGTGTTCCCCCTAAATTACTGTACTGAATACTCATTATTGGCTAAATCTATCCCGATGAATGGGGTTATTTGAGGACAATACACCACTGTTGTATAAAGGTTTTCACACCTACAGAGGATTACCTTGATTTATCACACATCTGTTAACAAGAGTGGAATTGTATGAGTCATATGCTGCTTGTATATTATAAGCAATCCGCATTTACCATCCTCTCAGCTCATAAATATTATTTGGAATCTATTCATGAAGGAATTACCATAATAGATTAAACAATAAGATGTTACATCCTTAATGTATGAAGATTCCAATAATAAAAAATATTGATTATTTGTGACATACATTTATGGCCAAATATTATAGTGAGCAGTGACACGGCTTGACAATTAATATTGTCTATTTTACCAGTTTATTCTTTTTTCAATTGCATTCTATATACACCTTTTAATATTTCGCTATTAGAAATTTTATGATAAGTTGATTCAATAAAGATTTATTTAACAGTAATTTTCAGATACTTTTTGGTCCATTCGAGTGCCCCACAAGATCATTACTTTTTCTCTTTTGTTCTTTATCTGTGGTCACTAATATTTATGATCGGGTGCACCCTTCCCATATATGGATAGTCATTCACTATCCTAGCCTTATTAGAGCATCTATCAGAGGGAAGTGTAACAGACCACCTAGTGCGGTCTTTTTTCCTTTAGCTCTAGTGTTATGTTTTACACTGGTTCATTTAGTTTAAGATGGAATATAGTTCAGTTTTTGCATATTAAAAAAATAACAAGAAGATATAAAAGAATCATCCTGCAGGCAGTGACAGCCATATGCGACTGTCACTGTATTCTCCCGACGGGTCCAGCGCTGCCTTGGGCATAGAGCGCAGGGGACTTCGTCTGAGGAACGGCCATTTTCAGGGAAATGCCAAGTCTCTCGCGGAGGGGGGCACAGTATATACTGTGTGTGACTGACAGGCTGCTCTCTATCCGTAGTATATACTGTGTGTGACTGACAGGCTGCTCTCTACCTGCAGTATATACTGTGTGTGACTGACAAGTTGCTTTCTATCTGCGGGTACTCTGCCCTAGACATGGTTCTGGAGGGATGAGCGCCTTACATCAATTTTGCCTTACACATATCTATACAGATGGATACCTGTAGAATATTTACTGATTCCTTCACATAGTTATAAACTTATTGTTGAGAGTCTTCTATTGTGAGGATTATTCTGTTATATATATATTAACACAGGATTGTGTTGGGGAGTACAACTCTGGGTTTATCCCTGTAGAGTTAGGAGATGTATGTGTATTTATATAAACTCCTAATGTTATGTATACACACTTAACTGAAACTTTTTCTCTGTTTGGTCCAGACGACGAATGTCCCTAAACTTAAAACTCTGTGTTTTGGGTCTTTTTGGAAATCCCTTCTTGTGAACACGGACTATAAAGTTCAGCCCGCCAATAGAGGTAGACTCCTTGCAAAACGAGGACAGTCGCAAACGGGTAGAGATGCTTACTCCAAAAGACGTCCGAATCACAAGATCTCAATTTTTTTTTACATTAAAATAAATAATTAATAATAATCTGCATAACAGGACCTTCCTCTCCTTGAGACTGCCGGGGTAGGGGGTCACCTACAATTATTCAAATATCAGTGGGCGGCGTCCATCTGAGATATTTGGATCTTGGGGATCATGTCCAGAGTGGCAGAAACACCGGGGGTTTTATTCAAACCTGTTCTTGGTGTCCAAACAGGACGGTTTGTTTCCATCAATTCTAAACATCAAGAGGCTAAACCAACATCTACGAGTAGACAAGTTTCGGATGGGATCAGTCCTTTGTTTTTACAGTAGGAAGCTCCCATTATCAGTTTAGGGCTTTCCACAGCCCAGAGAGTTTTCACAAAGATTATGGCGGTAATGGCAGCACATTTACGTGCCTTGGGAGTGAACATTATGCCGCATTTGGACTATTTTCACCTCAAATCCTTATTGGGTCCTTTTCTCTATCAGCATCTGACCCTGTCTATTCGAATTCTGGTGCAACACGATTGGATAATCAATTATTCCATATCCCAGTTGATGTCCTCACAGAGGAAGAGATTTGTAGGATTACGACCACTTTTCAGAAGACCTGTCTCCAGAACCTTCTCTACAGATCCCTACAACTCTCTGTACGGTTGGTTAAACCGGAGTCACCCTTTCTCCTTCATCCAGAGTGGATTAAGGAGAAAAGAAGATTTTTGTTCTTACGTTAAATCTCTTTCTCCGATTTCATCTGGGGGACGCTGCGTTCCCTCCCTTTTGCTGTTCTACGGTTAGTTGTGTTGTTGAGCCCTTTTCTTGGGACTTTAGTATTACTGAGGTCTGTGGGGTTGCAGAGGGGAGGAGTGAGCAACAAACTTAGTTGTTAACTTATTTAAGTGCCAACTCCATGCGCCCTCATACAACCCCATGGTAGCAGTGTCCCCCAGATGGAATTGGAGAAAGAGATTTAACGTACAAAAATCTTCTTTTTTTGTTAACTTCTTTTGTTCTTCTGGACGTATTGTACCAGTTTTCACACTTTTTTTAATGTTTTGTTTAAACTGAATAACTTTTATTCATTTTTGTGTACACCAGTGAATTTTAAAGCTTCTTCGGGGGCCTGATAGACATTTGTTTTGGTAAAACATAATTTTGTTCCAGTTAGATTATGTAGGTAAAACAGGCAATATATGATTTGGACATCCCTGGTGAAAGTGAAGTTACCACGGCCTCTGCTGGGTGCAGATGTCAACAGGACATATTTTTGCTTATTTTAACGCACGTTACTATGTATTAGCTGAATTTATCAAATTTAAAAAAAGTCATGTAAGTGGTATATGCAAAAGCGGGCACCTAGTGAGTCAGTATTTAGTAATCCTTCCTTTTGCTAATCACTGCTACAGTACCACATGTTTCTTGTACCCAGCTAAGGGTCTTGCTGCAGGATTATTCTCACCCTGCAGAACTTTTCCTAGCTCCGAGATATTCTCAAGTCTTCTGCCGTGTTTCACGTGTCTGACATCTCTCCACAGATTTTTAATAATATTTAAGTCTGAGGACTGTGAAGAACATTCTAAAATCTTAATCTTTCATTCCTCTGATTATCTTCATGGTTGATTTTGAGGTGTGTTTTATTATCCAACCTTTTGTCAGGTCCTTTGCAGTGATATGCGGGCTCTGATTTCCATAATCCTCTCAGTTTCGAGCAGTTCTATAAGAGATTTCCCTGGGCATTCCACCGCTTGTCCTCAACAGTTTCCCTTTAAATTCCATTTTTAAATGATGTTTCCAACCGTGGAAATTCCAGTCATGAAACATTTAGGCCTCTTTTCATATCCCATCCAGGAATGCTGGCTCTCTTCTTTCAACTGCCCCTCTCTTTATCTTTTAATCTTTTGGGCGGGGGGGCTTGGTGCTTGTGCCCTGTCTCCTATGGCTCCTACAGCAAGTATAAAACATTCCCGTATATCCTACTCATCTCAGCTGTAGGCCTAGTACTCTAGTTTGCAGAAAACCTTCATAATTCAATCTAGTTTATGGATTTCCATAATCCTCCCAGTTAAATTTAAACAGTACAGACCTGTCTCCAGAAGAGGGCGCAGCGGAGCTACAAAATGAATATAGTACTGCTGGAGTTTTCTCCTTGTGAGCAGTCTGATTTTGTTAACTGTTTAACATTAGTAAGGATTGTCTCTCTGTCTTATTCAGGTGAAAAGTATGACCGTTGAGAAGGTAAATGAGATCCTAAATCGTCTGGAGAAGACAAAGGATGAACGTTACCCAGACCTTGCAGCAGAGAAGGAATCGAGAGACCGGGAGGAGAGGAACGAGAAGAAAGTTCAAATTCAGGAGATGAAGAGGAAAGAGAAGGAGGAGATGAAGAAGAAGAAAGAAATGGATGAACTCCGGTGAGTTAGTCTTTGCATACCAAAAGTAATCATGCAGCCACAAAGCAATTTTATAATGTCAAGCGGAAAATAATACTGTCTGGTTAAGTGGTATATAAATCTTCCTATTGTACAATTTTATGTATCATTTGTCCCCACCCTTGGTTGAGCGGGATGTGCTTCTAAAGCTGGGTACACATCTATGCAATAATCAGATAAACACGATTCACGACCGTTTGGTCAAATATTACCAGAGTGTGTGCGCTCCCACCATCAAGTCTTAAAGAACCAAAACACATCGCATCTGTTGATTTTGGTTTTATAAACTTCATAAAAATGACAGTCCACGATGGAACAATGTCGGGCAAATGGAGAAGTGTGTACGCACTCGTGTCCGCCTGTCCAACACTTCTGCTGATGGTTCCTCCAACAGCGACGCCTTGGTGGGCGCACATGTTTAAATCTGTCGTATCCTACGTGCTCTGTTGTCTAAACGTGAGCACATGGAATACAGCACTGTCTTAGTAGGGAATCAAAAGTAAACATTCATTGCATGTACTATGTCATCTATTTGTTCCTGTATCCAAGTGTATAGATCATTAAATGTTAGCACTTGTATAAATGCATAGTGATTCTCCATAAAGTCTCATTTACTTGTGTGGTATGTTTACATTTCTCAAATGTTGTTTTATCCACTTGTTAATTTCCCTTGCTACAGGCATATTCTATTTATACAAACACCCTATACATTTCCATTCTAAAGCTACATCATATTACCTATCATGTGCAATATAAAATATATGGACAGTCAGTTCAGTACACCTGTGTAATATCCTGCAGCTGCACCACATCATTTGTCTAGGCCTTTATTGCAGGCGTGTCAACGAATTCCACCAAATAATCCAGAAAGCATAACTATGTCAATAATCCATGTATGGTTATTCTTCATCTAATTGTAATCATTTAACAATAGGCATACGTATATGACCATTTCAAGTATACATCATCATCACCATTTATTTATATAGCGCCACCAATTCCGCAGCGCTGTACAGAGAACTCACTCACATCAGTCCCTGCACCATTGGGGCTCACAGTCTAAATTCCCTAACACACACACACACAGAGACTAGGGTCAATTTTGTTAGTCAATTAACCTACCAGTATGTTTTTGGAGTGTGGGAGGAACATACAAACTCCACACAGATAAGGCCATGGTCGGGAATTGAACTCGTGACCACAGTGCTGTGAGGCAGATGTGCTCACCACTAAGCCACCGTGCTGCCCAATTATACATGCGCTAAACAGGGTACAACATGTATTCTCTACTGTGATCCTATAAGTATGCTTTATACATCTAAATGTTGGTGCCAAAATACACTATATGGACGCTTGCCCATTACTTCAATAGGGACTGTAATGACATTGTATTCAAATACATATATTTTAATATGGAGTTGGTCCCCCTTTTGCAGCCACAACAGCTTCTACCCTTCTTGGAAGGCTTTTCACAAGATGTTGAGTGTTTCTGTGGGAATTTGTGCCCATTCATTCTGTGGAGCATTTATAAGGTCAGGCACTGATGTTTGACAGGAAGGCCTGGTTTGCAATCTCCATTCCAGTTCTTCCCAAAGGTGTTCCATGGGGTTGAGGTCAGGGCTCTATGCGGGCCAGTCAAATTCTTCTACACAAACTCATCAAACCATGTCTTTGCTTTGTGCACTGGGGCACATTTGTGTTGGAATAGAAAAGGGACTTCCCCAAACTGTTGCCACAAAGTTAGAAGCATAGCATTGTTCCAAAGATTTTGTATGCTGAAGCATTAAGATTACCCTTCACTGGATATAAGGGGCCTAGCCCAACGCCTGAAAAACAGCCCCATACCATTATCCCTCCTCCACCAAACTTCACAGTTGGCATAATGCAGTCAGGCAGCTAACGTTCTCCTGGCATCTGCCAAACCCGGACTCACCCATCTGACGGCCAAATGGAGAAACGTGTTTCATTACTCCTCAGAACATGTTTCCACAGTCCAGTGTCGGTGTGCTTTACACCGCTCTATCCGACGTTTGGCATTGGTCTTGGTGATGTGAGGCTTGCATGAAGCTGCTCGACGTGGAAGCCCATTCCATTAAGCTCCCGCTACACAGTTTTTGTGCTTACATTGAAGTTTGGAACTCTTCAGCTATGAAATCAGCAAAGCGTTTGCGACTTTTACGCACCATGCACCTTAGCAGTTGTTGACCCCGCTCTGTGATTTTACGTGGTCTTCCGCTTCACGGCTGAGTTGTTGTTGTTCCTAAACGCTTCCAGTTTGTAATAATATCACTTACAGTTGACCGTGGAATATCCAGCAGGGATAAGATTTCATGAACCGTCTTATTGCAAAGGTGGCATCCTATCACAGTACCACGCTTGAAGTCACTGAGCTCTTCACAATGACTCATTTTGTATCACAAATGTTTGCAAAGGGAGACTGCATGGCTAGGTGTCTGATTGAAACACCTCAATTCAATAATTAACAGGTGTGACCAAATACTTTTGTCCATATAGTGTGTGTGTTTTGGTTGATCTAAGCAAATTTGTTCTAAATCTTTTTTTTTTCTTGAATAAATCTTCAAATATTGTTAGCGGAAAACTTATGATGGACTTGCAGGTCTCGGCTATGATCAGACCCAGAGCTTGAGATGAAATAACCGTGTTGTACTTGAGAAGAGCCAGAAGTATCAAGGTAGCAGCCGCTTTGGTCTGCAGGTTTTGGTCTACTGAAATACGTGTCCTCCTTTTCTATGAGTGGGGTGATCATTTGCAGCAGCCCTGGAAAGTAGGGTCATCCATCTGCTGGAAAGTCCGGAAGTCCTCAGGAGTTTCTCCTGTAACAGTGACCTATCTGAAAAGTAGTCTCTCTCAGGAACCAGTCCTTGGTCCAACAACTACGACTCTTCTACTTTTTGTTCCTATTTATTGTTTTCAGCATTGTCGCCATGGCGAAAAGCCAAACAAACGCGTGATTTTCTTCTACGGGTCTGGATCATTAAAAAAAACAAAACTAGTTTACAATTCTGCTGAGAGTGAACCGAACATAAACTATAGACAAAGCACTACTGTAAATGAATGGTGATGCTATTTCTTCTTCCTGGATGTTTGCATGTGGTTCAGCCCATTATTTAAATTGTTTACATATTGTTGCACTGTAGGCAGATTCCTGTAGAGTGTACAGAGTCACAATCTTTTTCAACAGATGGTTATGAGAGATGAAGATCACAAATCTGAATGTTAATTGTGTACGTGTTTACGCATGAATCGTCATGCTCAGCGGGACTTTACATCGTTAGTGAAATCGTTCGAGGAATTGCATCTGAAGTACGATTGCATAGGTGTGTACCCAGCTTAAGACAGACGGACATTCTGTAGATCTCCAGTTGTTTTCAATCTAAGCCCCAGCATGCTTTACCAGCTAGTAGCTAACAAGGTATGCTGGGACTTGTTGTTTCACAACTCCTGGAGAGCCTCAGATTGTTCAGGCATGCTCTAAACATATTCATGTCATCTTTATACCTGTCTGGCCAATCTTACAAATCACTCAGAGAGCTGTATATGTCTACACGCGACGACTACACTTTCAAAGTGAAAATTGAGACCGTTCCATCACTAATAGAGAATATATGTATGTCAGCCTTTAAACTGCATGCTGCCGTATCTGCAAGGTTTTCATCACAGCACGGATCTGTTTTTCAGGATCTCCAGCTCTTTCCCTTAATATTGGTAGCATGTGAGGATTGTGTTGGAGTCTCTAAATGATAAATGCCATCATCAATATCAAAGCACCTGACATGACTGGCAAGGTCAACGAGACAGCAAAGTCTGCTACTGGCCAGTCATCCTTCACAACTAAAACACAGGAGACTGATAATGGGCCTGTCTAAACTCTAAAAAGTGTCTAAAAATCAGACAAATTATTTTGTATGAGTGACTGCACCAAGGTTGTTTGAGCCAGTTTGACAATTGGAAGACGAAATGATCCCTCTCTTGTTCCGTGTCTAGAAACTGCAGCCTTTAGCTTCTACGTGGTCTTTACCAGAAAACGAATTGGAGCACAATCTGCTTTTCTACAACATTATTATCATCGTCCCCTGAAAGCTTACCTGAGTCCTTTGGTGCTAACATCTTCCCCAGTGAAATCCACTGGTTGGTGCCACCTCCAGACAATTCAAGATTGTTCAGATTCCGAGACAAATACTGGGCTTAGATTACGGACCTTTTCTTTGACAACAATACATTTTCCCTATTCCCAGACTATTGTGCTGTTATGCAGGTGCAGTAGCCACCTTTACAGACATGAACCCTAAATGTGTTCCTTTATGATGCCGTTTCCTATCAAAAGTTTCTACTGCTCAGCTGCTGCGGATTTGTCCTAGATTCATTGCTTGGACTTACTCCACCTGCTGATTAGAGGTCCTGGGTCCAAATTTGTTTTCGGGTTTTTTGGCTTTTTTTTTTATTTCTCTTTCATCCAGTCTGGGGGACACTGCTTACCATGGGTTGTGGAGGGAGCTTGGGGGAGTTGGCACCGAACTAGTTAAGTTTTAGTACTGCCGACAGACCCCTCCCCTCTACAATCCCCCTGGACTCTTCAGTTTTTTTCAGGTGCCCTGGAGTTGGGCAGTGTTTCTTATAGCTAGTATAAATTTTAAAAAATGTATTTCTTTATTTTATTTTTATTCACTACTATTGGTGGCAGTGCTGGAGTGTGTTCTATAATAGAGAACACACTCACAGCCAGCAACGCAGGCATTCTCCTGTCAGATGGGAGCCAGAGGCTCTCACTGACAGGGAAACTTTCAGAAGGGTGCCTAAACTGAGGAGTGACAAGCGGTCTCATGGACCGCTGCACTCCTCCAGCCTCCCCGATAACCGGCGCTGCCATTACAGGCAGAGAGTGCCGGTTATCGGATTAGCAAGTAGCGGCGGCCATCTTGGATTTTCGGGCCAGCAGCGCTACGGAGAGAGGAGGAACGGGGCTATACCACGGTTCCCCCCTCATGCATAGGAGGAGGGCGCCGGGTATGTCGCTGCGGAGACCTCTGTATAGAGGTCTCCACTATCTGTCACGCTCCATTTTTTCTTTTTTGATACGTTTTTGGAGCTATTGAAGGGGGGGGGGAGCTAATGCATAGAGTTCCCCCCTCCTTCCACAGAGAGATGCTATATCCCAGTCTTCTGGCTCCAAAGGAAGCCTGGGAAGAGAGAGCAGAGCTGAGGGAGCAGACACTGGACAAACTGCCGTGGACTTCTCTCCTTTATGGCCCTGGGCTAAGTATTGCCTTTAAACACACATATTGTTTATTTCTGTGGAAAAAAAGTAGGCTTGTAAGGTTTACATTATAGTCTCCTACTTGCCTACAAACATTTGGTGTTTAATTATTACAAGTACAACTTTTATTATATAGATTAGTTGTTTCTTGTTATATAATCTGTTTTCCTGCATACATATCTCTCTCTATTCTCTCTGTTTACACAGCTAGATTAACCCTTTAATCTGTGTGATTGGTGTGCCTTCCTTTATAAGAATGACAGATAAGGGAAAGGGCCCTATTGCAAAATATTTCACTTGTTCAAAATGTCAAGTTAAATTACCATGTGGGCAGGGGGACCCTAAATTGGCGCTCTGTTCTGCCTGTGATGCAGGGGCTTCCACTGTGCAGACTCTTTAGTCCACAGCCCCTCTGACGGAGGAGCCGGCCTGGGTGGCCTCCCTGACGCAGTCGGTTTTCTCCTTAGCTCAGATGGTATTACAATCTAACCAATTGCTATCTAATATGGCTATTTCGGTGGCTACTAATAATAGCACTCAGCTGGGCCTCCCTGTTACCACAGGGTCTATTGGAGCGTCCTTACCAGGACCTTCCTCTTCCTTTTCTGACCAAACCCCTATCCCCACAGAAGCGGCATGGTCTACATCTTTCCTTAAAGGTTTAAATAAGCTTAACTTGTTGCTTGAGTCCCCAAACATCCCGTCCGCTAAAAGAAAGAGACCTAGATCGGATAACCCTATCATGGTCCTTTCAGATTCTGAGGAATCTTCTGAGGATGAGGGGGCAGTTTATTCCGATTCTGACCAAGTTCAGTCTTCGAAACAGGAGGATAGTTCTAGAAGCCAATTTGTTAATGATTTGGTTTTTGCAGTTAGACAAGCGTTAGACCTCCCAGAACCGGAGAATCCTACGCCTAGAGACAGAATTCTGTTTAAGAAGGCCAAAAGAAAGGCTTGCCGTTTTTCCCCTTCTAGGGAACTCGTAGACATTGCTGAAGGAGCATGGAAACAACCTGAGAAGAGGTTCTCAGTTCCCAGAAGATTCTCCTCCTTGTACCCCTTACAGGAGGAGGAGGTAATTCGTTGGGAAAGTATCCCAAAAGTAGATGTTCCTATAGCACGTTTGGCCAAACACACCTTACTTCCAGCTCCTGGTTCAGCGTCCCTTCCGGATGCCAATGACCGGAAGGTTGAATCCCAACTGAAATCTATTTTTGCGGCTGCAGGTTTGTCCTTTAGACCCACATTCGCTTCAGCTTGGGTAGCTAGAGCCATGGAAGTATGGGCAGACCAGCTGGCAGAGGCCTTACATGGCTCTGAATTACTCCCCCTGGCCTTGCATTTAAAAGAGGCATCGGGGTACATTTATGAGGCAGTACAAAATTCAGCGGCTGTCTCCTCTATACAGGCTGCATCCATTTCAGCTAGAAGAACTCTATGGCTGAAATCCTGGGAGGGAGATGCGGAATCAAAAAAGTCTGTTGAAATCATTCCTTTTTCAGCAGCAGGTTTGTTTGGTCCGGAATTAGATACCTTGATATCCCAGGCTACTGGGGGCAAGAGTACTTCCTTGCCGGTTTTCCCAGGTAGAAGCAGAAAACCCAGGTTCAGCTCTTTCCGTCAGTCCTTTCGAGGATCCTCCTTGTCCAGTGGACAGTCTTTTAGGGGTAAACAGCCCAATGCCCGAGGCTCCTCCTCTAGAGGAAGATCCTCTTTTTCGGCCAGGCGCCAGGCCTCCAAGACTCAGGAGAAGCCTGCGTCCTTGTCCACTCGTTTCCCCGGGGGAAACCCCAGTGGGAGGTCGTCTGTCTCTTTTTCTTCAACAGTGGACAGAGTCCTCCCAGGACTCCTGGATTCGGGGCATTATATCAAGGGGATACAGGATATACCTGCTGGGTCCCAGACCCCATCGGTTCTTCGTAACCCCCCCTACCCCGAGATCCATTCAGAAGACAGGCAATACAGGATTGTGTCGCCTCTCGTCTCTCTCAGAAAGTTATCTGCAGGGTTCCAGAATTCCAAAAGGAACAGGGTTTTTATTCAAACCTGTTCCTTGTGAAGAAGCCGGACGGCTCCTTCCGACCCATTTTAAACCTAAAGTCCCTCAATGTACACCTAAGAGTCGACAGATTTCGGATGGAATCTCTGAGGTCGGTCATAAACGGTTTGGAGAAAGATCAATTTATGGCTTCCATAGACATAAAAGATGCACACCTCCACATTCCCATTTGGAAGGGCCATCAGTCCCTCCTCAGATTCACTGTAGGACCCTCCCATTATCAGTTTCGGGCCGTCCCCTTCGGCCTCTGCACAGCGCCGAGGGTTTTCACAAAAGTCATGTTGGTTATAGCAGCTCGTCTTCACCTTCTGGGCATCCAGGTCGTGCCTTATCTGGACGACCTGCTCTTCAAATCCTCCTCAGAGTTGTTTGCGTTATCACTTGTCCCTTTCTTGGGCCTCATCATGGACACCAGCCAGCAAAAGGTGTTCCTGCCTGTCGAAAAGGCCACCTCAATTCAGAGTATTACTTCCCAGGTCTTGTCCTCTCCCAGACCCTCAATCCACTTGTGCATGCGGTTGCTGGGAAAGATGGTGGCCTCCTTCGAGACCATTCCCTTTGCTCGAGCCCACTCTCGCTGTTTTCAGTGGGATATGTTAACAAAGTGGTCAGGATCCCATCTACGCCTGGACCTACAGAAGATCTCTCTATCCCCGAGGTCCAGAGAATCTCTCCAGTGGTGACTGATTCAGGATCACTTGACAGTGGGCAGATCCTTCTCTCCGGGGGCGTGGGTCATAGCAACGACAGACGCCAGCCTGAAAGGTTGGAGGGCGGTAATCCTTCACCTCCGGCTTCAGGGCCTTTGGTCGGTTCAGGAATCATCCCTATCCATAAATGTTGGAACTGAAGGCTATTTTCTTAGCCCTCAAAGGAGGACAATCCCTCCTCCAGGGCCACCCTGTCAGAATTCAGTCCGACAATGCCACGGCTGTGGCATATGTCAACAGACAGGGAGGAACCAAGAGTGCAGCAGCAATGAAAATTGCAGCCCAGATTTTGTCTTGGGCAGAACTTCATGTTCCGGCAATATCGGCTGTATTCATCCCAGGAATACGCAATTGGGAAGCAGACTATCTCAGTCGCAACCAGATGATGCCGGGGGAGTGGTCTCTGCATCTGGAAGTGTTTCAGTGCCTGGTTCAGAGGTGGGGCCTTCCAGACATAGATCTCATGGCCTCCAGACACAACAGGAAGGTTTTCAGGTTTTGCGCAAGGTCAAGAGACCCCTTAGCCGTGGCAGTAGACGTCATGACCATGCCATGGGAGTTCAGGATGGGATACCTATTTCCTCCTATCTCCATGCTTCCTCGCATTCTCAGACGGGTCAGGCATGGGGGTCTGCCAGTAATTCTGGTAGCTCCCTCATGGCCGCGCCGAGTCTGGTACGCGGAAATAATCTCCATGGCAAAAGGACATGGGGTTCGTCTACCATCTCGAGACGACCTTCTCCTTCAGGGTCCATTCCTACACCAGAATTTACCTCCGCTCAGTTTAACGGCATGGCTGTTGAAGCCAGTCTCTGGAGGGCTAGAGGTTTCTCCCCAAACGTGGTAAACACCCTTATGCGAGCTAGAAAACCAGTTTCAGCTCGCATCTATCACAGGATTTGGAGAGCTTACATTAGATGGTGCGAAGGTAGGACTTGCCACTCATCCTCCTTTCGCCTCACTCGCTTGTTAGCTTTCCTTCAGGATGGCCTGGAGGCAGGTCTCAGGTTAGGTTCCCTAAAGGTCCAGGTATCGGCACTTTCGGTTTTTTTCCATATAAAATTAGCCGATTTACCGGATATCAGGACTTTTCTCCAGGGAGTACTGCATATTCAGCCTCCCTATGTTCTGCCGACAGCATCATGGGTTCTCAACCTGGTACTGGAAATGCTTAAAGGGCCTCCTTTTGAGCCCTTGCGTGTGTCAGAATTAAAGTGGTTGACCTGGAAGGTCCTCTTTCTTTTAGCTATCGCTTCTGCTCGAAGAGTTTCGGAATTAGGAGCCTTGTCCTGTCGGGAACCATATTTGGTTTTCCACGAGGACAGAGCGGTCTTAAGAACCCTTCCTTCCTTCGTTCCGAAGGTAGTTTCGGCTTTTCACCTTAACCAAGAAATTGTAGTTCCGGCTTTTTCATCCGCTTCCCAATCTGATCACCAGACTATGGAAAAGTTAGATGTGGTTAGGGCTCTGCGCATCTATGTAAAAAGAACTTCTCAAATTAGACGTACAGATTCTTTGTTTGTTCTCTATGATGCTAATAAGAGAGGCTGGCCAGCCTCAAAACAGTCCATCGCTAGATGGATTACGGCAACCATTAGACATGCTTACATAAAGGCTAACCGTCCTGTGCCAGAGAGACTTACGGCCCATTCCACCAGATCGGTAGGGGCGTCGTGGGCAGCGAGAAATGGGGCTTCTGCGGACCAGCTTTGCAGAGCAGCCACCTGGTCCTCTGTCCACACGTTTACAAAGTTTTACCAATTTAATGTATTTGCATCTACGGATGCAGATTTCGCTCGTAATGCTTTGCGAGCTGGATTTTCAGAGTAGTCCCACTCTTAGGGGGCTGCTTTAGAACATCCCCATGGTAAGCAGTGTCCCCCAGACTGGATGAAATAGAAAAGAGGATTTATGTACTTACGTTAAATCCGTTTCTCTGATTCCGTCTGGGGGACACTGCGATCCCTCCCTTCTTCTGTTCTTCTGTGGGCTCTTATTTGACTGGCCTTATTCCTAGGGCTTTTTAATAAACTGAAGAGTCCAGGGGGATTGTAGAGGGGAGGGGTCTGTCGGCAGTACTAAAACTTAACTAGTTAGGTGCCAACTCCCCAAGCTTCCTCCACAACCCATGGTAAGCAGTGTCCCCCAGACGGAATCAGAGAAACGGATTTAACGTAAGTACATAAATCCTCTTTTTCCTGGCGGCTGCGTTGTTACACCCACTTGGACATGGATTATTATCCCATGGATGTTTTGGCACATTTTCATGCCTTATTTCTTTTTACCTGCTGAATGCCGAAGGCGTTGAAGATGATGACACTAACTTGCTTTTATGTAGGTGTTAGAAGTCCACCAGCCCCAGTCTAAGTGTAGTGTACAGGAACTCGTTGTTCAGGTCATGCATGCTTCCCATCGTTGCATTTCTCTCCTGGATGGTGCTAGCTATTTTATGGAATCCCTTATCTATAAGGAAAGTAAGTACCCCCGCCGACCCCCCCCCCCCCCCCGCCCACAAAAAATCCAAATACCCAGAAACCCTTGCATTCCAGGATGTTGGATATAATGCTGTTTTCTTAGCCATAAAAAGAGGCACAGCTGCATGTAAATTCTTTGTCACTTCTCATGAAAGCATCACCACACCCTGGGATTACTATAGCTCTTCAGCTTTCAGGGTTTTACAAGACCCAGCTTGTCAGGGCATGCTGATACTTTTAGTTCTATGACACCCGGAGAACCACAAGTTGACTAATTTGTAGACCTGCTCATTGTACAGGTCTACAGGGAGCCCAGGTCAGAGTTGGCACTAGAATCGCATGACATTTATAAAGAACTTGTAGCAGAGAGCTTGGCATGCCCGCCAGTGGCTAGAACTATGTTACGCTTGTATTGTGAGCTGTGAGAGACTCCATATCTAAAGGTGTTTTATTTCCTGGCATCAAGGCAATGCCTGCCAGCTCTGCGTTTCACTGCTAGCACCTTGGCTGGCTGACACTAATGCGATTTTCTGAGAATTTGTGTAATATTATATTAGGATGCTGAGGTTGGGACATCAGAGAGGTGTGTGGGAGTGTTTTGAAAAGTATTGTAATATTGTTGAGTAAATTGTGGCAATGAAATAATGATTTCATTCCATCTCTCCTAGGGAGCGTGAGTCAGGTTAAGCTGGCTGCAGGGATTGTTAGACTGTTCAACATTGTCAGCGTTAAATGATTTTTTTAAATTGTATTTGTGTTCATGTATTAAGCACAGAACCGTAAGAAGGCTTCTTACTACTTGGCACAAATGTTTACTGAATCGGTCTCCCATTCAATTACATAGTAAGGCACTGACCATGAGAATATATCAAACGGGGGAGGGGAGGATACTACAACAATAAGTATTTTCAAAAGAAGTGGCTAGCAATATATAAAGGTATCTTATGGTGGTCTTTTTTATGACTAGTGACCTGCTTATTGTACAGGTCAGTGTTTACTCAGCATTTGAACTTCTCATACACCTATGTATGTTAATCACTTATTACTGGTATATTAACACTACTCTATCGTGTGTTTCCTCAGGAGCTACTCTTCATTGATGAAATCTGACAAAATGTCTTCCAATCAGGTAAGAAGGCAGGAACTCCTGCGTATGCTGCACTTTTAGGTGTTATTGTCCCCTACACACACTGCGGAGTTAGCCATATTGTGACCTAAACAAACAATCGGCTAGGGACTTGTGCCACATGCTATGTTGATGTTAATAACTACCACAGAATCAGCAGTTTGAATATTGGCTCAGCCACCAAAAGAACGGTCACTGTGTTGGTGACCGGCTTAGCTTAAGGCCTGTGGCCATTCACACAAACTTGCTGTAATCCAAAGCACCAGTTCGTTGTCGACTTTCATTGGTCTGACCTGCGGTAGAGCGATGAAAGCTGATATCCGATTGGTTGGGTCTACGTGTGAGGTATTCTACAACAGGCCTCTGTTGTCTAGCACAGGCTTGTCCAACCTGTGGCTCTCTACAAGTCCCAGTATACAGAGTTTCTGCAGCAGGGCTTCTTAATGATGTACACAGCTAAGAGAACAGGGGGTAGGATAGGGGCGGTTGAGTACATAAAATAATCTTTCTTACTTACCTTTAAAACATAATGATTGATGTATTCTCTTTCTGCAGGATGGCAATGAGTCTGATGACTTCATGTAACATGTCGGACAGCACTAGTTACCAGAGTTGAACTATGTTAAATTGGTCCTGGGGACCTGTCAATGCCAAAATAGAGAGACTCTGTTAACCCTGCATCCAGCGCTCGCTTACTGCTCCAGCCCGACACATGTGCCATTAATCCCTCTGTCTATACCTTGTGGGGGATATTCGGAAACCTTTCTCGCTCCATAAGAGGATCTGTTTGCTGTCCTGAAATTGTTCAAATAGATTGAAGTTAAGAAACTGGAAACAGGATCACCCACCCTCCCGTGTGGTCTTCTGGATGCTGCATCTGTCGGTGATGTCACTTCATGCAAGGACCCCGTGTAAACCACAAGTCCACATGAAGAGCTCGCTGCTAACATCCGCAGACTGTGCTCTCTCAGCAAATAGCTTCTCTGGATTGGGTGTTTTTAAACTTTTATTCCCTTTTCCCAACATCTCAGAGAATTTAAATATTATTTTTTTAGATGTCTCTCTGATATCTCCACACTTGCATTTTTGAGTCTTGGCCTGGAAACATAGCTGGGGCTCGCCGAAAATGAATTGCAGTCTACTAGCTTCTTGTCACTGTTGGGTACATTCAATAAGCAAGATTGAGAAATAAAGTTTAAGCCATAAATGTCTTGGTGTGTCCTTTCTGTTAGACGCGTTTTACAGTGCTGGAGACGTCTTTTGTGTTTGGTCTCCAGGATGTCTGTGTTTTTAAATCATGCATATGCAACCAGAAATCATACTAACATGTAGGCAGCCGTTTCTCCCATCTCTAACCCTTGCATTCCTTCAGATCAGTCTTCTATATTGTCATATGCGTGAGACGGATCATCTGGTAGAGAAAAAGAAATAAGTTAACAAGTTCAGTTTCTCAGAAGTGAACTGTAGACGGGGCATCTATGACCCTCATTAACCAATTGACCTGTAGCCACATGGGCCACCGCGGGGACTTTACCGGAGTTAAACTGGCCGCAATGACAACTGCCAGCCTGCATCTGGGTGACAGATAAATAGTAATCCACCAACAGCTAAGCCAGACAGGTTCAGCCAAATGCAGAACAAGAATAGGAAGCAAAAAACACTGATGGAGAGCAGACGCACAACAGCAAGGTCGGAAGTCTTATAGCACTATCCCATGGCTGCCATCAGTTGGGGGGGGGGGTAGAGGTGTTACTTCTTTATGGGGGCCCCAAGGTCATGCAAATATCCCTTAGACTGATCACACTAGTGTGCTGCTGAACTACCACTCACGAGTAAGGAGCTAGCTGAGTACCAGAGCTTTTCAACTGCAATGTCGGTAAGACTAATATCTACTGTACACTAGGTAAGTTCAGGTTCTTTCTACATTTGCAGTATATTTTTGGTTACAGGGGTCTATTCCAAGTTGAGTAAAGTACAGCACAGTGGCTTAATGGTTAGCCTCAAAACATTCGGGTTGTGAGTTAGATTGCCGACCAAGGCTATATTTGTGGTTTGTATGTTTCCCCGTGTTTGCGTGGGTTTCCCCTCGGGTCCTTCGGTTTCCTCCCACACTCAAAAAACATACTGGTAGGTTAATTGGCTGCTATCAAACTGACTAGTCTGTGTGTCCATTAGTCTGTGTGTGTGTGTGGTGAAGGGAATTTAGACTAATCTCCAATGGGGCAGGGACTGATGTAAGTGGGTTCTCTGTACAGCGCTGCAGAATTGGTGGCGCTATATAAATAAATGATGATTCATTCATGTCAGGCACATGGGCTCGAAATTAATTTTATTCGTTAGATCAGTAAACCTGAACGTGTAAATTGTTGCTGTACAAATGATTGTTTATTAATTGCGGTCATGTTCTCTTCTAAATCTATGATTTTTGGCATTTTTTTTTTTTTTATAAATTTCAAACATTTGTATTTGTTATTCGGATGTTGCACCGCTTGTATGTTTTGTAAATCATAAGCCAGTTTACCGTTCTGTTGAACTACCGATATGAAGACCTAATTCTCTTGTGAACTCTAACTGTAAATAGGAGAAATTTTTACTCTACTGAAGAAAATCAAGTGCGATCATTGTGTGCAACACTCGCGTTCTGCCCAAGGTGAAACGCGTCTCATGCGTTTTATATCTATGCATGAACTCTCCATTTGGAAATGTTTTATAGATGATATTGTTTAGCATAATCAGCAGATTTGGAAAGTGCTTTAGAGCTTTTTGTAGTTCCCGCTAATAAGAATTCTCAAATCCATTTCTTGTACAGATGAGACCAAATAAGGTTAAAATAATGTCTCCGTCTTGTGTCTCTGCTGTATATGAGGGGTTTTGTTTTTCGGTCTGAATGAGCCAATAAGAGATTGGCTCATTCAACCTTCCCCCCACGACCAAGTTGCTGCCATCCTATAAAGAACCAGCAACATCTGAGCTTCACTTATTACATTTGTGTACTTCTCCTTTTGAAGACGTATATAAATGTATCGTATGCTGTAATGTGACACTTTTGCCCTCCACATGCTTATTACCTGGTTATACATTACACACTGATGTTTGAACAGTCAGGGCCTGATTCGTTAAGGAAAGTAATTGCGTCAAATCGCTCTTCACATGCCCAGAACTGGTCTATACGCCAGTGATACAAGAACATCCAATTCATCTTTGAGCGCAAAGGACATTTATGACAGCCTATGATTTCATGGATGGAACGGGTATGTGAATGGGCGTATGCACATAGTCAATGTACAGTAAGGGTGTGCCAAGTTCGAGCGCACAGTGCAAGCTTTGGTCATCTTATATATAATTAAGCACTATATTATTAACAGGTAGCAATATTTTTTTATTATTTCTGTGCATTCTGTTAGAATTTTATGTTCCACATATGTATTGGATGTATCATACAGTGTATTGTCTGTCAGAGCAGAGCGCACCTAGACCCGTCAGATCAGCTTGTAGTTAGGTACGGAAGTGCGTTTGCCCGAATTACATAAGTTTTAAATTAAAACGCAATTTACTTTCATTTTTGCATGACTTGAATCAGTCCCTCAGTGGGGATTGTGAATGTAGTACTATAACTGTCCACTAGGCGTCCTCTCATGACTGCTGAATGGGTAAGATCACAGTAAATGAACTTCAAGCATGCTATAACCAATACTACTCTTTATATAGAACCTATAAATAAAAACACTCATAAATCCAAAAGTTTGGTCACTTAGTAAATGATAAATGCTTCATGCAGGATGTTCCACAGTGCAGCTGTAAAGGTCGGGTACATCTGTTAAGACTGGAGAGAAAAACTATCCAATCTGTGATATTATGGACATACTAAACACAGATCTGAAATCTATTGTACTGAATTACATTTACAAGAATATCCCTTTTTTAACGTACATTCCCTCTACTTATCCTGGTTAACAGATTTCTATATGAGAGCCCATGTCTGTACCGGTGGTAGTCATTATAGTTTGTAACTATCTCCTAGAACGTGACCGCGCTATCTGCAGCGGAGGATTGGAAGTTTTTCTGGTAATAAATGAGATACACATTATGATATGTACTAAAGTATTAGATTTACTAATCCAGGGTGTGTGGGAGAGTGACTTTGCAGGATCAGTATGTTAAGGACAAAAATAGAAGCACATTAGGGGATATACAGAGTGTTTCAAAAAGATGAACCCAGTTTCAAAGCCATATATTTCATTATGGCAACATGTTACATTTACACAAAAAGTTACAAGCGGTTTAATGAGTTATCAAATTTTCCTAACCATGTTATAAATGCTCTATGTGCCCTCTGTACAGACAACATTGAGACGATAGTTGAATTTGTCCCAAACGCCTCTCGGCCTGTCTTCCACTGAATACACCACTGTCGTGATTTTGTTTTTGAGGTCATTCATAGTGGTCACTACTGGTGGAACAGACACACGTTTTTTTGACATATCCCCACAAGAAAAAGTTGCAGGGTGTAACGTCTGAGGATCTTGGGGACTGAGAGTGTAGCACCAAGTGTTGGGGTCCCGTACGACCTATCCATCATTGAGGCAATGTGTCATTTAGAAAACGGACCTGCAGGACAGTCGTATGAGGGATCACAAGTTCTCATGTTTTCCTCTGAAGTGCGTGGTCGACCTGTGCACTTCTCCACTTCCCCTTACATACGCCTGTTTTCTCAAAGCGTCGGAACCAACGAGAAATACTCTTTGTCATTGGATCAGTGCCAAAATGCCATTGCACGCTACATCGCAATTACTGATTGTCTTGCTGAACTGCGGAATGCAAAACGCCTTTTGTTGCGGGGTCTCCATCTTGTGAACAACTGAGGCTAGGGGCGGTTTGAGTGCTGGGAGAGGCATCTAGCGGGAGTAATTTTTTGCTCCATGTTCCACACTTTCAGTCAGCAAGAGTTTCATTTATGGGTGGTTTGTGGTTGCAGCGATATAGCGATTTCAAATCGGGGCCATCTCTTTGAAACACCCGGTATATTAAACTCTGCAACATTACTATGTCATATAGCATCTGGCGTAAAATGAAGTTCTGATTGTACATTTCTTATCTAATGTGGCAAGAAGACCTTGACTCGAAGGTCACCTACACCCTGTAGTGGCGTCTACCTTACTATATCCTGTAAATAATTCAGGAACTTTGTTAAATGCTGCTCTAAATAAATACGGATAGGTGGGTGAGATGCAGGGTGGTCTCAACACTCGCCCTAATATATAAAGAGGTATAAAATGCAGTGTGCTCTTTCCGCAAGGTTTGTATTTTATATAGCCGATCCCAGCACTGTAGCACATTCTCATACAATTCATGGACTTGGGAGTGTGTCCAAACTTGTTTCTTTCATTTACCTCATGGTACCATACCTGTATAGTAATTATCACCGGCATTGCTGTACGCATAAGGCCGAATCCCAATGAGGTATATGTTATCAGTATGTGGATTTGAAGGGTGGTCCTGGGATCCCAAGGACAGGCACCAATAGAAGATAGCTATAATTATTCCTGGGCAGTATTGTGTGCAAGGATATTACAACTCAGCTCTCTCTGCACTCCTCCTGAACGAGATGTGTGTAAGACAGACTGAGATTTCATTGTCAAGTGTTTTCAGTGATTTCTACAGAGCATTTCATGTGTGATTGAAAAATGATCAGGAGAGGGTATCTCTGGGCAGTAAGAGCATGGGCAATGGCCGTAATGACAATGGGGTACTTTCATTTGGCTGACAGATTGAGAAAGTTACGGCCTAATCCAGTTTTTAATCACATGATTCTGAGAAAGTGATTCTATTACTGCATATTACATGCCATTTAAGCAGACTGATCTATTAACAATCCGATTTTTCAAAAATGTGTCAATCACAACTAAATTGTCTGATCAGATCTGCCTGTGAAAAGTAGCAGCGCAAACTGGTATTTCATCAGCCAATTTGAGGTAGAGGAGCTTGGATTAATTCATACATCCATATTAAAAAGACGAATGTCTTATAATAGCAATAAATACATAGACATGCTGCAGCACTAAGTGCACTGTTGAAGAATTAAAGGGCATTTGTACTTGACCTCCTAGCTTCTTAGGGGGTCACTTGTAAAAGTCTGATTTCATCAGGAACCTCAAAAATTAATGATGGTGTTTACAGGTAGCGGACACCACTTATTCACATAAGAAGGGGGTGGGGGGTGTTTCATGTTTGCAAATATTTTTAAATTAACCTTCAAACACAGGTAGCATTTTATTTGTAACTAGTTTTTGATGAAGCAGGATGCATGGGGTCCTACTGTATCTCTGCGATGTCCTTCTGTCCAACCTTGAACTCGGAAGACCAACTGGAGTTTTTGCCATTAAATTCCAATGACGTCTGACATGGAGCATTGGCTGGAGTTCAGGACACACTAATCACTAGACAATCTATTTCATGCGGGCACCATCATCATCATCAACATTTATTTATATAGCTCCAGCAAATTCCGTATCAGTTTACAATTGGGAACAAACATTAATATCATCATCATCACCATTTATTTATTTATAAATAGTTTATTTAATAAAACAATACTGGGTAATACATACAGACAGAGAGGTAAGAGGGTCCTGCTCACAAGTTTACAATCAATGGGACAATGGGAGTTTGAAACACAAGGGCGCATCCTCCATCATATTGCACATTGGACCAGCTAGCATGCAAAGATAATAAGAATTGAGTGGACTGTGTGATCAGGAGGTAATTTGGTAACCCAAGGAGATTAAGATACTGGTTGAGGAATATTGTAAGCTTGTCTGAAGAGGTGGGTTTTCAGAGAACCCTTGAAGGTTTGAAGACTAGAGGAAAGTCTGTGCGAGGGAGGGAATTCCACAAAGTAGGTGCAGCCCGAAAAAAATCCTGTAACCGAGAATGGGAGGAAATGATGAGAGTGGAAGAGAGACGCAGATCTTGTGCAGAACTGAGGTGTCGAGTTGGGAGATACTCTGAGACAAGAGAGGAGATGTATGTCGGTGCAGTTTTGTTGATGGCCTTGTAGGTTAGTAGAATAATTTTATAGAGGATTCATTGAAAAGCAGGCAACCAATGTAGAGACTGGCAGAGTGGCTCAGCAGAGGAATAACGGTTTGCAAGGAAAATCAGTAGCGGTTCAAGTTTGATTTTCGCAAGACCAGTAAGGAGGGAATTGCAATAGTCAATGCCGGAGATGATGAGTGCATTAATTAAGGTTTTTGTAGTGTCTTGTGTGAGAAATGTACGTATTCTGGAAATGTTCTTTAAATGAATGTAACATGATTTAGATATAGAGTTGATGTGGGGAACAAAGGATAGTTGTGAGTCAATAATTACACCTAGGCAGCGAGCTTGTAGGGTGGGATTTATGGTCATGTTATCAACAGAAACAGAAATGTCAGGCAGGAAGCATCTGTTTCAATCATACACATCAGTCCTTGCCCCACTGGAGCTTACAATCTATAGTCCCTAACACGTAAAAACACACACACTAGGGTTAACTTCGTCAGAAGCCAATAAGCCTCTTCTCTGGACCTCCTCTGCATGAATAGATCAAGGCAATGTCCCTAGCAGGGGATCCAGAGCGATTACAAACTTCTAATGCGCTTATCAGAGATTTTATCACATCCCTTTCCAAGCCATATATTAGTTCCTGCTTTCTTTTGCCATTTCTTTTTATCCTATGACACAAGGATTAAACATATTCAGGAATATAGGCTCAGGGCTTTCTCTCAACACTTGCCAAGGTTCCACTGTCACTATCCCAGGTCCGACCTCTGCTCTCAGCCAGCAAGGCTATAGAAATATGCCAGAGGGCTCTTATTACATTTTTGGGTTTGGTCTGTTTTTGTTTTCTGGAAAAGTTGTCACATGCAGGCTGTTTTCACTGATCCCTGCCCGTATACACAATGTGTCTCACTAAAGTGCTATTTCCCGTCTTTGAACCCTAAGGCATTAAAGAAAATGAAAACCAGCTGAGGGGAGCAAGGGATATTTAACCAATTACTGAAAGCAGTTCCAAGTTAGCTAATGTATGAATACACCATCACTATGGAGTTTATGCTATGCATTCAAGTTTATATCTATAATGTCTAATGTCACCTTTCTTATATCTGGGGGGAGGGGCATAATACAGTAGGAGAAAATGTTTGTGATAAGAGCGTCCTTGATGAGAAATTAGATTACAGCCGTCAAACTATTTCTACTTATGTGTGCTCTCTTATATGCAATAAAAAGGCAAGATATTATGGGATCATTGAGTATAGCGGACATGGGATATTACTACTGGAATCTACCAGACTTCATTGGTTTCTTCTTCATTGATGAATTTAATAATGGGTCAACTTACATTTGTCTTTTAGAGTGTACACTACTCATGATCAAACATGTTAAATAATTTTTGGGTGGCATAAGAAGGATGCGGTTTCATCTATCGCCTCAAGCAGTAGAATGATTAGGTAGACCCCCGACCTAAGAGTTATTGGTACCAAAGTTCTTGTTTACAATGATCAAATCTATCTCTATGTTTCCTATTGGTGGGTGGGAGCTCTCGTACGCACAGTCACACTTTTCTTGTAGCATAAGTACAGTCCCAGTTTGTCGTGGTTTAAATTCTGCGACCAGCCAACATTTTCCCCGATCTGCCTGCTAGCCGTAATACTCCCGGCTGTTTACTACGTTCAGTAAAAATGCTCTTTGTTCTATATAATAAGTCTAGTCACAAGATACCCAGGTCTGTGTGCAGGGTCCTGCCTGGGTATATATACCTGTCCAGTCATAACATACCAAGGTCTCTATATTAGTATGAGTCTATATACAGTGCTAAGCACAGTCACAATTGGTCAGGGTCCATACATGAAGCGTCTTCAAGATGGGGCGAAAAGTTTTTTAAAATCTCTTTTAAGACTACAACCAGATCCATACAAAACTCCAGAGACAAATTCAACAGAGGGAGCCATCCTACCAACAATAGCTATGAAACTGTTCTCGTTAACACGTAATTCTCCTTTAACCGGTACCAATAAAGCTTTATTTACTAACATTTTACCAGAACTCTTTCCCTGTACACTTTCTGGACTCAACTATACAAAACAACTAAAGACTCCCATTATTTTCAGTCAGGCTCTGTGCTAGAATCCATCTGGAGAATTATTCCAAGTTTAATTTCTGTAACAAAGTTAATATTTGCTTATAAAATGTGTCTTATTAAAATGTGTTCTTGAACAGGGCCAGATCAAGTTGTTGTTGCCAGACTTCATCTCCTGTCCATCTGTATTTCCTCTGTTCTTGAAGTAGGTGGGGGATAAAAAAGACTATATCCAATCCTATCAGAAATTACATAGCAGCACATAGTATTTCAGGAGATATGTGTGCTGATCGCGGTAAGGACACTTGACTTGTCCACTTGTGTCATTTTGTATGTGATGGTAGATCTACATGTAACAAAGACCATGTTACGATGTGAAGTGAGGAATAGAGGCAGCAGGAAGCCACAGACTGAGAGTTATATAGCGGAAGGAGCAGGGTCCCCAGCAGCACAGAGTATATCAAGAGCTGAGTGATGTGTTAGTGAGGACAGGGCTGCATGTGACAGGGGCAGTGACATGATGTGAGGAGGGGAATGGAGGCAGCAAGAAGCCACAGACTGAGAGTTATATAGCGGAAGGAGCAGGGTCCCCAGCAGCACAGAGTATATCAGGAGATGAGTGATGTGTTAGTGAGGACAGCGCTGCATGTGTCAGGGACAGTGACATGATGTGAAGAGTGGAATGGAGGCAGCAGGAAGCCACAGACTGAGAAATATATAGTAGAAGGAGCATGGTCCCCAGCAGCACAGAGTATATCAGGAGATGAGGAATGTGTTAGTGGGGACAGGGCTGCATGTGACAGGGGCAGTGACATGATGTGAGGAGGGGAATGGAGGGAGCAGGAAGCCACAGACTGAGAGTTATATAGTGGAAGGAGCAGGGTCCCCAGCAGCACAGAGTATATCAGGTGATGAGTGATGTGTCAGTGAGGACAGGGCTGCATGTGACAGGAGCAGTGACATGATGTAAGGAGGGGAATGGAAGTAGCAGGAAGTCACAGACTGAGAGTTATATAGTGGAAGGAGCAGGGTCCCCAGCAGCACAGAGTATATCAGGTGATGAGTGATGTGTCAGTGAGGACAGAGCTGCATGTGACAGGGGCAGTGACATGATATGAGATAATGAAATAAGATAGGAAAGAAGCCACAGAATTAGAGATAGATGAAAGGAATAGAGTCTCTCAACAGTGTACCTCTATACATAACAAAGTTGATACATTCATCTCCTTTTTCATAAACCCAGAAATAGCTTTTGATTCTGTGAATCACTGAGACATTTTCTGTTTATTTTTCCAGTCAATCTAGGTGGGGGAAGTGCAGTTTGCAATGACATCTAACTTGGTGTGCGATGCCTGTGGAAGAAAACAACATCTACCACCATGCATGGCATAAATACCTATAGCACATACAAATATCTATCTCTCCCCTGGAACATCATCACCAAGCTCGAAGCCGGGTTGAACCATCTAACAGTTGCAGAGAAGGTAACACAGAATTACATTGGAAGTGGGTGTGGCAGCCAGATTGTTCTAAGGCTGCATAGGAGGAGTGTCTGTTACTGTACTCAGAGCAACCTGACTAAGCAGGATTATTCCCCAGGCAGATGTACAATGTATGATATGCATAGTTGACCGTCACAGATTTATTGGAAGCTACTTCGGAGAGAGTTTATTAACAGATGTTACAGCTAAAGATGCTCAAATTATTTGAACTATTTCGGCATTCAATGTATTATAACAGTGAACATTGGAGTGTTTGAGTTCAAATTTCAAGTTTGCTGTTTCCATGAAAAAACACAAAAAATTATATACATTGTAGTAATTACAACTAGAACAAGTTCGACTTGCTCAAATTTCAGGTGGTTATAATGAATTTTCAATCGTTCGAGCTGATTTCACAAGCTGTTAAATGAATCACTTTGAAACAGATCCCAGCACCTCTAGTTACAGCCTACAGGTCACAACTTATCGAATGAGAATAGCCAAATAAGTGGCAATCATGTTAATGACTAAATATATCTTCTTCATTCAAACCACAAATTATCTATGTGGTCATGGCTACAAAACTCTTTAGTCAGTGAGGTTATCTCACATTGCACTGAGAGGTCACCACTATCCCTGAGGGACACTGCGTGGCTTTTCAATGTGATTTACCTGAGAAAGTGATGTATGTGGAGGACTCCACAGGGTAAATGTATGAAGTTGAGAGTTTCTGGCAGGTTGGAAAAGTGGAGATGTTGCCTGTAGCAACCAATCAGATTCTAGCTGTCATTTTGTAGAATGTGATAATAAATGACAGCTAGAATCTGATTGGTTGCTATAGGCAACATCTCCACTTTTGAACCCGCTGGAAACTCACAGCTTGATACATTTACGCCCTGAAATGATTGATGCATGCCGCATAGATAACAAATCAGCAGGCTATTATTGTCTTTTGTGAGTTCTTTTCTCAAAATATTTTTCTTCACTTGGATGACTTACACAATCCCTGTTTTTGCTCTCTTTAATTACAAATTATTTTTTGTTTCCAATTGGAAACTAATCTGTAACACTCCCGCGAACCGCACAGTTCATCTAAGTTTTTTTTCTAAGGAATGATTTTGATTGGGTGTCATTTTGTTCCTTTGAATCTGTTGGTCAACTGAGCACTGTGAATTTCTACTTAGAATATATATTTTTTTAATTTGTTCTTCAAAAACATAATTTTTAACCTTACATTGTTGGTCTGGATTCCTGTGTTACTTAGTCACTGCGAAGCACCATTCTCTTAGAATACCAAAACACTTTCTTGGTCTCTTAACTAGACAGATGATTGTTTCCGTTAAACTCAGTAGCCCTGTGCAGAGCTCAGTAATTAGCTTGAGTTGTTGTCGTCTAACAAAGAACAGGCTGTAAAAAATAAGGAATACTTTGGCTGTTGATTTGTTTGTTGGAAATGTTGGTCCAGAAGGAAATCTGATTACTTTTCCCATGAAGCAGTTTAAATTGTTTCGTTTTTTTTTTAAAGTGCAGGATGACTATACTATATGTTGAGTAATGTTTTATTCACTACTGGGATGTATAGAAATGGATGTACAGGACAATGTATCGCACAGCAGTGTGCTGTTATTAATAACAAGAATCCATCATGATGAAAAGCTCACGTTCTTATTGATGTCCTGAGGTGCCAAGTGTATTGGATGAGGTATGGCTGTAAATCTCAGGACCTCACACACATGTTTCGTATAAATCATTGATTCCTCGTAAAAATGTTTTTTTTAGACCCAAGGTTATAAAATGAATGAGTAATATAATAGCACAGATGGTACAGACTCAGTTATTCCTCTTATAATATAAATATGTAAGTGCCATGTAACAGGTCTTTTTTTGTAACTACTAGACAATGTGTAGAGGTATTGAGAGGCCCCATAGTGAGAGTAGCCATGCAACCCAATATGGGTGCTCTCAGTGTTTAAGGGTAGGACCGTGAAATGGTTGGTGGCTTATCGTGTATTTGTAAATTTGTGTAACGATCACTCCTGCATTTTAGGTATAAATAGAATATTTTTATTAGGGAGGGAAAAGTAAGCCTACTTGCAGCTGACACAAAGGTATGCAACAGGGTAGACACACCAGGAGGGGTAAAACAAACGATTGATGATCTAGGTAGACTAGAGGAATGGTCCAAAGAGTGGCAACTACAGTTTAATATCAAAAATGCAAAATCATGTACTTGGGTCTTAAAAACCCAATGGCTAAATATAGTATTAATAGCACTATAATGGAAACTACTGAGGAGGAAAGGGATCTAGGACTCACTATTTCAGGTGACGGAAAGGCAGGTAAGCAATGTAACAAAGCAATGAGGAAAGCAAGTCAGATGCTGGGTTGTATAGGGAGAGGAATCAGTAGCAGAAAGAAGTAATAATACCACTGTATAGGTCATTGGTACGGCCTCATCTAGAATACTGTGTTCAGTTCTGGAGGCCGTATCTCCAGAAGGATATAAATACATTACAGACTGTACAAAGAAGGGCAACTACAATGGTGCATGGCCTACAGCACAAAACTCACCCGGAAAGACTAAAAGATCTTAATATGTATAGTTTGAGGCAGAGAAGGGAACGGGGGATATGATAGAAACTTCCAAATACATCAAGGGTTTTAACAAGGTGCAGGAGGGAAACATTCTACAAAAGAAGAGAAGTATTAGAACACGAGGACATGTACTGACACTGGGGGGAAGTAGGTTCAGAGGAAATGTGAGGAAAAACTACTTCACAGAAAGGGTAGTGCATAAGTGGAATAGCCTCCCATCAGAGGTGGTAGAGGCTAATACAGTAGAGACATTTAAACATGCTTGTGATAGACATAAGGATATCCTTAAAAAGAATAAATGATCAAATAGGGTTTGAGGTTATCATAGGTTAAACAATGGGCAGACTCGATGGGCCAAGCGGTTCTTATCTGCCATCAAATTCTATGTTTCTATGTTTCTGTTCATCAATTTTACTGGCTGATTGCAGTGTGTTGGGGGATTTTGTGTTTCTTTTCTAGATAACCCCTTCTTTTTGAACACCGGTTTTTAAACATAAGTTGATTGAGTGCCTTCTATTGTGTGTGGTATTCGGACACAGACAACACAGAAACAAGGATGTTACATATCACTGGTTACTTGCTTGTAAGCAGCTTTGATTTCCGATTGACATTTTCAGTTTCTGGCAAAACGTCAGCAAGGACTTCCTACAAAATGGGTGTGGCTCTGACCAGAACGGGTGCATAGATGGTGTTTTGTGACATCATGCATTTATTCTGGATGAACATGGTTTAGTGCACCATGTTGGCTAATGCGGATGGAGCAAAAAACGATAGATATGCCAAAAAATGCAATTCATGTTCGCAGCACGTAAATGACATTTCCGACTGTCTACGATTTGTGGGCAGAATGGGAAGGGTCGTATGCACGTAGTCAATGTACAGTAAGGGCGTGCTAAGCTCGATCGCACATAGCTGCATCCAATTCAAGCTTTGGGCATCTCTGAGCTACGTGTATTTGTGTCATATCTCTTGCACCATATACAGGGTAGGTATAAGTGCCTAGTGATTGTGATGATGCATGCATGCTAGAACATGTGTTTGCAATTAGGAGCAACTGTAAAAATACAATTTATGTACAGTAGACAATACTAATATCCTAATTATTTTATGGTGGGGGGACCATCTGATGCAATTTCTTCATGGTCTCATCTGCCGACTGGATACACTCCAGACTACCGCTGCACAGTCACCTACTGTTATGGCGGCGCCATCCCAACTTCATATTCCTGCATCGACTAAATTTGCCAGTGACCCCAAGACCTGCAGAGGCTTTCTGAACCAGTGCGCTATACAGTTTGAACTCCTTCCAGGGCTCTTCCCTTCTGAAAATCAAAAGTAGCCTATGTTACATCCCTGCTTTCTTGTCAAGCACTTGCCTGGGCCTCCCCACTCTGAGAGCGCAATGATACCCTTCTGCACAATTGCAAGTTCTTTCTGAAATCCTTTAGAAGAATCTTTGATGAACCTAATCGTGTCTCTTCTATTGCATCAGAAATTCTTCGCCTGCATCAAGGTTCTGACACAGTGGGCAAGTATGAGGTTCAGTTCCGTATTTTAGTGTCTGAACTGCAGTGAAATAATGAAGCTCAGGGGCAACATTCTGGCAAGGGCTGTCAGACCGTGTTAAAAACAAACTGACCTCTCGAGAGTTCCCGCATTCCCTTGAGGACCTCATTACACTCTGCAATAGAGTGGACATCCGTTTTAGGGAGCGTATTCTAAGAGAAGGAATCCTCTTGCCGTTCTGTGGAGAAGTTGGCACCCTGTTTTCAGAGTCCTGTTTCATCCACTGAAGAACCTATGCAGCTGGGGCGATCACATTTTACCGTAGAAGATTTAGAAAGAAGTTTAAAAAGTGACCTTTGTCTATATTGTGCAAAGCCTGGACAACTACCTGGATCTTGTCCAAAGCATTTGGGACTTCAGAGACTAACTGTTACTGGAGAGGCCATGTTAGATCCTTCTGTAAAATTTCTCTCTCCTGATCCCAGTGGCAGTTTTTCCATGTTGGTGATCTTGTATTATTCCTCGGGGTCTGTTAACTTTCTGGACTCAGGCTCAGTAGTCAATTTCATTTCTTCTTCTCTAGTCACTTAGCTGGCTCTCCCCACCCAGTCTCTGGATACTACACTCTCCTTGACAAGTATTGATGGCAGTAAGATTTCACAAGGCACATTTACAATTACCTTACAAGTGGGAATTCGCAAGAAAGAGAGTATCTAATTTTTACGTCATTCCTGTGGCCATTAATTCTATAGTCATGGGACTTCCCTGGCTGTGATTGCATTATCCCATTATAGATTGGCATTCTGTGCAAGTATTAGCCTGGGGACCTTGCTGTCATTCAGTGTTTAGAGAGGGTTCAACTCCACCTCGTGTGCCAATGTCTTTTTCGTCCATCATACCTTATATATCTCCTCAGTACCAAGGCCGAACTGGCCATCTGGCACTTCTGGCAAATGCCAGAAGGGCCGATGGCCAGATGGTCCGGTTGTTAGCTGGCCGGCCCTATCGCTCAGCACACAGACTGTCATGCCAGAATTCGGCATGACAGTCTGTGCGCTGAGCGGTGGGGTCGGCACTACACTTACTTCCTGGTGGCGCGCCTCCCCTCCTTCTCCCCTCCGCTCCTATGAATGGCTCTGGAGATGTCACATGGAACGTGCACCATGTGATAGGTGCCGTCCCATGTGTTAGGAGAGACTGTACACAGCGCCGCGGAGCGCACAAGGTAAGGGGGGGGGTAGTTTGTGTGACAGGGGATCTATTTATTTGTGTGAAAGGGGATCTATTTATTTGTGTGACAGGGGATCTATTTATTTGTGTGACAGGGGATCTATTTATTTGTGTGACGGGATCTATTTATTTGTGTGACAGTATCTATTTGTGTGACAGGGTATCTATTTGTGTGACAGGGTATCTATTTGTGTGACAGTGCTATTCTATTTGTGGGGTGATGGTGGGGGCAATTTAATAGTGGGGCCTAACAATTTCAGATGGGGTGATTGGATTTTTAATTTAATGCTGGGGTGGTTTGGAGAGAGGGAAATAGTTTTATTTATTAATGGGAATACTATTTAATGTCAGGGCTAGTTGGAGGGAAATAGATGTATTTATCAAATGTGAATACTAGTATTTTAATGTTGTGGCTGCAGTGAGGCCTAATTTTAAAACATGGATGCTATATTGATTTAACACCAGGGCTAAGTTTCATCTGCTCATTTTTTTCTCCAAATAGGGCATCCAACATTCCAGCATCCAGACAAGCAGCAACTGATCTAAAGACACCAGCAGCCACAAGTGGTGACCATGACAAGACAGGTAGGAAAGACCAGGACAGTCTGCCAACTGTTCTGAATTTGGTGGGTGACTGTCCCACTTAGTCAGGATTTGGTCTGACTACAAGGACAGTTGGGAGATATGTCCTGCTTCACACTGTACTGCTTGTTAAGGCAGAACTGCATGCACCTAACAGTAGTGCACACAGTATTGCCTTTGTATTTGTCCAAAATTTGTCTAATAGCCAAATTACATCATAGGAGCCCCCCTGACTTAAGTGCCCGGGCCCCCCGAGCCTTAATCCAGTTGGTCAGCAGGAGGATCTGTGCTCCGTCCCGGACAGGGCACAGCCTACAGAGCAAGCCGAGGAGCTCTAAGCCACTGCACTGCGGCACACATTTTTTTTCCTGCTAATCAACAGAGGTGGGCCTGTGTGCTTTAAATGCCAGGGCTGATATTTAGTCCCAGTCCGGCCCTGCTCAGTACACATCTTTCTGTGATATTTCTGCAAATACAAACCAGAGGAATTACCGCCCCATTGGGAGTGGGACTGTGCAATTGATCTCTTACCTAGACAGTCTCCTCATTGGGGCCGTGTGTATCCTTAGTCCTTACCAAAGACTAAATCCATGTCTGAGTACATCCAAGAAAATCTGGAGAAAGGTTTCATTCACAAATCCACTTATTCTGCTCGAGCTGGGTTTTTCTTTGTCAAGACAAAGGACAAGGGTTTGCGTGACTGCATCAATTACAGAGGCCTGAATGCGGCTTGAGGTTTAGAATAGATATCCAAGGTGCTTCCATTTTTTCTAAGCTCGATCTTCGAAGTGAGTACAATCTCATTCGCACTAAGAGGGGAGACGAGTGGAAGACTGCATTCAATACAAGAGACAGGCATTACAAATATCTTGTGATGTCACTCGGGTTATGCAACGCTCCTGCTGTCTTTCAAAATTTTGTAAATGAAATCTTGCAAGATGTGTTATACTAGTTTGTTGTAGTACATATTGATATCATCCTCACCTTCTCCCCCGATACTAAGACTAACAAGAAACATGTGACAGGAATATTGACCCAACTTTGCAGTCATCATCTCTATTGCAAATTAGAGAAGTGTATGTTTGAACAACAACAGCTACCATTACTAGGGTTTACTCTCTCTAGGTCTGGTCTCCAAATGCATCCCATGAAGGTTGATGCTATCCATAACTGGCCACAACAAACTGGTCTTAAAGCCATACAATGCTTGTTAGGGTTTGCCAACTACTATTGTCAATTCATTAAAGGGTAATCCTCGGTAGTAGCACCCATTATTGCTTTGACTCGGAAAGCTGCTAACCCTAAAATATGGTCACATGAAGCCACTGAAGCCTTTCACACAATCAAACAAGCCTTCACATCTGCACCTATTCTCCATCAGCCAAATTTATCTCGTCCTTTCTTCTTGGAGGTAAATGTCTCAGCAATTGGAATAGGGATCTTCATGGAAACTCCATCCATGTTGATTCTTTTCACTAATGCTGCAACCAACAATGAAGAATTATATTATTGGTGATATGGAATTCTTGGCTGTTAAGATTGCATTCGAAGAGTGGAGACATCTTCTGGATTGTGCCTCCTTCCCTGTGACCATCTATACAGACCCTAAAAATCTCCTGCACCTAAAAAATGGTTCAATGTGTTAATCCCTGTTAAGCAAGGTGGTTCCTGTTCTATTCCTGCTTCAATTTAATTCTTAATTCTCAAGTTTGGAATCGTCTTTGGAGGGTCATCCCATCATTGATCCAAACTGTATCATTGCTGTTACCCTATTTCTCCAGCAAATCCACCTCCAGGAAAACCATTTGTTATTCCTAGACTTCATTCCAATCTGTTATGATGGGCTCATGCCTTTTAGTTCGCAGGCCATGTAGGCGTTAAAAAGACACCGTATCTAATTTCCAGGAATTATTAGTGACCTACTCTTCCTCAAAATGTTAAGGCATTTTGTTGCAGCCTGTTCCACTTCCGCTCAACAGAAAACTCCACGTCGAAAAACTCTTGGTCCTTTACATCCTTTATCAGTTCCAGACAGGCCTTGGAAACACTTTTCGATGGATTTTGTCACCAATCTATCCCCCCCCCGGCAAATTATACAACATATGGGTGGTGGTTGATAGATTTTGACGGTACACCTGTCAAGCCGTAACGCAGGTGTCCTAAGGTGAGCTCAGGGAGGACAGAAACCTCTCGTGGAACAGAAGGGCCACTTTATTCTCTTGAAGTGGGCTTCCTCCTGCTCTAGCTGATCTCTTTGTCAAAGAAATATTCAGACTACATGATTGCTCACAAGAGATTGAGGAGTGCAATTTGTGTCCAAATTCTGGGGATCCTTCTGCAAAAACTTACTGAAGTAAAATTAAATTTTTCCACTGCATATCACCCGCAGTCAAATGGACAAACAGAGAGGGTGAACCAAGACCTGGAGACATACATTCGGATGTATATTTCTGCAAGTCAAGACACCCGAGTCGAATTGCTATCTTGGGCTGTTTGCTCTAATTACCACATTGTATGGTTGCCACCCTCTTCTTCCAGTACTCTCCACCGTCCCCAGTCCAGAGGTTCCTGCTGTTGATTCTCTGTTATGGAAGTTCTTGGACATCTGGACTCAAGAAAAAAAACAACTTGAAGAAATCTTTATCTCGGTACAAATCTGAGGCTGACAAAAAAAGATGTCTGGTTCCTAGTTTAGTTCCGGGGGACAAAGTGTGGCTATTTACTAGGAACCTGCGCTTGTGTGTACCCAGTGTGAAGTTTTCACCAAGTGTCATTGGACCTTTCAAAATCCTCATAAAAATGAATCCAGTGGCTTTCAGGTTGGATTTACCAACCTCATTACATATCCAAAATGTGTTCCATGTTTCTTTACTCAAATCTTTAGTACTTAATTGGTGTAACTCTAGAGGTGATCCTCCTTCCTCTATAGCAGTTGACCAGCAAGAGGAGTGTAAATTTAGACACATTTTGGACTCTTATGTTTCTAAAGATAGTCTTCAGTTCCTTGAGTTTTGGAAAAGGTACGGTCCTGAGGAGCGTTCTTGGGTCAAGACTTCTGACATTCAGGCTCCCTGGCTTTTTAAGCTGTTTCATAGAAAATCTTCTTGTTAGCCTTTTATTTGGTGTCCGGAGTCCACTCTTAAGAGGGGAGGCACTGTCACACATTGGAGTCCAGTTGTTACTTTTGAAATTCACTTTCTGGCGCACTCTCTCTAACCTTCCCTCTACTACAGGTGCAGAACCCTATCCCACAATCCTACTTTGTGCTACAGAAGACGTATGGCTTTTTAAGAGCAGATCTGAACCTGTGGTCATGTGTTCTGACCTGTGACCAGTCCTACTCATCAGCTCAACAATTGAAACCTGCTCTGTACACAGGCCTGTTCCCAAGTATTAAGCTCCATACCCTTTACTCCAACATTTCTATGCATATTGTGGCTAATTCCTGTGAATTCTGACCCGGACCATTCCGGACCTCTCTTCTGCGTGTCGTTTGGTACTGTTTATACTTCTGTTTGTTGTTGATCTGGCTTGTTCTGGCACACCTGTTTGTTGATTTAGCATCCTGCAGTCTATTTGAGACCAGTTCCGGCTACGTTGACCAGTCTCTAGTTTCAGTTTGATGCCTGTGCACCTAACTGCAGCGAAGCCCAAACCTTCTAGCGGGGGTCCGTGGCGAAAACCTGGGGTTCGTTAATCTCCACACCTCTGTTACTGCCATTGCTAGTCCAGGTTGGCAAAAGTGAATCCACACTATCTGCTAGATGTGCGACTATATATATATATAAAACATATTATCACATACATCACCCATCACCGTTTATTATTTATATAGCGCCACCAATTACGCTGCGCTATACAGAGAATTTTTGTCATTCATATCAGTCCCTGTCCCATTAAAGCGCACAGTCTAAATTCCCTAACATATACACACACACAAACACACACACACACCAAGGAGAATTTTGTCTGCACCCTTTTGTATACACCCTCATTTCAACTACTGTATTTGATAGTAAGTCCCCAAATGTTCCCAATATTATCCCACACACTTTACACTTTAACTGTAAAAATGTTATGTTTGATATGTATCTCTGCAGAGAACTGGTAAATGATTGTGCTTTCACCGCCCCCCCCCCTCAGAGATAGAATATGTTTGCACAGACCCAATTGTGTTCCATTCCTCTTTGATTACCCCCTGAAGTTAGGTCACTCAGCCATGACTGTGGAGCACAGGCTAACAGGAAACAACGGCGGGTTAACCCAGGAGATGGGAGCAGTGCTTTATACAGCAGGTTAACTGGGGAGATAATTCATCCCTTCCAGATGATTAAATTATAAAGGTATGCCATGGGAATGGAGGCCGGTGGTCCTCTACACACCCTTTCCTAGAGGTCCATAGCGTGAGAATCTAGGGAAGGTATTTGATTTATTATTGGAGAGAAAAAGATTATTGGAGACAGGATTGGCTGGGGTTTATGAATACTGGTGACCTTGACTGCAGTTGAAAATAAATCTTGTCTGCAGGTTCTTACAGCCCAAAGCCGTTTGCTCTTTTCTATCTATACCAGATCTTATGAAAGATTAACACCCTTTAGATTTCAGTGCCACCTCTATGTGGATGATCCTCTCCAAATCTCTCGCCATATGTTTGCCCGCTACACTGAATGTCTTTTTGCCATCTCATCTTGAATGTCCTCTTGCCACCTCAAACTCAATCTTTCAAAAACAGAGATAATAATTTTCCCACCATCCCTGATAAATTTCCTACCTGATATTTCTATTTCTTTTAATAACATGACAATAAATTGTACCCCTCCAGCCCGCTGCGTAGGTGTCATCCTTGACCAATTTATCTCTTCCCTTGTTCCAAAATATCTCCCAACTCACTCTCTCAATTCTGCCCATGACCTGTGTGGTTCATCCAAACTCATGACTTGCTCCGATTCCCTGTTACAGGGCTGCACAGATTCTGTAGAATTCCCTTCCTTATACAAAGCATTTAAACCTTCAAGTGTTCCTTGAAAACGCGCCGATTTAGGCAGGCCTATCACATTTCAAGTTTTTTTAACCTCCCTAGGCTCCTCTATCCAATTATCACCTCTACGCAAACTGGATTACTAAGCACATTTTCCCATTGCAAGCTGGTTTGCCAAATATGCAATTTGTGACACTTAACCTCATGTATCGCCATTTTTATAATAGATTGTAAGCCTGCGAGAGGAGTCCTCTTATAGATTTGTCTTCCTGTTAAGATCCAGTCTTGTATTTTTACTGTGTTCCCAAATGTAGAGCATTCTGGTGCGCTATATAAATAAATGTTCGTAATAATGATGAATTTCCATGTGTCTCAGTTTTCAGGGATAATTCACTGGTAATTCAGACAAACGATGCATCCAATTTAATAGAACATGTGGAAATAGGTTTCTGTAACAATGTTACAGTATTTGGCACCCACAACAAAGGGCATGGTTACTATTATAGTCTAAGAAATAAAACATTAAATTATAGGATTGAACTGGACTTTTATAAGGGCATACACTAATAATTTGCCTGTTGATTTTAATATGAAAGGGCTCCCACCACCCTATTATTATTATTTCTTTATATAGCGCCACCAATTCCGCAGCGCTGTACAGAGAATATTTGTCATTCACATCAGTCCCTGCCCCATTGGAACGCAAGTTCCCCAACACACGCACACGCACACACACAGGTTAATTTTCTTAGCAGCCAGCTAACCTACCAGTATGTTTTTGCAGTGTGGGTGGAAACCGGAGCACACGGCGGAAACCAACGTAAACACAGGGAGAACATACAAACGCCACACAGATATGGTAATGATCAGGATTCGACCTCATGACCCCAGTGCTGCGAGGCAGAAAATGCTAACCACTGAGCCACCGCGATTCCTTACAAAACAGTCGAGTTGTATCTGAACCCACCTTCATCAGAATACAGCTTAATAATTCACTAGGCGTCCGTGACGCCGCTGAGGCACTTGAATATTGAGTATTGGTTTTGCGTAAAAATAATGGCTTCACCCAGTGTGTATCGGTTTCTGCTACACTTTAAATTAAAAACGGAGAATCTGCTGACAGATACAATTTTTGGTCTATAAATATGAGATTAATGTGAGTAGTTTTTACCTGCATAACAATTTTTTTAATAAGACCAGTTTCTTGTGTCAGAGCTGGATTCAGAGCGAGAACTGCTGACACTTCTCTTCTTGCTGTACAGCTGGGCACATTGCGTGATCCTCAGTGTGGTGAAATCTGCTGATTCCTCTTACATCTGGCTCTGAGTAATCTGTCTGCATTTGCTGATGCTGTATTAAAGAGTTCATAACATAGCCCAAAGGCATAACGATTTCAATGGTTAAAAAGCCAGTTTACCCAGGGAACATAATCATCTTTTTTTTTTTTTTTACCATGAAAAATAGATACAACATGATTTTTAAATACTGCATATTGTTATGGTTTATCTATATTATTTCTAGGTCTAGTTTATGTGAGTATAAAGCTCATTTTAGTGCCTTGCTCATGGGGTAAGGCTTACACATTCATGCTCAAAGTTAGAACTGGAAATATATATCGTTCTGCAAGTTCATGCAATGCCCAGTTCTGTTGCCACAAATGGGATGACCAAAATGATTTTTGCTGATCTGGTCAATAAGTGGTTGGAACAACAGATTGTAAAGTGTCCTGTGCATTCTGGGCAGCCAGTGATTCCATATATACAATGGTGCGATGGTTGGCTGAACAGGTTTTTCAGATCCAATCGGATTTCACCAAATGATTGATGGTGTTTTGAGGGGAACAGTTGTAGAGATGTAGGGAGATTTTATTAAAAAAAATACTCAACTAGTGTTGAGCTGCTGGCCCTGATCACCAACCCACAGAACTAGATGACGGAGATCTTCGCCTATAGCAGCCGCCTTTCCCTCAGAGCTTGATGCGCTCACCGGTACTCGTATGCCCCCAGGACTTAGCTCCAAGTGTAGTCCGGGTTGGTAATGCAGGACCACAGCGGCGGGCCAGGAGACTGGTAGAAAGCAGCGGGTAGTCAAACAATAGACAAGGTCAAGGGTCACAGGCAAGCAGGATAGTCAATAAAAATGCCAGAAGTCCGGGTCACGGGCAAAGTAGCAGGGTCCAAAGTACAAACCAAAAGGGTCAGGGTCACAAGAGAGCAGGCAGGGTCAAAATCCAAGCATGGGTCAAAAGACGGGAGATCCAAACAGAGTATTCACAGGACAGCAACAGGGAACCCGGAGCAAGTCAGCAAACTATAACAGCAAGCTATAACCGGCAGTGAGGCTTCAAACCTCACTGCCTTAAATACTAGTGGCCACCAATCAGAGCCTAGCTCTGAATCACCAACAGCCCCCTGCATAATTAATTTAGATACTAATTAATTAGCCCACAGGAGCCTGCCACTTAATTTCATAGAGCCCTAATAGCCTACAGGCTATTTCCTGGATTTGCGCACGCGCCCGGCTGTCCTCAGCTGCCGAGACACGGTGCTACAGGGGGAAGCCTCCGACCGTTGCCTTGGAAATGACGTCCCGGTCATCAAGGTGACGGCCGGGACGCCAGAGGGCACCAGAAGCGAGCCGCGGCGGCTGTGAGAACCGCCGCGGCTCGTAACAACTTGTTAACCAAATAGCACATTGTCTGGGACCAGTTTAAAAGAACATTTGTCACCATTTATTTATATAGCACCACTGATTCCGTAGTGCTGTACAGAGAACTCATTCATATCAGTCCCTGCCCCATTGGACCTTACAGTCTAAATTCCTTAACATACACACACAGACAGAGATAAAGACTAGGGTCAATTTTGATAGCAGCCAATTAACCTACCAGTATGTTTTTGGGGTGTGGGAGGAAACCGAAGCATCCGGAGGAAACCCACGCAAGCACGGGGAGAACATACAAACTCCACACAGATAAGGCCATGATCGGGAATTGGACTCATGACCTCAGTACTGTAAGGCAGAAGTGCTAATCACTGAGCCACTGTGCTGCCCATGTGCTGGCACTTGTATTATTATACAATATTAATAAGTAGAACAACTATTATGTAAAACATACTAGAAGTACTAAACAAAATGGCCCATACAATAATAGGAAAGGCTTTGCCCCCACTTGTCCAGAAGGCCTATTGCTATCTGTAATAACGGTTCAGCCCTGATGTCTCCCGGCTTTTGCTGGGCAAATACCTGCAGACAAGTGTCAACCGTCTGCAGCAATTCTAGACTCTTGTGCATATATGTGTGTGTGTAAGAAAAAAAATATATTTTATATATAATTGCATAATAAAGATATCCACCACTTTAATTATTATGAGAGGTATTTTAACCTTTGCTTTCATACTTAATTGTTCAAGTCCTTATTATTGTATATTTACAGGACGTACCTTTACAGCTTCCGTAGAGCAGTACAATCATCTTACAGATATGACATTCACAAGTACAATAACTATAAACCGATACAAGATAAAGATGATAACAATTACACAAAGGCAATTAAGCACAACAACACATACATCGGTAGTAATTACAGCTAGCACAGATCCAGGTATGAATCCCTGGGTGTGAGTGAGCAGATAGCGGAGGATTCCACTTGAGACAAGACAACAGGGTCATATGAGTGAGAGAGACATGAGACATAGGGTAAAGAGTATGCTGCCCATGAGAGCTTACATTCTAGTACCGGGATGCATTGGCTTCAGGTAGGTTGGTGATATCTGGGGGTAGTCCAATGGTGATAAATCATAAACTCTTTCCTGAGCAGTCTCATGATGATGGAAATATCTCCAGAAATCTTCAGCTAAAATAATACTGAGAGACCTTTAAACTGTTACATAAGATACAATAAAAAAAGTCTAAATTGTAGTAGTAGAGGATGACTTTGAAAGTTGTTGATTACTTGATAATTAAGCATAGATTAGAAAGCAAATACTTATTGTACATGAATTACTGCTCCAACAGCAGAACATGGGAGTCTTCTATTCGATAAAACTTTATTTCAAAATTGTGTTGTATATATTATTATTATTGTTATTATTAATTTTTATGTGTAAGGTGCCACAAAGTGTCCGCAATGCTGTACAGGAACAAACAACAGTACAGTACAAGGGATAACATTACGGTACAATAAACAAGCAGCACAATAACTCAGGTAGCATAGAGCACAGCTGATAAGAAAGGGTGAGGGAAAGTCAGCACAGCGGGAAACAAGCTGTGCCCAAGAGTGTGGGTGCAGCAACAGATTAAGAGCTATAAAAAAAGTGCAGTGAAAAGCAGGACTGGAGTCAGTGGGCATGAGGCTGAAGAAGGAGGTGGGCAGAGTAGCTGTAGAGTAGAGTTAAAAATGGTGGAAGGAGGAGAGAGGACTCTGCTCAGAGGAGCTTACAATCTAAGGGGAAAGGCAGACGAACCCAACACACAGGGAAAGTGAAATTGGGACAGGGTCGAACAGAGTGAGAAGGAGGAAGGGGAGAGGGAGAGGTAGCCAACAAGTGGATAGTTAGGCTTTTAAGAAGCGGTGGGTTTTTAATGCCCGTTTGAAACTGCTTAGATTGAAGGAGGTTCTGATAGCACGAGGGAGATTGTTCTAATGGAGGGGGAGCGTGGGAGAAGTCTTGAATACGTGAGTGAGAAGAGATAAACAGAGAGGAGGAGAGGCAACAATCGTTGGCCAATCACAGTGGGCTGGAAGGAGTGTGAATAGAGAGTAGGTTGGAGATGTAAGGAGTGGAGTTGACGAGGGTCTTGTATATGAGGGTGAGGAGCTTGAAAACGATTCTGTAGAGAAAGGGGAACCAGTCAAGGGCATGGTAGAGGGGAGAGACATATGTGGACCAGTGAGAAAGGAAGCGGAGTCTAGCGGCAGCATTGAGTATAAAACGAAGAGGAGCGAGATGAGAGTGGGGGAGGCCAGTGAGGAAAAGTTACAGTAGTCCAATCGAGAGATGATCAGGGAATGGATGAGAGATTTGGTGGCGTCCTGGGAGAGGAAGGGCAGAATGCGAGCAATGTTGCGTAATTGGAAGTTGCAGAACTTGGCAAGAGAATGGAGGTGAGGGGCAAAGGAGAGAGAGGATTTGAGTCTGACACCGATGTGGTTAAATGGGGGAACAGATGAGATAGTGGAGTTGTCAACAGTGATAGAAAGGTCAGAGGGAGAGGGTATTCTACATTGAGGGAAGACAATAAGTTTAGTTTTAGCAATGTTAAGTTTTAAAAATCTGGAGGACATCCGGGAGGAGATGGCAGAGAGGCAGGCGGACACCCTAGAGAGGAGGCATGGAGAGAGGTCAGGAGATGAGAGGTACAGTTGGGTGTCATCTGCATATTGTTGTACTTGTACTCGTTTGATATAATGGGCAAGATACCATTCCATTCATATTCTTAATATAATGATGCTATTCTTCAAAACCCCACCCATTTTCCTTTAAACCATGCTCCTCATGTATTTCTTTATTCAGTTAATTTAACATTTCTTCAAAGTCTACATTGATTTTTTCCAAACCTTAATTTAATTTTCATTGCTCGTGAAAACAAAAGTCGATGTTCATGTATCGCAGTAAGTGAAGCCGCTTTTTGCCTCTACCACCTCTAGGTATATGTGATCTAAATGGCTCACCAACACTAACGTGTTATTGTTTATAACTGTTCAGAATATAGAAACCTCTGGAACTACAGATGCCCAAAAATTGTTGATGAGCACAAATTAGTGTCTATCTATGGTAACGTCAATGCCCTTAAGTTATGACTAACCTAATTATTGCAACAGCAGGGAAACAGTTTAGAATATTATTCATGTTAGGAGGGAACATTAGATGAGGTCACAGATTGTGCAAGTGTTAGTTCGGTGAAGTAATTATAAATAAACTTTCTTAAAGGGCTTCTATATAAACAAATTCTAGCAGTCCTTGTCTTCAGTTCAAGGTTAGAAACCCAAATGTCCTCTTCACCGAGATTCCAGATCCAAGGGGTAGATTTACTAAAGCTTCTTAAAAGGAAAAGTGGAGGTGTTGCCCATAGGAGCCAATCAAATTATGTCTGTCATTTATGTAGTACATTCTAGAAACTAATAGCTAGACTCTGATTGCTCCACTTTTCCTTTTTAGAAGCTTAAGTAAATCTATCCCAAAACTTTCCAAACAAGGTAAAGTGTACCAAATATGGAGTACTGCTAGTAAACCCTGCCAGCAGATATCTCTTCAGAGCTTGTATGCACCTCACATGGATATATAGACACACAGACATTTTATTACATCTCTTGGAGTTTGTTTGGAAAAGTATAACATGGAGGCACCATTCCATGTATAGGTCAAGCAGGACCACCATCAGGGGGTGTATAGGAGGTACCAGTGCCCAGACTGACCAGAGGCCAGGCTCCTTGAACCAGTGTTTTCTTTCTGTTTTAATCTGTTGAGGCCCTAGCATGTTCTGAGTGGGCCTGATTTCATCCCCTCTCCTCCTCCTCTAGCCTGTAAGTTTCACCCCTCCCTTCTCTACATGTGGCTGTCTTGATCAGCTTTAGAAAGTAGGTAGGTAAGTAACATGGGGTAATTAATGTTATGTGGGGTGTTTTTTATGATATATGGTATAATGATGGTATGATATAGGGTGGGTTTCACTTTTAAGGTGGGGTTGTTAGCATGTGGGAAGGTCTGAACAGTATTTAAGGGGCATGTGTGGAGGCCTGGCACTTGCGATGGTCTGGTGGGCATGTAAAGTGCATCCAAGAATGTCTGATGGGCATGTAAAGGTCTGATGGGCATGTAAAGAACATGTGGGGAAGTCTGAGGGGCATGTAAAGGGCACGTGGGAAAACCTGATGGGCATGTAAGGGACATGTGGGAAAGTGTGAGGAGCATCTAAAGGACATGTGGGGAGGTCTGAGGGGCATGTAAAAGGAATGTGGTGTGGTCTTTTGGCATGTGGGGAGGTCTGGGGATATATTGTTGCTTCAGGTGTCATGACTTTCTGCTTCACCTTTGCTGGACCCAAGGCAGTGGTGGTGGAGAAGGAGATGAAAGAGGCCCCTGCCTGTTTAATTTGTACTGGTCTTCACAATTTTTGATAGAAGCCCTGAGGACAAAATCCAAAGCTTTCTGCCTGTAAAAATTTCTGCTCCTTCACAAATGGCTCCATCTTGCTTCATTAACCCATACACCTCACCTAGGAGCATTTGCACAAATTTAGGTGCAAAGCGGTTCCAAAGCTGCTTTTGTACTGCATAGCAGTTGATTTGCATTTTCAAAGTGCTGATGTATATGTGCGGAAGATTTGTTATGACACAATGCAAATACATAATCAGCCAATCATGTGACAGCAACTAATTGCATGAAAGAATGCAGATTTGTTATTTTTGTGTCCAGAATGGGATAGAAATGTGATCTAAGTGACTTTGACCATGGAATGATTGCTGGTGCCAGAAGGGGTGGTTTGAGTATCTCAGAAACTGCTGATCTCCTGGGATTTTTATGTATCTTGAGATTGTAGAGAACGGTGCACAAAAATAAAATCTAGTGAGTAGCAGGTCTGTGGGCAAAAATGCCTTATTAATGAGAGAGGTCATATGAGCATGGCCGGACTGGTTCCAGCTGACAGAAAGGCGACAGTAACTCAAATAATGCATTACAAACATTTTATGCAGAAGCACAGCATGCTGAACCTTGAAGTCGCTGGGCTACAGCAGTAGAAGACCACACCGGATTCCATTCCTGTCAGCTAAGAACAGGAACTGAGTCTACAGTGGGCACAGGCTCACCAACACTGGACAGCTGATGAATGGAAAAAAATATTGCCTGCTCTGAAGAATCTCCATTTTTGCTGCATCATGCGGATCGTAGGGTCAGAATTTTGGCATAAACAACGTGAATTCATCATGGGTTGTGATAGAATGGGTGATTCGCAGCATGAATGCGCAGGAAACAAATCTGCAGCAAGTACGTAATGCCATCATGTCAGCATAGACCAAAATATCTAAGGAATATTTTCATCACCTTGTTAAATCAATGCCACAAAGATTTTGGGCTGTTCTGCGGGCAAATGACAGTCTTACTAGAAAGGTGTACCTACTAAAGTGGCCACTGTGTGTATACAACCAGAAAAATGAGTCCTGGTTATTAAATGAAATGTGTGTGTCCCAATATATATTGTATTTAATTGTTAAACATCTTACACCATTTTTGGAAAACTCTGGCACCAGAAGAGTTAAGGAACAAGAAAGAAAAACATTCAGTGCCTCTTGGTTTCGTCTTTAAGGAACTCTAAGAGGTGAGTGAATAAATTTGCGAAGTCTATTTACCAATTCCATGGCCGAAGTTTTGTTTGGAGAATACCACAGAACATAACTGGATAAATTGGATTGTTTTCGTTCCCAAGGACATCCACAAAGCAAAGGGAAAGTGATTTACTGAGTGCATGTGTTTCACATTACATGACATAGTCATACTCTGCTCGGTACACAACTATTACTCTGTAGAATCGTCCAGGCTGTATTTATGTCTGTGCCACACACATGATGAAAGGAACGTCTCAACTTCCATGTTTTGCAGAAATAAAGGAGATAAACCAGAAATTGTTATAATAACATAAAAGGGATCTCATTTAGAAGATGTTACTTTATAATAGTCGGCAATTGTTTAAGCACGGAGGCTTAGTTGTTAGCACTTCTGCCTCACAGCACTGGGGTCATGAGTTCAATTCCAGACCATGGTCTTATCAGTGGGGAGTTTGTATGTTCTCCCCGTGTTTGCATGGGTTTCCTCCGGGTGCTCCGGTTTCCTCCCATACTTCAAAAACATACTGGTAGGTTAATTGACTGCTAACAAATTGACCCTATTCTGTCTGTGTGTGTGTGTGTGTGTGTGTGTACAGCGCTGCGGAATTAGTGGCGATATATAAATAACTGGTGATGATGATGAACCATTTGGCTACATGAAGATATTTTCTCAGTGCATCAAAAACACTTCCTGGAATATAGATGTGTGAAATTTTTACAAATGTTCTGCAGAATGTTCATCTCTACATTTACTCACAGATTTTTTTCATGTTTTTCCTAGTTGAATTTGCTATTAAAACAGCAATTCCACATGGAAGATTTTTCTGGTTAGCAAATATAAATGGTTGCCAGACACAGTCACTGTCAGTCTGCTATACAGACACATGCTCACAGCTCTCAGCATGTCATGTGCTGGAAGAGGTGGAGAAGGAGGATGTCATAGTGCAGAGGCATACAAAAGCCTCTCTGCTCACTACATCATGTGACATGTAACTGTGGTTGCCATGGTAGTTCAGAATCAAAAATCATTGATAGCAGCTAATGTTCTTCTTATAGCCTGCCACAGTATTTATGTTAAAAAAACACATCTGAATTTTCAATGAATTAACACAGTCTTCTCAGCTCCACAAAAGTTGGAATGACATTTTGCAGAACGGAGAAGCAAAACCATAACTCATGGATTGTATCACCGGAAATTGGCACTTCTATTCTACCGTTAAATTTAATTTCATGCAAAATTTTACTACAATTTCCCTCATCTCTAGATTAGAATCGAACTTTGGAGTCCAAGTTTCAGTATAAACTGTCGGAAATATGCTTCGTAAGCATAGTTTAACTACACAAACCCTCCCAAAAAGCCCTTCACTAACACAGATAGCAAAAAAGCAAGACTAAACTTTGTTAAAGTCCATATTTCCTACTAGTTTATGGACTTTAGCTTTTGCCAAAGGTTAAGTTATTCTAGAGTAATAGCTAAATGAAGTTGTGGAGAAAGTGTGAAGATGCCCAAAGAGCAGAATCATCAGACCAATTCTTGAATATGGTGGTTGCTTTGTTTTGGTTTGGTGCAAATAGAGTTGGCAACCTAAATGTTTGTTGACCACTACAATGACACTTATCCCTCCCTGATAAAGTCCAAAGATCTATGTAGACTACAGACACATTGGTTAATAACTGACCAACCCATGATTGTGCATACAGTCATTGTCAATGCCCCTATCAGTAAGTCTCGGACATGTTCCGACTTTGCTAGATTTCTTCAGGTATGAGCTTAAGGTTTCATCAACACGTTTCAGGAGGGTACTTCTTAAGTACTATACATTGCTAATCATTAGAATTTTTCTTGAAGTTACGTCTTCCTGTGTGACTATTAGTGCCGTTCCCAGAACAACAACACAGATAATTTACGCCTCAGAAACTAAATTAAACTGTTGTAGTCCAGGAATCTAGTTTCTGCTATTGGAAGGAGTCTGAATGCGGCACCACACAGGATATGAAAAACATTCCTCCTTCACCACCATGTAGATGAGGGTGGTGTACCACAGGAGATGCTGTCTTCTTATGCACGTTTTGACATTTGCCTTTCATACAATAGTCAGCATTGGCCAACAGATGTTTGCAAAGACTGTAATATATAGTATTCAAAGAAAATATAGTGGTTTTATATTTCATCTTGCATAATCATCAGTGTGGTTTCAGAAATAACCAAAACAACCATGCCAACTCTAATGCATGAAAGAAAATTCCACATAGATTACCACAATACTCACTGTTACACCGAGAGACATTCACTAGGCAGAAGTGAACAGAAATATTGACTATCTTCATCTATTATAGAGGCTGTATTCTAAACCGCCTAGTCTAGAAATGTAGCTTGAGTGGAATTCAAATAACAAAATTATACTTACTTTGGAATTACAGGTTTGTAGGATCCAACATGAGTGACCCCTTTAATGACACTTGCCCTCTGACCTCCACTGTTGCCAACATTCTAACTCATATGGAATATATTAGAGACAAACAAGCTACTAAATCCTTCCTTAGTCAAGTTACAGATTCATGTTATTACATAAGATTTGTAGTTCATTGTTTCACATTTGATACCAAAATTCAAAAATATTTATTTTGTGAAATCTGTAGCCACAAGCTAATGACATAACAATGTTATAAATGATGATGCTGTGCCCATGAAATCAGCTGTGCAAAATAAATGTCATACTACACAAAGGGAAGTTTGTAAAATAACAATCTGTTATGTCTACAAAATAATTTATATCCATAAGTGTAAATCCACCACAATATACCTTTTGACCATTTGCTAAACAATGGCAAACAAAATCTGTGTTATGCGCTATCATCTACCACACATTATTACATAATTATTCTATAAACTCCCCATGTATTAGCCTATGAAATATATAAAGTAAATGACCATTGTTTTTTTATGTTGGCTGGAATATATAAGAAGAGAGGAACCTGCAATTCTGACACCTTAATCTGGAGTCTATGTGGTCTATACTTTCCACAAATCAGGGCCAGGTTATAATACAATACTTGAACTCATTTGCATCTATCATTTATTACATTCATATTTCGTATTATATTTATATATATATATATATATATATATAGATATATAGATATATATATATATTTGTTTATATATTTATATGTATATATATATATATTTGTTTATATATTTATATGTATATATATATATATATATATATATATATATATATATATATATATATATATATATATTTACATATATATATATATATACACAAGTTAACCCGTGAATGATACTCATGCATTCTAGTCAAATCAAGCTACTTAAGGTGTTAAAAAGGTTCTTGTCATCTTCATCGCCACACACACACGCCGCTAGGCTTTTATATATTAGATAATGCTAAGTATTTAGTAGGTCAGTGTAGTATATAACTCCACCCAGCAGGTGGCGCTGCAGCTTGAGCACTCTATCACCCAGTAGTTTTTCACACAGACACACACACACACACACACACACACTAACACAGAATGTGTGTTCATGAGGTAAAATTACCTCACGAAAATGAGTTTGAGCCCTCAACTCGTAAATTTAGCCTTTACTACCCCTCCCACGGGGGGAAGGGGGGATGATGGAAGTTAACTGACTTCACTATTATAATTTTTTTGTCAAATAATGTCAGTATACCAAATTTCAGGTCAATTGGATGAGCCCTTTCTGAGAAAATAGTTTTTTCCACACACACACACACACACACACACACACACACACACACTAACACACGCCGCTAGGCTTTTATATATTAGATAATGCTAAGAATTTAGTAGGTCAGTGTAGTATATAACTCCGCCCAGCAGGTGGCGCTGCAGCCTGAGCACTCTGCCATCCGGTAGTTTTTTCCACACACACACACACACTAACACACGCCGCAAGGCATTTTTATATATTATATATATATATATATATATATATATATATATATATATATATACACACACCTGTAAAAGAAAAGCTACATTTTTTTTTTTTTTTTAAAACATGCCATGTCCGGAACACAGCTGTGGTCATGTACACAGACCTTCCCCTAAAACAGCCATCCACTATCTCAACATTCTACCAACTACGTCTCCCTCTAATTCTTGAGTCTCCCAGACAATCCTGGACAGTAGGTACCATTGCCCTACAGTTACACTCACAGACTCACAGTCAGCTCAGACCTTCCTGATTCGTCATCATTATTTATTTATATAGCGCAACCAATGTTGCAGCGCTGTACAGAGAATATTTCTCATTCACATCAGACCCTGCCCCCCCAGACATGTAAGACCTTACCAATCCCAAACCCTTCTCCCACCTCCCATAATCCCTAATGATGACACTCGAAATTGTTTCAAAGTGTCTCACTAGCTGGTATCTGAAACCAGTAAAACCTCAAACTTTAAATTAAAATAAACATTTTTAACTTGGCCAATGCTTTCGTTTATTTGAGATTAATGGCTACATTGTATGGTATTGTTAGCAGTTTTCTATGTGAACAGCGAACTTTGAACCTGGGACTTCGAGCACGAACACGGTAATCTTCACTGTTGAAATGAGAACTACTGTAGAACATGAAGGCATTTAAGCTCAAACAGGGAACATTTCAGAGTTTAGTTTAATGTTTTTAAGAACCGTGACTGCAACCTGTGAATGTGAACTTTAAACCATGGAATTCAAATCAGAGTTCTAGGTTCATCGTTAAATGGCAGGGTAGCTGCAGAACTCAAACCAGATCTTATCGGCTAATCATACCGCGAACATGTCCATGACCCTCTAACATTGATCAAATTTTGAAACAATACAAATTAGTCTATAACCTCTGCTCTCTTTTCCTAAACAGCCTGCTCCATCTTCACACCTCCACTATCCACCCTGCTCCTACCTCCCTCAGATGTTGGATTGTTAAAATTCATTAGGGAGCAAATTGGGCCTATGTTATGGCCTGCGGTATGGGGTCATTTGAACCTTATACCTCTTTCCATTCTTTTACTGGTGCTAAAAAAAATTAAACATGATATTTAAGGCCAGTGGTCAACTGGCTGAATGACTAAACTGCATGTTTGTTAGGACAGTTAATCTGCTGCGTATAGAAAAAAATGTCCCCATTTTTTCCTTAAATATCTTCTGTTATTATAAGCTTTTCCATGTCTGTGAATGTTATTTTAAACTCTAGATAAGACAACATGCATTTTAGGTTGACCGGTCTTGTAATCCAAGTGACGTCTTTCTGGTCATCAATAAGTCTACTATAAAGTCTACTTCTCAGAAGGGCCCATTGTGAGCCTATTGCCAGACTGTTGACCAACAGTGCCATAGATTTAATGGAAATTTGATTAGTAAACAAATAAAAAAATATTATGTCATAGAATATTTTTTACAACTATTTCACAACTTTCGTTAGTTACTTTGTAACACGTTCAATTCATTAGTCGAAAACCGAGTTTTTAGATGCTCCATTCTTAGATTTATTTAATATTTGTATTTATTACATAAACAGTACAGCAAAGTCCTGTGGATTACTAGTTTTCCACAGAAACTACAGAGGCCAGAGTTCATATGAACAACTCTGACATTGAAACCTTCAAGACAAACAGGTTAAAAAAGACTAAAACATCTGTCAAGCATAGTTGCCAATATTTAAAATAGTTTCCAGGATCACTTAATGTTCGTTGCGTCCATGAAGTTTACACGTGATATTGTGTTGGCGGACCTCGGAGCACTATAATCCCCATCATATCAGAGGTTGCCTACACGTTTTGTTTTTTTTTAAACCCAGGGATCAGTGATAGAGAGCAAGTACTGAACCTTTGGTCAGTTAGCCAAAGCTGAAAAATAGGGACTTTTCCTGGGACAACATTTACCGGAGAGCAATCTTGAAACTGTTTTTGGAAACTGGGGGAAATTTGGCAACTCTGGTCAAGTTTAAAGGTCAAGTCACTTAGTTACTGTGGAGGCCGCCATTATGTGGAAGCCATCATTGTGTGGAGGCAGCTATTATGTGGAGGCCATCATTATGTTGAGGCCATCATTATGTGGAGGCAGCCATTATGTGGAGGCCATCATTATGTGGAGACAGCCATTATGTGAAGGCCATCATTATGTGGAGGCCATCATTATGTGGAGGCAGCCATTATGTGGAGGCCATCATTATGTGGAGGCAGCCATTATGTGGAGGCCATCATTATGTGGAGCATGCCACTGATCGCAGTGTGGAATCTCAGCTAAAATCTATATTTGTGGCTACGGGTTCTTCCTTTAGACCCACATTTGCTTCAGCTTGGGTTGCTAGAGCCATGGAAGCATGGGCAGATCAACTGGCAGAGGCGTTACAGGACTCTGATTTACTCCCCCTGTCCTTACATTTGAAAGAGGCATCGGGGTATCTTTATGAGGCGGCCCAGAACACAACGTCTGTGTCCTCCTCTATACAGGCTGCATCTATTTCAGCAAGAAGAACGTTATTGCTGAAATCCTGGGAGGGAGATTCAGAATCAAAAAAGTCAGTTGAAACCATTCCCTTTTCAGCAGCAGGTTTGTTCGGCCCGGAATTGGATACTATGATTTCCCAGGAAACAGGGGGCAAAAACACTTCTTTGCCTGTATTCTCAAGTAGGAGCCGGGCCCCAAGGTTCAGCCCTTTAGGGGGACCTCCTTGCCTAGAGGACAGTCGTTTAGAGGTAGACAACCAAATGCTCGAGGCTCCTCTCTCAGGGGTAGATCCTCGTTTGCAGCTAGGCGCCAGGCCTCCAAGACTCAAGAGAAGCCTGCGTCCTGACGACCACTCTACTCTCCTGAAAGTGGCGCCAGTGGGGGGAAGTCTGTCTTTGTTTCAGGAACAGTGGGCATCCCAAGACCCTTGGATTCAGGGCATCATATCAATGGGGTACATGATAGACCTGCTGGGTCCTGTACCACATTGTTTCTTTGTAACCCCGCTACCCCGAGATCCACCAAGAAGACAGGTTATACAGGCCTGTGTGGCCTCTCTTCTTTCACAAAGAGTCATTTGCAGGGTCCCAGACAACCAGAAGGGAAAAGGGTTTTATTCAAATCTTTTTCTGGTCAAGAAGCCGGACGGGTCCTTTCGACCCATTTTAAACCTAAAGAACCTCAATGTGCACTTACGAGTGGACAGATTTCGGATGGAATCCCTGAGGTCGGTAATAAACGGCTTAGAGAAGGATCAGTTTATGGCTTCCATAGACATAAAAGACGCATACCTCCACGTTCCCATTTGGAGCGACCATCAGTCTCTCTTAAGATTCACAGTGGGGGCCTCCCACTATGAGTTTCGGGCTCTTCCCTTTGGCCTCTCCACAGCTCCGAGGGTCTTCATGAAGATCATGTCAGTGATGGCAGCGTGTCTCCACTCAAAGGGAGTTCAGGTCGTGCCTTATTTGGACGATCTGCTCATCAAATCCTCCTCAGAGATTTGCTTACATCATAAGCCAGCCTCTGGAGAGCTAGGGGTTTTTCCCCCAGTGTAGTGAACACTATGCTGCGAGCTCGAGAACCGGTTTCGGCTCGCATCTATCATCGTATTTGGCGAGCCTATATTAGATGGTGCGAAAATAAGTCCTGTCACACATCTTCTTTTTGTCTCCCTCACTTATTGGCTTTTCTTCAGGATGGGCTGGAAGCAGGGCTCCGTTTAGGTTCATTAAGAGTTCAGGTTTCAGCGCTTTCAGTTTTCTTTCACCTGAAGTTAGCGGACTTGCCAGACGTCAAGACTTTTCTTCAGGGAGTCTTACATATTCAGCCTCCTTACGTTCCGCCTACAGCACCATGGGATCTTAACCTTGTACTTGATATGCTTAAAGGGCCTCCTTTTGAGCCATTACTTACGGCAGATTTTAGGTGTCTTACCTGGAAGGTCGTCTTTCTTTTAGCAATTGCATCTGCACGTAGGGTTTCGGAATTGGGAGCTCTGTCTTGCCGGGAACCATATCTGGTTTTTCACGAGGATAGAGCGGTATTAAGAACCCTCCCTTCTTTCGCTCGGATTTCCATTTGAACCAGGAAATTGTAGTTCCGGTCTTTTCATCTACTTTCCATTCTGAGCAACAGTCTATGGAAAAGTTAGATGTGGTTAGGGCTCTCCGCATTTATGTCAAAAGAACTTCTCAGATTAGACATACAGATTCTCTGTTTGTTCTTTATGATTCTAACAAAAGAGGATGACCAGCCTCTAGACAGTCCATTGCAAGATGGATTACGGCAACCATTAAGCAAGCTTACATAAAGGCTAACCATCCTGTGCCAGAGAGACTGACGGCCAATTCCACCAGATCGGTAGGGGCGTCATGGGCAGCGAGAAATGGGGCTCCTGCAGACCAGCTTTGCAGGGCAGCCACTTGGACCTCTGTCCACACCTTTACAAAATGTTATCAGTTTAATGTATTTGCATCTGCGGGTGCAAATTTTGCTCACAGTGCTCTACGAGCGGGGCTTTCAGAGTGGTCCCACCCTTAGGGGGCTGCTTTAGAACGTCCCCATGGTAAGCAGTGTCCCCCAGACTGGATGAAAGAGAAAAGAGGATTTTTGTACTTACGTTAAATCCGTTTCTCTGATTCCGCCTGGGCGACACTGCGATCCCTCCCTTCTGCTTTTCCTCTGTGTGCTCTTGTTTGATTGGCCTTTTCTCATTGGGGCTTTTTAATTAACTAAACAGGAAGAGGCAGGGGGATTGTAGAGGGGAGGGGTCTGTCAGCAGTGCTAAACTTAACTAGTTAGGTGCCAACTCCCGTGCTCCCCTCCACAACTCCATGGTAAGCAGTGTCCCCCAGACGGAATCAGAGAAATGGATTTAATGTAAGTACAAAAATCTTTGTAATGCAATTTAGAAGAAGAAAACAAACATCTGATTGGTTGATTTGGTAAGACCACCTTTTCTCTTTGATCAGTTTTTAAAGTGGAAAACTGCAGCTGTTTTGCGAGGTCAAGTGACTAATTTTACACAACTGCTGGTTTTGTGTGGATTCCTTGTTGAGTGTGGAAAGAGTGCACTTACATACAAAGACGAGATGTGGTTTTGCAGGCAAAGATTATTACAATGAGTTTTTGAATGGACACATTCACAGAGGTGGTCTTCACTTTGCTGGAGGGCAGACCACCTCTTTTTCTTTTACTGAAAAGTGCTTTAATTCTCCAGTTGAAGTCTTGGAGAACGGGTCTCATCCTATATTTTCAATGGGATATGTTTTACACCTTCCATATAAACTAATTTATGTAAGAGCATCTTCAAGCATGCTTTGACCAATGCAATAAAAACCTTCAAGTTCACAAAAGTTCCATATGCAATTAAGACAGTCCAAAGACCTGGGCGTGCACCGTGAAATGCGCTGTGCCTATATGTAGGTGCACTTTTGCCAATGAAGAAGCATTGCTGGTCCACGCTCTTCACGATTTTGTAAATAACCACTATTAAAAGGAAATGCCTGGTTGCTATTAACTTTTATACACTGGTAATAAATACTCCTTTTTATCTCAAATTGTTCTTGAAAGCATTAAAATTTATGCAGTTGTACACCAACATATGTATCTCTTGAATGACCTATTTCAAGCCAAGGCTGAGGAACATCCTAAACACGAGGACATCCTGCCAAGAGTTTATTAGATCAATGGAGAAAACTAAATGCAGAAAGTCTATTTTAAAGCATGTTTTTCAGTAACTTTTTATTTCATAGTTCGTAGGGGTGGAACATTCCTACATTTGTAAAATGAATCTCAGATTAACCACGTCCATTTGTCTTGTGCAGTGATGAAAGTTTGTGGGATCTGAGTCAGTATTGTGAAACAAATAACGTAACTCCTTCTGTATCATGTGTTTAGAGGAACATTACTTGTTTACTGACCTGAAACACTGTAGAGATGTGTATCAGCGGTACATTAACTCTCTGTTATTGGTATAGGCTAAATCTCTATCCAACCACCACCATGACCAGTATTGAGAAAATGTATTTGCCACTCAATGAAAAGATGGCAAGGCTGGCAGTTCACACCGAACCCTCTATGCTTCAACACAGGCTTGTGGTTTAATTCCATGTCCCCTACACAGCAGACCCACGGGGCTTACAATCTAACATCAGGTTCTGGAGGCCTTAATGGAATCTGTCATGCTCTGAAAGGAAATGCTCAATGCTAATGGAGGCATGGTGCACTTGTTAAATCACAGACACAATTTTCCTGCTGATTCTCTAAAGCAGGAAGAAAGTATTATACTTATAGTCAGAACTGTGTTCTCTAGTCTTGTTGCAACCAAGGCAGCTGATTCTTTTACCCTTTTTTATTGGCTAGGTTTCAGGACACTACCATTTGGTTATGCGGCAGTGGACAATGGGATAATTATTGTGGCTGTACTGCAAGAGGGTGAATTCACCCATGTTCATTTTATTTCTCATGTTCTCAATCTTGTTGTAACTTGATTCTTATTGTGATATGCCTAAACATATAGGGCCTGAGTCATTAAGGAAAGTAAGGCAAAACAAGGAGCAAACGTGATCCTGGGCAATGAAGAATTTGCTGTAGATTGAGGCCAATAAGTGCAATATATGGAAACAAGATGAATAACCCAGACGCTTGAGCAATCTGCTTGGGTCAAATAAACCCTAAGATTTCAAATTAGTAGCTGAATTGTCTCCAAATCCTTGCCCTTCACAGAAACCTCACTGCAAATAAATACTGCTGAATGCTCCATTTGTTTCAGCAGGATGACTGGAAAATTTACAAATCACTTAAACAATTACTATGTTATCTTTTACATTTGGATCTTGTCTATTTTATGGGTCCAAATAAAATTATAAGATATCTTTAGAGCAAATGTATCATGCCTTTGCCTATTGTGCGTGATTTGTTTAAAAAATAATAATAAACTAACATGGTAAATGCATTGCAAAATATTGGGATTTAGATTAAGGAAGTATCTAGTCTTCATACCATATTATAGTGTAAAAGAGACAGAAGAGAAGAGCATTTGTAGCAGGATTTTGAAAACAGTTCTGACAAAAGGTTATGGGGAAGAAATAGGAGCTGGCACCATGACGGAATGGGGAAGGAGGGAATGGGGAAGGAAGTAAGGGACTCTGTAACTTCTAACACAGCATTATAATGCCCATCATATTACAATCTGCAATGGATAAAAAAAAACAGGATCGGGAGGAAAAGGGATGGAAACAAAGAAGAAAGAGAATAATGTCATCAAAGGGGAATCTCAATCAGATTAAGAATCTTAACCTTCAGGAACAGGAGGCGCAGCCAAGAGCAACTCAGGTCCTTCTAGAACTTTGGGTGACCGTCTGTGACTTCAACTGGAGTTGTGCATCGAGGAGGTCCACACACAAATGCCAGTATAAGACTGAATGACATGGTTACCGATTCCTTCTAATATTTGGACATTTTTATCAATACAGTATGGAGTAATACTCTTTTAAAAGCAGATGGAAATTGCACGCATCTATAACCATATTCAAATAGAAGCAGATCTGAAGAAACGCTTCCATTTGAATACTGGCATATGTAAACAGACAGAACAGACTGCAGGATATTCACAATGCTTATGTCCAATATAAAAAACATTTTTTTAATAATTTTTTTACATGAAATACATATAGCAGGATGCTATTAATGCCTACTGTACCCAAAATACATTTTAACAGTTTGTCTAAATTGCAAACACATGTTATGGCATGCAAATGTGTCTGTCATCGTTATCAATCAGCACTTACACCTGTCCCTGTAAATGGAGCAAGTGGCACGACTAAAACTCCTGTCCAGAGCTTGAATCGGCTGCATGTGCGTGTGCTTGGTTTTGACAAGACCTTATTGTACATTGCCTACCGTAGTACTCCTCTTCCCATCACTGTTCCACTCTTCAAGTCAAAGGCAGTCAGAAATGTCTTTTGCATGCGGACATGAATTGCTTTCACTATCGTAAGTTTCGTTCTCACTCATGCGCAGAACGATTTTACACAAGATACAGCAAGTAAATGGACTTACGTTCAGACCCTGTAAGTAGAAAAGGTTCCTGGACACCTGGCGATCATTAGTTTCAAGATTTTGGGGTTCACGGCACAATTTTGCACCATTTTACAGAATGATATTTCTGGGCATTTTCAGTTCATATCTTACAGTGCAACTGTGCTATTCTGAAATGCCCGGTTCTGTAACGCAATTTTGGTGTGTCAATGTCAATGTGCTGTTTGCATTGTGTATTTTTCTTCAGTGCACCTGCAAGTTTTCAGAGTTAAAAGTGAAAGTTGTGTTGGCCACTGATCTGCAAGCTGTTCCTTTCCATCTGGTCTTATGACTTGTTGAGGTTCCACTGTAGACAAAGGTTCTTGTGTAGCATGTACATAACTCAGATGTTGGTATGAAGATGTATTTTCCTAAATGAGGCAAAGTGCATGAGTGAGCACATGGTGTCTGCTGGCAGGACTCTCTCAGAGGCCACCTCAAAGCTAACAACACACCCTTCTCCACTTCACCAGTTCCTTGCATGGAACTGTGGTCTACCCTTGTGGGCGGCCAAGGCAAACAACTGCTTCTCAGATCTAGTTAAGCAAGAACTCTTTTCCTTGCTCTGAAAATGAAAAAAACATGGTTGAGGTAGATGTTTATTTGTGAAGGCTGAGTGCCATTTCATGGGAAAAAGTCTGCCTGTAGTAGGCTTTTATATACTGTTTGTGCTACACCTAGGAGGATTATATGTAATATTATTAAAACAGACATGGAAATGTTTGTTTTCTCCCTGTCATGCTTGTAGAAATGCTGTTTTAAAATTAGACTTTGTAGGGTAAGATATTACAAAATAGAAGTTTTCAGGGCATTTCTTTATGACAGTTTCTTAAAGTAGCCTTCAAGATTATGTCATGTGATTAAGAGACTAATACAAATAAGTACAACCAGGGTATGACACCAACAGCTTGTCCAGCATTGCTAAAAGTGCGCCGACTCACAAGATCCAGTTTTAGGAGAGACTGAGCCCCACTGCTGCAAAAATCCTCAGGCCATCTAGATAAATATTTCTGATCCCCTTAAAGGGTTGTTATTTTATCTCCTAATCAGAATTAGCTAAAGCTGGGTACACACTACAGGCTTTTCGTCCAATAATCGGCTAAACCAGCCGACATATGACCACTCGTTCAAAAGTCGGGTCAGTGTGTGTGTAGTGACACGATGGTCGAAATTCTGCCCAAGTGGATGATTGTCGCCTCATTTGGTTGGTCGTACCGTTAAATATTTTCGTTCCAATCTCGTTCCCATTGTGTAGTGTGTATAAATTTCCGACCGATCCGACCGATGTTGCTTCAGTGTGTACGAAATTAAAATTATTGCTCACAACTCACAACTCACAACTCCCCGTCGTTTGCGGATCCTCCCTCCCCCTTCCCCGACCTCTCTAGCTGTGCATTGAGCGTACTGAGTTGCTGTGTTTACTGTACTGTGCTGTCTCCCATTGTATTGTGATTTTGTTTGTCTCTGTACAGCGCTGCGGATGCCTTGTGGCGCCTTATAAATAAATATTAATAATAATAATAATAACAACAACATGTAAAATGTTGCTAAAGGGAAGTCCGCTCTTCCCTTTATCGTCTTAAACAAGGCTAGTGTGTATGCAGTCCATGGACCGAGCGATCGGACCATCAAACGCATGTAAAATCGCTCGGCATAAAAAGTTGGTGGAAAATTCTGTAGTGTGTACCTAGCTTAAGATTCCTTTATATTTAATTAGTTAACTCTAGTCATCTAAGCTATATCCCTCCCTCTCTCACTAACAGTGCCCTTTCCCACCTTATCTACTCTACAGGTCTCTGTACTGAGAATTTAGAGGAGTGGAGTTCGTGCAGATTGTAGAAACCCGGATGGCCGGATTAGTGGAGAATGGAGTGAATGTAAGACACATGTAAGGGTACATTCAAATATACTTTTTCAGCATATCTGATGTGCCCTCCTTTCACCTGAATAGAATTCTAAAGAGCAATTCTAGATGAGCTTTCTGTGCTAGGTATGGCATGGAAAATGGGGACTGCATCTTTTTCCAGGTTCCTTGAAGGAGTGATGGGAAAAGTGTCTTCAAAGACTAATAAAACTTCCATCTTGACTTATTACAAATTATACATGTACTTAGTATTTGCTAGGTCCTTATTGTATAGACCAACGGTTCCCAAAGTGTGCGCTGCGGCTCCCTGGGGTGCCGCGGCGCTGTCACAGGGGTGCCGCGGCCGCATTAGCAAAAGAAAAAAAAATTGGAAGAACTTACTAATCCAGTGCCGAATCTTCCTCCTCACCATTCTCACTGACTGATGGGCGTGTCGTCAGCACTCCGACACTGTCCGTGAGAAGCAGCAGCAGCAGAGAGATACAATGAGAAAGAAGACAGATGAAAATGATGAAAGAAGGTAAGTAAAGGAATAGAGAGGAAAAAGCAATGGGGGGGGGGGCACAGAATGATATAGTGAAGTGGGACATAGAGAGTGATTTGATGAAAGGGGGACACAGAGTGTGAGATGGTGAAGGGGCCTAAATATTTCTTACGCTATTTTGACCCAACTAATTAAAAAAACGGAACTACCCGGTAATTATTTCAGCTTAGGGGTGCCTTGGAATATTATGGAGACCCTAAGGGTGCCTCGAACTGAGAAAGTTTGGGAACCACTGATATAGACTGTATATGGTACAACACAATGTTACAACACAGCTAATTGTCACCTTATCACATGGTTCCCAGGATTGTCAGTTTGGAAATTGGATCACTTTAGGACGCACAATGATCCACCCATGCCCTGATTCACCCAAAGCTCAGTGCCAGGTTACAATTTCCCCACATCACAAAGAATGTCCCTTTCTGGTCACAAAAATTTTAACTGACCCACATTAAAGCTCACATTAAAGTAGGTTTAGGCAACCTGTGGCTCTCCAACAGCTATATAAATACATGACTCCTAGCATGCTGCTTTTCTACCTATTTATCAGAGTATGGTAATCCATACTATAGCACTGTGAGCTCTGGGAAAACCGGTATGTGTCTGGAGACGTATGAGAACCCTTGGGGGACAAGATCTGGGTCATCAGTAGACACCACCTCGCCCTGCCAGATGATCCAGAAGACATAGGAGTTAGATCCTGTTGAGATAAGATATTGAGGACACGTTTACATAAGAGGCTTCTCAGGGAAAGGTAGCTGGAGGGAGAGTGATCTCTAAATACAGTCTAATAGACAAGTGCACGGTAGTTGTGAGTCTACAGAATCTCTTTTCTGGAGACCCAGAAAAACAAATACATTTTCTTATATATCTTTCAAATAAAAACAAACTTCAATTTCTCAAACTGTTATAATCAGTAGGATACTACCTGGGGCAAAGTATTCACTTCATTGCAGGATGACCTTGACAGCAGCAAAACTATTTCAGGTGGAGAGTGATCTGATATTATTGCAGGCAGTGACCTGTCTGTTTGTTTAATTATATTAGTCAGGACAGGGCTGCATGTGACAGTGGTAGTGACATGATGTGAGGAGGGGAATGGAGGCAGGAAGCCACAGACTGAGAGTTATATAGTGGAAGGAGCAGGGTCCCCTAGCAGCACAAAGTATATCAGGAGATGAGTGATGTGTTAGTGAGGACAGGGCTGCATGTGACAGGGGCAGTGACATGATATGAGGAGGGGAATGGAGACAGCAGGAAGCCACAGACTGAGAGTTATATAGTGGAAGGATCAGGATCCCCAGCAGCACAGAGTATATCTGGAGATGAGTGATGTATTAGTGAGGACATCGCTGCATGTGACAGTGGTAGTGACATGATGTGAGGAGGGGAATGGAGGCAGCAGGAAGCCACAGACTGAGAGTTATATAGTGGAAGGAGCAGGGTCCCCCAGCATCACAGAATATATCAGCAGATGAGTGATGTGTTAGTGAGGAGAGGGCTGCATGTGACAGTGGCAGTGACATGATGTGAGTATTGTAATGGAGGCAGCAGGAAGTCACAGACTGAGAGTTGTATATTGGAAGGAGCAGTGTCCCCAGCAGCACAGAGTATATCAGGGGATGAGTGATGTGTTAATGAGGACAGGGCTGCATGTGACAGGGGCATTTTGCCATCTGGATTTAAAACAACAAATTTTTTAAAGGCATTGAAAATCAGCTGTTTTATGAAAACCCCTGAGAGTTAGATATGGGATGGAGCAGGGTCTCCATGCAGCACAGCAGTTGTAATGTCAGTATCCTATCAAACTGATACAGAAACCCACTTCTGTTTGAAAGTAAATTCATATATCTAATTAGTTAATTGCAAATACTAAGTATGTAAGGAATTCCTCAGCTTTGCTATACTCACAAACTTATATATAATACAATAACAATTATGATTGATAGTGTTCTCAATGAGAACAGAGCTTAGTAACAAATAACCCACATCTGATTACTTTTGAAACATGATATACTAGTGCTAATTTGGTTCAGTGACAATGTTCCGTTCAACTTTAACAGACATATGCCAGCAGGCAGTTAACAACTTATATATTTTCTGGGTAACTTGCTGTTTTGGCACTCAAAGAAAGCATAAAAGGTCAGTCTTCATATTGCATACATTATAAAATACCTAAAAATGTCAGCACACAAGAGATAAATGTGCATGTTCTACTAATAGCGGTTATTCTCTGCTAATGCATAAAGTATAAAGGGCGATTGTTCTGGAGCAGTGAATTCTACTAGATGTGACATGACAGATTTTCCATGTTTGCTTTTTCTTGGAGTGTGTGGGTGCCTTGCTGTGTCCTGCCAAACTAAATCACTTACAGAAAAATAGAACAAAAAGCTCCTCCACTCTGTATTCTCATCAGTGTGAATGGTCATGACTGCAATGAACATATAGTATAGTTTAGATAAACTGTCTTCTTTGAGCTTATAAATTGTCATGAGTCGTAAATCACCCTGTCCAGTAATACAACCTTCAGCTTCCATATTTGCGATGCCAATTTGTATTTGTAAGCTTGCATTTTGCGGAATTTATTGTCTAAGGGGGGAATTCAGCACAAGGTCCCTTAGGAGCTTCCGACAATGAAACTGAACTGCTGTTCGGATTGAAATCTCAGCTTAAAATGAGAGGAGATTTATCTACCGCAATAACGGGTAGTGTGTGCAGCCACACGTTGTGCGAGATGCCTGCAGGACCTTTCACTGAATTAGTTTACACTTGTCACACACCGCTCTCTGGGTATCTCCACTCGACTCCACTCGAGGATCGGCACTCCTGCCCCCATCTTAATTCTCCCCATTGTGCATGCTGTCAGCAGCAGTCTGCACCTGTGCTATGCTTCACCTGTGTTACTTGGCCTATCTGGCCATTGCTCCTCCCCTCACCTTTCAATACTGGTTCTTCGAATCTTCACCTGGCCTGAAGCAGCTTCCTTCTCTCCGTTGTGATCTATCTCTGCTACCTACTCTGAATGCACCGCTGACCTCTGCTGATCCGTTCCACTTCCAAGTGGTAATAGCCGTGGCTCACCGTCTTCTGTATACTGCTGATCTCTGCCTACCTGTTCCACTCATTAGTGGTAATCGCTGTGATCAATGCCCGCTATCTATTCCACATGCACCGCTGACCTCCGCTGATCCGTTCCACCTAATAGTGGTAATAGCTGTGGTTCTCCGTCTGCTGCAAACTCTATATACCGCTGATCTCTGCTTACCTGTTCCACTCGTTAGTGGCATTTACTGTGATCAACGCCCGCTACTTACTCTTCATGCACCACTGACCTCCGCTGGTCCCTTCCAGTTCCAAGTGGTAATAGCTGATGTTCATCTTTGGCTACATATCCTGATCTCCGCTAACCTCTGCCTAGCTACCTCACCGTAGATTGCCCTGTCTGGGTTCATCATCTACTTCTCTCCAGTGTTCTACTGGGTCTCATGTATCTGCCCGTCATTGGGTTGTACTCCTCAGTGTCAAGTTGCCTCTAAAAGTCATTCTGTTCTGTCTCACTGGGAACTTCCCTAGGGGGCCACAACCTCCTGGAAGCCGCTAAGCCCAAATCTCCTTGCGGTGATCCCTGGTTAATACCTTCCGCTCTGTTAGACTCCATGCCCCTGGATGAGTCTAGCAAATACCAGTTGAGACAGCAGGATCTCACTCTTCCTTCGTGTACAAACCCAACAACACCTTCGAATAGAATTGGGACAACAACCGTCAACTCATTCTGCTTTGTGATGTAGTTAGGGCAGATTTGGATTATTTAAGGCTAAATTCTGCCGGCAAAATTTTTCTGCCACAGAACAGTTTTAAAAATTCTGGTTATTTCTGGCACTCAGGTTCCTTATGGATACATCATTGTTACATATGTGATATAGAACCGTACATATGACGATGAATTCAATAGGTAGCACATTGCTCCATTATTGACACTCTGACCAGTATCAGGCGACTCACATGTGAATTTGCCTGATACTTTTACGTGGAATTGCCCAATTTACAACTTTGAATGATTTTATTTTATTGGCTTGCGCCTTCCTGCGACTTTCACTATGTCACTATATTTATGTTGGCTGCTGTGTTTTTGGTAAGGACTCTATATCAGACAGATTGGTTTTGTTCCCTTTGGATACAACAAAAGACTACTGCTGTCAACCCAGGGAGAATATCACAAGAGTGGGCCCCATAAACTATTGTAATCATCTTGACTGTATCCCTGAGTTAGAGTGTATCAAGTTTTTTTCTGATACAATGAAGGGGCTTAAGGGCTGCCTGTATTATTAATATTTGAGGAGACAAGATAAGTTACATAACGGCCTATATATCAAAGGGTGAAACCTATGTGCCAGCGATAGAACGTGTTTCCATTCCCTCCTATTTACTAACAGTGTAATTACCTTGTTTTAGGACATCACTGAGTCAATCAGTGATTTCCTCAATTAATAATCTAATTCCTGATCTTGTCCTGTGGTCTATAAATTAATTGTTTTTATTCGAAAAACCTCTCAACAGATTCTAGAGTTATTCAAATACTCTCAATCCTATTTGCGAACTGATCCCCATAGTTAGTGAGATTGAGAGTACCTCCAAGTCACCACCTGCTGCTACGGTGACTCCAGGGTTTATGTTATAGAAATCCCTGCTAGAGCCAGTAAATATTGTTGCCTGGCCAAAAAATATGATACCTTGATTTTTACTAGAGTAACATTAAAGAAATTTGCAGAACGTGATCCTGTGCAATGCGTGTCTGGAGACCAGATCCTGTGCAATGCGTGTCTGGAGACCAGATCCTGTGCCATGCTTGTCTGGAGACCAGATCCTGTGCCATGCGTGTCTGGAGACCAGATCCTGTGCCATGCGTGTCTGGAGACCAGATCCTGTGCCATGCGTGTCTGGAGACCAGATCCTGTGCCATGCGTGTCTGGAGACCAGATCCTGTGCCATGCTTGTCTGGAGACCAGATCCTGTGCCATGCATGTCTGGAGACCAGATCCTGTGCCATGCGTGTCTGGAGACCAGATCCTGTGCAATGCGTGTCTGGAGACCATGGCGCTATCTGGTGAGCTGCAGCTGAAACTCTTTATCATAGCTCTTGATTTAGAAGACTTGTACCTTAGAAACTTGAAATTATATGAAATGAAAATCAGTTCGGTCATCCACCCACCCATTTCCTGTCCATTACCAATCCCCCCATCCTGGGGATAATGTAGTCTAGCAGTCCTTGCTCAAACTGACAGATCTTTGTGCCTATATCTTTCCTTCTAGTAATTATCACTGACTGACTACCTGTGCACCAACACTTGGTTATGCAAGATATCCACTTTGACTCTGATTTGGCAAATACATGGGCTTGATTTGTTTTTTAACTGTTTGTCTACATCCCTCACTCCATAGTCATACCTGCCATCTACAGTGAAGTTACAACTTACTATTTTTGTTAATCTTAGAAAGTCTTTTTAAATGTTTTTTTTTATGTTTCAGCAAGAGGTAGAAGATTCAATGAGCAATTTACCAAAAATACAATCATGGCCACGTACCTTCCACTGTCCCAAAATGCAAAATGGGCCAAAATTATCCCCAATTTGCCCGAGTCATGCACCAACACCCAGGGCCTGATTAAGGTTTCTGGCCGCCCTAGGCTAATACACCCGTAAGCGCCCCCCCAAATCATGAAAGGAAAATTCAGGAGTATTTTCCAGCAAACAAATTTAGACAGATTCTCTTACATGTTCATGCTTGTTCTTTCAGTTTTGTTGCCATTTGGCTATACTCTGGGAAGTTGTGGTCCTGTTTTGGAAATGTGCACACATTACAAACCCTCAATGATTAGGTTCTTTAGAGAGCATCCTCATGAACGCCACACAATGCAGAGATTATACCCCCCCACAAGCGGACAATTCATGACCCCCCAGCCAGTTCATCACACCACAGCGGCCAATTCATGACTCTCCTGCACACTGTCCCCCTTTCTGCACATACTCTGTCCCCCTTCAAAACACACACACTCTGTCCCCCTTTATGCACGCTGTCCCCCTCAAAATACACTCTGACCCCCCCCCCCTTTCTGCATAAACACACACTCTGTCAGGCAGCACGGTGGCCTAGTGGTTAGCACTTCTGCCTCACAGCACTGGGATCATGAGTTCAATTCCCGACCATGGCCTTATCTGTGTGGAGTTTGTATGTTCTCCCCGTGTTTGCATGGGTTTCCTCCGGGTGTTCCGGTTTCCTCCCACACTCCAAAAACATACTGGTAGGTTAATTGGCTGCTATCAAATTGACCCTAGTCTCTGTGTGTGTATATTAGGGAATTTAGACTGTAAGCCCTAATTAGGCAGGGACTGATGTGAATGAGTTCTCTGTACAGCGCTGCAGAATTAGTGGCGCTATATAAATAAATGATGATGATGATGTCCCCCCTTTCTGCATAAACAAACATCTATTACCTGTCTTATTTCCTCCGGCAGTCAGCTCTTCTTACTGCAGCTCCTCACTGGCACAGTCGGCACGTGATGATGACATCACCCGACTGCCAGTGAGGAGGGAGGGGAGGAGAGAGAGGAGGGAGGGACAGTGTGTAGGAGGTGAAAGGGGTGCTCAGTGTGCAGTAGAATCAATAGTAAAAAAGAAAAAAAAGTAAAAAAAGATCTTACATGCTGCCGGCATTGCGCCCCGCCCAGGCTGCAGCCTGATCAGCCTATTGGTTGATCAGGCTCTGCTAACACCCAGGTAATATGTAGCCACATGCCCAATGCAATAAGCCATGTGCCCTCTGTCCATCAGTAATTGGTACTGTCCCATAAAAATTGGGATTATTGGAGCATATGTTGGTGCAGGAAAGGTCTGTGATTGATACTGTTGAAGATTTGCTCATCTCCCTATGTATATACACAGTACTGTATATTGCTGGGTAAATAGTTGGCCTCTGCACAAAGTACAGGGTGTTGATAGCTGTATAGCATTTTCCATTGGTCTACATCAGATTAAGATGAAGATACGGAGAAATTGCTTGTTTAATTCATTTTTTCTTTGCATTTGGATTATAATCAAGAGGAAGAGAAGCGAGTAGTCATTCAATGTCAGGACTAAGAAGTAGCTATTTCCAGTGTATAGTTAGAGATGGCTCAATTACCACAATTACTGTTTACAATAAGTGCAGATAACTACTATTTACAGCTAGAACAACAATTTACATCTCATTTTCACAGCCGTGACCACCGTCATGTTTCCCCTTAGACTGAAGGCTGCAATCTTCTCTCTGTGTCTTTCACCTCACTTAGCTTTACGGGTGGTCTGCAGTTTCCCGACTACATTAAGTCACAAGAACATTGTATCTTCCACAAAGATCTAACACTGCATTTAACCTTTTATATGAAAGAAGAAAAATATATTATGAAAAATACACTTGGCTAACTGGGTACTGGGAATAGATTCCCTATATTTGGAAATATGTTTATTTGGTATAAACCACATATCATGATACAGAAAACAGAAGAGAAAAAAATATTGTCCATTACAGGGCACCAAGGATTCTGCCTAAGATTATTCTTTCTCAAAATTCATACGCTTTATTAATCTTTGTTATATCTGAGGATCTGTCTGTACCCAGACTGGGTTGTGTCTCTGGAGTTAGGCTGGTGACACAAAGCTGGGTGGCATGATTATGTTCCATTGCATGTAGGTGAAAGGACAGGAACAGGTGGCGATAAACTAGCAGAGGAGACCAGACAGGAACTGGATTGCTGGAGCCGGAATGGAACCGAAATGCTGGAATTAGAATGCAGGATGACGGAACAGGAACAGAACCGGAATGCTGGAACCGGAATGGAACCAGAATGAAGTTGTTATTGCTGGAACCGGAATGGAACCAGAATGGAGCTGGGAAGGCAGGAACCGGAATGCTGGAACCAGAATGGAGCAGGTAATGCTGAATCCGGAATAGAGCTGGTAATGCTGGAACCGAAAAGCTGGAACCGGAATGCTGGATGATGGAACCGGAACAAAACCAGAATGGAACCAGAATGAAGCTGGTAATGCTGGAACCAGAATGGCACCAGAATGGAGCTGGTAATGCTGGAACCGGAATGAAACCAGAATGGAGCTGCATGACAGAACCAAAATACTGGCACCAGAATGGAGCTGGTAATGCTGGAACCGGAATGAAACCAGAATGGAGCTGCATGACAGAACCAAAATACTGAAACCAGAATGGATCTGGTAATGCTGGAACCGGACTGGTGCCGGGATGCAGACTGCACTGTCTGAACTGGAACAACAGAAAAGACTGCAGACTGCTGGGAACCAGGTTGGTGTTTGAAATAACAATGTTGCACTGGCAACAGGTAAGGGTTCCAGGAAGTCCTTTCATAGTAGTCTTTGTTTGCTTATTGGAGACTGCGGTCAGCTAGGCAGAAGCAGTACTCTGAGTTTCTGAGATGGTTCAGGTGACCATATCCAAGATGGCAACTCCCAGGAACTGGATTTGGAGCGTAACCTTAAGTGGAGGCTGCCATCCCTGATTGGCTGGGAGGAATCGTGATTGACTCCAAGATGGCAGCGCTAATACCCTGATTCTGGAGGGATCTCTGGAGAGGAGAAAGACTGAGCAGCATCTTGCAGAGATATCTGAAACCAGCAGAGTCTGAGGACCACAGGGACAACTTGGAGAGGCAGTGATGATGTACGTGACAAAACCTGAGACCCTGGTGTGTGACAAAATGATTTTGACAAAAGTTGCATGTGTGTCCTCAGGAGCCGTATCAGCAAATATTTATCTCTGTCTGTACCCATGCTCTGGTTTATGCTTATTTGAAAGAAGAGAGTGTGTGAAGCATGGGACTTAGAGAGCAGTACAATATCGACAGTGGCACAAGAGACTTGACCAATGGGCTAGACAGTTGTAAAGACAATTATAACAGTGTTATGAACTCTGGTCACCATGAAATTGTATGGCATGATCCCTAATCATGTCTGGCATGCTGCTAACCATATTTATCACAATGCTCAATAGTAGAGTGCTTAGTCACGTGTCTTCACCTGGCCTCAAGTTGGAGATCTGATTTTTGTAGAATTCACACTGTTTGAAACCAGCTCCTCCCATGTTGAGATATGGACGTACTCCCTCTCCTTGTGCTGTGAGCACCCAGCAAAATCATTTGGTTACATTAGAACGTGAGAATATTCAACTAAAACAGCAGAATTGTGTTTTTTATGAAACATTTTAACTGAGCAGGGCTGTTGGGATAGAGCCCATTAGATTAACAATTATCATATAGCTCAGCAATATACTCCTGCAAAGGCCGTTGTGACATTACACAAGATGTATTGGTGGACCACGTGGCTTGTTTGGCAGAATGGCAGATTGCGCACATTTTGATTGAGAGCATGCATGGACCTGGAAAGGTGGTTGCCAATGTAGGGTGTTCACTATGATGCACTGGACAATGAGTCTGCTTTGGAAATAAACAATTTGTTTTTTGTAGAACAGCTTACTGAAAAAGAATCAGGGAGTGGTGGTGATTGTGCATATGGAAGATGTTCATGATTTTCTGAAGAGCTTCTGGGTGTTCGAGATGCAAATGGTCCTGATAAATCTACCCCATTGATGGTGACAGTAAACAATGCTTTTTTAAAATCATTTTCAATAATGCACAATGCATATAGCTGCCAACATTTCTGACTGCAAAATCTGGACAGTTTAGGCTACACCCCTGATTTGCATAAACCAAGGAACCACAGTGCTCTGTAAGACCGGACACTGGGTAAAACAGGACATACAGTAAACAGAGACATACAAGTAGACAAAATAAATGCAGACATTATTATAAAGGTTAGGGATGGCCCTGCTCATGAGAGAGCTTACATTCTAATTAGAACAAGGCAGCGCTGAACAAAAAGGAGCGAGTGTGGCTCAGAGTAGAGATTGGGATATTTGAGAGGGTGCACTACTGTGAGTAGTATAGGTGGGAACAGGGTAAGTTCTAATAAAGAAATTGGATTTCTTAATGAGTGTTTAAAGATTTGAAGGCTGTGTGAGAGCCTGATCGGGTGTGGTAGGGAATTCCATGAGTGTTTAACAGCACAAGAGAAGTCTTGTAGACCGGAGTGGAAAGTGGTTACTAGAGATGCGTTGAGGTGTAAGTCTGAGCTCGATCTAAGAGGATTTCTTGATGAGATGTTGTTAAGGGGTTTGTAGGTGACAATGAGCAATTTGAAATGGATTCTGGAGGACACAGAAAGCCAGTATAGTGATTTGCAGAATGGTGCGGCAAATGTGGAACAGTGAGAGAGGAGGATAAGTCTTACTGTGGCAATTAAGATGGATTAAAGTGGGGATAGAACGGTAAGGGGAAATGCCAGAAGAGGTTGCAGAAGTCAAGGTATAAGATGATGAGAGAATTGATCAGAGTTTTGCTAACATCTTGAATAAGGGAACAGCATATTCTGGCAATATTTTGAAGGTGGATGTGACAGGACTTGGAGAGAAACTGAACGTGAACAATAAAGCAGAGTGAAAAGTTTTGCATGACAGCAAGGCACCAGGCTTGGGGGACTGATGAAATTGTGGTTTTATTAATGGTGAGTGAGGTTTGAGGTGACACTGGGTGAAGGGAAAATGTGTCAGCTCTGTTTTAAACATGTTGAGATATAGCTAGCATTAGGACATATCTACATGATAATAAGGAGACAGTTGGTTACACAATAAGTACAGTGTACATGGGAGCGGTTAGAAGAGTAAAGGTAGATTTGAGTGTCATCAGTGTAGAGGTGGTACTAGAGGCTGAATGAGCAAATTAGATTCCCAATAGTAGATGTGTACAGTGAGAAAAGCAAAGGGCTGAAAACAGAGCCTTGTGGAACCCCAACAGTTAGTGAGCATAGAGGGAAGGATGTGCCAGAGGTAGCGATACTAAGAGGTAGAGAGACATTCCTTAAGGAAGTGAACCAGGATAGAACTGTGTCACAAAGGCCAATGGAGGGAATTCTGTGTAGGGGAAGAGGTTGATCAACAGTGTTGAATGCAGCAGAAAGGCCAAAGATGACTGGAGAAGTGATCCTTCAACTTTGTTATAAATAGGGCATTGGTCACTTTTGTTAATGCAGATCAATGGAATGTTGGATGAAGAAGCCTGATTGCAGATAGTCAAGATGAGAGTAGAAGACGTGAAGTGACATTGACGGTTATATAAAAATTGCTCAGGTAGTTTGGAAGCAAAAGGGAAGTGAGAAATAGGGACAGTCATTGGAGAGAGAGGCTGGGGCGAGAGATGGTTTCTTTAGGATTGGTTAGGTGAGCATGTGTTTAAAGGAGTATAGAAATGTGTCAGTGGAGAGAGGCAGGTTGAAGAAGTGAACTAGAGGAGAGAGCAGAGAAGATGGGATGGAATAGGGTTGAGGTTGTAGAGTAAGGGTGATAACATGTCTGCAGAGATTTTGACAAACTTGTTTGAGATCCATTTTCATAATGGTTCATACATCTCTAATAAAAACCAGCAATAAGAGCTTTGCCTCCTAATACCTTTATACCCTTATTACCCATTTTATATCTTGTGCAATCTCCTTTCTTCCCACTAATTCCAAAACACTGAAACTTTCTACATCTGCCTTTGCTGTTCCACATGTTTATTATGATTACATGAATTTTCTTGACTTGGCTAAAAATGAATTAAAGGAATCTCGAAACCTCAACTTTTTATAACATGCTCAGTGACCTAGAAAGTGTAAAGAGCGAGGGTGTCGGTGTGTTTTTCTGATTTTCCAGATCCAAGGAGTTAGCCAAGAGAAACATTGTTGTTGAGATTCAGGTTGCAGTTCTCTAGGTGGGTGCACCTTTCCCAGGCTGTTAGCTGCTCCCTGTTTTCTGGTTTCGGCAGACAGAAATCTGTCCCATATGACTTTAACCACATGTATTTGCATTAAGCCCATAAATAATACAAAAGAATAGCAATAGGAAAAGGGAGCAGTGAAAGCGATATGGTCAATTACAGATAACAAAATGCAAAGGTCATAAAATGTACATAAGTCAGGCATTTATTTAATACCCTTTTAGCCCTTTAACAGCCAGAGTCAAATAATGTCTCAATAATGGTAGTGTACAAGGCATCTTATTATTAAATTATTATATTATAAATTAATGGAAATAGTGGGCTTTCTCTATACTGCGCATTGGTCCTCACCCCATAAGATAATAAAAAGGAAACTTCACTTACAGGGTAGCTAAATAAATATTTTATACTTTTAATATAATCTGTCGTGAAGACAGTTTTGAAAAAGTTGTACCTTCATCATCCGTTCTGATCAGCTCCTGCAGCTCTACCTTGGTGGTTGCCATTCAGGAGATTTTATAGCAACTTGACACAGGCTACAGGCCACCCATTCTCTGCCCAATTACTTCTCCACCTCCTGTATTGTGGTGGCTTCATACTGTTACTATGAAATCCCAACACTTGTGTGAGCTGGTGCCCTCAGGGCTCACCTTCGGCCATTTACATTTTTGGTGCAGAGATGTGCCAATCAGTGCTCGCTGCGTCACTGCTTCATGCGCATGTAATGGCTATTATATAACCGTTCAGTGTGGCAGCAGTTTAGTCCAACAGCGGAGCGAGACCTGCATAGAGCTCCGGAGAAGAGTGTGCACCACGGTCAAGACAGAAGCTGGCAGGATCAACAGAGAAGACATCGGATAGAAGAAAGAAGCCGGCAGAGAGAAAATAGAAGACAGAAGATGCTGACAGAGAGTGCAGAGCTCGAGAACTGCAGGATCAAGCAAGAAGACTGCTGAAGTCTCCATCCAGAAGAAGCAACAGGGTGAAGGCAAAAGAGCTATCATGGCTCCCCCCTGCAGCCAGCGAAAGCTGCCAGAGCAAGGTAAGAGCAGCCCTCTTTAAGGCCCATGCCTGCACTCTGCCTTTATAACACTCTGTGCACTTTGGGCACAAGGCTCTTGACATCTTTCGGGCAGTAGGCCTGTGCAATAGTTGGGACATAAGGCCTTGGGCATTTAGGGTTACTGTAGTTCTCCTTTGGGCAAATCTGTTAAAAACAGGATTAGCCTGTGAGCACCAGTTAAATTTCAGGATTAGCCTGTGGCCAAGTAAAGTACATAAATCAGGCACTAGGCCTGTGGAGATCAGATTGGCATTAAGTCTGGTAGCAGTTAAGAGGTATCCTGTCATTGTGAGTCTGTGCCTGATTTGTACCTTTTGTACTACACTCAGGTGGTCATGGTGTGGTGGACACTTTAATGTATTGTATATTTATAGGTATTTGAGGTATTTTTCATTTTAGGATCCACAAGTCAGCCCCCATTAAAGATAGACTTTTGGTATCCTGTCATGAATATCCATAAGTCTTGTGCCCAGGCCCTGACCAAATCAAGTTGTCGGCAATAGGAGTTAAGGGTATCCACTTCTGACCATCACCTCGGACACCACCTTTCTTTCACTAAATTATTGCATTCAGTAGTTTGATGTGGTTTCTCTCCTAGACCGAGCAGTGTGGGGAGCAGTGCTGAGGAGTCTGTATGAATGGTAGTTGGATCTATCGTGGAGGAGGTAGGAACTTTGTGTGCGTCTGTCGTTCCCTACAGGCGTTACACTTGTATGATAACTGCATAGCTACTACAAAACAAGACGCAGGGGCGTCCTTGACCAGTGGGGGGGGACGGCTTTGAACTCCTCTGCATGATGACCATCCTCTCTGTATCCATCTTCTCTATCCCTCTTTTTGATTCTCTCTCCTCTATCTCCTTTCTCTGGTCTCCACTCAACTCCCATAACCTTTTTCTGGTTATCTCAACAAACCACCTGGTTCTCCTTTCTCAGCCTCCCTTGGGTTCTCTCTTCACTATCTCTGGTATTCTCTCATCTGTTCCCATCTCCAGCACTCTTACCTCCTCCTTTATTTCTCGCTTCTCTCTCCTCCTTTCTCTGGTTGCCATTCCCACCCACCCTCTGTGGTTCTCTCTCCTCTCTCTTGCTTTATTTGGTTCTCTTTCATCTCTACCAAACTTTAGTTCACTCTCCCATCCACCACTCTTTAGTTCTCTCTTCTCCCCAAACCCTGCATCTCTCTTCTCTATTGTCCCCTATGATTCTCACTACACTCAAACCTTTTCTGCTCCTCTATCCTCTCTACCTCTTTTTGCATTTCTTTACCCATTCCTCTATCACTGAGCAGCAGACCACTAATTTTCTGATAGGCCTGGCACCGGTTCCTCTCCTCTGGAAAGCAGAGGCACAGATTCTCCTTTAAGTGTTGTGGACATGATAATGCTTAAAGGGGAAGCTGTGGCTCTGCCTATTTGTTTATTACTGTGGGTTAATGACATTAATATAATACCGCCGGGACCCTAGGCTGATGGTGTGGCTATTAAGGGCCATTAAGGGCAATGCCTAGTGTGGTTACATTAATGACACATCCCCAAAAGCTGGCCCTGGTATCTACTAAAAAGGTAAAATATTCAGCAGAAAAAATCCCAATAGCATCGTTCTGTATTTATTTTCAAGCAGAGTGTGATAAGCCTGATCTTTGATTTTTAATAGTGCATACACAGAACCATATATAAAACACACAATTGAACTTGAAAATTAGTTTTTGGTATTTGTTACATATATAAATTGTGCATATGAGCCATCTAGTGTCTCCATAACTGATCAATATGGACTTTCCTCCATATTAATAATGAGAAATGATAGATATCTGTTTCCTCGCTGGGATTTAAAATGTTTCCTGCGTTTTTACTGAACATCTGTGAAGTGTGATCAGCTGTAAATGTGCGATACTATGACCTCTGCTAGTTCTCAAACCAAACCAAGTCTAATAAAAAACATGTGTCTGCCATATGAGCCAAAGCTTTCCTAGCAAATTGTAAAGAGCCCACCAATAAATTTACATCATGTGTCCAAAACAGCAGCTTTGAATAGACCATTGCACAGCTGTCTTGTTAATTTACCTCCTGCACTACAATTGTTGCAGAAACAACTCACCAGTCTATCCCTTGATACAGATTATTGTTTAAATTAGTACATATTGAAGATGTCACTGCTGCGGTAACTTTGCTGTTACAAGGCCTGATTCATGTCCGAACGCCAATTGGCCTTAATTTACGTGTTTAATAAGAGTATCAACATCATCATCATCATCATCATCATCATCATCATTTATTCATGTAGCACCACTAATTCCGCAGCGCTGTACAGAGAACTCACTCACATTAGTCCCTGTCCCATTGGGGCTTACAGTCTAAATTCCCCTAACATACACACACACATACACACAGATGGAGACAGACAGACAGACAGACTAGGGTCAATTTGTTACCAGCCAATTAACCTACCAGTATGTTTTTGGAGTGTGGGAGGAAGCCGGAGCACCCGGAGCAAACCCACGCAAACACGGGGGAAACTTAAAAACTCCTCACAGATAAGGCCACGGTCGGGAATTGAAATCATTGAACCCAGTGCTATGAGGCAGAAGTGCTAAACACTACGCCACCGTGCTACCCCAAATATGCGACTTTTGCATAGTTCCACCCGTAATTCAAATCAAAACTTTAAATTAGATGCATCTGCATTAACACAACCTTACAGTACATGGCTTTTGTGTTTGTTTTCTGGGCATGCGCAGTGTGAAATCACACAGGATGCCCTACTCAAACGGTCGTACCTCCAGACTTGAATCAAGCCCATAGGGTATAATCTTCCAATGGTGAAAATTAGTTGATTCTTTAATTGCTCTCCTTGTTCCAAACATGAATGTTTAAAGAGTGTCCGTAGGCTACATTCAGTGGAGATGACCATGGTAATTAGGCAGTTTACCATGGTTGTCCTGTGACTTTATATGTAAGGGATGGGCTGGAGCGATATTAATCAATCCACTAGACATTAGCAACATTGCTGAGGCTCAGATAAAGATGTAGCTTGAATCAGTGACCTGTAAAGTTGTATTTACAGTTGAGAGCATTCCATTAATCCTGTCACTTATATATGATTCACTGCTCTAAACATTCTGAATGTACTGTATTACAAATATGTGGTTAAGACTGCATTTTATCAAAAGGCTCACCTATTCACAGTAGAGGCATCCATTTTTTGAGGGTGAACCAATGTTAAGCTTATCAAGCACAGTGCTCATGCCTCAGTGATGTCTCAGTAATTCCTGGTGAATGAATAAGTTGAATATTGGGATAATACCTACACAAACAGAAACAAACCTCAAACTCACAACCAATTCTTGTAGTTCTGTCTTATTGGTCATTGTAAGGACTGTTTGACACCTTGACGATTTTTATCCTGCGATAACCAGCTCTTTTTCTTTCATATTTCACTGTCCATCTGCTCGTTGCTCTCTCAATTATTATATAGTGCTCCAAGTTTTTACTCAACTCTGCCTTGCTCCTGGCCTGTCCCATCGCTTTAATATTCTTTATTGCTGCACAATATCCTGCAACTTTTTACTCTATCTTGATTTGTTCTTCCTTTATTATTGTTCAATGCTCCGCATTTTTTCTCCCCGCCCCACGGCTTTTGTTACCTTTTTACCCTCTCTGTTCAGCTGCTTGGGCTGTCTCCACATCTAAAATTTACTTTCCGTCCACCTGGTCTTCTACCTCTCCCTGTTCCCTCTACACTTTCCTTCATCATACCACTTTCATCCTGTCCTACCGTTCCACTCTCTCCTCACTAATACCGTTCAGCCAATTTTTTTCTGCTTACACCACTTTAAGTATCTTATTTCCACCCTGTTGTTCAGCCACAATCGACTCTTTGCCAACTGTCAATATATCTCCTTCTGCCAGGCCTCGCTCACTTTACTCATATTCTCCCTTTCCCACCAATCCATCATCTGTCCCCCCACCTATCTGGGGACAATGTCTATATTATTCTGCATCTTCTTCCCCTCTATCTTCTCCCTTGGGATTATCCCCTTCCACTTTCTCCACTCCCTCTCTCCCAATGCCTGTATGTGCCTGGCAAATCCCTCCTCCTCTTCACTTACATCTTCTCTGCATTCTTTAAACACACAACTATGAACAAAAAAACCTTCTCTTGACCCTGCTTTTATCTCCAACTACTGACCATTGTTTTTCCTATCTCTTCCAAACTACTTGAGCAGCTTCTTTATAGTGGCCTCAAAAGCTTTCTCTCCTCTCACTTCCTCCTTTAACCTATAAATTGGGTTTTCATCCCCATCACTTGACCGAGTCTGCCTCCACTAAAGTCACCAATAATCTTTCCTGCTAAGTCACCTCTCTCTGTTCCTCTGCCTGGATCTCTCTGTCACGTTTACCATACCTTGCCTCCTGCACACCTTTCACACAACTGGACTTTGTGGCTCTATTGTCTCCTGGTTTACTTAAACCACTCCTTCTGTCTCTACAGCTGGTTTTCCCTCCCCTCATCTCCTTTAACCCTTTGTTTTCTTACATAGATTGTTCCATAATCCTTCTTGTTAACAAATTGCAAGGATACAACCCTTTCTCATCATTGATGTTAGCAATACTCTCCTCCACTCCCTCATTATGTCCTATCTATAGTACTGTTAACTTCTCCAGTCTGGCTTCCCGCTTACTTTTCTCTCCCCACTTCAATCCTTCTCAATACGGCAGCAAGACTGCTTTTTCTCTACTGCTTCTACATCCCCACCTCCCTGTTCTGCCAATCTGTACACTGGCTCTCTGGTCCCTAAAGAAGCCAATTCAAACTCATAATCGACAAAACCCTTAGCCCACCCCCTACAGTTCTGATCTCATCTCATTTCACACCCCTCCAGCCCTCTTGTTATTGACTGGTGCTTTACTCCCCTTTGATAACCCAATAATTATCCCTTGTCTAAGACTTATCCAGTGCAACCCCCCCCCATTCACTCATTTACAGTATACACTTTAATGCCCAATCAGAGTCTTCACTAGACTCCAAAGTTTTAAGCTCTCCTTAAAATCCATCGCTTTATCAAAGTGTAACAGTCTCCCAACTGGAGTAAAGAGCTAAGTAATGTACACTAAGTCTAGATAAGCACAAATTCACCCAGTTTTAGAGGGCAGTGAATAGATTTGTCTATGGCAGCAGTAGACAACCTAATATACATCAAGGGCTGCATTAAAGGTTCTCCGACCTTCAAAAGGGCATTATCTTTAATTTAAAGAATGATGAAAAAACAGTCCCATAGCGACCTCAGGACCACCACAAGACTTGTCCTAAAATACCCTAACTGCGCTAAAAATACCTTCACAGCTGGAGCCCACAGAGGAAGGAGTGAGAACAGGTGGTGCAGAGTTTACTTCTTCCTCCTGCTCTGATTGGATGTGCTGCATGACCTCCATGCAATGTGTAGAGTAGGTTATGTGAAACATTAGCCTTCTTGTAACGGACTTACCTGATCCCCGCCGCTCCATCCAGAAGCCGCACTTCCGCATCCAGGACCACGTGACCGCACCCGGAGGCAGTCACATGACCACAACCCAGAGGCGGGGATTTTGAATCCCCTTCAGCATAAAAACCTCACTCTGGCACTCTCTGAGTGTCAGAGCAACACTTACCTGTTCCTGGCTCCTGTTCTTCGTGGATTGCAGTGTCTTCCAGTTTCCAGTGTCTTCCTGTGTGCTGATCTCTGCCTGTTTGACTTCCCTGGCTCTCCTATCCCTGTTTACCGACCCGGCTTGCTGACCATTCTCCTATTCTTGTAACCCGTGTACTGAACCTGGCTTGTTGACTCCGACTTGCCTTCTGATTCTGCCTGACTCCATTCCTGTGTACCGAACCGGCTTGTTTGACTCCGCTACCTCCGCTTCACTCCGCTGTACTACATCTTGGGGCGAACCTGGGGACCGCGACCTGCGACTCCTGGCAGCGAAGCCCACCCCGCCTTGCGGCGGTTCTTGGTGAACACCAGGGAGATTGTTAGACTCCGCACCTCAGGTAAGCCAGCGCTAATCAAGATTAGTAATAGAAGTATCCAGAATCTGTTACAGTTTGCTCTGACCATGGATACCACAGCTAAAGATCTGTTAGAGCATTTAGTAGGAAGGATGGATAAGCAAGAAGCTAACCAAGAGCAACTTTTAAGATTCCTCAATAGTCTATCTACTCGGTTGGATGTTGTCCAGAACACCCTAGTGGCTGGTGGATCACCTGGGCCGGCAGTGGCCCCTGTACCTCAGGCCGCAGCAGCAGCTTCTTCCTCACAGTTACGGTTACCTAACCCACCCAAGTTCGATGGAGACCCCAAGTATTGCAGAGGATTTTTAAATCAATGCTCCATACAATTCGAGCTTCTACCAGGGAACTTCCCTTCCGAAAAAACGAAAGTGGCCTATGTGATTTCGTTATTGTCCGGTCAAGCCTTAGCATGGGCTTCCCCCTTAGGGGAGAGGGACGACCCCATTCTACATAGCTTCAGCGTCTTTTTGTCCACTTTCAAGAAAATATTTGATGAGCCAGGAAGGGTGTCCATTGCCACTTCCGGCTTATTACGTCTCCGCCAGGGAAACCAGTCTGTGGGACAGTATGCGGTCCACTTCAGAACTATGGCCTCTGAACTTTGCTGGAACGATGAGGCCCTAGTAGCTACGTTCTGGCAGGGCCTTTCAGACCGAATCAAAGACGAGCTGGTATCTCAGGAACTCCCTACGTCTTTGGATGATATTATCTCCCTCTGTGTCAAAGTTGATTTGCGTTTCAAGAAACGTAATTCCGAGAAGGAACAGTCTCGGCATAGTATGATTCGCTTGGCCCCCAACTTCCAAACCCCTGTTCTTCCTCCTGAAGAGCCCATGCAACTGGGGAGGACCCGCCTGTTAGCCGAAGAAGGGGAGAGGAGATTTCGGAACAAGTTGTGTTTATATTGTGGAGAGAGCGGCCATCTTCTGAGTTCTTGTTCTAAACGCTCGGGAAACGTCAGGGCCTAACGAGTTCAGGAGCTGTATCGTTGGGCTTCTTTTCTCAGTGTCAGTCAGTTCCCAGTAGTAATGATTGCCTGTCTATTCCCATTTCCCTTCAGTTAGGACAAAAGACTTTCCCGCAGTCGGCTCTTCTTGATTCCGGAGCCGCAGGAAATTTCATCTCTGCCGCAGTAGTTAAACAATTTGCTATTCCTACACAAGCTTTGGAACAACCCATCTCTCTGATGGCCATTGATGGGGGAAGAATTCCTGAGGGGTCCATTCTGTTACGCACTATTCCCCTACTGTTTCAGATAGGAGCGCTTCATCGGGAGAAGATTTCTTTTCTAGTAATTCAGAGATCTACCAACCCAGTCATCCTAGGACTTCCATGGCTTCGTCTCCACTCCCCCACCTTGGACAGAAAATCAGGTCACATATTGTCCTGGGGACAGTCCTGCTTCTCTCACTGCCTACAAAGAGTGGTTCCTCCAAATAGTCCCAGACGTTCCCAAGAATTTCCTGTGACTCTTTTGCCTGAACCATACCAAACCTTCTCTGATGTTTTTTGTCAACAAGAAGCCACTAGACTTCTCCCTTACAGAATCTGGGATTGTGGCATTGATCTGATACCTGGTAAACCCATTCCCAGGGGCCGTGTTTACCCCCTTTCCCTCCCTGAGTCTAAGGCTATGGAGGAGTACGTCCAAGAAAATCTAAAAAGGGGCTTCATCCGCAAGTCTGCCTCCCCAGCTGGGGCTGGCTTCTTCTTCGTAAAAAAAGAAAGATGGGGGTCTCCGCCCTTGCATTGATTACAGAGGCCTGAATGCCATTACCATTAAAAATCGGTATCCACTGCCACTGATTTCCGAATTATTTGACCGGATTAAGGGTGCCACCATCTTTTCTAAACTTGACCTCAGAGGAGCACATAACCTCATACGCATTAAGGAGGGGGATGAATGGAAGATGGCGTTCAACACCCGAGACGGCCACTTTGAATACCTGGTCATGCCCTTCGGGTTATGCAATGCCCCAGCCATCTTTCAGGGCTTTATGAATGAGCTGTTTCAAGACCTCTTGTACCAATACGTAGTCATCTACTTGGACGACATTCTCATCTTTTCTCAAGATCTAGTATCCCATCGCACTCATGTATTGGAGGTCCTCTCTCGTATCCGAGAAAATCATCTATTTTGCAAATTGGAGAAATGCACCTTTGAGCAGAAACAAATTCCCTTCCTGGGATATATTATTTCTGGCACCGGTCTACAGATGGATCCCACGAAATTGAAAGCCATACTTGACTGGCCCCAACCTTCGGGCCTTAAGGCCACTCAACGCTTCCTAGGATTCTCCAGCTATTATCGTCAATTTATCAAAGGGTACTCTTCTCTCGTGGCTCCCATCACAGCATTGACCCGTAAATCTGCTGATGCTGGTATTTGGTCCACTGAGGCTATCCAAGCCTTTATATTATTAAAGTCTCTTTTTTCATCTGCACCCATTCTTCAACAGCCGGATTGTTCACCTCCTTTTGTCCTGGAGGTAGATGCCTCTTCTGTTGGCACAGGAGCCGTACTATCACAGTGAAGCCCTTCTGGAAAACTTCATCCCTGCGGATTCTTTTCCCATCGCTTTTTACCTGCTGAGAGGAATTATGGGATTGGCGACAAAGAGCTCCTGGCCATCAAGTTGGCTCTCTCCGAATGGAGACATCTACTTAAAGGAGCGCAATTTCCTATCACCATATATACCGACATAAGAATTTGCTTTACTTACGCACTGCTCGATGTCTAAACCCTCGAAAAGCAAGGTGGTCCTTATTCTTTTCACGCTTTGATTTCAACATCACTTTTCACTCGGGATCCACGAATACGAAGGCAGACGCCTTATCTCGCTCTTTTGATCCAGCCGACATGGAATCCTCGGAAGATAATAAATTCATTGTAAATCCATGTCAAGTATTGGCAGCTACACCCCTGAAAAAGGGTTGTCCTCCGGGCAAAACATTCATCTTGCCACATCTACGCACCCTGCTCCTTCACTGGACTCATCACTCACTCTTCTCTGGGCACGCCGGCATTCACAAGACCTGGGACTTATTGTCCCGAAGTTACTGGTGGCCTTCCTTGCTGGAAGATGTGAAGAGATTTGTTGCTGCTTGTTCCAAATGTGCTCAACACAAGACCTCTAGGAAGAAGCCTTATGGATGCTTGCTCCCATTACCCATTCCTGATTACCCGTGGTCACAGATCTCCATGGATTTTATCACGGACCTTCCTCCTTCCTCCTCCCTAGTCAATATTTTTATTAAAGAAATATTTCGCCTCCACGGCTGTCCTCAACATATTGTCTCCGATAGGGGATCAAAATTTTGGCGGTCTTTTTGCAATAAATCCGGGATTAAGCTTGACTTCTCTTCCGCATATCATCCCCAGTCCAATGGGGCTACTGAGAGAACCAACCAAGAATTAGAGAAGTTTCTAAGAATATTTATCTCTAGTAACCAAGACAACTGGGTGGACCTTCTCCCTTGGGCCGAGTTCGCCCATAACAACCATTTCCATGAGGCCATCTCTAACTCCCCCTTTTTTGTTCTTTATGGCTGCCATTCTAGGCTACCCACCTTCTCTCAAATCTTCTGAAGTTCCGGTGGTGGACTCTCGGTTTCGTAACTTCTCCGCTATTTGGGAACAGACCAAGATAAATTTAAAGAAAGCAACCACTCGTTCCAAGAAATTCTATGATAAAAGGAGAAGAATGACTCCCAAGTTTTTCAGTCGGTGACAGGGTATGGCTATCCACCCAGAACATTCGTTTACAGGTTCCCAGTAAAAAATTTGCTCCCAAGTTTATTGGCCCATTCGCTATTTCTGAGATTATTAATCCCGTAGCCTTTAGATTGAGTCTGCCTCCCTCTTTACGCATACCCAATGTCTTTCATGTCTCCTTGTTAAAACCGATGGTAACCAACAGATTCTCCACCTCGTCCAGAACTCCTCCTCCTGTTGTGGATCAGGATCAAGTCGAATACGAGATTAAAACTATCCTAGATTCTCGTAAAGTTCAAGGTGCCATACAGTTCTTGGTGGATTGGAAGGGTTACAGCCCTGAGGAGCGCTCATGGGTAAGAGCCATTGATCTGCATGCTCCCCGTCTACTTAAATCCTTCCATAAAAAATTGCCTTTGAAACCCTATTAGGTGTTCCGAGTCCACTTTTATGGTAGGGGGTACTGTAACGGATTTACCTGATCCCCGCCGCTCCGTCCAGAAGCCGCACTTCCGCATCCAGGACCACGTGACCGCACCCGGAGGCGGTCACATGACCACAACCCAGAGGCGGGGATTTTGAATCCCCTTCAGCATAAAAACCTCACTCTGACACTCGCTGAGTGTCAGAGCAACACTTACCTGTTCCTGGCTCCTGTTCTTCGTGGATTGCAGTGTCTTCCAGTTTCCAGTGTCTTCCTGTGTGCTGATCTCTGCCTGTTTGACTTCCCTGGCTCTCCTATCCCTGTGTACCGACCCGGCTTGCTGACCATTCTCCTATTTTTGTAACCCGTGTACCGAACCTGGCTTGTTGACTCCGAGTTGCCTTCTGATTCTGCCTGACTCCATTCCTGTGTACCGAACCGGCTTGTTTGACTCCGCTACCTCCGCTTCACTCCGCTGTACTACATCTTGGGGCGAACCTGGGGACCGCGACCTGCGACTCCTGGCAGCGAAGCCCACCCCGCCTTGCGGCGGTTCTTGGTGAACACCGGGGAGATCGTTAGACTCCGCACCTCAGGTAAGCCAGCGCTAATCAAGATTAGTAATAGAAGTATCCAGAATCTGTTACACTTCTGCTCCCATCCTGTCTTAATTCTGCTCCTATCCTGTCTTAATATCTGCTTAATAGCAAAGCAGAGAACAAGTCAGAGCGAGGCTCAGATGCAGTGTTAGCTCACCTGTTGCCCATCACTGGTCTACAAAAACACTTTCTGAGGTAAAGAGTTGGAAGAATCGGGGCTATTCCTGGATGATTGCAGTTTTCTTTAACAGACGTATCTTCAGTTCCGCTCCATGTTGATCAATTGTTGCGTTAGGATATGTCCTAGATCAACTTTAAATTTCAGTGTAAAAATAAAGCTATCGTATTTGTGTGCTACATGAAAAAACGGCCAGTATTTAACTTATGTGCAAAATAATAAACTAATTTGCACTCCTTGCATTGTAACATGGTTTGTCCAGGAAAATATTTACTCCTTTTCTTGTCTTACTTTACTTGAGGAATCAGGCCTATATGTGAAAGCATAAGACAACCAGAATTATTTGCAAAAGCAAATTTGTCTTTTGCACCTCCCATGATTGAAAATACAGAATATAAAGAGAAATTGATTGGCAAAAGAATCATTACATTAATTAAACACCATCAAATCCAGAAAACTGTGTATAATTGCAATCACATTATCTGGTTATAAAATAATCGTCTGGGTATGTACATTTTGGCCTGTTCTCCACCACAAATTAACTGCTCGGCCACAGATAGAAGCACTGCTCTGCTACAAGTTTCAATGACACTAAAGGTGCTTTGGCCAGAGTAAGATGTAATTGTCCTCAAGATTTTCCTAAAAAATTGTAGCAGAGACGTGCTAATACCAGTGGTGGAACAGTTAATTCTGGTGCAACGGCGAGGAGCAGCCCATAGTCTTTACAGACAATTGTTATTTGACCAGATAATATATCTGTGATCATATATACTGTACAGTGTTCCCTCTAAGCTGTGCAATCTGGACATGATAGAGTTAAACCTGTATCTTGCTAGGAAACATCCTGCAGATTGTGAATGCAAACCTTTTGGGTGGAGCCCTCATTAGAGTGACCTTTCAAATCTTTCCTTTCCTGATTGCTCAGCTTAGAGGGAATACTGTGTCCATGGTCAGTAATTTCTAAATTAATTGTGCTCTCTCTCTTTCTTTATCTCTCTCTCTCTCTCTCTCTCTCTCTCTCTCTCTCTCTCTCTCTCTCTTGTGTCAGTTTTTCGAATGAGTAAAAGTCTTAAATTCGGTGAAAACTGGAGTTTTTCGCTGGATTTAGAGCTGCTCCCTATTTCTCCCCCCATGCATCATAGATTTCACTGACTGTCACCAGCTATTGGCAGGTCTGTCCAGTAAATCTCACCCATGAAAGGCACGTGGAAGCCTATGTAACAAAGACAGTGGCAGTACAAGTATTGGATGGCGATAACAGGGAGTTACAAGCGGAAATAATTTTTTATTTTTCAACTTTTTTGTATCTTTGTTGTTGTTGTTGAATCCGGCTCACACATGTGCAGAAGCACTTTACACTGGCCTTACGAGTGGTAAGAATCTAATCACTGCCAGCTAGTATCACCGTGGAGTTGTTGATCATCTGCACAAGCAACCTTTAAATGATAAACCGGATGAAAGAAGATTTTATTGCAGAGATAGAAAATCTTCTTTTACAGTGGATGTTGATAAATAGACCCCGCTGACTCCCTCTTCCTTCCGCTATTTACCCCTGTTTAAATAAAAATACATGTTAGTGTCTTATTTTTCCATTAAAGCAATATATAATGAGAAACACTTTCCTAGTTAATATAGAATAAGTTACAACTGGCTTTTATTACAAATAAACGGAGTATAAAAGAGAAAACCCATCTGGTATATAAGCATTTATTAAAGTATGAAATGATTAAAATTCCACAAAACTGAGACAATCTGAAATATGTTATATACATCATGAATGCTTGGAACTAATTATGGGGGCGCAGAATTTCGTTAAGCATGAAAAGAAATGTAACACACCCAGCTAGATTCTGTAAATTCTATACCCTACAGACAAATATCACGCAAGCTCCAGACAGTCACAGTGGATTGAACGTCTGATATTCTAAACCTTAGACATTGCAGATTGGTACCAGTCGTGGGATGCCTGTCTAAATTACACATTGTTTGTATAGAAACAGAAGAAAAGCAACATAACTAAAGCATAATATATGGAATATGTTTGGAATATCATATGTTAAACATAGCTAGAAAAGATTACTTACCCAAGGTTTGACATTCATGAAAACTGGTGGTTGTTCTCCAAACGTTTTACCAACCTCTGCACAGCTCGTTCCCACTGCAGTATGTCATGGGTGAGGTGGACAACATGCTACATGTCTGAAAAAAGATGGGGTAGGCAGGAGTGAGAAGATTGCAGTACACATCGCTGAATTCTCCTCACCGCTCCTGTAGAGTCGATCTTTCTTCAGAGAGGTGGAGTATGACCATGGACAACGCACTGCCAATGGGAGCGAGCTGAGCAATGACAGTGTTTGGGATAGAAATAGGTTTAGGACTTAAACAGCTAAGCTGTGTAATAGTAATAAATAAAGCAGCTGCATTACATAAACTACTATGCTACTCAGACACTGAGCATACTCTAACAAAGCAAATGTGTCATGGCCAGACCCTCTGTTGCGACTCAATAGCACATCTGGGTGCATGCTATAGTCTCCAGGTGGTTTCCTGATCTGCTCCATCGCACAAAGGCATTGCAAGTGACAAGGACAGAGTCACGCCCCCTCCCAATATGGGGAAGTTGAAGGAACTCCCAGACAAAGATGGTGGTGGCTGGAGATAGCCGACTACGACATGCTGCATGCTCAGGATCAGAGAAAGAACTTGCAAGACAGACTAAGAACTTCATGCACCTGTCCATACACCTGGGAGAGACGGACCCGTGTTTTAGAGAGGTCTCTTCTATGTCCACAATTCCACCCTATATCCTAGTAAGAGGGACTAATATGTCAGTGCACATAAATGCCTTGTGCACTATTGACAACAGCACAATAAATTCACTTATCAGGTTAAAAACTGATGACACCACTGAGAATGTGGCACAATAGGGTTACCTCCCTCATGTGTATACACTATGATCCTCATTCCTCAATAATGTCATGAGTTCCTAGTGAATTCATAGGCTGAATATTTGTTTATACTACATATGACTGCCTCCACAATATGTAGGCAATGGATATACTGCAATTTAAGCAGTGCCTGCCTTTATTGTGGTTGCACTCTTATGACAACCTGTAGGGATTCAATTACGGTTTGCTAATTGGACAAGATAAAAAAGCAGTGGCATGGGCTATAAGTAATATAGTGATATGGCTTTGAGGATATATACTTGGGACTAGGTTACAAAAACAATAAAAAAAAACACTAAAGGAATAACCGTACTGAGATGTAAGTATAATAGCTGCAGTCTTTATTAAGCCGGAAGAGCCAATATGAATGAGGCTTGGCAAGTAAGCCTGGAACACTGGGTCACGGCCTCTCTGCAGAAAACGTCAAATGCCGCAGTCAATGCCAAATTGTGACCAAGCAGGAAAGAGACATTTAGGTCAGGTGTAACAACACCAGCCCAAGCTTACCTCTAAAACCTGAATGTTACACTCCAAAGAGGCCATGAAGTAACTGTCCATATACCACCTAAGCAAGGACAGAATATGAAACAAGTGGTGTGGAGTCAATATTGGGCTCTGTGATTTTATTTTATTTTTGTAACAATGACCTTGTAGATGGCCTAGAATTTAATGTATCCATATTTTCTGGTAATACTAAACTTGTGATCTACCCTTTCCTAAGTTATTGTTGTTCCTAGCATAAGGCATTTCCCTATTTAATAAAATAATTGGAAACAGGGCAAAGGAAAATGAAAATGTACCTGTGGTAATGAGTTAAAACACAAAAAAGTTTTTTTTTTTTATTTATAAGCATTTTAATTTAGAAAAACACTTACGTTATTTAATATTTTGGCTAGGTCACAGTAACAATGTTTTGTTTCAGAATATTGTGATTTTCCACAGTTACAGTCCAGAGGACAACCAGTTCTAAACCCTCTGCCAGAATTACATTTGCACCATTAAAAAGTTCATTATTGCTGAGATAATATTTACAAGGATAACTATTGTACCCCATGATGGTACATAATGAGCACCATATGTTACCTTGTGTTTGTAAATTGAAGGAGATTTCATGTTGTGAAAAGTTTTAAAGGGGTTCTCCTCCTAAAACTGTATATTTCTCATTTTGTCTCTTAAAGGATTTAAAGGACTTTTCCAGTTTAAAATATATCATCATCATCATCACCATTTATTTATATAGCGCCACTAATTCCACAGTGCTGTACAGAGAACTCATTCACATCAGTCCCTGCCAAATTGGGGCTTACAATCTAAATTCTCTAACACAGACAGACAGAGACAGACAGACAGACCAGGGTCAATTTTGTTAGCAGTCAATTAACTTACTAGTATGTTTTTGGAGTGTGGGAAGAAACTCGAGCACCCGGAGGAAACCCATGCAAACACGGAAAGAACATACAAACTCTTCACAGATAAGGCAATAGTCGGGAATTGAACTCATGACCCCAGTGCTGTAAGGCAGAAGTGCTAACCACTAAGCCACCGTGTTGCCCGAAGTATATGTTAAATTGGCATCTTTAATTATAGCCACTGTGCCGGATCTCTCCTCCTTTAGAGAGACCTAAAGTTCACTGAAGATAAAGAACACACAGGGGTCTATGGATAAGTGTCAGGATCCCGCTCAGTAAAACAAATGGTTGTGGTCTCGTGGAATTGACCCCACCAAAGTGGGAAAGGGTGGAATCTTAAAACTGGAAAACCCCTATGAGGTTTATTTAATCTTCTTAGCACTTCCCCTCCAATCTCTCATCTCTTCCAAGCCCAGAGCCTCTCTTGCAGTTCGATACATTTACACCACCCAAAGAGTGTTGCATATATTTTATGAAATAGGTGGTACTACGGTGGTAGGAGGTTGCAATTTGGTATGACATATATACTTTTGCACCGTGAACCCCTTCGCCTCTCTATAAACCTAGGATCAAATCTAGTTATTGGCATCGCCTTCTGAGAATAGGTGTACACCTTAAAAACCTGCCAAGCCAAGGGGCCTGAGTCATTAAGGAAAGTAAGGCAAGAAAAGGAGTAAATGTTCTCTGGGACAAACCATGTTACAATGCAAGGGGTGCAAATTAGTTTAGAAGTTAAACACTGGTTGTTTGTTCATCTAACACACAAATACTTGATAGCTTTATGTTTACACTGAAATTTAAAGTTGATCTAGGACATGTCCTACCCCAACTTTAAATCTGTCCCCACATTTTCAATTTACATCCCCCTCCAATGCAACATGGTTTTGCCCAGGTGCAAAATTACTCCTTTTTTATGCTTTACTCTTCTTGATAACTCAGGCCCAAGATGTTTTGCTGGGCGCATCATAAATTAAATCCAGTTTCTGTACCATGTTCTAGAAAGTAACTTTCTAATTTCCCATCAAAGCAATAATTGAGACTCTTTGGACAAACTATCAATATTTGCACGAGAAGAGAATCTCACTGAAATTGGTGTATTTGGGAATGTCCTGTGGAGAAGGTGAACATTTTTACATGGGTAAATCTTTGTATATCATCTTTCGTGCTGTTCTCATCCCACAGAAGTCTAAACATGGGAGGAACAAAGGGAGACTCTACCATGAGCTAAAGTCACAGATTCCCCCCATGAGGATGTTACGTGTTTACATGTGGTCATCTAACCGCAAGTGATATTTTCTCAGGATATGCAAAAACCCTCAATTGTATAATCAGACAGAGTAAAATGAGTTGTGACTCCAGAAACATATAACCTCTTCCAGCATTTGTTACATTGAGAGAAACAACATCGTGTTTGACATTCCCATAAGAAATACTCAATAGGCTTCATTTAGAGTTGCGTGCAAGTGCATTTACGTGATGGAAAGACGCCTCTAGGTGTAAAATTGCACTTTACATGCACATAACTTGCGTCCGTATTTAGAGCTGCATGCATCTTGCACTTGCAGTTCCTTGCATTTGGAGGTGGATGAGGGGAGTTAACCGTGCCGTACATTAAGGGCAAGTTAACCATGTGTCTTATTTAGTGTTACATGTATCTTTTTTTATTTTAGTTACAAGACATACATTTTGCGCTAAGGGAATGCAAGTTTTGGAGTTGATGATAATGTTTGTCTCATTCTCCTCTGGATGCTGCACACTAGATTTAAGGCTGTATGTATCTCATGATAATTGCGTGCAACTTAAAATGCAAATGTGGTAACGCAAGTGTGCAGATTCATCTTTGCTCGTATTTATGCTCAACTCTAAATCAAGCCGAATGTAATTAGAGATTTTTGGTCCAAGCTCAAATTATGCTAGACTTGCCCACATCAAAAGACATAAAGCGCTCGTGTTATATGGATATAGCAGATTTGCAAGTGGTTAAGAATAATCTCAGGAATGGAATTTTATTCTATGCACTTGAAATCAGCAATCGAAGTGGAAATTTAAAAGTGGCGCTATGGAAAATGGGAATGTTAGCGAATGGAAATTGATAGTTTTTCAATCAAAGCAGAAGGAAAAGTTGCGGTATGGCATACCACCTTATACCAGCCCACTTCAACCACTGCTTAAGATGAAAAATCAACAATAGATCATTATATCATGAAATAAAACTGAATAGTTATTGCCACGGAGGTCCTTAAAGAAATTGCCTGCTTTTGGGCAAGTCCTTCTCATTCAACAGTGTCCACCACCCATTTGTTATATTATATATTCGTACCTCTGCCCCTGTCAATACTGTTTTCCTCCATAATTTCCAGGAGGAGATGCTCCAGCTTAGATTGGATTCAGATCTGGGATGTAGTCGAAATGTCATCATTCAAAATGTCTACATTCAAAATGTCTACACCGTAGTGTTGACAGTCATAATGTCTACATGTTCATAATGTCTACACAGTTAAAATGTTGTCATTTAAAATGTCTATATGGCTCTTTCCATCGACATTTTGAATGTCTACAATACAACCCTGTAGAAAATTTACTTGGCGACATTTGGAATGTAAACATTTCATACACAACCCGAAGATCTTAAATACAGTACATACTTTTGTCAATGCCTGATTGGAACTAAAATGCAGCACTAACATACAAGAGACACCATCCCATATCCCTGTGCATGTCCAAAATCAGACTAATAATATTACATAGAACCAGTATTCATTGGGAACCTTTCTATTGGTGCCACCATGACCCAATTGTCCGATACAAGTCGCCTTCAGACCATGCAGGGGCTGGAACTAGTGACTGCTTTATTAATAGTAGGTGTAGAAGGCTGATCGAGGGGGAGTAGATGTTTAAAATATATGGGTATCCGACCAGTGCACGCTACTGTACATTGTCCTTTCTGGCAAATGTCAGATTCCTAGTCAAGGTTTTACCTTGTTATTGGCAGGTATTAAATACCCATGCAGATGGCCAAGAGTAAAGAGATTTTCCTGAAAATGGCTGCTATAAACAGAAAAACAGATAATGGTAGGGGCTGATTGAAGCACCACTCGCTTGCTAATGGGGAGCATTGTCCAAAAGAGGTTATCCAAACTAAAATTTTTGCACACCCTTCGCATAATAAACTATACATTGTATTTGGAATGGAAAATGTATACAGTGATTTAGCGCAACTTTCGACTGTAGCAGTAGCAGAAAATATTGGAATCTAATGCAAATTGAAGATTTAGCTGTTTTGCTGCAAGACTCTGAAACATGGTCGATATATTGTATGAACTATTTGCTATATCTGGAAACTGCAGAGTTAAAGTCATAGTTATCATGTTTGTTTCATACAAGTACTGATGCAGGATGAGGTCAACCAGGAATATGAGAAGCATTGACCAAAAAAATATGAACCATATAATCTTTTTTTTTCAATTACACCACTGGGTTAAACACTGTCATGTAATAAGGTAATAGGAAGTTTTGAAGTAAATGAGAATGTTCTCTGTGCTGTGTATTCAGAGGAACATTTATGTATGAGCGAAGTGTCTGGCAACGGAGACATTACCTCACAGCCATCTACAAACAGACTATTTATCCGAGACAATAAACATAATCATATATTACACTATACAAGTCATGGAGACGGATGTTGTTTGTACGTTTTATGTTCTAGCAAGTTATCCACTAAGTTGCATGAAGGATGATGACATTTATAGGGAAGGGTTGGGACAGATTGTCTCTAGTCCATACTATCTCCTCCAATTATTCACCTAGCAACTGAAAGCGTTGTGATGAAGATGGATGGAGAAGGGATGAAGAGTTTGCGGAGAGAGCATTTAAAGGGAGAGTGTTAGTCTTATAACAGGTATGAGGAGTATAGAGTACAACTTTGGCACTTAGCTCTCCGCTTTAGTCATTGCAGACTGTATTATTTGTGACCTTGAGTCACTATTTTTATTCCTTTTGCCGGTCAGTGTTAGAATATATATATATATATATATATATATATATATATATATATATATATATATATATATATATATATGGTTTGGCTGTAGTTAGGAGAGGCCATGGAAGTGATGCATGCTCTGCTAACCTAGGTGACTGGGCAATCACAAGGACCCAGCTATCCGTGGACAAGTAACGTGCTGGTCAGAATAGTGATAGAGTATTGCAACACTGGTATCATAGCCCCAGTAAGAGCAGAATAGGATTACACCTTTATGATATTACCCATTACTACTTTACCATCTCAATGTATTCATCATCATCATCATCATCATCATCATCATCTTCATCAGTGATTTATATAGCACCACTAATTCTGCAGCGCTGTACAAAGCACTCACTCACATCAGTCCCTGCCCCATTGGAGCTTACAGTCTAAATTCCCTAACATACACTCAAATAGACTAAGGGCAATTTTGATAGCAGCCAATTAACCTACGAGTATGTTTTTGGAGTGTGGGAGGAAATAGGAGCACCCAGAGGAAACACAGGGAGAACATACAAACCCCACACAGATAAGGCCATGGTCGGGAATCGAACTCTTGACCCCAGTGCTGTGAGGCAGAAGTGCTAACCACTTAGCTATTTTACGTACATTAGCTAGGGAAAACCTGACATAAAAATATATGTTTACATCAGTTTGCCTGTAGTTATTTTGAAATTTTCAGTGCAATCCCAGAAAATCACACTGATATGTATCTTTGTAATTGCCCAAGTACAGGCATCCCAAATGTGCCCTTTTAATAAAGGTCTTAGTGTGTTAACAGCTCCCTTGTACAATTTTCTAATAGCATTCTATTTCTTCCAGAAAATTGTTGACTTTAAAAATATATTTGGTGTCCACATATCCTTTGGTTTGCAGTACAATAAAACACAACAATCAGAAAATTGTAAAAGGCGCAGCTTATACTGCACAGGGATAGATGGGATACAATTATCAGCACATTTTAGAAGTAGTTATATATCTTAGTTCATGAAGGTGCTGAACTTGCCGGTGGTGAGTAGAGTAAATGACTCATTCTCCTGTTTTGTGGCCATGTGTGTACTGCAATGAGCATGGTGAAAAGAAAGCCAGAGAGTTGTCTGAGGAAGTCAGACAGAAGATTGTAGCCAAACATGGACAATCTCAAGGCTAAAAATCAGTCACTAGAGAACTTGATGTTCCTCCTTCCGCCGTATATGATGTTATGATAAGTTTAAGGTCTATGGAACAGTAGTGACTCTCCCTGAAAAGAGAAAACTTGATGGAAGATTGCAGCACAGGATGGTTTCAATGGTGGCAAAAGGACCTCCTTCAACTGAAAACAGTTTCAAGCTAACCTTCAGACACAAGGTACAAAAGTTACAAGTCACAGCATCTGTTGCCAACTCAACGAACGGGGTTATATTGTAGGAGGCCCATTATGGAAGGAGGCCTATCTCTCTCTGCTGAGAGAGACATAACAAAGCCAGATTGGAGCTTGGCAAAACAAAATTCCTTCTGAAGCCAAATTCCTTCTGAAGCATGAAGCAACACACTTCAAAAAGCACGTTATGGTGAAACTAGCTTGAAGCTAGACATCTAAATCCCATAGAATACCTGTCAGATGATAAGATCTTTAATGAGGGTTGCAGAAACTGCTTCTTTTTATTTTCAATTCGGCTTATACACACTTTCTCATCACTGTGGTTGGTAACACCGGTGGTCTCAGTGAGACCAAACACTCTGCTGTTCTTCATTCTTCCTTGTGGGATATAAAGCTCTTGATAATCAACATACCGTTGGGAATGGACTGAACATTATCATCATCATCATCACCATTTATTTATATAGCGCCACTGATTCTGCAGCGCTGTACAGAGAACTCATTGACATCAGTCCCTGCCCCATTGGAGCTTACAGTCTAAATTCCCTAACATACACACACAGACACAGACAGAGAGAGACTAAGGTCAATTTTGATAGCAACCAATTAATCTTCCAGTATGTTTTTGGAGTGTGGGAGGAAACCGGAGCACCCAGAGTAAACCCACGCAAACACGGGGAGAACTTACAAACTCCACAAACTCGAGAATTGAACTCATGACCCCAGCGCTGTGAGGCAGAACTGCTAACCACTTAGCCACCGTGCTGCCCCATTATGATCTGCTGTGCAGCTCTTCAGGTGGTAAGCAGAACCTCCCCAAGAATTATCTTCACACCGAGAACATATGGATGACTGACTTTATTTACCGTCTTAATCGGTGACTAATTTGCAACCACAGTCTGTGCTACAACCTGTATACTATATACCTGTATTTTCAAACAACAACATCTTCATAATCAAGCTTCATGTCTACATGGGACTGTTCTCCTTACATCATGTTTCCACATTGTTGATGTAGATGTTGGCGGCTTCTTTTTATTTGTTTATATTCTAGTAGCTGTGTCTGTATTATTGCAGTTCTTTGAATGAAGCTTATGTTAATATATTTGACATCTGTTTAAAATGTTGTTTGAAATCACACATCAATTAAATAAATAATATATTTTTTTCTATAATTGGCATTGCAGAATGCGAGTTATATGTTTTTGGATATTAATTGACTTTTTTTTTTAATGGATTATAGAGTTTAGTGTTGCGCTTCCTTCTTTCATCTTCTTTTTTATTGTTTCATATTGGAGGGGAAGGCTCCCTTACAGGGGGCAGCATATTTATCTCATTTTTACTATTTATGATTCCACTCCCGTTTCATGCTTGATACACCCCTATCATACAAAATACAGACATATGGAGGATGAGAGGTTTGGCTAAAGGGACTGTAACATGCAAAAATCAACTATTGGAATGTGTGGGCCAATTCATTTTATTTTGTTTGCCTTTGCAAGACCATGGAATCTGAGTTTGGGCAGAATTGATGCCAGGTATTTTTTTGCCCAGACTTTGCATTTACAATTGTATAGAAGTTATATATAGCGTACTGACATATGGCATTGTTGGCTGAAAGTGAGAACAGGATTTGGAGCCAATGCTCCTTTACTGCATCCAACTTAGGTCACTTTTATTGTGTAGATTCCACCAGTAAACACAGCTCTGAACATTTATTTCTTTATTAAGCAAACTTATTTATTTTTTTGTGAATAAATTTGAGAGTACATGTAGATAACAAACTGAAACCTACAGCAATGAACATGGTACATTCTGTGTGCAATCCAGTTGCACATTTACATAGAGAATAAAACTGAATTGATAATTTATTAAAATCTACCCGTCACATTATAGGCATACAATGTTTCTGTGAACGTGATATATTTATTATTAAATAATTTATGCCATATTATGAATTAAAAATTATTTAATCAAAGAAAATATATATATATATTTTAATGAGACTAATCTGTTGTCGCTATCCTGAATAGAGATAACAGCATAGGTAATGTGGCTGTACAAGTATCGCTGTGATATTTGTTAAATAGACTTCCCCATACAAAAGCAAGGTCATCACCGGCAAATCATACTGCCGATGGGTGTTAGCACTAGCTGTAACCCTTTTGTGTATTGAGCAAAACAAAAAACATAAGAACACGCGTTTCGCTGGCAAAAAGGTCTTTTCACCCATTGATAAATCAGGCTCTACGTTAACAGGCTTACAGAATTAGAATAACATCCAATATATGGAATTAGATGAACGGTTGATACATTTTGGAAAAAAGGGATATTTTCATGGGTTCAACTTCCAGAAGATGAACTTTAAAACCTGGGAATGGGCCTGTAAATTAGGGACAGTTGACAATGATGTATTAGGAAGGCTTCTATGGCAGATGTAGCCAAAATTTAAATCAAGTCAACGTTTGCAAATTTTTTCAGGTGTACATTGTCCTTCAGAAGCATCATGTGATTTCTGTCTTTTTCATTGATATTGTGTACCATTAATGCAGTAACGGGTAGACTGTAATAAATACTCAACGCAATCTAATATATTATATTCTAACAAACATATAAGCAAAACATTGCAAGGAGAAAATGCAGGTCTGTTATTGCAGTTTGTGCGCTGAGATGAAAACGTGTTTCCATAGTAGTTAAAGTTTTCCGTGCCTTGACAGAATTAAGTTTTCACACAGTTTTAGGATATAATAGCATAAGGCAGAAGCAAAGATAGCTAATTTTAGCCACTTTGGGAGTATATACATAACATACAGTGTGCAATATCACAAAGGAGAACTGCAGCTATAAAGTGTGTGCTTAACATGAAATGGTCTTACCATTTGTTGTAGCTTAAAGAGATACAATTAAAACATTAATTCAATTAGTAAAAATAATACACTCACTCTTTGGTCCCCTGGAGCTGCAATTTAAAATTTGGTGCTTCACTTAAAAAATTGCTGTTAATTCATATGGAAAATTAACCCCTAACACCTCTTATATCTTTCTTCCCCTGCCATAGTTTCCAATTAGGGGTGCCAGACAATTTAGGTCACAGTCACAATAAAACCGAACGATCTCTGATACACTCAAACCACGTTACTGTCTCCTACAAGATCAACAATCTCATCTCCTGCTGCTGTGACCATTCCAAAGAACGGATTGGCTGTAGGTTCTCCTATCTCCGCCCACAATGATAAAGAATCAATATGACAGCCTCCAATTTTCCTTTTCAGAAGGTTCGATAAATCTACCCCTAATATTGTTAATGTTTGCTGTTTTACTAAATGTCCCTAAAGTTGGGATCTCTGTCCCTCAGCCTGAGGACGTCAATTGCAATGCGCGCTTGATGCTCTCTTCGTAACGCCTTGGCTTTGCACAGGTGCATCTAGAATTGTTTTTCCAGTGCACATCAAGGAGCAGCTTACTCTACACTTTAGGGAAATGCTATTGCAACCCTAAAGTGCACCGAGTACAGTTACTGTCATCACCAGGGGAGGGCTGGCAAATTTTAGCCCAGGGGGAAAGACTCGATTCAGCAGCCAATTAGGAACATTTTTAAGGAAGAAGAAATGCAGGTGGCCCAGGGACCCAGCCGAAGGTAGCCCACTATGGAACCAGCCTGGGGGCAGATGCCTCCCTGCCCTCCAGTCCAGCCTGCCCGTCACCTTTTTCAATTTTTATGTTTTTGTACTATTTTTATCCTCAAATATCCCGAAGCTCTGACCGATTGCAGAGTGGATGGAGTTGTTCACCCCTCCACACCACAAGGAATGCCCCTAAACCAACCCTTTATCTCGTTTCAATAATCTTGCTCTCCTTTATTTACTGCTCTGCAAAATGTGGCTGCTCCTCTGCAAATGCCATCTTGCTCCATAAGCCCATATATCATCAAGCAGTAATACAGGAGCACTTGGAGACACCGAGATTAATGACAGGTGCAGAGGTCTTTTCATGATCTTTGTCATGCAAAGCACAATATGGCGGCATTATTACTAACTAGCAGATAGTGTGAGACAAAGGATCATTAGCGAACATGCAAAAAATAAGACGTGCAATGCCTTAATCTTTACAAGCCTATGTACCTATTTGTCTCCCTAGTGAAACTATGCGTGCTGATTGATTAGAGAAAATCCTGATCTCCGAAGAAAACACCTGTTTAGTTAGGCTCCTCCCTATTTATCAAAGGCTTCCGTTGTGTTCCCGCATGTGCAGATTCACCAACACTTCCAGCCCTATCACCACTTTTTAATAAATCAATACACCCCCTAGTTACAAATATCACTTCATATCCAGACTACTAGCACTTACTCTGAATTTATTATTTCAATTTTTCCTTTTTTTCTTTTAAAATACAGCTCAGCTTATCTTCTGTTATCTCTTAACTTAATTGTCAGTGTGAGAGAGATCAGGTCTGCCTTTATTACATAGGTACTTGTGAGACTATAAATGCGATTCTCTGCATCAACTATGTCTGGATGGAGAAGTTAAGGATAACTGCTGTTGCCAACACATCCTGAGTAGCAGTAAAAATCCTGCCAAGCTGTTGGAGTAAATCTGCTAATCACTGGCCGTTCACCCCGTCAATGTGTCGTCACCACAATGTAAATTTAAATATCTTGTCCTGAAATCTAAAATGTTGTTTTTGCACGTGGGACACACCAGTCCCCTCATCTCCGACAATCAGAATAAGATTATTTGTACACCCCACACATGCGCCATCTTGACCTGCAGATGTATGTAAAAATCAGTGCATTGGGTTACAAACTATCATATGAGCTTTGCTGGACCCGTAAAGGATCCGTAAAGAGTACTAACATATCATGGTCCTTACCTAAAATAATTCCCAAACAAACAAGAGGAAAGTGCATGTCTCATACAGTTCTTCGGTTCTTAGCGTACAAAATCAGGCAAGCATTTTTTATGAAATACATCTAGCAGATTATTACTGGGATTATCACTGTGGCTGTGCTCCCATACAACGGGGGGCCATATAACCAAGGCTTAGATGACCTGACACTTCTCAGCTGCTCCGAAACCACATGGCTGGCAGTTGCCTACCTCTGACATAAGCTATCCTGGATGTGACAGTAAGGGTTCTCATGCTAGGTGCCCATGTGTTGTGGCTCTATTCCAACAGACTGTACACAAAGTGGAAACAGAGTTCAGAAAGAGATCATTGATCCTTAGGTTATTTCGTCAGACATTTTGCTAACAATACCACCCACAGAAAATGAACCATGTGTGGGTTATGATGCATAGTTTGTGTATATTTGTCAAATTCAGTGCCATAATAATACACCACGGACACACACATATGTCCATAACTAACTGGGTGACCCTTAACTTGCTGCTTGCATGTGTCTGAAGTCCTAACTATCCAGCTATGTATATGGGATAAAAGCATATTGCTGATGAATGCAATGTACCTTTTTAGCAATTGTTACTATTTAAAAACAGTATAGTGACATAGTGTTCTGTTGAAACGTTACAGTAATTAATACTATATAAACACAAACAGTAATGAGAGGTGACTTGTGTAAATTTGGTTTGCAACTTATATCAATAAATATGGACATAAGCGGGGCACGATTCTTATTCATCTTGTTACTGAATGCATATTAGTAAATGGAATATTTAGCATACATGGATATGCTTTCTATATACATATTGTAACCATTTCTTTCCAGCCGTGGTCCATGCTTAGTAAGTTCAGTACTTGGCTGCATTGCTTTAATGATGACAGTTCTTGGGACAAAAACTCTTTATTTCTATCGAAAATAGAGGGGATTAAATACCTCCAAACAGTGGAAGACCCCTTTCCATATGCACATTTCATGTCTTCATCCAATTTACCTCCAAATGAACTTTAGAAACTGAGGACTTTCCAGTTTTTAGATATAAAGAGAATTGAGCAGGAGATCAGCAGACGGATGAACTCGGAATTGTCGTTTACAGTGTACTGACATCATCCCATCTGCTTCATAGTATTAATACTGTCATGTATTGCCTCTCGTTTTATCTTCTTTACTAAATAAACAATTTTTTTAGTGAAAAGTCCTAAAATATTTCCTTGATGAAGAATATATAGAATGGTACGTAGAAAAATGAACACCAACACAATACAATACAATGCAGGAGATATTGTGTAGACTATAATGTAAGAGAAGAATTTACTTTCTGTAGCTTAATGAACGTCCATAGGTAAGTTGAATAGGTGAGTTATCTAGAGAGAGAATTTGATTTTCGGCCAGCGATCTCTATTCAGTCATTAATGAGAAAGATTAGACAGTGGTGGGCAAGCACATGGTCTATTTCTGACGACCGAGGATCTACATTTTAAGTACATTTTTTGGTTCATTAAGATTGGTCATTTTGTATTTATTGAGAAAAAAATCTACGGTCACAGCTGTTTTTCCTTTCCCCAGTGCTGCCAATATGTAGCTTAAGTTCCATTAAACATGGTTACATTCATTTTGAGACAGTAGATGGCTCTTTTGGAGCTGGAAGTCCAAGCAAACCACGAGGTCCTGGAATTCCAGCTTCCGCTTGTGGACCCATTGGTTCTTCTTTCTCTGGTATCCCAGGTAATCCTTGATATCCTTGTGGTCCAAAGATGCCTGAAGTTCCTATGTCACCGGGCGGTCCGCCAGGTCCAAGAAGACTTAAATCACCTTTTGCTCCTTTTTGACCTTTAGGACCCGGTGGCCCCATACTACCCTTCTCACCTTTGACACCTGAGGCGCCTTTTATACCAAGGGAACCTTTTTGTCCTGCAAGCCCTATATTGCCAGTAAGTCCTCTTGGTCCTTCATGGCCTGGATCACCTAAGTCACCTGTGTCACCTTTTTCTCCCTTTAGACCTATAGGTCCTTTGACTCCTGCATCTCCTTTGAATCCTCTTGCGCCTGGAAGGCCTGGCAAACCTGTTAAAGTAATGACATAATTAGTGATCTTATTTTACATATATTAATCATTGTTTCGTATCATCTGTCTAGGACATCCCTCATGTGTAGTAGTCTCGTTTGTACTTTGGGATGTCTCACGCAGGAAATATGAAACAGAACTATAGCCCATTTCATGAAATACTTGTATGTATAGGTTACCCATGGAAAGCCAGTTTAATTTCCCTAAGGAGTCCAAGTAAGGTACAGTAATTTGAGGTGTGTAATGGCAGGACATGTACCAGCCTGACTAGGTTTTTTGCTTTTATCCAAGCAGTATGTCTAGGTATTTCATTGGAGGAGGACTTCACATGCTGGGATGGGTCTTATTGATGAAGAGACTGGTCAATGTAGACCTGAATACTTCTTATAGAATAATAATGACTGGCTATGCTAGGCATGGATGGGCTTACAAGGGATATATGGCTTTCAGTTCCACTTGTTAAACAAATAAAATAAAATTAAGTTTAAAAATAGATCTAATTTATTTTAAAAGTGAAAAGAAAAGGACTTCAAATCCTGGGCTGTGACTCAATGGCGAAGAGATGGTCAATGTAGGTCAACTCTCTGATAAATTAGGTGATGCAAAAATAAGTCTATCGCCGGTGAAAATGCTTTCACAGATGCGCCCCTATGTGTTTGAGCTAATACAGAGAATGGGTGTTACATGGTTTTAAAATGGGAGTAATTGTGTCAGGAAATAAACTAAAAATATAATTTCCCTCTCACCACAAAATAAATAAATACAATAATATAAACCATAGTTGTTTACCTTTCTGACCTCCCCTCCAGGAGATTCTGGAAGGGAGGATCCAGGAGCAAGTGGCAATTGCATGGGGACGTGGTAAAGCTATGTACGTCATCTTAGCCTTGCCCAGGGGAGGGTTTAGCAGCCTATTAAGAACATTTTAAAGGAAAAGGGAAAGTTCAGAGGGGCAGATGACCCCCTGACCCCTACCCCCCAGTCCAGTTAGCCCTTGGCCTTGTCCCCTTCTAAGCACTGCTGTGATTCCTGGTATCATATAGCTGGGGATGGGGCCATAATGATGTGATTTACAACAAATTGCATCATCAATCCCCCTTCTACTTCACAAGTGGGTGAAATCCTGGTGAATGGACTATTCTCCTAGGATACTGGGAGAACTCCTCAAAATTAAAGAGCCTGACATTCCAGAAGAGTAGGTAAGTATGAGTACATTTCAGTAAAGTTTATATTACCTATAGTCAGTATTTGTAAATGTAAGAATCTACCTTTTCTTGTCGGATGTATATCTTAGGCTAATTGCCCCTGTTGCATTGGTAAAGAATACGTTGGTTGTTCTCACCCACAAACATCTGCTGATTTCTGATTGGATTGCAATATATTACACTCTATGTTGCATAGAGACATGGCCAGAAATGTAAAGGATGGATTTTACTGTTTCCATAGATACAATTGTTGCTAAAAAAAAATGCCAGTGATCCACAGAATATCTGTCAAAATGCCTCAGCAGATTCTGTTTGTGAGGTTGTAACAAACAATTTCAGGCAGAAAGTTCAAGAATCAGAAGTTATTCCATTGAGTTGTAGAACCCAGTATAGTGATTTTCATTTGGAAAAATCACTTTTGGGTGGCGTTACATTTAAAGAAATTATGAGATAGACTAGAAGTCATACAGAGTAGCAAGAACACATCTGATCAAGGACACACGTATAAAACAAGTAACTTACTAAACTGGAAAATAAAGTATAAAATTAGGTTAAGAAGGTATATTTTAAAATGAAATAAAACAATTTAGAAGTGTGAGAGTGTCATATTTAATTGAAATGCTTAAAAGTGGTGAGGGCTGAAATGAAGAATAGAGGGACACATGTAGCCCCTAAAACATTAAAGCAACATCTGGGTAAGGTCCTCTGTGTGCTCCATTCGGATGTGTAGTTGCAGGTTTAGATGGCTAAATAGGCATTACCCAAGATAAATGTTAGAGTCTAGATATAACTGGTGCTAACCCTCTACCATACCCGGACCTCCCAAAATGTAACCAAAATAAGCCCTACCCCTTACTCACCAAAATCCCACCCCATCTGACAAACATTTCCCTGGTCCACCAAAACACCAACACATGCCTACTTTCTCATCCACATCCATGTATGCTTTTAAGGTCACAAATCAGGATTGTTCTGCTGAAATTGAGAGTATCCTGTGCTGTAAATTTCATGATAAGTCTTAACCACACATTGCAGAGAGACAAATCACAGCTAATCACCATAAACTCTGTTTCTGTACCGTAAATATTGCAAACTGCTGTAGAGTTTCCTGTTATTTATCCTTCCCGAATAACTCTAAAAAAGTCTCCTGTAAGTTTGAATTTATATTGAAAACAGATATATTCTGCCTTTAATGGTACATTTCCTTTACATATTTACACCCTGCAAAGTGGAAAAATACTATTCACTGTGCTTTGAATCCTGTCTCCCTCAGCAGTGAATCTTTGCATGAAGTAATGCTTGGAAACAATTTATCCCACCAGCAGTGGAACTGAAAGGAAACAGCATTATACAACTTGTGAAGTCCAATTCTGAGTCACTCTGTGGCGTTTATTACAGACCTACTGTGCTCCTTTGTGTTTTCTTTACAAACTTCTGTGACTTTCTGTATTTGTGCTGAGGATTTTTTTTGTGCACATGATATAGATAAAGCACGTTGCCCAAATGGTTTAAGTTGGGCACTTTTGCTATAAAAAAAAGCAAACAAAATACCATATGTCACCTGTCAATAAAGGTTTCTTTCTACTCAGCAGGAAAAAAGCAAAAAACACAAACTAACTTGCTGGACCCCGTTCAGCAGATCCCACAGGGGAGGTGCCAAGGACCTATGTACATATGTATGATAACTATTATTGTGGATCTGTAGATACAGCAAAGTGGTGAAGCCTGATATATGTTTGAATTTGTGGTGTATTTGATGCTTTGCCAATTTGAAATGAAAGCTAGGGAACAACTACTTGGAAGTCAAGGTGTTACAGTGCAGTGGTGGAACTACCATTGATTAAGCAGGTGCAGTACACCCTTGCCCATGGAGATTATGGGGCCCTCTGCACTGGGCACTAGCGTGCTGTGGGTTCCGATTCCCTCATCCCCGATTCCCTACATCGGGGCCCGCAGCTCACTAGTTCAGCTTCTGGTACAGTGGTTAGCATTGCTTCCTTAAAGGGCCACAGGTTCAATGCCAACCAGGGCTCTACCTGTGTTAGCAAACAGGAATAGCCTGTAAACTCCACTAGAGCAGGGTCTGTGAATGACTATTTCAGAAACATTTTGTCAGGCGCCGTCTCCGCACTGACACTTGGTGCAGGAGACGGACGCCTGCACCTTCTCAGCAACCACGTCCTGTTGCCTAGCAGCGGGACGCTATGTCTGCTCACCTGTCGGCAGCCAGCATGTCTGACCGCCAAAATCTCCCTAACCCAATCAGGATGCACCTTAGGGTATATAAAGCAGCCTCTGACACATGTCTAGTGCCAGAGTATTGGTTCACTCCTGCTCCAGCGTTTCCTGAACTGATCCAGTGTCTTCTTCGATTCTGACTCGGCTTCCTGTGACTACCCTCCTGTGTTTAGTTTTGGTACCCCGCTGCCCGGCTGGTTTGACTATTTTGCTTGACCTGACTTCCCTCTGGATCCTCCCTCTGTACTGCACCGCTCGGTTGCCTCTGACCTGGATTGCCTGACTACGCCTGTCTACTACTGCCGCTACACCGGTGACTGTCTTGGAGAACCGCGACCTGCGCACCCTCTGCAGATAAGCCCAGACCTGGTCCCTGGTGAATACCGGGGTTACGTTAGACTCCGCGCCTCCCTGTTCACTTGCACCAATACCGGTTAGTGGCCATCTCTGCAATTCCGTGACACATTTGAGATGAAAGTGGAATAATGTTACAAAGGCTACATTCATTTGGAAATGTAACACCCGTGTGATCTAAAGGTTGCTCAGATAATACAATAAAATCCAGACCATCCTTTAGATCCCATATAAGGGAAACAGCTATAGGAACCTAGTAAAATGTGTTAAAATATGGGAAACTGTGAGTAAAGCTTTTGAGTGAACACATGGGACCCCTAAATAAGAGATATCAATGTTGTTCACCAAAATTGCCAATTTCAGTCAATTATTTAATTACTACAGGTCCCATACAATTTTTGGTACAGCATATGTCCCAATTCACTAATATTGTCACTAATTTTGTCTCCTCTTTGTGTGTTCCTTAGTTGTAATCTTTACCATCAACTCTTCTTTACCCCTCAACCATCCCGATTTAGACAGGACAATCCTGATTTGAGGGCTCTTTGCTGCCATCCCGATCGGGGCAGTGTTGTCCTAATTGGTGGGAAATTAGGGAGGTATTGCCTGTTTACTGCTGCTCAGCCTGGCAGCGGTGAACGGGCATCGTGTGCACTGGTACGCATAGCAATGAAGGGGTTTGGAGGGGAGGGGGGTATCCTAGTGATTCAAAAGAACTAGGCATACCCCAGGTGTTCGAGCACTCCCCCATCATGATGAGGCCGCAAACCCATAGTGCCGTGGCCACTCCCCATGTCCCGATGCCGCCTACCCAAATGTTGGGAGGTATGTTATTGAAATAAGACATGTTATAACCAAACTGAGGAAACACCTCATGATGCAGACTACAGTTGTGCAAGCTCCGCCGAGACAGACTCATGAAGAGCTTAGATTCACCGGAGCGGCAACAAAGTATCTCTGCAATCTATTCTAGAATGTTGGCAATTGTGGAGCATTGAGGCCAATAAGAAATGTACAATTGACCAATTTTTTCAAAGAGCTCACTCGTTGTTTATTCTTTCCATGGTTTTTGTAGGTTAAAATGTCACCACCTCAGGCTAAGCAAAATGACAGAGGTGTCCTCATTCTAAGCAGCGGTAACAGCCACTATCACTGCCTCAGTTTCCAGCACTGGTCCAATGTTAATACCGGAACCAACTCTGTGAAGACATTAATACATATAAGCAGGGGTAGAGTGACCCCTACCTGTAAATTTGTATAAGGACACTCAGCCTTGCAATATTTAATATGTAACATGTAATAGGTTACAGCCTTCCATATTGCTGCTTAACATCAGATAAGGGGGCACCACTTTTAAACGGACACAGGTACTCCCATCAATCATCTCTCGCTCAATTATCTCTGCTCCAGCTACTGCGTGCTTTAAATCGGATGAACTGTGCTATACCTACCTGTGAATTTGTTCACATTATAAATCTATCAGCTGAAAAGTGTTTACACATGTGGCAAATATCACTGTGTGTGTGTGTGTGTGTGTGTGTGTGTGTGTGTGTGTGTGTGTGCGCTCTGGGCTTGTACATGGATCGCAACAGCTGGAACTGTGAATGGAATTTTTATTTGCCTGCTGGGGGTTATAAAGTGTTGTATTACTGTATGTCTGTGCTCTGTATGTGGAAGGCATTATATGCATTTAAATAACTTCTAAAGAAGCTATTTTCTGCCACCATTCTGTAATGCAGCTTTGCTACCTTAGCTTTTTATTAAATGCAGCCGCAATTACTTTCAAAGTTACCCTGCGGATATTCGCTTGTCACGCTATCTCTTCCTGGGGGACACTAAGAATGAATCTCTCTGGTAAACATTCTATTGGAATGCAGTCAACTCAGAGTTATAAACTTTGTGATTTTCTTGGGTCAGATAAATCCTCTAATATCCATATAGATAACAGCAAGGATGGCATTATTCTATAGAAATCGGTCATTGTAACAAATGTTGCACAAATGTTCAAAGTGTTAAATATTTATCACTGCGCTGAGAGAAAAGGTTCCGATAGCCATTTACTTGTCTACTTTTGAGATGTGAGATTTGAGGTTCTTTATTTTACAAGTTGTGTTCTCATCAGTTAGGTTTAGGTAGAACACTTTGGAAAGAGTGGCGCGGTGGCTAAGTTGTTAGCACTTCTGCCTCACAGCACTGGGGTCATGAGATCAATTCCCGACCATGGCCTTATCTGTGTGGAGTTTGTATGTTCTCCCCATGTTTTTGTAGGTTTCCTCTGGGTGCTTCGGTTTCCTCCCACACTCCAAAAAACATACTGGTAGGTTAATTGGCTGCTAACAAATTGACCTTAGTCTGTCTGTGTGTATCTGTGTGTGTCTGTGCGTTAGGGAATTTAGACTGTAAGCCCCAATGGGGCAGGGACTGATGTGAGTGAGTTCTCTACAGCGCTGTGGAATTAGTGGCGCTATATAAATAAATGGTAATAATAGTGATTGCCAATAAAAGGTTATAGATAATGTTTATCACAAACATATAGAGATATCTTTATTTGTGGACAGAGGCTATATACAGATATAACCTATATTTCTATATTTGTAGAGGAAGCAGCAGCTGGGTAAATGTTAGCAAAAGAAGTTAAAGGTCCTTTAAACTGAAATACGAAGTACAGTATTTTCAGAAATTTCCGGTGGTGAGACACTCTTACCCTGGTGGCCTTGAACCATCATTGGTGGGTCACCAATTTGAGTTGCGCTGAAACTGGAGAACACTTGACCCTGACGCTTCTGGTGAGTGGGATGTAAATCTACAGGGATGTATTAATACCTGACATCTCCAATGCAATCATGTAACTTTATAATAAGAGCCTAAACATATACTAATAAAAGCATTGTAGTTTTGAGCAACAAGCTGTTATTATAATGTTTCAGGACCACCATAGTCCTGAAACACAGAACCCTTATAGAACCCCCCCCCTGCAATCGGGCAATCGGAATTGGGGGGCTTCACTGATACAGTCTTTGAGTTACACATTCACTTCGCCGTTGTGTATAATGCCATTACGCATAGTATTTGTAAATTCAGAGTTTTCACAATTTGCTATATGATGTGGTTGGGGTAGAATGGGGAACACTGTTGGTCAATTCCACCAACAAAAAGTTAAAAAATGTTCAACCAGTTGCAGAACAAGGGAAATATTTTGTTCCAACCCTCTGGTTTAGATATAACGTAATGACGTAATGGATGTGGACATTCCACAGTGTCTATGATTCAATTGCTTGTCATAGGAGTCCAAGGGAGGAAAATCCAATTCTCTGTCAAAATCGAGTGTTTTCACCGTAGTTAGAGTATCTATCTCTATCTCTCTCTCTCTCTATCTATCTATCTATCTATCTATCTATCTATCTATCTATCTATCTATCTATCTATCTATCTATCTGTCTATCTATCTGTCTATCTCAGATCTATCCATCTCATGCACAGAAGCATCCAGGACTGGCTGATGAGGTGGTAAGATTATCCTTATCACTGCTAGTGATATCACTGGGTAGCTAGGTATCACTCTGCTGCATTGGTGATATTTTCTTGTTAAATTGCGGTGATAATAGATTTTCTATCGCTGAGATAAACGGTGATAGACGATCTGTGTGATTGCTGCACAATAATAAGTAGACCCCCCGATGTACTCCCAGATAACAAGGGGTAACAGTATCTCCGTGTGTGTAGTGATGGAGCTGACTGAACAAGTGGGGTTTTGGCTTATGGAAATAAGTTTTGATTTTAATGGTCCTCTAGAAAAACTGTCATCCTTTCTCAGGCGCCGTGCTGGGGACAGATGGATGGGTAATAAACAGAATATTTCTGGTGACTGATTTATCTGGACAGGAAACTTTGCTTATAAAAATGTGCTTATTTCATTAAACCACGGGTGTAATAAACCTTCTAGTTGTTCGTTGAGAATCACCTATTGTTTGAGCCGATTTAACTGAAAACTAATAAACCAACTGGTTAATATTTACAATCCTTTTTTTCCTTTTTATAGTTACTATCATGATAACATGTTTCATTTATAAGCAATGTAAATGAGAGAATAAGCTATCAGTTATGATTTCTGCCATCTTCCAGGAATCTATGACCTAGTAAAATCCACCCTCTCTGTAACGTTCAGCCTATTCTGCACTCGTTGGTCATTGTGTTTTGTGTTATAAAATCCTCCTGTGTTCTGCATAGTTAAACTTTACTTGAAAACCACATTTCCATGAAACACATTCTGACAACAAGACTAAAGAAAAAACGTATTTGGACACTATAGTAATAATAGCTTAATCTCCCGTCCCCTCCCCGTACTAAAAAAGCTCAAAGTAAACCGAGTCATCCAGACTTCTGCGTGTATAAAGTATTCTGTATGGGGAGTACAGGGTTTCAAGCAAAACAGAGCATGAAATCCCCATCAAAATTGACCGTATTATGTAGCAGTTTATTGGCCAAAATATAGTAGGGGGAGAGTTAGGGAATGTTTGAAGATGCAAGACACCAAAAGTAAACATTAACCATTCAAGAATCCTTTCTTACACTGTCATCCAGGTTAATGAACAGCAAAATCAAAAAAGTGGGACTAGAGAATGATCTGTTTTTTATCTTCAAATCTGTCACTGGTCACACCATATGGATAACCTATTTAAAACCTACACATATAAACATACACAAGTCACAATGCTCTGTTGCCATATTAAGACGCATTTTTAAATTGCCGAAACCTGGGCTGAATATGACAATTGAGGTTACAAGGATAGTGCTAAAAGAATTGCAAAGTTGGGAGTTCCACTATAAATACCATTGTGCTCAAATCACCCCTTATTCTCTACAACAGGACTTGGCAAATGTTTAATCATCAGCCGGCTCTTGGTTACAGATGGGGTATTGGATCTGCAAAAAGACCCAAGCTGTGCCAAAACTGTAAATAAAGGTCACTGGCTTCTTTAGAACCCCAATGTTCCACCAAGGGGTCTCAGAGGTTCTGCAAGGTAGTAAAAATGTGTTAGTGGACCTAAATTTGCATGTACAAATTAAAATTTGCATGGCGACATTTGACTCTAACCGATTCAATGCAGAAGATTCTTAGTACCATCTCTGATGACTCATCGCCAAACAGGATTTCTTTGCCTGGTTTTGCTAAGTTTCGATTCTTCAACCATTCCACTGAAGCACAAGGCCTCACAGTAAACATGAAAGTAAAATTAATGCTGGTGTTTTATTTTATTTTCAATTATCTTTTTTAACTACTTCTCAAATATATATATTTTTAGTTAAGGTACCAGAAACTTGTAGCCCAGCTTTGGGAGGGGTGGAATACGGACAGGTAGTGGTTCCTCAGTAATTTCTTCAACTTTTTCAGGGTATGTGAGCTAAAATAGATTAAGAACCACTGCTCTGAAATAGGAGACTTCTTTATTACCTATATGTGACAATTTATAATAAAAATAAAGTAGTTGTCTGTGAATTACATTTTATACCGTAAATGTAAAGGTTATGCTATTAGTCTTACCTTGTACAATAGTGACCTTCTGGAGAATTTCTCCATGTTTGGTGTCCACTAATTTCATTTCTTCCATGATCATTGAAAGGTTTCGTACATCAAAATCTAGCCTTGCGTTCATCAAACTGAATCTCTCTCTCAGCAAATCAGTGCTGCTCTGCATGAGCCCAACCGTTTTATTAAGGTAATATAATTCCTCAGCATGAGAATTGAATCCATGGCTGCAAGACAGTCGCACATCGTCAAGGTACTTCAACATGCTGTGCACGTGGTTGTCGGTAGCATTGATATTGGTGAATATTGTGCCAATCTCTGTTTCATGGGAGAACATCCTGCCCTCCAGGCTTTCGAACCGCTCAATCGTCCGATTCTGAGTGTATTTTGAATGGTATTGGAGATCTTGCATGTTTTCCTCGTGGTCATCAAGGAAAGAAGTAATGTTATCCAACTGTAGATGGAGGCCCATCACTTGTAGAACGAGATCATGCGTGACCTCCATGTTTAGGGTGATTTGTTGGGCAGTTGCTCCAATGCTACTCTGAATGTTTCTCACCAAGTCAATTGTTTTGCCCGATGTGGTCTTAAATGCACCAAAGACCTTACTGTAATTTTGCCAATCAGCGATAATTTTTTGCAATGTCAGAGTTTCCTCATCAGTCTTTCTCTGTATGACTTGTATCCAGTCTGTCGTTTGACCTACAGTAACATTTATCTGCTGAACTGCTGCTGTAATATCATATCTCTCCTGGACTAAATTTTTCACTGAGGCCTCCAGCTCAGCTGCTGCCGTTTGCCACCCTTTCACCTGCGACAGAAAAAGCCCCAAAGTCTGATTTATCTGACGAAGGGAGAAGTTACTTTTCAGAATATGGTTGTCCATTTTGCCGCTTGCAGCCGTCAGTAACTGATGACTCTGAGACGTACGTTCTAATTGCACGTCCTGTGCCAAGAGCATCTTTTGCATCGCTTCCAACTCGCCATGAAGTTTGTTGATCTCCCGGCTCAAGTAGGCGGCGTCATGGCAGTATGAACAGTTTCCCACAGATTTCATATCTAATGATCAAAAACATAATTATTAAAATGTGATGCTATAAACGGAATCAACAATTACATAATTGCTCAGTGATTGGTAATTGCATCTCTTTCTAGCGTGGTGTTTACGATCTATTAAAACATTAGCCATATCTGATTCACTCTTAAAGACATTAGAAACCTATATATATCTGTAGTGAAGAGGAAATGTTGTTTCTTCAAGTGCTGCCACCCTTGGTCTCTTCAATGGGTTTTTCTGCTGTGATTGCTTGGTCAAGATTTATGTCATGTGCGGATACTCGTTAATAGAAACTATTCCTTGGCTTTATTTATTTTAAGAACTGTGCCCTCTCCCTTACATTGTTGGTGCCCAGGGACTACTTACCTTTGTATTTTTGGCAGTCTAATTTTTAAAATGTACTGGGCACTAGCAAAGAAGCTCCTAAATCATTCTCCCTCCACCAGAACAAACACATATAGCTCTTTATACTAGCTATATCTGTCACTCTAGGGGTGTGATAGGTAATTTTCGTAAATTGTTCCTAGTTAGACAGGATGTTGTGTTTGATTCTCTTTGTCTTTAATGTTTGGGTCGTAAGACAGGCAAGATGTCATTGGTCACTGCAGGAGAAGAGAAGAGATTGTTCTGCCTTCTGTTTTCTTTGGACAGTCCCAATGTTGGGTGACAGAAAGGGGTGTGTACTGCTGGGGAAAGGGGTGTGGTTCAGCAGTTAATTTATTGGATTTGGTTGGAGCTTATTTGGATTACTGCATGGCCTGTTTAGTCCCAAATTTCCAACCGTGATTGTTGGCAGGTATGGTCATCCCTACTGCTCGGTGATCGAAATATCCTCTCAGTTCTAAATTCTGGACGGCAGTCGCGTTGCTAAGGGGCTAATATACTGATGAGAAACACCATAATGAGCAGGGGTTCTGCCAGTGTATAGACTGTTAGACAGTGAGGGCCAGATGCAGAGTGGTCGTAAATTGGGCATAATTTACACTAAAAAAAGCTGCACATAAAAATAACGTATTTGTGACTATATGGGAGCCATAAATCGTTGCAGTAGCATTACACCAGCCACACATCACAAAACCTTACGTCTCACTTGCACCCATGTTTTCATCCTTTTGTTTTGTGTGCAATAAATATGCATTTAGGCATCAATGAAACGTAAAAAAAACCCCTCTCTGATACAACAGTAACAATTCGCCATCTCTACATGTGTATGTAAGAGAGAAAAAAGCCTTGCTCAAACAAGCACACAAAAGTATAATATACTGTACGTGATGAATGACATATGATGAAGAAAGCACTAATCAGCGGTGCTATCACAAACAGCCAATCAAAAATGGTTCGCTAGTGCTGGAAACCGTCATCATCATCCGGTATTTGTACCAGTCCATAAGCGCCTGCATATAATATGGCTTTCTCGGATGTATATACATGTTTTCCTGGTCTGCATCTGTTTCCGAACACTCCCTCACTGTACTCATCTTACGTTAGAACGTTGGTGTCCCACTCTCCAGTTGCAGGCTGGCATTAGTGGTAGAATCAGTCAATGTTATAGTGTTACCAGCCCAGCCTGTAATATCCTAGTGCTGGTAGTGGCTGTTTGTTTTACCTTGTCCCCCAAACTTGTGGCCTAGGCTATGAACGTTGGGGCTGGGAAAACTCTTTTTGGTGGAAGGGGGCACTTTACAAATTTATTTTTAACCTTCTTTTTAAACAAGCAATTGATCATCATCAGCAGCAGTACGGAGCTTGATCCAGCCCTTTAGCAGCCGCAATAGATGTGGCTTCTGACAGGTGTATAAACGGCTGTATCCAGGTCAAATGCCTCTACTTTGCTTGCCCGTTCCTCCCCTTCCCCATCCTTCCCCTTTCCCATCCCTCCCCTTCCCCATCCCTCCCCTTTCCCATCCCTCCCCTTCCCCATCCCTCCCCTTTTCCATCCCTCCCCTTCCCCATCCTTCTCCTTTCCCATCCCATCCCTCCCCTTCCCCATCCCTCCCCTTCCCCATCCCTCCCCTTTCCCATCCCTCCCCTTCCCCATCCCTGCCCATCCCTCCCCTTTCCCATCCCTCCCCTTCCCCATCCCTCCCCTTTCCCATCCCTCCCCTCTAAACGTAAGGAGGAGAAAGTGTCAGATGCATGTGGCCTGTTCCCTGGGCATGCACAGCGCAAAATATTCTGCTTTAACCCCTATGTTTACTACTTAATATTTATAAAGTCTATTGCTCGGATAATACTTTGCCTTTGTATCTTGATATAGAACTGACACTTATAAGAAGACTGGAGAAATACCGTATACGCTGATTTTACATCTTTCTCAAATGATTCTTCCTCCTGTTTTTAATTGCAAATGTTTATTGAAGCAAACCAAATAATTGTGTTTACCAGAGCACAACATGAAATCTCTTTAATTGGTTAATTGACATCATTATCTCCAGCTGACTTTTACTGTGTAATTGCAGCCGGCTCCATCTGCGCATACTCTGCAGCCATTTATAGTTCACAAATAACTTTATGTTCAAACAGGATGTGGAATTTTGGAGACTGAACTTTTGCTAGTAGCAGAACAGACAGTCCTCAGTCTGGACTGATATTTATTTTATTTTTTTTGAGGGGGGGGGCTGATCTGCAAAGTACAACAGTTCTCAACCGATGCGGGAACTGAAACCTGCGTTTGCTTGGCTTTTAGTGTTTGTAAACACGTCCAGTCTAGAGCAGATCTATTTATTAGGTCTTAACCTGTCATTGCTATTGCGTTTATAGAGAGGATCCTCTCTAGTGCAACATGCAGAACTTCAATGTGTAAAATGAATTAAAAACAAATTTTGGCACACTTTTAAATCCCCATAATTCGCTGCAAAACAACACACAGCTGACCTGGTCTGGGAACACGCTTACACAGATTTAAATCCTTAAATGTTCTGGCCCCAGTCCTCCGATGAAATGGATGGTAAATTTGTTGTTTGTAAGAGATAATGCTTACCAAGCATGTAGCTATATCATATGTGTGATACTATTCCAGATGTGGAGGATTCAAAAATAATAAAATGTGCTTTGAGTCCATACTATTGTTTTTAGTTCATGTTATAATACATAATTCAACATCAGGAACAATCATCAGTAAATAAGAATTTCACCAAGATTATTTATAACATTAGGGGTAGTGGGTTAGGGGTGAGATTTAGCTTTATATGGAAGACTGGAGACAAGACTATCGCAGAGTGCAATAGACAATCAATATTTAAAACTGTCACGAGCCGTGGCGGTACTCACAGCCGCCGCGGCTCGCTTCTGGCCCCCTCTGGCGTCCCGGCCGTCACCTTGATGACTGGGGCATCACTTCCGGATCCTGGCCGACCGTTGCCATGGCAACGGTCGGAAGCTCTGTGCTCTGCGCTGCGTCCCGGCAATGGAGGAAGCCGGGCGCGCATGCGCAGAAGTTAAAACTACCTGTGGCTTGATTTAACAAGCCTGTGGGCTGATTAATGCCTGATACATTAATTAGGCAGGGGGCTGTGTGTGATTCAGAGCTAGGCTCTGATTGGTGGCCACTAGTATTTAAAGCAGTGAGGTCTGCAGCCTCACTGCCGGTTATAGCTTCTGTGCTCCAGTCTGCTGACCTGCTTGTTCCTGTGCTAGTCTTCTGAGACCGCTATTGACTTCCCGTGTATGACCCTTGGCTTTGAATTGGACTTCGCTCGTGTTTCCTGTGACCCTGATCTCTGGCCTGTTTACCGTTTCTGCTATCCGCCTGTGACCCCTGACCCCAGCTTGTTTACTAATACTGTTGTCTGCTGCCGGCCCTTGACCTCTGCGTGGACCTCACTCCGCTTGCCTGGGTTCTCCCCAGCCGGTACACACTTCACGACCCTCTGTCAGTCTTCGGCCCAGTCTGTCCCCACCATCAGGGGCTCCAGTGAACACCTGACTGGCAGAGTAGATTCCGGGTTGTGTTGTGCCGGCTGGAGGGGTTCCTAACAAAAACACTGGTGTTAAGCTAAATAGTTCCTGAACTATGTTAGCTTGTTCACATGCTTTGTTTTCCTTTATTTAGAATGTATTTATAAAATTATATAATTTATATATATATATATATATATATATATATATATATATATATATATATATATATATATATAATAGTAATAATATATTTATCATTGTATATTGTATTTTACTGGCTTATGGTGGAAATGAAGCACTTACTGATGTATTTAGCACATATTTTTGTTTACAGAACAAAGTAACATGACCTTTTAAAATTGACTGGAAATAATATTGTTTTATCACTGTACATTGTTTCCAGACCTCCTAATCGTGGGTCTCTACCCTGTGATCTCCGCTGTCCGCTCATTTCAGCGCGGTTCTGACAATTAGTCCCATCTCTGTGAGCCAGATGGTGTAATTCATAGCTATAAATAATGGCTTACTGAATGATGGGCGGCACGGTGGCTCAGTGGTTAGCATTTCTGCCTTACAGCACTGGCATCATGAGTTCAATTCCCAACCGTGGCCTTATCTGTGAGGAGTTTGTATGTTCTCCCTGTGTTTGCGTGGGTTTCCTCCGAGTGCTCCGGTTTCCTCCCACATTCCAAAAACATACTGGTAGGTTAATTGGAGCTGCTATCAAATTGACCCTAGTCTTGTGTGTGTGTCTGTGTGTGTGAGTGTGTGTTAGGAATTTAGACTGTAAGCTCCAATGGGGCAGGGACTGATGTGAATGAGTTCTCTGTACAGCGCTGCAGAATTATTGGTGCTATATAAATAAATGATGATGATGATGAATGATGGCATCTGTGCTCTACCTAGTGTCAGTTTTAACCCTGTATCAGACACCTCCCTCATCCATCTCTCAGAAAATATTATGAATGTTGCCCTCCTAAGGTCCCCAGTAATTGTAAGAAGCAGGACCAGGCTCTACTGAACTAGCTGTGGTATTGGGACCTCTTCCTCTTTGTGATAGAGGTCCCAATTGTTGAAGAGGAGGTGGAAAAGCTCTTTAAATCAGCACAGTGCTGCTCTATTTCTGCTACATTTAATATTAACTTATGAGTGGTTAACGGATTTTAGTAAAACCCTAGTAACATTTTGTAGTATTTTTGAAGAACCTCAGATGACTCCACAAAGATCAACAGAAAATTGCAATATTTACCAAGCTCTTGAAGATTTACTTGTACTGAAACAATCTTCTTCTCGTAACTTGATTTAGTCGAACTGAAGTCATCATGCAGAGAATCAACTTTCCTAAAAACTATACATGACAGGTAGAAAATCAGATATCATGCTTCATTAGTTACATAAAATTTCAGGATGACATTATAATTGTACACAGTCAGTCTTATTTACTAAGATGCACTAAAAGAAACTTCCCTTTCTAAATATGCCTTTTTATTTTTGTTGACATATGCAAACTTCAGATTCTACCAACAATTTACTTTTTAATTTTATAGGTTTTGCATAATCCAGATCTATATATCTTGATGAATGAAATTGTATTTTCTTGCTACATTAGGTATAGTAATGTGTAATACAAGGTTAAATAACCCTATAAAAATAAGGTTCAAAGTGGGGGCAATTTGCTAGCTCCCCCATTTTATATGAATATTTGTATCAGACTGAATAATTTCCAAAATTCAGTTTTATTTCTTGGCTAAAGTACAAATTCATGACCTTGCATTCAATTGTAAGCATTGGTGGGCATGTTCAAAATCCAAAGTTTCAAAACCCAAACTCTAAGGTTAGCATGTGTGGCTCCATTTTCCAGGACCCCTTTCTCTCATACTTTCTTCTAGGCAGGCCCGACTGAACAGTCTGCATCAACTTGTTTTGTATATCAGGTCGGAGGTCAGATTTCCTGAGGTGGTGCAATTTCCTCAGTAGAGAAGAAGGGGGTTCTAACTCATAGGACCACTATTATGCTGGGCTGAATTTCTAATAGCAAAATGCAGGCATGTGCCAATGTCATAGGACAGGATATGAAAACAGCAGACAGCCAGTATCCATCCCAAGTGGGATGACCCTGACTTTCATAATCTCCAGCGGACACAGCACACATAACTAAACGATCTCTATCTGTCGTGAGTACCAGATATATTAGTCTATTATTACAGCCCTCTCAGCACATTTGTTATTGTGAATAGTTTGGAAGAAAACACGGATTACGAGAAGGTCACTTGCTCACACTGTTTATATTATTTTGAAATGTTGAGTGTTTTTATCCAATAAATCAGATATAGATGAAATATTTCACATACAGTCAAGTTTGGTCAACATCATTATTTTACATAAATAACATTTCAAAATTATTAAATAAAGAATTTAAGCCAAATATTTATCTTGTCGCTTGCCAAAAAATTGTTTTTGTTGCATGCTAAAGTATTCTCTTAGTAAACAGATTTAGCAAAGTAAGTTGCAAAGCTTGTTCTTCATTTTAAAGAGAACATAAATAATAATAGTGATCATACTAAGACACAACAATAGCATTGTCATCTATTTTGATTAAAATTCTTTTATCTTCCACTTACCTGTTTTTGTCAATTGTCAGTCTGACAGTCTAGTCATTTTCCTGGCACTGAAACTAGGTGAATATATTTTTTTCTTTAAATCTCCCCTCTTCTGTTTGCATCCTCAAAAGACAATTTAATTCCCCCTATACATCCATGGATTATTGACTTCTCCTGTGTATGAACAGGAAGTAACCTGGTCCAGGTCTGAACCCCAGCTAGCAAGTAGTAAGGCCCAGCTTCTTCTGGTAAGTCCTCTTTCTCAATCTGAAATGTAGCCTTTCAACGCAATCTATAAATTAAATGGAATTAATTTAGGAGAATCTATAGTGGAAAAGGATTTGGGAGTGCTCGTAGACACTGGGGCAAACACAGGATTCGAGGAGGGGGGTTTCTGCGCCACGATACAAGTGGGCGTGTCCAGTATGTGTAGGGGTGTGGCTACAAACACACACCGTGTCCAACACACAGATATGTAAACTGTCCCATACACAGTCAAGCACAGACACACACAAACACACAAACATGTAAGATGTCACATACACACACTGATATGTAAGCTGTCACATACACACACATACATACATACATACATACATACATAAACACACAGATATGTAAGCTGTCACATACACATACATACATAAACACACACATACATAAACACACAGATATGTAAGCTGTCACATACAAATACACGCATACATAAACACAGATATGTAAGCTGTCACATACACACACACGCATACATAAACACAGATATGTAAGCTGTCACATACACACACATACATACATAAACACACACATACATAAACACACAGATATGTAAGCTGTCACATACACACACACACACATACATAAACACACAGATATGTAAGCTGTCACATACACATACATACATACATAAACACACACATACATAAACACACAGATATGTAAGCTGTCACATACATACACATACATACATACATACATACATACATACATAAACACACACATACATACACACACAGATATGTAAGCTGTCACATACACATACATACATAAACACACACATACATAAACACACAGATATGTAAGCTGTCACATACATACATAAACACACACAGACACTCACACACATACATGTAAGCTGTCATATACGCAGACACATTCTTACCTTCTTCTGCTGCTGCCTCCTGTATAACACCCATGCTGGCAGTGTGGTAGGAAGGGGCGGGGCCAATCTGCCGGCAGAGATCTGTGCTCACACAGCAGGGGACTGACTGGGAGATGATTACAAGCAGCAGTGGCTGGTCCCGGGAGAGGGGCCAACCACTGTAAGCATAGGACACCACAGGTAGGACAGGGGTTACTAGGGACTAGGAAACCCCCCATGTGTGCGCCCCTGAGACAGTAGACTTAGCAATAGTGCTCAATGTCAAGCAGCACCTGCAAGGGCAAACAAAGTATTGGCATGCATAAAAAGGGGCATAGATGCAAGGGAAGACAGTGTAATTTTGCCACTGTATAAATCGTTGGTAAGACCTCATCTTGAATATGCAGTACAGTTCTGGGCACCACTCTATAAAAAAGATAATTTGGAACTAGAAAGGGTTCAGAGAAGGGCGACAAAATTGATAAAGGGTATGGAGTCATTAAGTTATGAGGAAAGGTTAGCTAGTTTAGGCATGTTTACTTTAGAAAAGAGGCGTCTAAGGGGAGATATGATTACTATGTACAAATACTTTAGGGGTCAATACAGAGAGCTTTCATGGGAACTTTTTACCCCGAGGACTATACACAGGACACGCGGTCACCCCCTAAGGTTAGAGGAGAGGAAATTTCACAATCAGCAAAGGAAGGGGTTCTTTACAGTAAGGGCAGTCAAGATATGGAATTCATTGCCGTTAATTAAATTGAAGGATAGTAGTGGATATAGGGTAAAAATAGTACTACAATATTGGGTCTCGGGGGATTTTCACAATTGAAACAGATTGGCGGTTGCTTAGTCTGGATCAATTTCAAACATAAGTGAGGAATCGCAGGAGATCCAAAATAGGTTGAACTCAATGGACTGGTGTCTTTTTTCAACTATGTTACTATGTTACAGTTGTATCCTATTTATTGGTCCTTCTCATGTCCTTCAAAGCCTTCTACTGTTGGAAGGTTGTAGAGCTATCTATTATGTGTTGCCCTCACCAAGAGCAGCCTCTTGCATTGATAAAACATTATAGTTTATAATGACTGCTATGAGTACAGCTACCATACTTGTCATGCAGTGTGACTGAGCACTGATAGATGATAATCATCCATTAATCTATAGCATAAGAGTGTAGTGTGTCTGGGTCACCTTCCACCACCATTCAAGATAGTATTACCTATCTTTGAGGAGAATTCTGGTCTCTGGACTCAGATAGTGCAATGTGGAATGCGCTCTACCCAATATTGTCTATCAGCAATCTTCTAGCTGCTAGCTGGAGGTAACAATGTACAGAATAATGACCAACAGTGAAACCGGCCAATAGTATGTACATGGTGCTCAACTACTGTACTTGTCAGTATGATATAGACTGTATAAGGAGGTAGGTTACTTTTATACTGGTTGTATAAATGAAACCAGCCTATCCATTTGATATTAGGTGGACATTCGGTACTGCCATTTTTTGTTAAGATTTACATTATGATACACAACTACACAGAATGGTGCATTATGCTGACATCAGGGGAACGATAGACACTGTTGGGAGACTGTAAAGGAGTTTATCTTTAATTAGCAGTAGATTGTAAACAAGAAAACAATTCAAGTGACTCTTGGAACTTACCCAATGATGCTAATACTATAACAGCGATGATGAGAATCACAACAACGAAGTAGAGAACTTTCACTGAGTTCTGGAGGGACAGGTTCTTCTGGCACCTGGTGCAGGTTGTTCTGGTCCTACCTTAAAATTATAGATCACAGTAAAATGTATTATTATTTATTGAAACAAACTAGGAATCGTACACTTACATTAATTAATTGGCTGGGAGCAATATATTTGTTATGCTCAAATCAGTATGTAAACTTAGCAGTGATATATGAAATAACTAACTTAAATTTGAACCTTGGATTACTTCCAAATGTTTTGTGCAAGCTTTCATGTTACTTTATGTATCCATTGTCAGGAAGTGATGTAGGCTAAATAGATTAGGACCTACTAGGTCCTCCTTGAAAAATCCAGGGGAGTCCAGAGAAATGTTGGGTTAGACAGTAGAGTTGTCAATTTTTTGCTGTTTTGCAGTGAGATTGTGATAGGTACAGGTAGATAGGAGAATTCTGAACAGAACAAAAATTATGAGGGTGAACTTAATGCCAAATCCTGCCAAGGAAAGATGTCAAATTCTGTGCCCAGATGCGGAATGAGACAAATATTGTTCGGAACTGCTTTGAAAAATTTGCTCTTCTCTTTGGTGGACGCTGTTTAGAGTGCATAAGTTCCATTAGTCTTCTTACACCGCACAGTGGTGAATGTTGCTTGGACAGTGGGATTTATCTACCCTGCTTAGTCTACAGAGTTGGGAACTGTTTGTTTAATAGGAAAACATAAGTTATGGTTTTTGAAATGGACATGCAATAATGGCGGGATTAGAATGAGGTGTTATCAGCATGTATAAGAATTATGTTTATGTATAATCTATTATTTATCATACTGCTATTTATTTGGATGAAATAAGGTAATTGTATGTTATCCCAGTTGGATTGTTTCTAAACATGATGGATACATTTTAAGTCAGTAGAGCTGGCTCCAAAGCTTGATTGCATATAATGTATATGTAGCCCTTTACTCATTCCCTTCGCACGGCGTCATCATTAAAAATTAAATGGCGCTATAGATCCTTAATCATGGAATGTGCAAATGGCAGCTCAGGTGAGGAGGAACATCAGAAACATAGCTGTCTGTTTAAAACAGCATTAGTAGCAGAGGAGAAAGCAGAAAGCAGCCACAGAACACCAAAAAATGTGGAGGGTAAGACTATTAGGGTAACACTCCACCCTCGGTAATTACAGGTTCATACATCACAAATAAGCAAATTCCATCCAATCTGATTATGGCATTTTGAATGAATTTCTAGCAATCATGTGCCAATAGATGTATAAAATTTCTTCTACAGGATGTTCAGAACATGGATCATCATTGAAATAATTGAAACGAGTAGCCCTGGGACACGTCTACCTGGGTCGACCCTTGTTCTTATATCGGTGGTGTGTGATGAGCGACAGCCCACAATGTCGTTTTGCAATCTTATCCGCACATGATTATAAGTGCAATTTCTTTACTATTGTTACTAGACAGATTTTGATATTTTTTGGAGCCTCTCTCACTTTGTTGTCAGTGTCATTCTGATTAGAATATTGTACCTGTGTGATGGTATGTGAGACACTTCCTGGTCTACTGTATTGGAGAAGCTCTACTGCGATGGTACAGCGGACCGGTTTTGTGGTTTTACAAGAAATATCTACTGGAATACATCCAGTGACTTCAACAATAATTATTATTCATCAGTTTTGATCTTGTGATAGTTCTGAATCTGAATTAATACATTTCTTTTTTTCTGGACAAAGTTACAGGGTACTCTACACAAACATACAGGTACCATGTGGCACAACAGCATAGGGAGCGGGTAGGACCCCATTGCTGTACCAGTGGTTCTTACTACCCAAGAGTGTCCTGTAAAGAGCTGAAAACTAATTGTGATTTTTAATTTCAATAGAAGTTTCTAGAGCACAAAGCACTAGACTAGTAGCAGATATACTTTACCATACCTCATCATATGAGCGGAGTAGGTGGCTAATCATCAGATGGGACTGAGTTAAAGCTGCAGAGCTTTGTTCCCAAATACACCAGGGACTGCGGTTGGCGAAAGCCATTAATATAATTGAGTAGTAGAAATGTGAACATAAAGCAGAATTTACTGTATTGCTCTAGAAATTGCAATGATTCACAGAATATTTATGATTATATATTAGGACCCAGAAAAAACCCTATGTAATAACAGGCCCAGAGGAATAATGGGAAGAAAAGTGGTAGCTGTTTACTTGAGATAGCTGAAGATGTATACTTACCATTTTGTCTGTATCTTGAGGAGGGCATGTCGTCCTCGTCTTGTATAAGTTCCTCCTCTGAAATACAAAATAAATCTGCCTCCTTTTATACCACATATGTATGCAGTCTGGTTTACAGCAATTCATTTTTTCCTGGTTATAAAATTACTGAACATTTCATATAGTTATAAGAATTAATATTTTCTTTTACTGTAGCTTGGTATGTGCGGAATTTATATGGTTATAATTTCCTGGCTATAATTTTATAACTTTTAAGGTACATTTGATCAGAGTCAGAGCGCCTATTGTACTAATTATTAAAAGTGGTTACACATGGACAATCAGGAGATGAAATGTGTGTGGGTCTGCTACTCATTATTACCAGAATACTAGAATATTAACTGCAGCACATGGTGTATAAGCTCAGCCAACTCCATTATGTTTATATTTAGGTAAGTTTGATGTGCGAGGGGCTAGGCCAGTGTTGGCTAACCTGTGACACTCCAGGTGTTGTGAAACTACAAGTCCCAGCATACCCATTCAGCAATAAGCTGATATATATTGACAAAGCATGCTGGGACTTGTAGTTTCACAACATCTGGAGTGTCACAGGTTAGCCAACACTGGGCTAGGCCAACACAAGGCCAATCTGCGCATCTATATTTATCAATTTGTTAGTACCTGTCAAATTGGTGCAGGATGGTTGGGGTGTCCAACATAGCTTAATATATAACCAATTAAATAAATCCAACCGGGCCTCTTGCATAAGTTGTGGGTGCCCTAGTTGTCCCCCCTCGGGTGATGACCCGACTGCCCCTATGCCCTTAGCTTTACTCCCCTTATTTATATACTAGTGCATAGTGAGGGCAGGGGGGCATCTTTTATTTTTGGAAGTGTTGTGGTCATAGCCCCAAACCAACAGCCCATTACTAACATGGAGGAACAGCAACTTCACAGGTAAAACGCTGTCAGCCGCTGTCCGTCAAAGTCAGCGGCTGGCGCTCAGTGTGGGGACAGTGGTGACAATCAAGCCACAGAATGAGTTACATTATATCACTCATACAATGTTTTCAATGTCCCATACACCCTGGCTCCCTAGTTTTGCCTAGTGGTGCTTCAAGGAAAAAGTTATTAAGGACTATTTAAAGAAACTTAACTTGACCAGTAATTCCTTATGAGTGATATTGCAGTGTTTTAATAATTAATTTGAATTTCCGGAATAACAGTTGCAATAGCGCAACAAGCTATATCATTTCGCTCATCTCCAACTACATAACAGATAAACATCTAAAAAACATAATAGACAGATGTGATAGAATGTTTAAACTATTGGATTCAATTTCAGAAGGTGGAAGATTGAAGGAAGCAAGTTCACTGGTAAATCCTTCCCAATTTAATAGTCAGTTACAGTAAACTGGAACATGATCTTCTCAATGCAGGTCACAGCATGGGAGAGGATTCTAGTAGTTAACTCCTCATAATAGAAACTTTTGTCGGAAAAAAGATAGAAATTGTAGGAAATCCAGAAGGATTTTATACTAGGGAACCTAGATAAGTAATCTCGATCCGTTGTTATCTCAGCCCTGTGACTCATGTGAAATGTTATGTTTAGAGCTACACCATAATCCATTCTCAGCTTTTGCTGCAGTAGCAGTTTCAAGTTATATGCGGATAACCACTGACCTGGAATAGTTCCTCACAAAAGAAGGGAATAAGCCAAAAGTTATTAATGAGTTTTTGTATAGTTTTGTGATACTTCAGCTTTAGAATGTGGAATATTGGCCTAAACAGTTTAATTAGTGTAGATGTTCCTAATTCTGGGAGACCTTGGGAAGTGACTAATGTAGATATGTGCCGGAAATATGTAGACTTTGGGGTAAATGTATCAAGCTGAGAGTTTTCCGGCGGGTTTGAAAAACCAATCAGATTCTAGCTATCATTTATTTAGAACATTCTACAAAATGATAGCTAGAATCTGACTGGTTGCTATAGGCAACATCTCCACTTTTCAAACCCACCAGAAAACTCTCAGCTTGATACATTTACCCCTTTGTCATGCAGCATAGTCATATGAAAGTATATATATCACATAGAGTGTGCAAAGTGATTGAACTGAAAGTGTTAACCATCCTACATAATCACCTGAGCGAGTTCATGCTGGGTTCTGAGAATGCCCGCTCCACTGCAGAAACAGTGGTACATATGTTTTCCGAGGAGCGTTTGAAACTTTATGAAGCAGATCTATAAACATTTCTCTCCAATTTCATTACTAGTATTAAAGCATGGTCCATCTCCAGGATCATAAAACGAAACAAGATCCCAGGCAATGGAAACACAAGGTTCAAACACTACCAAACAATTCAGACATGACGATCTGCTTGGGAGATCACTGGATACTAACTTTATTTTGGGATGTGATGGGAGCTATGTCAATGAACCCAAATGTACATATTTGATACATAAAATAATAGAAGCTCAGATGTTTCCTTAATTTCATGTGTTAAACTATAGTAAAAACAGGGTGAAGCAAGCTGTATTTCGGGAGAATAATACGAAAGACAGAGTGCCTAATCTAATATGTGTGATGGTGTATTTACTGTTCTGGATGATGCAAATACATTTGAGCTCTCACCTGGGTCACATTTGCATTGCAGCTCTCGAGCATGTTCATGAGGACAGTATAATCTAATCTGAGTCTATAAATCAGGAAGTGGTCATGTGATGGCAGAGGAAGAAGGGGCAGCAGGGGATTTTGCTATAAAGGAGAATTCTGAAAATTGCACGCCCTTTCGTTCCTGCATTGGTACGTTAACACCCCAGTTCTGTCTCTAAGCAAACGGGGCTGCAAGGGACAGAAACGCGATGGGAAGTGTATCAATTGTGCAATTTATGCACAATTTATGGTTAGTAGATGACTCTATGTTTTGTAGAGTACTCTAGACCATTACCCTAGACAGGGACAATATCTGACTCTGTCCTGCAGTCAAACCACAATCACTCATTCAACAATGGACATGACACCAAACAAAGGAGAGAATAAGGTCACAGCCTTTTCTTTAAATTTTACTTTTTTTTTTTAAACTATTTATTTTGAGAAATCGCAATGATATACAGATACGAGTCAACAAATTAGTACATTGCGTAAGTAGAAAAAAACCAAAACAAAACAGGAAGCAAAGCAAGACATGAATAAATAACAATGTAACAGAAAATAAAGTAATGGATATGCAAGACATCAACAGAATGCCATTGAGGAAACAGGTAAGTATACCATTGTTACTCAGGATATTCAAACATCAATAACATTTTATAATAGTATAGAGGGGGATAAGGGAGGGGGGAGGGGGGGCACTGGTCGTCACCTAAAGAAAATAGATAAATAATAAAAATAAAAAGAGAATATTCTTCCCTTTATCTTATTTTTTTTTTTCAATAAAAGAAGTTCAGGAGAGAGTATTACCTGGGTATTTGGGACAGGGGTAACCGCTTCAGGAGTCAGGTCCCCTATGCCCATCACTTAACAGGAAGGAGTTGGTGCAGGAGCTAAGGGGTTATAAGTAAAGCCAATGAGCCCAAATCTGGTGGAATTTATCGTCCTTATCGTGAAGGTGGTATGTAATCTGTTCCATCCGTGCAATGAACCAAATATAGGATCGCAGAGCCGCCATAGTGGGGGGTTCAACTTGTTTCCATGACTTAGCTACTAGGCATTGCGCAGCTGCAAGGACATGGGATGCCAATTTCGCAGACTGTCTATCATCATCAATTAGAGGGTAACAGAGAAGAAAAGACCATGGGTCTTTCCGGACGGGGCACGGAAGGAGGGAGGAGAGGAGGGCCCTAACTCGGTCTCAAAAGGTGGATATTTTAGGGCAGGACCACCAGATATGTAAGAAAGAACCCATCTGGCCACAACCCCGCCAGCATAATGGAGAACTAGAGGGAAACATTTTAGTAAGTTTGTCAGGGGTGTAGTACCATCTATAGTATATTTTATAAGCGTTCTCCTTAACTAAAGTGGAAATAGAACTGGTGGCAACCTGTTCCCTTATGGTTTCCCAGCAATCCTCCTCCTGGGGGGGGGGCAGGTCCCTCTCCCACTCCCTCTCATGCCTACCGCCCGAAGGTAAAAGTACATCAAGAATAAGGCTATAGATATAGGAAATCGTGCCCCTACCCGAAGGTGAGGAGAGACATAAAGTTTCAAAGGGGGAAGCACGAGAGGGGGAAGGAGTCCCCCCGAGGAGAGAGCCCACAAAGTGCCGTAACTGGAAATACTCATAGAATTTAGGATGGAGACTTGGGAATTTAGAGCGCAGATCATCCCAGGAGATAAAGGCACCTGAAGTATTAGATCCCCTGCAAATCGAACACCTGCAGAGACCCAGGAACTATAGAAGGCAGAGGAGAGCACAGGAGGAAAGGCAGGGTTACCCCAAAGAGGTAGGACAGGAAAAGAGGATATCGGGATTTTGAGATGGGGCCGGCAGGTCTCCCAGATCGTAGCTGAAAATAATAAGGTGGGGCATCGGCAAGTAAGGGGAGATCTAGCTTGTTTTGAGAGACCCCAAATACAAGAAAGAACTGGAAATTTAAGATAGGCGGATTCAATGTCGACCCATGACAATTTCGCAGGGGGTGCAAAGGTGGCTACAATATGGCTCAGGTGAGCCGCCCAGTAGTAAATTTTCAAATCCTGGAAACCCCTACCACCACTTCTGGTGGGTCTCTTTAAGAGCGCCAGCTTAATCCTGGGAGACCGACCTTTCCAGACAAATCTAGAGAGACATTTTTGGAGAGATGAAAGATCCGAAAGGGGGACTCTAACAGGAAGGGTCTGAAAGAAATAAAGAAGCTTAGGAAGGAGGTTCATCTTGACAGAAATGATCCTGCCCAGCCACGAGATGATCAATGAGCGCCAGGAGAAAAGTTCTGATTTGATTTTAGCAAAGAGGCCCGGGTAGTTCTCCCGATACAGAGAGTCGTAGGAGTTGGTAACAAAAATACCTAAGTATTTAATTTTCTTTCTTTGCCACCGAAAGTTAAAACGGGAGGTGAGTGCTAGTCCCTCCAGGGAGGGGATATTAGGGAGGAGGGCTTCCGATTTTGCAATATTAATTTTGTAACCTGAAAGGTGCCCATAATGGTGTAAAATGTTGAAGAGTCCGGGAAGCGACTCCCCTGGCTGCTGGAGAGTCAACAGGACATCATCCGCAAAGAGAGAGAGCTTACTCTCTAAGTCCCCCGTTCGCACACCCTGTATATCTGGACAGGCCCGGATAGAGGCAGCAAGAGGTTCTATAGCGAGGGCAAAGATGAGAGGGGACAGAGGACAACCTTGGCGGGTACCGTTGGATATAGTAATAAGGTCTGAGGGAGAGCCGTTGATCATAACTCTTGCAGTGGGTCGAGAATATAAGGCTTGAATACCAGTAAGGAGGCTACCTGAGATGCCAAACGCCAACAAGACTCGGGACATAAAGCTCCAAGAGATCCTGTCAAAAGCCTTCTCGGCATCGAGGGAGAGAATAATAGCTGGATCCTTCCTGGTATTAATGATATGAATCAGCTCAACGACTCTCCTGGAATTGTCTCTGGCCCGACGGCCCGGTATGAAGCCAACCTGATCATAATGTACAAGGGAGGGGAGGACCGAATTTAATCTATTAGCCAAAATTTTAGCATATAATTTAACATCTGTATTGGGTAGGGAGATAGGGCGATAACTAGCGCAGTCATGAACATCTTTACCCTCTTTATGAATGACCGAGATCCGATCCTCCAAAGAATCCCTGGACCAAGAACCCCCAGTCATGATTGAGTTGAAGAGGGTGTGCAAACGAGGGACCAGAAGCCCAGCAAACCTCTTATAGTAGACAGCCGTGAAGCCATCAGGCCCCGGAGCCTTTCCAGATTTCTGGGACTTTATAGTCTGTACAATCTCCTCCTTAGTAATCTCATCCCCCAGTAGAGTACTAGCCTGTGGAGAGAGTTTTGGAAGCTTAGCAGAAGAAAGAAAAGACTCAATCAACTGCGAGTGTTGCTGGGATACCAAGGGGTCAGAGGGTTGGGGAAGGTTGTAAAGTTTGGTGTAGTACGATTGGAAGGCGGCACGTATCCGCTGAGGGTCATAGTGTAAAACCCTGTCTGCGTCCCTGATAGCCAGGAGATTCCGGGCCGCTATCTTAGCTCTGAGTTTGGTGGCCAGTAATCTATCGGCCTTATCGCCCTTTTCATAAAAGCGCTGATTGAGCCACTTCAGTTTATTAGCAACCTGGTGGGATAATAAGAGATTTAATTCACCTCGCACAAAAGCAATTTCCTGGAGAACCAAGGGATCAGGGTTTAAATTTTACTTTTTAAATATCCTAAGGGAAGGGGCGTAAGAGGCAAACAAGTGCCCCACAGGCCTTGTATACCATGCTGAATAATCCAACAACACTAGGGTCATGTTTGCAGTGCCCAATCCAACCGACCACCTGTTCTATCTTGGTGACAATCCAAAACTGAGGTATAATAATCCTAAACCAAGGGCAGAGGAACTCTGCAGGATGTCAGACTCACCATGTGCCAGGGTCCCCCCCCCCCCCCCTCCAAATATAGCCATAAAGCTCCACTTTAACCAGATAGTGTGAATCCGCAACACAGGCTGTAACAAACATCAAAAACAACAACGTTTCCATCAGAAAATAGTGTAACTGTGATCACTATTTTTCTTTTGATTAGGTCATTTTTCTGTCCTACACAGGTCCATTAAAGGCGTTGTCCAGTGCTGGACCCTTCTTTGCCCGAACATGTCTTCCAGTTTAGGAAAATGAGCTTTGTCTGTTTGTGGCTGTGCTATAATAGTCTAAAAGTTTTTTCGAATCCATTAAACAATTTCACATGTCAGAAATTGTTGAATCTCTGACTAATGTTTAATTTTCAAACCAATATTATTTTTCACTTGTCGACATCATTTTACTGGCAAGCTGGGAATAAGACGGAATACTAGCCAGTAATAACAACATGACATCATATGACTGGTGTTTATTTCCAGCAGATTGGACAACTGAGAATTGAGGAAATAGCGCAACTGAGCTCCCTGTATTGTTTGATAATCCTCCTATACGAGGAGAAAAGCAGATACTGATCCCAGTTGGAGATAAAATAGGGTATTAAATAGAGAAATCTGCCCCTTTATTTATCCCTCTAGAAAGGTTCTTATGTCATATTTCCGGTTTTGCAGTCACAGCCCTTCCACAAATAGGCCAATAACTCGTGTGGATATTACATAATGCCGTGATACCAGCCAACTTTCTGACAGACCCTGTGGCTCGTACTGGACTCGCTAATAAGCACCTGCAGGTTGCAGTTAATCATCAGTCCTGTCTCTGGCTCCAACCCTTGTCATTACGCTTCCAGATTCCGGCACTCTGGGAATTCTGCTTTGCATCACCTTTCATGTTTAGCATAAAGTATTTCTTAAGACCTCTTTTTGAAAACAACAGATTGTCAGGGCAACTTGTGAAAGTGATTATTCCTTTGGCACTCTTCCCTGGCTCTCAGCATCATTTAAAGCACCGCAATGTATACCGATTACTTGAAGACTACTTAGATACAGTGCTCAGCCCTGGAAGTTTTAACCATAAGTTGTTTTAACTTCTATTCATGACTATGGGGTGGTGGCGGGTATGTAAAGACTGAGCAGATCCTTGCGGTGGCCTTTGGCCTCCTATGGGATGTATTACCAGTTTGGGGGACTAGTTACCTCCATACTTTGAAATCCTGCACTGGCATAGTGCTGGTGGCAACAGAGAGACACAATTACAAATCAATTAGTTAATGATAGAAGAGTTGGTAACCAAAACTGTGGGTGGTTGTTGGTTTTGTTACCAGGCCTGTTTTTAGTGCCAAGACAAAACGGGTCCAAGTTAGCATTGAAAGCAAAATTTGCTGTTTACGTGTGAATAAAGTTGTGACTGCAAACTTGCTTATTCATGTGTGCAACCATAAATCTAGCATTTAGCTGTATCTGGAGCAAACATGCGACAATCATCATCAACTCCCGGTTTATATAAATGTAAAATTTACATCTTGTACCTAGCATAGCTAAAGATCTCTGTAACTCAAAATGAGACAACATAAGTGGGGTAGTTAATTTGCATCTTACTGTATTGCACTTGAACTGTTAATTCCCCTGATGTGCCTCTTCGAGCACAGGGGGCTTCAAGGGCAAGATATGCGCAAACACGGACACAAACCAGGCATATGTGCAGTGAGTCAATTTTACACTAATATGCCTCTTTATGTCACACAAATGCATTAATGTGCAGGGCTAAAAGAGGCCCAGTATTGATTATAGTTAGCAACTGTTGTTATGAAGCAACTCGAAAAATTAGGAAATTTGGCAACTGTGAACTCTACTTGTGTTTTTAAATGAAGGGTTTAGATGGTGTTTTTCTGTTCTGCAGGTATATTAAAGGAGTTGCCCTTCCCTACTCAAATATTCCTTTAACTTTAGGAAAAAGGGGAGTTCTCCCTACTTGGATCACAGAGAAGGCTCACTTTAAATCATGCTCCCTGCAAGTGCATCACATGCCACCTTTAACTTCCTTGAAACACCTTAGGGTATATTTACTAAACTGCGGGTTTGAAAAAGCGGAGATGTTGCCTATAACAGCTAATCAGATTCTAGTTGTCATTTTGTAGAATGTACCAGATAATTAGGGGTTTGTTACGAATACCAGCAATTATCAAAAGCCTACAGAATTATTAGCAGAGGTCTGCACCTATAGCAGCCGCCTTTCCCGTAGAGATTGATTTGCTCACAGGTACGCAGATGGCCCCAGGTCTTAAAATCAATGTAGTGCGCGCTCATGAGTAACACTGCACATGGAAATTGGAGGTGATAACAGTAGGTAACGATGGTCAGGAACAAGCCAGGGTCCATGGACAAGAGAAATCAACGAGGTTAGGTTGAAGCAGAGATCGGGCCGGCAGAAAACGACAGTATCCAAGTCACAAGCAAATATCCAAAGTCCACGAAACATGCCAAAGGTCAAACACAGAAAGCAATCCAGAGATAAGCACAACAGGACAAGAGCAGGTCAGCAGCCAGGAACTGAAGGCTATACCCGGCAGGGAGGCTAAGCCATCCCTGCCTTAAATAGTCATGCTGCCCAATGAGGATGCAGGATTCCAAGCTGCACTAATAAGCCTTAGGAGGCTGTAATTACTTAACAGAGCTGCGCATGGGCGTGGTGGCAGAGAGGAGAGAGTGTCCTGGCTGTTACCCAGGCAACCAGAACGAGGAGGAAGAAGTGACACCCTGGTCATCAAGGAGACGGCTTTGACACAGACAGGCTGGGGCAGTGAGTCGCGGCGGCCAGGGGCTCGTGACAGTCTTGAGGTACATACCTACCCGTCCACTCCACTCTGCCTCTGACCTCTACCCGACTTCACCTCTCATTATCTCCTCCCTGCTCGCCTCCAAGACTTCTGCCGTGTTGCCCCCAAGCTTTGGAACTCCCTACCCCACCTCACTCGACTCTACCCCAATGTTCAGTCCTTCAAACGCTCACTCAAAACTCACCTTTTCAAGCTCGCCTATCCTACCACCTCCTGATCATTTTATCCATCATCTCCTATTCCTCGCCTGCCATCTCCATTTTCTCCCAGTTGGTCCTACTGTCTCACCACCCCTCCTTCTAGAATGTAAGCTTTCATGGGCAGGGTTCTCTCTACTTCTTGCCCCACGTCTGTCTACTGTTTGACTCCCTCATTTGTTATGTCACGTCTTTTGCTGCACTCCGTGGGAGTCCTCATAGCATTGTTCAAACTCACCTGTGCTACTGATGTCTATTACCTCATCTATTTGTTACTTGCTTCTGTACCAGTCGCTATGAAATCTGTGGTACCTTATAAATAATAATAATAATAATAATAATAATAATAATAATAATAATAATAATAATAAAAAACACTATGGAGGGACTGAGTTTTTCATTGATTGCTTCTGTGAAGACTCCTAATGTTTGTTATATGTTTGATTAAAGAGGGCCACCCCTTCAAGCTGTCTCTCAAGTTTATATTATTCTGCACCAAACAGTGGGATTTAAAATATTTATTATCCCAATAATCCCTCAATCTCTAAGTGCTAAAATGCATAGTTCTCATATTTCCCCTGAAATGGGAATACCTGTGCTATTGGTATATAAAGCATCTCTTCGTTCCACAAGTGCAAGGAGACCAATGTCTTTCTGAATGAGGCTGTCCTGTATTTGTCTAGACATAACTTTTTAATATATGTTTTTATATCTGTACTACGGTGTGGTAGGTTAAGTGTGATTGTATATATTTTTGGGATTTTTATTAAATATTCTTGTATTTTCATCACAGACCTAGGTGTTGTATTTATTTTTAGATTCAATTAGTCTATTGGCGCTGTCACCCCTCTCCTTTTGGGGAATAACAGGAAACTGGTCATTTCAACAACCACTGTTTAAAGCCTATAATTATTGGAGAATACAGCTTGTAAATATTTTCAAAAAGCAAGACTGAACACCGAACAGGGCTGAAAATTAAACACCTATTTCAAATGGTGCTGTTGTCCCAGTCCTTAAATGGGATATCAGGTTACCTCTCTATTTAACTTCCACACTTGTATGCTCTTAAGATATTCCGTGTTGGTCATTAAGGTCCTAGTGGTAAATGTATCAAGCTGAGAGTTTTCCGGCGAGTTTGAAAAGTGGAGATGTTGCCTATAGGAACCAAACAGATTCTAGCTGTCATTTTGTAGAATGTACTAAATAAATGATAGCTAGAATCTGATTGGTTTTTCAAACCCGCTGTAAAACTCTCAGCTTGATACATTTACCACCTAGAGTTTTGCCATGAGTTTTGGCATGAGTTTTGAGTACATTGTCAGACGTGTTGTCACATCCCCCCATTGCGAATATTCAAGACTATGGAATGACAGGTGTATGCTTTTGCATTTGGCAGTGGAAAGCAAGCAAACTAGCAATACATCTAGGCCCAAACTGGCTCCCAAAATTTCCACACAAATTGAATCTCCTTCCCTGTATAAGGCAGTCCAGTAGCTGTATTCTTGCCATATGATTGTGCTCTTTATGGCTATAAATCAGAAACTCTTTCTTTTGTACCCCCAGTGTATAAATTTTCTGGGCTGACTACACCTCCTGACATTTTGGCTTTAATTCCTGACTACGTTTTTGTCTCACTCCACAGTACCCAACTACTGGGATCTTCATTTCCGGTGCTGTCATTTCCAAATAGTGTTTCCTCCATTAAAGGCACATCTCAATTGTGCGCAAGTGCTAGGGCCAACTGAGTACAGGATAGCATGTCTAGCTTCAAGGGAAAGGGGCAGCTAAAGATGAAGGTCTTTGGCATCACTAGCCTTGGTCATATGTGTTTATGGTGAAGCATTCAAGGGGAAGGTGGCAGTTATATTACAGGAGCTGAGTGGATAATATGTTTTAGTTTATGCTGCATCTTTTGGGCAAAAGCCAGAAAGATGTTGATGGTGTCAACTAGAATCCAATCAAATGGGCTGATCTAGAGTTAAATGTAAAATCGTGTATACGTACGCACATTCATCCCTACACTTTATGCAGCTGTAAACTACATTTGCATGTATCTTAAGATACATTTAACGTTACATCTGGCACAAAAATACAGTTATCATCATCATCAACTCGGAAACTTGAACAATGCCTCCAGAAGACTTATCTTAAAGCAGCATCTCTACACCCAAATTTGCTATGCGGTCTATCTATGCGCTGTTCTGCCGCGGCTTGATACTACTGAGAAAATCCACCTCCTTGAGAGGCATCATTTTTAAGCAATGGTGAGTTGCTTGTTTTATCTAGTCCATTGACCAGTAAATACTACTTTCTAAATATTATACTAATACATGGTGATAGGGCTGGTTTACTGCTGCTGCTTATCTTAGTGATAGAAAACAATCTATCATCATGATTTAGTATTAAAATCTCGCTAGAATCTCTTCAAGGCAACTGAGTGACTCTCAGCTCCCTCGTCTACACTAGTCCAGAGCAATCATCATCATCATCATTACCATTTATTTATATAGCGCCACTAATTCCGCAGCGCTGTACAGAGAACTCACTCACATCAGTCCCTACCCCATTAGAGCATACAGTCTAAATTCCCTAACACGCACACACACACACACACACACACACACAGACTAGGGTCAATTTGTTAGCATCCAATTAACCTACCACTATGTTTTTGGAGTGTGGGAGGAAACCGAAGCACCCAGAGGAAACCCACGCAAACACGGGGAGAACATACAAACTCCACACAGATAAGGCCATGGTCGGGAATTGAACTCATGACCACAGGGCTGTAAGGCAGAAGTGCTAACCACTGAGCCACCGTGCTGCCCACCAGTCCAGTCTTAGGGGATCGGCGTATGTGTGAACCAGCTACATGCTGGACCTGGGCTTTCAGAGTTCAGTGCCACTACTTTGAAAAAAGTGTTTAACAAAAGAACCAAAGTATTCTAAGCGCTGACTGCCTCATCTCTCAGACTTTAGAATAGCTGTTAAATCCAACGATAGTACCAAGTAATGGCAATTAATGTGAAAATAGAGGAACCTCAATAAGTTTTATCTCGGGTAATGGACCAGGTCACTACGTTTAGAAATGGGTTTACCGAAAACTACCCCCCTTACATGGTGCTGAGCAAAATGACACAGGTGACCTAGTCTACTGTTATTTTTTTTTATAGTATTTAACCCCAAGAGTCCTGCTTTTAACAAGCAGGATGCGAAAATAGAGGAGAGCAGGCAGGCTTCAGCTCTGGACGGCCCTGGTATGTTATATATTTCTTGGTAACCCTTTAATATTTCCCATTTTCTCTGTCTAACTAGATAATGTCCATCTGGAATGTAGGACTTTGTAGACACTGGCAAGATGTCAACTCCTGTTTCGGACAATGAATGAGGCTGATGAGGTGACATTCTGCCTTGCTCTGGTCTCCAGATATTTGCTCTGTGATGTTTACCTTCACTATGAGAAGCCCAAAGTTTCCTGGTCAGAGGCAGCAGGAGCAGATAATATTTAGACGCTCAGAAAAGGAAACAGTCCAGACCAATCGAGTGATATTTAATCCCATTCTACTCTGTTTTTTCCCTTTAAAGAGAACCACAAGTCTGAGCACACACACACATATACAATGCACAATAATCTCATTGTGCACAAGTGTACTACATATACAAATCCTATTTAACTTGCTAAGCAATGATTTAGAAATGACACAATGTTATATTATAACATACAATTTACAATGTGTGTGGCTTTAGTTGTGATAAGGAAAGCAAATAAAAATGATTTCTGATCCTTTAATGCGATGGGTTGCTCCATGTCTCTTCCAATATTGCAGCTTGGTTGTCAAAGCCCCTCCTCTGTGAACTTCCCATTTGGATAAATGAATGAACCCTGTCACAGACATGCAGCATGTTTCTGAATTAATTCTACTGCAGAAATGCAGCAAGAGCATGTTTGGGTTGCTGTCCGAGAGATGTGATAGGCTGTATTTTACTATCATCATCTATTTATTTATATAGCGCCACTAATTCCGCAGCGCTGTACAGAGACCTCATTTACATCACTCCCTGCCCCATTGGAGCTTACAGTCTAAATCCCCTAACATAGACAGACACAGACCAAAAGAGACTAATGGCAATTTAATAGCAGCCAATTAACCTACCAGTATGTTTTTTGGAGTGTGGGAGGAAACCGGAGCACCCGGAGGAAACCCAAGCAAACACGGGGAGAACATACAAACGCCACACAGATAAGGCCATGGACGGGAAACGAACTCAGGACCCCACTGCTGTGAGGCAGAAGTGCTAACCACTAAGCCACCATGCTGCTCACAAGCCACTAGCTTTTATCATTTTGTATGATGCAATTATATACAGTAAATAGGTGCATATGTTAACTGGAAGTCATATTATATGGCACATTCTCCTATAGAGAAACAGGATATTCAATAGCTAGTTTGGTCTTTATAATTACAGACAGATCAAAGAACTTGAAATACATTTCTCCAGAAGAGATTATATATAATGTTAGTTGGGCTGTGCGTTACTATGTGCATAAAGCAGGTAGGAGAGAGGGGTTTTCATGTGCCAGGGTTCTACTGGGTCTCTAGTACAGAACCAGAAAAACAATACGACTTTAAATGACAGCGGAGGGAGTGTGAGTGGCAACACCAATCACAAGCCACAATCCCCCTGTTTTCAGCCATGGCAGATAAAGAAATGGAGAAGGCTGCAGGGAGCCACCCCTGGGGCTCCAGTTAGTAGATGTGTTTGTCTCTCACAAGCCATATAGCTAAGGCCATTCAGGTTTATATATACTTCATACCATGTATATGAATATATATAAAATTCATACTTTTCAACATGAACATTTCATTCAAGACATCTCCCCCCCACACACTAATCACCTGCTTGATTTAAATAACTGAAATTACAGGTTCTTAGACATTTGTTTACCTCAGCCTAGGTTACGGTGCATTTGTGCCATTTTGTGGACCGAATCAATTCAAGAACATATATCCTCAAATCACAATGAGCATACTGTGTATTTGGTCCGAAATGGTGTCACTGGGTTATAATGAACTGATAGGATTCTTCCTAATAATATTGATTTAGCCCACAAAGTGAAAGCACCAATGTGTGTAGGTGACAGATGTATTTCATTTAATTAATGAGCAGAAAAACAGGATGGAGCAGAGTGTTCTAAGTGAAAGTGGTATTGGAATGTCTGGTTATAAGGGGAACATTAAAAGGAACATCAAGTATTTTACTTCTAAATTGGATGCCAACCTTAATAAAAAAAAAATCCTTGTTAGTTATTCTCTTTTTTTCCGTGTAGAAGTTGGACCAGCGTTAGTCCAACCTGTTTTTAAAGTAGACCTATCACTCTCAATAGAGGCATCCATTTTTTGGTCTGAACCCCTTCAGCATTCTATGGGGCATATTCAATTGTTTGAATTCCCCGCGGCGGTAAAATTATTACCGTTACTATGGTAATAGTAAGCTGGATTTCAGCTCACAGCTACCTGAGCCGCGAGCTGAAATCTAGCGAGAAAACTACCGTAATAACAGTATTTACGTGCACTATTACCGTAATAACGGTACTTGTGTACCAACAATTGAATATGCCCCTATATATTTACTAGAAACCTGTGACCTTGCTGAGGCACTGCCTGACATGTTCGTGAATACAAGCGTACGTAACCTGGTGCGCTGTGTGGCCACAGACTGTCTTGTGTCTTGGTCAATAAAGCTTTGTCAAGATGCAGATATGTTACCAGCGATGCTTCACACTGAGGGTGTTTTCAATGCCAAGTAGTCCAATGAAGACTCGTCTTCTGAGCATTCACAGAATGTTGAACGCACCTCTAAAGCAGGTTACTGAAGGAGTCTCATTGGCACCTTATTTCCTTAGTCCTTAAGGCGCACTTTGTGAGTCACGTCTCAGAGATGTCACTGGATCTCAGTAAATTGATAGACTATCTTTTAAGGTCAGTCCACAAAAAGGCTCTGTGATGTTTAGATGACGGGTCCATTAAACAAATGCTTCAAAGCTGCTAGACTCAAACAACAAGGAGTTTCCAAAATCTATATAAGGGAAGTTTGTGCAGTAAATGTGACAGCCATGAAGACAGGTGCCACAATAACTTCGCTCACCTTCCATACATGGACTTTCTGGACACTTATGTCCTATCAACTTGAAGTTCTGCAGTTTTATTCCCACAGATAAAAACATGTAGAATAACAGTGATTATTAAATAACATTAGGATTACCTTATTAATGCTAGGATCCTATGGGAAGGGACCTTCACCCTACAGGTGAGATATTAACAAAGTGGTTGTGTCCTAATGTCAGAGGATATTCTAATGAAAGTTTTCAGCTGCTCTTCTTACTGACCAAACACGAGAGCTCTGAATACACAAGAAACATCTTTATCTAGAAGAATTCTGCGGTGATGCCAAATGTTTTCTTGTTTTTTTTTTTTCCAAGACAATTTTGCCATCAGGCCACTGTTTTATTGGTATTTATTGATAATATATTAACTTCCCTTAGCAGTGCAAGCAATAATAACTTCTATTGCTGTTAGCAGATACTAATAACAGATACAAATAAGTTTATTTTGCGGAATAGCATATGGTCATAATGACCACTGAGTCTGTTTGTAGAACACTTGTGTTTGTATAATGCAGCTCACTGTTTATAGCTTTGTATACAATTGTCTCTATTGCTGTGGTCTTAGCAGTTTACAAACAAGTAAAACATCAAACAAATGTAACAATAAATTACAGCTTAAAACAACTAAAACTACACATGCAAATAGCAAAGATATAGTATATCTGCAAAGCTACATAACTGGGGGTTAGTGGCCAATTTATTACTGCACCTGACTGCGTCTGACTGTGAAATAACCTGCAATTAAGATTTTTGCAGGGATGTTTCCAAGTAATTCATAAATAAACATATTTGTCAACTGAGAAATCTGTCAGCCACTGTACAAACTCCACCTGCAAACACAAAGTGAAGGGCAGGTATGCTAATTGATGTAAAGGTAATTGTTCAGAAAAGGTGTTGTAACTGACAGCTACCAATCAGATTATTCTAATGCAGGTTATAAAATGAAACTAAACGTTTGATTGGCTGGCTTACAGTGACCTGTGCATCCTTTATCATAAGAGTCACCCATGAAGTCAAACAAAAGGTCTTCATTAGACCAACAGCTATTATTAGCAGCTTTAGAATACAATGGGTTTAACATAGTCTAATGCCAGTGCTACAAAACCGGTTAACTGGCTTAAATCTGTTTCTCTTTTGGCATAAGCAGATATCTTTGGTATTCCCCCACATCTGCTATTGTTCAGTTGTAGAACCTCACACATGTTCCCAGTAACCTACCTTTCATGGTCCCTTGTCGACACAGAGTCTGTAAACCAGTTAACTAACTGTTTCCTTCTCTTCAACACAGTTCCAGCACAAAGGTATTGTCTTGGTAGGAAAAGAAATATATCACTTAAATTATTGTGTTCATTTTCTTCTTAAAAGTTAAGAGATGATAAGAGTCGATCCACAGTTTAAGAAATGCCTGGCTGTAATTAATCCATCTGCTTTCAATAACATAACATAGCATACCATCCTCTGAAACAGCAAAACAACTGCATATATATTACTTCTTCTTTTAGCAGCTGAGAATAGGACAACTTTATCCCGAAAGGCTCTTTCCTTTGGTATACAGCCCAGACAAACTTCCTTGGTATTGAAAAACACAAAATAAGACAGTGTTTGCATCCTATACTTCTACGTTCTGGGACTCAGTGCTCCGGGCTCAGCCTGCAAAGAGATTTGGACGTTTTCCACTGCAAGGAAGGAGAAATATGACACAGTTTAGTGTATGCTGTAAAGAGGACTCGTTGCCCCCACCCATTCTTTAAGAAGAAAAAAAGTCAAACAAATGTCGAAGCCTGGAACTGATGGAAGGTTTAATATTAGAGGGGGGAGAATGTGTTGGAAAAATTTAAGGAGTAAAATTTTACCAAAGTGGCAGGTAGGGAAAGCATCATATGACATTAAGGGGGTCATATTGAGTAAATTTCACTTACGGCGTGTAATGTTCTTTTATACGTCTGCGTAAGAGCACAAAACACTAGTTCCATTTTATCTGCCGAAAACGCAGTTTGAATACAACTGATCATGACCCTCTAAGGGCCTAATTACGAAGACCCATTGCTGAACCATGCTGAAACTTCTTTATCCGCATGGTTTAGTCATTTTTAAGCAAAATGTTCATTTAATAAAAGCCTAACGCAGGAGATATCTCCTACATTAAGCAAATTTCTGCATTAAACCGCAGTTCCCATAATACTCAATGGGCAATTTTAGCCTTTCGGAGCTTGACCCCGATGGCTAACGTCACCTGAAGCTGGCATTAGCCATTGTACCCTATGGGGAGAGCATCGCAGGAGAGGGATCTTCGGATCCGTCTCCGGCAGTGTTACCGCTCTTCCCTGCGCTGTTTCCCACAAATTTCCAAGGTCGCACATGCGCAGTAAAGACTCTGGGTCAGAACCAGGAGTCTTCAGTAGAGAAAAGTCATCGCCGGGACAGCTTCCTATTGGATTCGCAGTCCCAACATGACTTGTACATTACCCCGAAATGCTATCTGTCATTGTTGCGATGACAGATGATAACAAATGTGGCAAAACACGAAAATTATTCAGTTGCACATACAGCTACAGCTACAGCAGGTCTAGTATGCTTGGAAATTGGAGTTTTCAGGAGGAGTTTTTTCCATCATCGTGCACCAGGCCTAAAAATTTACTAAAACACATGTAAAAACAACCTACTCTGACCTGGCATTACTGTCCTCATTATTTCACTTAGCAGAGCTCCTCATAGTAACTGCATAAAAAAAATGGGGGTCATGTCTGTGTGTATGACAAAATTAGCAGCAAAAATTAACTTTTTTTTATTTTTGTAACTTTAAATATCTCATTCCTGTACATATCTTACAGACCTTAACATATCAAGTCTCTTTTCCCTGTAATAATTTAAAGATTATTAAGACATATGAAGGACAATGCCCCATTACAAGTACCACCCCAACAAATAGAAAAGAAATTGTGAATCGCATCAAAGCTTAGTTTAATTTATCCCCTATTTCTTCCATGTCCGCAGTGTTAATATGTTGTTATTATATGTTGGGGAAACTGTCTCCCTGTCTTTTATTTCTGAACCTTTCCTTAGCATTTATTTATATAGCGTCAGCATATCCTCTAACGCTCAACAATTGGTAACAAACACAGTAATAAAACACTCAGTATAAACAGACAGCGGTAAGCAGGCGCTACGTGCAATCTCGCATTCGGTCCTTTAATGATTTTCTTTTTCAATTCTAAACTTCAAGACCTGTCCAGACTAATTTCTAGTAGCAAATGTTTAACGTATTTAATTTTTATTGACTAACTAATTTCCGTTTCAGTGAACTGATTGACAAGTATGTAGCAACTGCTAAAACATGTGAAATGTAAAGCAACAGATAACTCTTTATTTTATACAGCATTCATACCATAATAAACCGTCAAGAAATCTCATGGGCAATGCCACTGTGGGGTTAAATTAATCACTATTGCTTAGAGTACCACGTATACCAGAAATAAAGGTCTTGGTGCCAATAGTTCTTTCTGTTCTGGAACAGACTCTCAGCTCTCCTCTTTTTTGCCAGTCAGAAGGGACATTCAATTACTCTCTCTCTCTCTCTCTCTCTCTCTCTCTCTCTCTCATTCTCTCTCTCTCTCTCTCTCTTTCTCTCTCTCTCTCTCTCTCCCTCTCTCTCTCTCTCTTTCTCTCTCTCTCTCTCCCTCTCTCTCTCTCTCTTTCTCTCTCTCTTTCTCTCTCTCTTTTTCTCTCTTTCCCTCTCTCTCTCATTCTCTCTCTCTCTTTCTTTCTCGCTCTCTTTCTCTCTATCTCTCTCTCTTTCTCTCTTTCTCTCTCTCTCTCTCTTTCTCTCTCTCTCTCTCTCTCTCTCTCGGTGGTCTGAGAGCCCTAGAAAGGAAATTCTTTAAAATTGGAACTAGTATTTGTTGTATTGATACAGAGGTTCTTAATGCTAGCTTGGCCCAATCAGAATGCTCCTCCACTAGTGATAAGGTGATCTCTCGTAGGGAGGGCCTAATGCTATCATGCACTTATTTGCCTGCTCTAAATCGGGCACATACCGTAAGACTTCAGGACACACATTATTAATTACTATCTATAGTCCTCATTTACTTGCGCATTTGACACATCATCTCCTATATCTATTTAAAGTTCCGCCTCTAAAAGATGTAGAGTATGACAATTTGTATAGTGTATTTAACTAGGGTCTGAGGCTGAGCACCTTATTGTATTCAATATTCATCTCCTGCACATCCAGAAGGTCCTCAGTTTTGAAGTGGGTGAGGATAGAACAGCCTGTGGCAATCAGATGTTCGGAATGGACACAGCGGCAGGAGATGACCTGATCTTGTGGCAGGCAGTGACCTGTCCACTGCTCTAACTGTGCTAGTGAGGACAGGGCTGCATGTGCAGGAAGTCACAGCCTGAGAGTTATATAGTGGAAGGAGCAGGGTCCCCAGCAGCACAGATTATATCAGGATATGAGTGATGTGTTACTGAGGACAGGGCTGCATGTGACAGGGGTCGTGACATGATGTGATGAGGGGAATGGAGGCAACAAGAAGTCACAGACTGAGAGTTATATAGTGGAAGGAGCAGGGTCCCCAGCAACACAGAGTATATCAGGAGATGAGTGAGGTGTCAGTGAGAACAGGGCTGCATGTGACAGGAGCAGTGACATGATGTGAGGATGGGAATGAAGGCAGCGAGAAGTCACAGGCTGAGAGTTATATAGAGGATGGAGTAGGGCCCACAGCAGTACAGAGTATTTCGGGGGGTTCGTGATATGTTAGTGTGGACAGGGCTGCATGTGACAGGGGCAGTGACATGATGTGAGGAGGGGAATGGAGGCAGTAGGAAGCCACAGACTGAGAGTTATATAGTGGAAGGAGCAGGGTCTTTTAACACCACAGATTAGCAATATCAGACCTATTCTCCTCTCCAGCATTTCAAGGTGACAGACGCAATAAAGCAGTCTCAGAAATCTTTAGACCATTCACAGCATGTGCCAAATTAAGAACATTCTCCGAGCAGCATTCGGGTCCAGTTAGCACATGAGTCAAAATGTCAGTGGTTACAGACAGTGTGGTTTTAATAGAGGTCAATTATCTGTATAATCTGCTCCATTTATGATGAAGTCACAAGGCAATTATTCCAGTAGTACATTGATGCAATTCCCAGATGGGATTCATGGAAATCTCTGTGGTTGATGTCTACCCTAAGGCCTAATTTATGTAACTTAAAATGCAAATATAAAACCAGTGAAACACTTTGTGCCCACCCAATCTTCCTTTTTTAAGACAATAATGTAAACAAACAAAAAACAACTATGACCAGATGAGCCAATTGCAAAACACACTATTAAAAGTGAAGTGACACAAACTGCTGCAGTGAGAAGTTATTCTCTGTGGGGTGATCTGATTGAAAGTCACTTTGGATGACATTAACCTTGTCTTCGCTGACAGTATTTGTTCTACGTTCCTTCTGGTCCTTCTAATTCTATTTGTTGCTAGTGTACTGTAATGCGTTTATAATGGCTCTGATACTTCTACGCCATGGTTATTAAGATTGCAATTTTGCACATGCCATCACAAGATTTTCATTAGCTTGGGATTGTAGTGTGATGTGCATCACTATATTATAATCTTGTGTTGGATGTTAATTTTAAACATAGTAAGGAATTCCATGTCACCATTTCATCACTGTTCCACCTTCTGTTACTTCCCCATAACCTTTTGTTCTAACCAGTTTATACATCCTGCTGCATTTGCTTTTCTTTTCTGCCTCTGTTCATCCATCTGACTTGAAGTCAATGTCCTTTTACAACCTAGAACCCCATAGTTTGTCATGTTCTTGTCATTTTAGAATACTTAAATTATCCATCGTAGCCAAACATATGATGCAGAACATATCCACTAAGGTCGTCTCAATCATCCTAGTTGGAGTCTTCAAAATGAACAGTAGCAAAAACAATAGTAAATATATTATGCGCAAACAAGTGCAAATATAAATTATTTTTCTGTTAAGGTCACATCTTTGTAGAGATGAAATTTGGGTTTATTTGAGATGAGCAGATTGTTCTAGCCTGGGGATCCCTGTTTATTTGGTCATGGGATGGCTATATCCAGGCCACAAGACATTTTAGTTGCACACAACGAGACTGACATCAGAATCTCCTTGAAGGGTGTAAGTAGCCAACATAACTTCTCTATGTTTTACCATTTACCTAGGATGTAGGCAGGCCCCATCCATTACAATGGCATACTGTAGTTGTTGATGACTTTTAGTTGCTCATAAAGCCACATAATGGCACAAGCATATCTAATGTAATATTAGAACTGCTGGGGATCTCCATTTTAAAAGCCTGTAGTTGCAATCTCTTTTAACCTTAAATATATGTAACATTTTTTGGACAGTGTAGAATTAAATAAAGTTAGCACATTTTTTTTCCATCTAAAAAGAAAATGATCATCGATGTATTCATGTGTGGTTTGGTTTTAACCCTTGCACAGTCTTAACAAAGAATACAACACTGACCTAATCAGTACCTTGCATTGTGAGATGGGGGGGAGATGTGTATGAAATGGGTCCCAACAACTCTCAGTCTAACTACTGAGAGGGTACATGGGTACATTAACAGCTCAACATATGTATAGCTTTACAAGCACTCCAGCAATGTGTCAGCTATTGACACTCTTTCATCAAACAGCAGGAGCGTAATAATCATCATTATCCCTATTGCCATTGTGCTGAATAGTGATTAAATTATTCTCAATGAGGAATAGGAGAGGGAGTATAAGATTCATAGAAGCATCACTCCCTCTGACTGCAATGGTAGCCTCCCTGAATTGAGCAAGTAGCCAGCATAAGTCCTTCATGATTTGTCGTTGCCCATGGTGTAAGTTGACCACTTTTAGCAGTCTGGAAAGTTGCATGACACAATCATTTTTGGCTGATCTCAGCCTCATTACTAATAAATAAAGTGCCATCACTATTACTTGACTCTGGAATATCAGCACTTGGAATACTATCACCAATTTTAACTATTAGTACACTTAAAGTTAGATGCACAACAAAAGGAAGCATGGTGGCTTTGTGGTTAGCACTTCTGCCTAACAGCACTGGGGTCATGAGTTCAATTCCCGACCATGGACTTATCTGTGTGGAGTTTGTATGTTCTCCCTGTGTTTGTGTGGGTTTCCTCCCACACTCCAAAAAACATACTGGTAGGTTAATTGGCTGAAAACAAATTGACCCTAGTCTGTGTCTGTGTGTGTTAGTAAATTTAGACTGTAAGCCACAATGGGGTATGGACTGATGTGAGTGAGTTCTCTGTACAGCACTGCAGAATTAGTGGCGCTATATAAATAAATGGTGATGATGATGAAAGGAAACTCTCTCTAAAAATCTGTAAATTTTTAATGTCTGTGCTGTACAACACATGTAATGATTTCTATATTGTCACAACAGGGTAACTGATAGTCAAAGAAAACTTTTAATGCAAAAACAGGTATTTCCAGTTTGTATATCTAGTTTCTAAAACCATAGGGTGAGTCTTTGAGAATTTCAGTCTTTAAGTTCAATGCTTTCCCAAGAGAATGTATCAAGTTCGAAATGAAAGTGCAACAGTTCTGTCACTGTTCTTTTGATACACTCATTGTGTCCCTCACAGCGTGTTAAATGAATGACAGTATTCCCAGTTCTACATCTACTTGAATAGTCTGTTCCTTATCACCAGACAGTTTTCCACGTTGGCCACTTAACACAGAGATCATGTTCATCTCATAAAGATTCCAGCAATCAGCACGGTATCGGGGGATTGCAGAAGCGCTGTAGGGATGTCATCCTTGGGATAATGCCTGGGGAGAAAATTGCAAATTAACTTATTAATTATAATCATCACCACCTTCACTTTCAACACCTGTATTTTGATCTTTATCTAAATGTTATAAATACTATCTGCTTTTGGGTAATTAGATACTTGACTGCTAACACTGTTTACCATTCTAGTGCCCTACATCGAGGAAATGTGTCTTTAAATCTTAACAGACATCATAGTTTTAATGAATTGGGAAAACAATGGATAAAACGGTGGATTATCAGATGTTATCTGTTCTGGCACTTGGTGTAAAGCAAGATTTATATATCATCATTGTATACAGAGTATCAGTGTAACTGTTATAGCACAGATCTAATATTGGTGTTCATTAATACTTAAATAGAGAATTGAGTACCGCTAGGCATTTAAGTCAATGGAGCTGTAACAGCAGCTTCTGTGGTGTCGTCATCGACCCTCTGAAGAGACAAATGTGTCGAAAAAAAGAGTGAATAAAGGGAGTTCAGTAACATTAACCCCATTTCCACAAATCGTTCTGCTGCACTTATACCCCCCCTCTCTCCAAACTCATATGATATATGTAACTGGTCACATTTTTTTAGAGATGCTCAGGCTCGGTTCCTCAAGAACCGAACACACCCGAACTTAGGGGATCCGAGTACTGAGCCGAGTCAGCTCGGTACTTTCGTGCTCCCTCGGAATCGAAAACAAGAAAAAACGTCATTGTTACGTCGTTGGATCTCGGATCTCGGAATTTTTGGATTCCTTTTTAAGATCCAAAATAACGATTGGTGGGAGGGAGGACGGACGCCCATTTTTCTTTTCTTCCACTGCTGTGTGCCAATGTGTCCTAGATGTGCTAGGAACTGCCGTGTGTTTGTGTCATTGCTCTATCGCTTACCATCCAGCCAGGTCGCTGCAGTATTTGGCTGAAAGTGTATGAAAATAATATTGTGATCTGTGAGGTGCTCAAAATTGACTGCAAATGACTTGAAATTAGTGTTATTGAGGTTATTAATAATGTAGGAACAAAAAAAGAGCAAAAATATGTGATTTTAGCATATTTTAGGATTTTTCCTAACAAATCCAAAACCAAACCCAAAACACACGAGGGCAGTTTTGCCAAAACCAAAACACGAAGCTAATCCAGATCCAAAACCAAAACCAAAACCAGTTCACGGGGGTCAGTGAGCATCTCTAATTTTTATTGCTACTAGAGCAGCTATTGCACAATCCTGGAAGTCTCCCCTCCCCCACACTACTCGTCAGCTTCTTCCCCCTGATTAAATGGTTTGATTAGAATACCTATTACTCCGAGCACCCGGCCCCATCACAGTCATCCTCATCTTCGTGAAAGCTAAGCAGCACTACCAGCTTCTGATGTATAATACTTGCTTGAATCTGATGTACTTGTTTAAAGTGAACCAATATACCCCCCCTCCTGTATCGTATTTTGCTTTCATTCCCAAAATTTCAATAAAAATTTAATTTGTCAAGAAAAAAAGAGAGTGGAGGAGAGGACATTGAGAAGAGAAAGAGAACAGGTGGAAGGATGTAATAAAGAACTGGGGATAAAAGAAAGAAAGGGAAAGGGAGACAGGCAGAGAATCGTTGAAGAAAGGACAGGTCTGAAGGAAAGATAAAAGGAAACTGGGTGATGCTGAATAAGGGGAACGATGACGGAGAGGACAGAACAGAGAATAGGAAATATTGATAATTGCAGAAAAGAGAGTAAGGCAGGGGACTGATAAAACGGGACAGCACTGAGAGGACTGTAATACAGGGAGGATAATGAATAATGGAACAAGTTGTCAGGAGCATATAACAGAAGAAAGAAATAGATATAAATGGGTGAACGAGAGACGGACAGAGGATTGTACAATGGGACAGATTTGAGGAAAACACAGAGGGGTGTATTTACTAAACTGCGGGGTTGAAGAAGTGAAGACGTTGCCTATAGCAACCAATCAGATTCTAGCTATCATTTATTTTGTACCGTCTACAAAATGATAGCTAGAATCTGATTGGTTGCTATAGGCAACATCCCCACTTTTTCAAACCCGCAGCTTAGTAAATCTAGCCCTTGGAGTCTATCCCCCAAAAGAAAAACAAACAAACAAGCAAAAACACAAAACAAACAAACTGTGCTTGCCCTTGGCATAATAAATGAAAAGTGGATAATGAATCCTCAAGGTGTGTTGTACACAAAAGGTGGGATCATTTCATTATATGATTACATTTTCTGGAACACAACGAAAGGTGATATCATGTCCAACAGTCAATGGAGATCAGGGTCTGAAAAAACCTGCTCCCATGAAATCTATAAACATTGTCAATGAATGGAAAGAGATGACACATGGCAGCTATTGAGAGATAGATTTCACATTAGACACAGTAGGCCACTGTCTAAGGGTCAGTGAAGTTTGTGAAACAGCTCTTTCCCTGTACAGCGAATGTGTCAAAGTGACATGTGAGAAACAACAATGAACTGAAGGAATGAGAAAAAAGGAAAACCTTTAAATATTGCGATCAGGGGATTGTCTTTTCCTGGGGTAAATAGTTATAGTATATACATCAAAAACTCATAAACTGTCCAACTAGCTTGTAATAGACTTTATTTAGAAGTTGTAGATTACACATTTCAGTAATTACTACAACATTATTTGTGGTAACTGAATTTCGGTATGGAAGACTGCCTAGCACTCCAAATAAAATCGCTCTACACCAACAAACTAGAACTCTGTTCTGCACTCAGCACCAGACCTTTTCTTAGGTTTTGTGCCCCAATTATCAGCAATACCTTCATAATTACTGTTGTATCTTTACATTTTTAGAAACATGTTATTAAATAAATAATTTAAAAAATGAAATGACTTTTATACCACAAATAAATAGCCAGTACCAATGCTGCAGCCTGGGGCGGGCTCCCACTTAATATGTTGGACAGCAAGCTTTTGATACCCCTATGAAAGTGGTAAACAGCACCTGGTTGGAAACAGGGCCATCTTTTCCATTGGGCACGATGGGTAGCTGCCCGGGGGCCCTACGGGCAAGGGGGCCCTATAGGCACGGCTCTTAATGAAGATAAATAATCCTGCAAAAGAAAAAAACCTGCAAAAAAAACCTACAAGGGTCACTGAGCAAGTACATCTATCTATCTCTATTTCTATACATCTATATCTATATCTATATCTGTATATGTATACATCTATATATCTATATCTATATCTGTATATGTATACACCTATATATCTATATCTATATATATATCTATATCTGTATATGTATACACCTATATATCTATATCTATATCTATATCTATATCTATATCTGTATATGTATACACCTATATATCTATATCTATATCTATATCTATATCTGTATATGTATACACCTATATATCTATAGCTATATCTAGGGGCCCCGGTGCACTGCTTTGCCCGGGGGCCCACAATGTTGTTAAGATGGCCCTGGTAGGAACACACTACAACAGGACAGTATGTGGTTACCCTGTCAAAATGTGAACCAGCTCCAGCCTTTTCGGAACGGGGAAGAAGACTCTAGGTGGGGGCGTGCAAAACACAAGAGACAGGATCCTACTGCTGAATAGAACTGGGGCTCTTCCTGGTACTCCTAGGGTAATTGCAATTGCCCATGGCGGTCAGTGGCCGCTGTGAAATGTAGTTCTACAATAACTGAAATTGTAAAAGAATTACCTACACAAATGGTTTCAAAATATTTTGTTTTCATAGACAACCTTAAACCTCTCTTTCACCGCTTTATTACAGAGCAAAATCTTCTTTTTTTAAGCAGTCCAATAGGAATCTTCATCCACAATATATTCCAATTGGAAATAAAATGATAAAAAATATTTAACATAGTGAATTGCTCCTTACAGAGCTCCAGTGCAAAATCACATGGGGCCTGATTCTTCAAGGAACGTAAACGTCGATAAGTGCTGTATTTTGCTGAAAATTGCTTTGCACATGCTCAGAAATTGACTATACACCAGTGAACACAAGTGTATGCAATTCATCTCCGAATGCAAAGGACATTTCTGACAACCTACGATTTCAGGGGCATCTCTCGGATATGTGACTTTCAGTCATATCACTTGCACCACCTACAGGGCAGGTGTAAGTGCCGATTGTTTGTGATGACGGACGTATATGGATGCCAGAACATGTGTTTGCAATCAAGAGTACCTGTAAAAATGCATTTTATGTTTTCATTAATGACTATATTTAATAATCTTTAATATATATTTAATAATGTTATTTTTCATCTGTGTGTTCTGATGGGACTTTACATATACATATGCATTGTGCATATCCTGCAGTGTGTTGTGTCTGTCTGCATATGGCAAGTGCTATCTAGATAGAGTGTACTTATACCCATGTTCAATAAGAAACATTTCTTGAGATCCTCTTCTCGTTGAATATGGGCCGTAGTTGCATTTTACGTCCGTTTTTAAAGAACGCAAATTGCGTTTACTATTCACTTCTTAATGAATGAGGCCCATTGTCTTTAATTGACAGGAAGGATCTGCAGCTGTTCAGCCATTCACAAGTGATTAGTCTGGGAGAAACCCTGTGATTGGCTAATCTGAGTAGTTCTAAGCTCTTGCATGCACAGCCAATGGTTTGCTGAGATATGTAGTGCTACAATAGTTAGGACCACTGGGGTGTTAGTATTGCCATTCCAGTGGTCACTATTTTTGTTAGGTCTTTCTAAGAAGTATTAATATCTTTTCATCCACATGCTACAATAACAGATGTCACATTCCCAGGGTTATTACTAAATACAATGCTTTTATTCTGAGACTTTTCATTCATGTGATCTGTGATTCCGTTTCTTCCTTTAATACCCAAATACCTCCAAAGTATGAATTAGTCACTGGAAACTGCTGACTTGGAAAGCTGTTATTTGAATCCCTGGCAGAATATCAGCCTATATCAGCCTATATCAGCCTATATCAGCCTCCAAAAATCAAATATAGGACTCAGGATAAGGGACCAGTCTACATTTAGTCATTTATTCCATTTGATATGGAAACACTTCCCACCAAATAATTTGCTCTACTTCTCAAGAAACTTAATGAATTTAGGAAAGATAATTTGTAAATACTAATTAACATACAGCCTGGGGAGATCTCTCATCTTACTCTGTCTTCCCATCCTGGGTATTGCAGAGTTTGTCATTACAGCACAGGGCAATGTACAAGATGGGGAACGATTCCTTTGGCCATTTGACTTGATTTAGGGATCTCAAAAACAAGGAGGGTGCAATGGATCCACCCTCATTACATCCTCCCATTCCCGGCTGCAGGACATTTTCGGGCTGCACCCACTCTATGGAATTCTCTCCCTCGCACAATAAGACTCTCCTCTGGTCTACAAACTTTCAAGTGTTCTCTGAAAACCCACCTCTTCAGACAAGCTTATAATATTCCTCAACCACCCTCTTAACCTCACTACATTACCCTATTACCACCCGTTATACAATTACCCTTTGACCAACATTGTTGTGTGACAGGATCATTTAACTTATGAGTCACTTTTACCTTTGCAGTTGGCTCAGACAGACTGCAAATGTAGACTTAATCTCATGTGTCAAACTCCCATTGTCCCATAGATTGTAAGCTTGGGAGCAGGGCCTTCTCCCCTCTTTGTCTGTTTTACCCAGTTTGTTTATTAGTTTACTATGTTTGTCCACAATTGTAAAGCGCTACGGAATATGTTGGCGCTATATAAATAAAATGATGATGATGATGATGATTGGATCGTACCTCACTATGGATGGGCTATATTGTGCTTGGCTTAACTCATGAAGTACCATGGGTAAGAAGCACTGCAGCAGTCAGCTTCTTTTTGTATCCTTTATTTTGTTCATATTGCCCTGGCAGTTACTCGATGTGTTTTGAGATTCTTGATACACTAGTGGTGTCAGGAACGTTGGAACTGACATGCTGGAGTATAATGTGCAGGAGCACCAGGCCTCCAGCAATGGGTTCAACCACAGCTACGACCTTTCAGTGGAACCTTCTGATTCTATCTTCAGACGTTTCTGTCCCAAGTTAATCCAGTCCCCATTTATTACATCAATCACCATGCCGTAGGTTCTGTCCTGTGTCCCTTTAGTCTTTTTGGTGGCCAGCTTTGGCTACCTTGAGGGAGTCGCTTGACAATTGACTGTTGACTGTTGTAATGCTGTTGTTTTTACCAGGTGCTGTTCCTATTCAGAAGAAAAACAGCGCAGGTAACGCACTATTTATAGTGTTACAATAAAATTACACTTTCCATGTAAAATATATAAAATCCACATTGTTTTATTCAATATATACATCTAAAAAACAGCATTCTCCTTGTATGCCTGTGATGTACAAAGACATTTCATTTCAATTACAATCAGATTAATCAAAGCACATCTGTAAAATATACTGAAACGTTTGACCAAATGTATACACTCAGTTCACTTAAAAAAAAATATATACATATATATATATATATATTGTAACAAAAGGAGGCATTTAGCTGGCAATATGCAGAGAAAGCAGGGAAGTAGAGTAAAACATTGGCACAGTTATGTACCTAGGTGGAGATTAAACCTGGTAAAAACATATGTGTAGTTTAAAATTGATTTACTTACATGATTTAAAAGCTGCTTCCTCTCAGCAAACAGACAGGGTAGGTCTGATAGTCTAAACAGAGCCAGGGATGGGCGTTTCCTTTTAAAGAGAAGGTGGGTGTGTCACCTGTCCATCAAGCTAGGCCTGTGGGAGGAGTGTCAGGTATAAAACCCTGCTTGTTTCATTGTTCAGAGAGACTAACGCTGGGGTAGCTGGCTAGTCTTTTTGAGAGAGCTGGACTATGTATAGTAAGCGTTTAGGGTCTCCATAATTGCTGTGAAAGTATACGGTGTCAATACATTTATTACCATCCTGACAATAAAGAACCATAAAAAGGAAGAAGTTGTACGCGTGTGCTTCACCAGTAGCGGGCTCTTGCCACAATATATATATATATATATATATATATATATATATATATATATACCAGCATGCATAAAAGTGGGATGTCCTTTTCTATATAATTATATATTGAGGACAGAACATCTGTATATAGAGATTCAACTTGAATATTATACACACTGCATTTGATTTCATGCTGCTTTGATCTCAATATAAAGGGCTAATAATGTTAATTCCAGATATTGAAAAGTTCTGACACTTTAATAAACAAATACTTGCAATATCTCCTTTGTGTATCCTTTTTTCTTCTACTGGTCTTTACTTTGGGTCCAGACCATCTGAGGGAAGGTTCAAATAGCTGTTTCACCACTTCGAATGGTAGTAAACGTGTTCTCATTTAATAGACGTTATCAGCTCCAGAAAGGACAGTGTTATCCTGCTCAATAAACACAATCTAATCCTGCTCCTTAATCCTCATGCACCGATCAAGCTAATAGTTCAATATCCTTTTCCGACGTTTCATTGGCCGTTCAGCGATTCCTTCAGAGGACAACAGCAAATGTTCTTACACAGATAATCAGAAGCGTTACGCAAAGTGCAAAATTATTGCGACGCTATAAGTGTGTCCCCTGCGCTGTTTTTCTTCTCAATTTACTCTTGGATCTGTTTGGGATTACAGAGGCTTCCTCACAGCTGCAGAAACTTACCAGAATTTATTTATTTAGGATTTTTTTATGTTTTTTCCTTTTTTTTTCAGCTATTCAGTTAGGGATTACACTAGGTACGACAACATGTATTATATATTCATAACATACACGTAAAATACCGAACACAAGTATAGTATGTATGAATTATGTACTAGTATTGTTTATAAACTAAACTGTACAATAAATATATGGTTTGAATAAAATAGCTGTGCCCCCTAGTGTCCATAAGTGGTACTAGGTTTTTGTTTATATATTACAGTCCTCCTTCCGCCAGTATTTCTTGTTTTAGGGTTACTCTAATCCTATATAATCACTCCTTACTAAACAATGTCTATGACTATTCTCCCTCCAAAATGTAATTTAATTATTAATATGAAGAACCTGTTAACGAAAGTCAGATTAACTAATCCATAATTAAGATATTTAAGTGTTCTCAATCATTGAGAAGAACATGTTTGTAGGGTTCTATGTTAATGACCAAATCACTTGCCCTTTAATAAAGTTAATAGTCTGCAAAGTGTAAACTTTTAGGTCGAAGAGAAGAGACATTTGCTTTATGTTTAAAATACTATTAATTCTTGAAATTCATACAATCTTTTTTTCATAACCTCTTTGCTGCTGAGGCTTTTCTCGCCCCTGTGCCCAGCCTATGTTACCACCTTTTGGGCTGGTCCTATTCCAACATCAATATCAGTAATTTGTTTATGATAATCAAAGAAAAAACTAGAGATGAGCGCACTCGGATTTTGTGAATCCGAGCCCACCCGAACCTTTCCAATCCGAGTCGGATCTGAGACAGATCCGGGTATTGGCGCCAAATTAAAACTTGAAACTGAGGCTCTGAGTCATAATCCCGCTGTCGGATCTCGCGATTCTCGGATCCTATAAATTCCCCGCTAGTCGCCGCCATCTTCACTCGGGCATTGAACAGGGTAGAGGGAGGGTGTGTTAGGTGGTCCTCTGTCCTGGTAGATCTCGTGCTGTGCTGTTTAGTTCTGTGCTGTGCTGTTTAGTTCTGTGCTGTGCTGTGCTGTGCTGTGTTCTGCAGTATCAGTCCAGTGGTGCTGTGTGCTGTGCTCTGTCAATTTTGAGTTCAGTGGTGCTGCTGGGTCCTGTGCTGTGTCCTGTTCAGTCCAGTGGTGCTGTGTCCTGTGCTCTGTGCTTCTAAGGGCATAGTTATTTCCCCATTATTCCCAAGTGTTTTAAAAAATAAAAAAAAGTTATAAAAAAAATACAAAAAAATAATTACAAAAAAAATGAATTACAACTAAATTTGCAAAACCAATCCTGCAGTATAAGCCCATTGGTACTGCAATATTACCAAGTTCACACATTCAACAGTAAAAGTGCAGTGGTGCTGTGTGCTGTGCTCTGTCAATTTTGAGTTCAGTGGTGCTGCTGGGTCCTGTGCTGTGTCCTGTTCAGTCCAGTGGTGCTGTGTCCTGTGCTCTGTGCTTCTAAGGGCATAGTTATTTCCCCATTATTCCCATGTGTTTTAAAAAATAAAAAAAAGTTATAAAAAAAAATACAAAAAAATAATTACAAAAAAAATTAATTACAACAAAATTTGCTAAACCAATCCTGCAGTATAAGCCCATTGGTACTGCAATATTACCAAGTTCACACATTCAACAGTAAAAGTCCAGTGGTGCTGTGTGCTGTGCTCTGTCAATTTTGAGTTCAGTGGTGCTGCTGGGTCCTGTGCTGTGTCCTGTTCAGTCCAGTGGTGCTGTGTCCTGTGCTCTGTGCTTCTAAGGGCATAGTTATTTCCCCATTATTCCCAAGTGTTGTAAAAATTTTAAAAAAAATTATAAAAAAAAAATACAAAAAATTTTTTAAAAAAAAATTAATTACGACAAAATTTGCAAAACCAATCCTGCAGTATAAGCCCATTGGTACTGCAATATTATATTACCAAGTTCACTGATTCAGCAGTATAAGTCCAGTGGTACTGCTATTACAAAGTTCACTGATTCAGCAGTATAAGTCCAGTGGTACTGATATTACAAAGTTCACTGTTTCAGCAGTATAAGTCCAGTGGTACTGATATATTACAAAGTTCACTGATTCAGCAGTATAAGTCCAGTGGTACTGCTATTACAAATTTCACTGATTCAGCAGTGTATAAGTCCAGTGGTACTGCTATTACAAAGTTCACTGATTCAGCAGTATAAGTCCAGTGGTACTGCTATTACAAAGTTCACTGATTCAGCAGTATAAGTCCAGTGGTACTGCTATTACAAAGTTCACTGATTCAGCAGTGTATAAGTCCAGTGGTACTGCCATTACAAAGTTCACTGATTCAGCAGTGTATAAGTCCAGTGGTACTGCTATTACAAAGTTCACTGATTCAGCAGTATAAGTCCAGTGGTACTGCTATTGCAAAGTTCACTGATTCAGCAGTGTATAAGTCCAGTGGTACTGCTATTACAAAGTTCACTGATTTAGCAGTATAAGTCCAATGGTACTGCTATTACAAAGTTCACTGATTCAGCAGTGTATAAGTCCAGTGGTACTGCTATTACAAAGTTCACTGATTCAGCAGTATAAGTTCAGTGCTACTCTCCTGTGCCGCATAAAATTTTTAAAGGCTTTGCCGAGTGTGTGTGGCTTAGGGGTACGCTCTCTTGTGCTACATATAATGGAAAACCAAAATTTGGAGGATAAAGTAGTTAAAGATCAAGACCTACTTCCTCCTAATGCTGAAGCTGCTGCCACTAGTCATGACATAGACGATGAAATGCCATCAACGTCGTCTGGCAAGCCCGATGCCCAATCTCCTAGTACAGGGCATGTAAAATCCAAAAAGCCCAAGTTCTCAAAAAATAGCAGAAAGAGAAACTTTAAATCATCTGAGAAGAATTGTAAAGTTGGCAATATGCCATTTACGACAAGTAGTGGCAAGAACGGCTTAGGCCCTGGCCCGTGGTCATGACTAGTGGTCCAGCTTCACCCAAGGATCTAAGCCCTCCTCCTCCCCCCCCTACAAAAAATTTAAGAGAATTATGCTGTCAGCAACAACAACAAAACAGCAAAGAACCTGCCTTCTAAACAGATGACATCACAAATCCCCAAGGCGAGTCCAAGGGTGTTGTTGGTTGTGAACCCTGACCTTCCCATCACTGTACGGGAAGAGGTGACTCCATCCAGCATTTGCAGCACGCCCTCTGCATATGCTGGAAGGATCACCCACAGTCCAGTTACAGATTTGGCTAATGAATGTGTGAATGTTGTACACCGGGAGGAGGATATTGATGTAGCTGGCGCTGAGGAGGATGTTGATGATTATGATGCAGACAGATACCAAATAGCCTTTCTCAATTTCTATTTATATTCTAGATTATATAACGGCTGAATAGTTTTCTGTTTTACTCCTAGTGGAGAGGGGATCTGATGCAGACAGATACCAAACTGCCTTTGTCCATTTCTTTGTATATTTGAATTTCTAGTTCTACAGTCTATGCAGGCTGCTTTATTTATATTCAACTACAAGTGTAGGGCGGGGGGGGGGGGGGGGAAAGGGGCATAGATAGCCACCAAAGTAACGTGGTCCATTTAATTTCACTTTCTAGCTCCACAGTCTGTGCAACCTGCTTTTTATATCTTCAAAGTATTTATATTTACAAGCCTTGCAATCTAAATTAACTAGAGGTAGTGATGTGGTAGAACTCCAAAAGGCAGTTTGGAAGCCACTGTACAAACTTGCTCTATTTTTTAACTGAGTTGTCCCCCCTCCAGTGTGTACTCAGAAAGAGTTTTTAGTGCAGCGGGGAACCTGGTCAGTGAGCGGTGAAGGAGGTTGCTTCCTCACAACGTTGAAAAAATGATGTTTATAAAAATGAATAATCAATTCCTCAATGAAGTACAGCACTGCCCTCCAGACAGTACAGAGGGACCTGTGGTTGTGGAGTCCAGCGGGGACGAATTGATAATGTGTGAGGAGGAGGAAGTACACACTGTAGGGGGAGAGGAATCAGAGGTTGAGGATGAGGACGACATCTTTCCTCAGTAGAGCCTGTTTAGTTTGTACAGGGAGAGATGAATTGTTTTATTGGTGTGGGGGCCCAAACAAACCAATCATTTCAGCCACAGTTGTTTGGTAGGCCCTGTCGCTGAAATGATTGGTTTGTTAAAGTGTGCATGTCCTATTTCAACAACATAAGGGTGGGTGGGAGGGCCCAAGAACAATTCCATCTTGCAACAATTTTTTTGGCATTATGTGACCATTCAACAGTCGTTTGCCATGTTCAAAAAGTAAAAGAAAATGCCAACAAATTCAATAAATTAAATCAAAAGTTAAATGCCCTGTCATTATTTAAAACAAGAGGTTTTGACGTGCTAGAATTAGTTTAGTGTTAAGATGTTATAAACACTACACTTGGAACTTGGAGGAGGTATTGTGGCCCCGGTATCAAATTGTGTACCGGGGCCACCCCACTACGCAGTCCAGATACTTGTTTGGTGGAATTCTGACCAGTTGAGGGTGTATAGATGTTATTGTGGCCCCGGTATCAAATTGTGTACCGGGGCCACCTCACTACGCAGTCCAGATACTTGTTTGGTGGAATTCTGACCAGTTGAGGGTGTATTTATTTTATTGTGGCCCCGGTATCAAATTGTGTACCGGGGCCACCTCACTACGCAGTCCAGATACTTGTTTGGTGGAATTCTGACCAGTTGAGGGTGTATTTATTTTATTGTGGCCCCGGTATCAAATTAGGTACCGGGGCCACCCCACTACACAGTCCAGATACTTGTTTGGTGGAATTCTGACCAGTTGAGTGTTTTTTAATAATATTGTGGCCCCGGTAAAAAAATTGTGTACCGGGGCCACACCACTACGCAGTCCAGAACCTTTTTTTGGGGAATTCAGACCAGTTGAGGGTGTATAGATGTTATTGTGGCCCCGGTATCAAATTGTGTACCGGGGCCACCTCACTACGCAGTCCAGATACTTGTTTGGTGGAATTCTGACCAGTTGAGGGTGTATAGATGTTATTGTGGCCCCGGTATCAAATTGTGTACCGGGGCCACCTCACTACGCAGTCCAGATACTTGTTTGGTGGAATTCTGACCAGTTGAGGGTGTATTTATTTTATTGTGGCCCCGGTATCAAATTGTGTACCGGGGCCACCTCACTACGCAGTCCAGATACTTGTTTGGTGGAATTCTGACCAGTTGAGGGTGTATTTATTTTATTGTGGCCCCGGTATCAAATTAGGTACCGGGGCCACCCCACTACACAGTCCAGATACTTGTTTGGTGGAATTCTGACCAGTTGAGGGTTTTTTAATAATATTGTGGCCCCGGTAAAAAAATTGTGTACCGGGGCCACACCACTACGCAGTCCAGAACCTTTTTTTGGGGAATTCAGACCCGTGGAGGGTTTTTTAATTATATTGTGGTGACCACTCCTCTACACAGTCCAGATACATTTATTGATGCGAATCATACAAGTTCAGGGTTTTTAATTTATATTGTGGTGACCCTCTCCTCTACGCAGTCCAGGTACATTATTGGTGCGAATCATACAAGTTCAGGGTTTTTAATTTATATTGGGGTGACCCACTCCTCTACGCAGTCCAGGTACATTATTGGTGCGAATCATACAAGTTCAGGGTTTTTAATTTATATTGTGGTGACCCACTCCTCTACGCAGTCCAGGTACATTATTGGTGCGAATCATACAAGTTCAGGGTTTTTAATTTATATTGTGGTGACCCACTCCTCTACACAGTCCAGGTACATTATTCGGTGCGATTCATACAAGTTCAGGGTTTTTAATTTATATTGTGGTGACCCACTCCTCTACGCAGTCCAGGTACATTATTCGGTGCGAATCATACAAGTTCAGGGTTTTTAATTTATATTGTGGTGACCCACTCCTCTACGCAGTCCAGGTACATTATTCGGTGCGATTCATACCAGTTGATGGTTTTCTTATTATATATATTGTGGTGACCCATTCCTCTACGCAGTCCAGGTACATTATTGGTGCGAATCATACAAGTTCAGGGTTTTTAAGTTATATTGTGGTGACCCACTCCTCTACGCAGTCCAGGTACATTATTCAGTGCGATTCATACCAGTTGATGGTTTTCTTATTATATATATGTGGTGACCCACTCCTCTACGCAGTCCAGGTACATTATTGGTGCGAATCATTCAAGTTCAGGGTTTTTAATTTATATTGTGGTGAACCCACTCCTCTACGCAGTCCAGGTACATTATTCGGTGCGATTCATACCAGTTGATGGTTTTCTTATTATATATATTGTGGTGACCCACTCCTCTACGCAGTCCAGGTACATTATTGGTGCGAATCATGCAAATTCAGGGTTTTTAATTTATATTGTGGTGACCCACTCCTCTACGCAGTCCAGGTACATTATTTGGTGCGATTTATACCAGTTGATGGTTTTCTTATGATATATATTGTGGTGACCCACTCCTCTACGCAGTCCGGGTACATTATTGGTGCGAATCATACAAGTTTAGGGTTTTTAATTTATATTGTGGTGACCCACTCCTCTACGCAGTCCAGGTACATTATTCGGTGCGATTCATACCAGTTGATGGTTTTCTTATTATTTATATTGTGGTGACCCACTCCTCTACGCAGTCCAGGTACATTATTGGTGCGAATCATGCAAGTTCAGGGTTTTTAATTTATATTGTGGTGACCCACTCCTCTACGCAGTCCAGGTACATTATTTGGTGCGATTTATACCAGTTGATGGCTTTCTTATGATATATATTGTGGTGACCCACTCCTCTACGCAGTCCAGGTACATTATTGGTGCGAATCATACAAGTTCAGGGTTTTTAATTTATATTGTGGTGACCCACTCCTCTACGCAGTCCAGGTACATTATTCGGTGCGATTCATACCAGTTGATGGTTTTCTTATTATATATATTGTGGTGACCCACTCCTCTACGCAGTCCAGGTACATTATTGGTGCGAATCATACAAGTTCAGGGTTTTTAATTTATATTGTGGTGACCCTCTCCTCTACGCAGTCCAGGTACATTATTGGTGCGAATCATACAAGTTCAGGGTTTTTAATTTATATTGGGGTGACCCACTCCTCTACGCAGTCCAGGTACATTATTGGTGCGAATCATACAAGTTCAGGGTTTTTAATTTATATTGTGGTGACCCACTCCTCTACGCAGTCCAGGTACATTATTGGTGCGAATCATACAAGTTCAGGGTTTTTAATTTATATTGTGGTGACCCACTCCTCTACGCAGTCCAGGTACATTATTCGGTGCGATTCATACAAGTTCAGGGTTTTTAATTTATATTGTGGTGACCCACTCCTCTACGCAGTCCAGGTACATTATTCGGTGCGAATCATACAAGTTCAGGGTTTTTAATTTATATTGTGGTGACCCACTCCTCTACGCAGTCCAGGTACATTATTCGGTGCGATTCATACCAGTTGATGGTTTTCTTATTATATATATTGTGGTGACCCATTCCTCTACGCAGTCCAGGTACATTATTGGTGCGAATCATACAAGTTCAGGGTTTTTAAGTTATATTGTGGTGACCCACTCCTCTACGCAGTCCAGGTACATTATTCGGTGCGATTCATACCAGTTGATGGTTTTCTTATTATATATATGTGGTGACCCACTCCTCTACGCAGTCCAGGTACATTATTGGTGCGAATCATTCAAGTTCAGGGTTTTTAATTTATATTGTGGTGAACCCACTCCTCTACGCAGTCCAGGTACATTATTCGGTGCGATTCATACCAGTTGATGGTTTTCTTATTATATATATTGTGGTGACCCACTCCTCTACGCAGTCCAGGTACATTATTGGTGCGAATCATGCAAATTCAGGGTTTTTAATTTATATTGTGGTGACCCACTCCTCTACGCAGTCCAGGTACATTATTTGGTGCGATTTATACCAGTTGATGGTTTTCTTATGATATATATTGTGGTGACCCACTCCTCTACGCAGTCCGGGTACATTATTGGTGCGAATCATACAAGTTTAGGGTTTTTAATTTATATTGTGGTGACCCACTCCTCTACGCAGTCCAGGTACATTATTCGGTGCGATTCATACCAGTTGATGGTTTTCTTATTATTTATATTGTGGTGACCCACTCCTCTACGCAGTCCAGGTACATTATTGGTGCGAATCATGCAAGTTCAGGGTTTTTAATTTATATTGTGGTGACCCACTCCTCTACGCAGTCCAGGTACATTATTTGGTGCGATTTATACCAGTTGATGGCTTTCTTATGATATATATTGTGGTGACCCACTCCTCTACGCAGTCCAGGTACATTATTGGTGCGAATCATACAAGTTCAGGGTTTTTAATTTATATTGTGGTGACCCACTCCTCTACGCAGTCCAGGTACATTATTCGGTGCGATTCATACCAGTTGATGGTTTTCTTATTATATATATTGTGGTGACCCACTCCTCTACGCAGTCCAGGTACATTATTGGTGCGAATCATACAAGTTCAGGGTTTTTAATTTATATTGTGGTGACCCACTCCTCTACGCAGTCCAGGTACATTATTCGGTGCGATTCATACCAGTTGATGGTTTTCTTATTATATATATTGTGGTGACCCACTCCTCTACGCAGTCCAGGTACATTATTGGTGCAAATCATACAAGTTCAGGGTTTTTAATTTATTTTGTGGTGACCCACTCCTCGACGAAGTCCAGGTACATTATTCGGTGCGATTCATACCAGTTGATGGTTTTCTTATTATATATATTGTGGTGACCCACTCCTCTACGCAGTCCAGGTACATTATTGGTGTGAATCATACAAGTTCAGGGTTTTTAATTTATATTGTGGTGACCCACTCCTCTACGCAGTCCAGGTACATTAATCGGTGCGATTCATACCAGTTGATGGTATTCTTGCTATATATATTGTGGTGACCCACTCCTCTACACAGTCCAGGTACATTATTGGTGCGAATCATACAAGTTCAGGGTTTTTAATTTATATTGTGGTGACCCACTCCTCTACGCAGTCCAGGTACATTATTGGTGCGAATCATACAAGTTTAGGATTTTTAATTTATATTGTGGTGACCACTCCTCTACGCGGTCCAGGTACAATTTTTGGTGCGATTAAGACCAGTTGATGGTTTTCTTATTATATTGTGGGGACCACTCCACTACGCTGTCCAGAAAAATACCTTGTTGCAACGTTTTGGACTAATAACTATATTGTGAGGTGTTCAGAATACACGGTAAATTAGTGGAAATGCTTTTTATTGAATGTTATTGAGGTTAATAATAGCGTAGGAGTGAAAATAAGCCCAAAAACTTGATTTTTGAACTTTTTATGCTTTTTTCAAAAAAAATCTGAATCCAAAACCTTAAATCCGAGCCAAAACCTTTCGGCAGATGTTTTGCGAAACAAATCCGAACCCAAAACATTGCGAAAATCCGAATCCAAAACACAAAACACGAGACACCAAAAGTCGCCGGTGCACATCCCTAGAAAAAACCCAGCGCTGTCTAACTGCAGTTGGTGAAATATCTAAGCGGAACAACAGTGGTGCTGCCATTGGAAAGTGATTGGTATCCGTGCTATCAAAAGATACCGATTGTGGACAATAGCCCCTGGCGCTCTACTGATTCCGTTGTTAAATGTGATATAGTCTATGAATGTTGTAGTTTTACATTGTTTATTAGAAACATCATTGTACTGCAGCGTATAAACCATGTAACACGAATCATACCTGATTCTGGCCAGATTGTTATTTACACAACTAAAGGTTTTGAAAAAAAAGACAATTTAATAAAGGAAAGTAAGTCCAGATAAAATAGTCTCCAATAGTCCCAATTGTGGAGGTGCAAGGGCTCTGGTGTGATGGGTCCTGGTTATCCGTGGTCTCAGCATCCTATCAGACACAGCGCACAAGAATCCCAATGAATATTGGAGGTGGTAGCCGGTGTGGTACGCTGATCGATCCCACAAATGTAAGAAGAGACACTTACAGTTTTTTGAGGGGTCTTGTTCCCCGGGGCTAACTCGGCTCTCCTTCCTCTCCTCCTTCTTGCTGTGCTGGAGGCAGTGTTGAGGTATATTGTGCCGTCTTTCGAGTGAAGTCCTTGCGCTTGTGCTCTGTGCATGCTGTGCTTCCAGCTGTTGTTCTTTTCTCAGCTTGCAGCCGCTTACGTCCCGTAGGCTGACGATTCTTCCATGGGTGCCGTGCGAGTGAGATAAATGCTGGACACGATGAATTGGTCAATAAAGTGTAGTATCACACAGAGACAGATTCAAATGTTGGTAGTCTGTGTGACCATCGCTTTTCATCTCCTATGTAGAGGCTTCCTCAGGGGTATAACAGTAATGAGATGGGGCAACTATATAGCCAAGATCTCCAGAGAAGAAGCCAAATGGATATATGAGGTAGGATCCTTAGCACCTTATGGGCTTAATCTAGACTTTTTTTATACCTACCTACAAACATATTACCATATATATACAAGTCACAGATGTAGTTATATTCTATTATAAGAGCACTTGGGACCACAGAACAAGGATTCCACATACCCATTGCAATCAGCAAGCTTCTGATCAGCACCTTCTACTTTCAGAGCAACACCAATTAGTAGCTGTTAGGAGGGCTATTTAATCCTGCAAGCTGACTAATAGGTCATTACTGATATATCCCTGAGTAAGCCTCTACATATGAGGTGAAACGCGTTGGTAACACAGACTACCACTATTTGAATCTGTCTCTGTGTGAGGCTACACTTTATTGACCAATTCATCGTGTCCAGCATTTATCCCACTCGCACGGCACCCTTGGAAGAATTTTGCCGCCTACGGGACATAAGCGGTTGCAGACTGAGAAAAGAACAACAGCTGGAAGCACAGCATGCACAGTGCGCATGCGCAAGGACTTCACTCAAAAGACGGCACAATATACCTCAACACTGCCTCCAGCACAGCGAGAAGGAGGAGAGGAAGGAGAGCCGAGTTAGCCACAGGGACCCCTCAACAAACTGTAAGTGTCTCCTACTACTTTTGTGGGATCGATCAGCGTACCACGCTGGCTACCACCTCCAATATCCATTAGGATTCTCGTGCGCTGTCTCTGATAGGAACTGAGACCACAGATAACCAGGATCCATCACACCAGAGACCTTGCACCCCCCCTCCCCCCCCCCCCCCAATTGGGACTATTGGAGACTATTTATTGTATCTGGACTTTCCTTTATTTAATTGTCTGTCCTTCAGAACCTTTAGTTATGTAAATAGCAATCTAGCCAGAATCACATGGTTTATATACTGCAGTACAATCATGTTTGTAATACACAATGTGAAACTACAACATTTATAGACTATATTGCATTTAAGAACGAAATCAGTAGAGCGCCAGGGGCTATTGTACACAATCAGTAACTTGTTATGCAGAACCCATACAAATTACACCTTGTTGTTACAGAAGACTTTGAATTGTCAGAAAATACCATTAGTTTACTTATAAATCCTGACACAGCAAAGAAAATCTACTCATAATGGCCAAAAAGTGTTTTAAAAACAGCAAATGTGTGTATTTTTTTTCAAAACACCGCCAAGAAGCACTTTGTGGTTCCTGCTTTGGCATCAATCCACCTTTCTAAAACAACAAAAAGTAGGATTCTAGACATAGGTGACACAATAAAATCTGTACTTGAAAATGATAATGGCTTTTTTTGCTAGTTTTAATTAAATGCATAAAAAGTGTAGGAATAATATGATTCGCCCAACAAGGCATACAATTTTAAAAAACAACCTATCTCATTGAAAGAAGTTACACATTAGTTTATTGAAGTCGGGATGGGATCTGGCCATTATCACCCTCCACCTCTGGACATCTTAATGTTTCTGTAGTGTAGAGTGCTATTGTCTTCTACCAAAGTGGTATTGCAGGGGTTACTCCATGCAGATATTGTTCCCAAAGCTCAATTCCTCTTACATCCCTGAACATAAGCCCAGGGGATGGAGGGGAGATGAGATATTGGGAATGGTTGATTTACAACCACAATAAACAGATTACAGCTTGTGATTGGTCCTCTGCTGTAATTTAAAGATGGCTTCCTTAATTAATTAGCCCACTGGAGCTAAGGAGGGTGGAGCACCTGCACTACCAAGTAAAAGATGGTCGTGCAGGTGGCTTTAAAGGAAAACACCCCAAATTGTTTTAATGAAAGCTTCCATTGTCACAACTGGTAGATTCCTAAGAGCAGGAATCTGTATAAAGGAATTGGCTAGATGGTGTTAGTACCCCCCACATGGTCATTTTACCAAGGAAGAGAAAGTAACGCTGTTAAAAGAAAATCTGTTCTCCTTTAATACAATGAAGTTAACTATTCTCTGTTTAAGTCTCAGAACTTATCTTATATATATATCACACAAATATTTTGAAGAAACCGATTGTGTAATGGAAACAACGGAATCACATTTTTTTAAGGTCACTTGAGATCAAAGTCTTTCCGCTTTCTCGAGCATGAAAACAAACATGAACTTACATTCACACTAGTTCAGAAGTAACAGTATTTGGTGTGTACAGTTCTGGTTTGAATTATCAATGTACTATATGTTAATGTTTGGGTAACATCCCGAAACTACCAAATAAAAAAGTGGTAAAAAGAGGCACCTAAGAGGTTAAGATTACCTTGTGCAAATATATACAAGATCAATGCAAGTTTCTAACGCTAAATGTTTTCATAAACAGTTCTTAATAATAAGACAAGAGAACCTCATGGATTCTTGCACTAGCCTATAAAGGGTTCTTCACGGTTAAAGTAGTAGAGATGTGGAATGCACTAACAGGAGAAACGTTGCTTCTTTCCCTGACGAGACATTACTCATGCATCTTTAACTCTCAAGATACCAGGCACTTTTGTGATATTGCATAAATTTGTTATTGCATGGCTTAGTACGTTAAGATAACAGTGTCTACAAGGGCAAAACTTTGCTCCTTTTGATTGAAGGAGACTAGTATTTTAGGTGTTGCTTGCTGAATGCAGTTTAGCCCTAATAATAAGCCTTGTTCTGGGACCAAATGTAACAATTAGATTTGGAGTTTCTGGATAACATATTTAAATAATATTTTAGGTTTGGAGATTGCATATTTAAAGGTGCGCTCCAAGCTTAGAGGGGGCACATATTCTTTATTCACCTACAATGCAACTCGACCTTTACATGTGGTCAGAGGGCCCCGAGATCAGGCATTGCCATTTATATCAATGGGGAGATTTTGCATCATGCATGGGAAAGTGAATTTATAAGTGCACAAATACCAGTGTAATAAAATAATTTAAACATACAAGTGTAGCATGTGTAATAAAGACAGTACCAATGTCCCTTTTCTCTACTTACACTCATGGAATTAGGGATAGACTCTACTGTAAGGTTTGTGGGAACATGCTGTGGCGCTGTATATCACCATATCAAGCCACGCCCTCCTCTGTAAGTGGATGGGATGACACAATTAGTATTATGATAAACATTGTCCCACCCACTCGATGATGTGAACGGCATTATCAAGTCACATACAGCCAAATACAATAGGTGCATTTGAGCTAGTTATGCCCTGCGCACATATCCGTGGTAATCGTTTTCACGATTACCACCATTCAGACCCCGAGGACACCTACAAGGAAAATACAAGTATATAAAAAACCGATTTGAATATAACCAGACTTACCTCCAAAGCGACGCTGTACATCTCCGATCGCAGCGGCATGCTCCCCGCAAGTTCTTCCGAATACACAGGTGTCCGGCACAACACTTTGACGTCATCGTGACCTTAATCAATCTTAATTTAAAGCGGCAATGTTGAGTTAAGTGTTTAAACACTTAACCTGAGGGGTCGCACCATTGAGGCTTTAAATTAAGATTAATTCAGGTCGCGATGACGTCAAAGTGGTGTGCCGGACATCTGTGCATTCGGAAGAACTTGCGGGGAGCATGCCGCTGCGATCGGAGATGTACAGCGTCGCTTTGGAGGTAAGTCTGGTTATATTCAAATCGGTTTTTCATACATTCGGATTTTCCTTGTAGGTGTCCTCGGTGTCTGTATTTTGCGCATTGTTAAACTGTTCCCCACTCGCACATATAAATATACACTTAAACATGAGTTCTTTAAGTGTAGCTGTAAAAATGGTTTGGATGAGTTAATGAATGGCGTTGTACTGACATATCAATCCATGGTCTACATAATTGTCATTTTAAAGTCAGGAAGAACTATTGTCCTCATATGAGGAAATTAGACACATGCATAGTGAGCAAGCAAAAAAGGGCACTTGATCCAATAGGCGCAAAATGATCAAACTGAAAGGCAGCTTGTAGCAAATAAAAATAGGTCACACCAATACCTATAAAACAAAGCCAACAACAACAACAAATTTGCTGACAGGCGCCAATCAAGAAATGGGATAACTAATAAGCCAGCTAAAAAATGTATGGCACAATTCTGGAAAGATTAAATAGTCAAAAGACAAAGAGTAAATCAAAAGCATAAACAACTAAACATAAAATGATGGCAGAAAAAAAAAAAAGTTCATATAACAGTTCCTCAATGTCCTAAAGTCCAATATGATGTGGATGGATCTTCTGGAGGGTTTCCAATTACTTCATGCTTTGCCTTGGATATATGTAGGAAAAAGAATAAAACAAAACATAGTGCAGCCTGTAGAACTGTAAGGATGATGAAAAATAACCCTTTAGTGCCCGTGCACTAATTGAAAGGCGATTAAATTACAAGCGGCGCTACATTGTAAAGGGAAACTTCCCTTTACAATGCAGCGCCGCTTGAAATTTAATCGCCGAACACGCTGAACACGCGGGTGTTGAAGAACCCGCACGTTCATACATTTACCCCCACGTGTTATAGAGGATTCTCTTAACTCACCAGATGGCATAATTAGCCAGGCATGTAACATAAGTACCAGTCCTCCTTTATGTTTAGTTGTTTATGCTTTTGACATGCATAGTGAGGTTTTTACAGTTTACCGAGATGGACAGTAAATACAGTGGGGCTTGCAGACAGTGCTAAATTAATATTTATTTCATATATCAATTACAGTGAATGACACTTCCCTACGACATATGTTAAAGATCTAAAAGCGAAGAACACTCTTATTGGTATAACCAAGCTGGAATGTGCAGAACCTTCCACTAGCGATGGGCAAAAGTTTTTTCATTTTTCTGCAAAATATTCATCTTGTTCTTCATTCTACAGAAGTATTTTGCACATTCAGCCCTAAGTGTTCCCAGGCCTAGGTCAACCACACCACACAACAGCATGAATCGCAACTCCGCTCAGTTCTTCTCTCCAGTGATAACCGATGGAAAGAAGATTGTAGATCTCTGGTGCCCTCTGGCTGTGAATTGTATACTATTATTCTATATAATTAGAAAATATTCCAAAATCAAATTGAAGAGAACATGTTTCATGCAGTTACTCTATTTAAGAACTGCAAAAGTCGAAAACCATAGTGCAAATGCCCTCTTATGACACCCTGCTTCTACTTTTATTAAATGGCATTCCAGTTTACGTGGACGTGTGTGACTTTGTGGGCCACAATTAATCAGAGTTATTGGCAAGTCAGATGCTTGGTTGCATAGAGAGAGATGAATCAGTAGCAGAAGAAAGAAGTAATAATGTCACTGTATAGGTCATTGGTACGGCCTCATATAGAATACTGTGTTCAGTTCTGGAGGTCGTATCTCAAGAAGGATATAAATACATTAGAGACTGTACAAAGAAGGGCAACTAAAATGGTGCATGGCCTACAGCACAAAACTTACCCGGAAAGACTCAAATATCTAAATATGTTTAGTTTGGAGCAGAGAAGGGAACAGGGGACATGATAGAAACGTTCAGATATATCAAGGGTTATAACAAGGTGCAGGAGGGAAACATTCTTCAAAGGAAGAGAAGTATTAGAACACGAGGACATGTACTGACACTGGAGGGAAGAGAAGTATTAGAACACGAGGACATGTACTGACACTGGAGGGAAGAGAAGTATTAGAACACGAGGAACATGCACTGACACTGGAGAGCCAGAGAGTCAGAGGAAATTTGAAGAAAAACATCTTCATAGAAAAGGTAGCTTACAATGAAATAGCCTCCCATCAGAGGTGGTAGACGCTAATAGAGTAGAGCAATTTATACATGCTTGTGATAGACATAAGGATAACCTTGCAAAGAACTAAGGATCAAATAGGGTTTGAGGTTACCATAGGTTGAAAACTGGGCAGACAAGATGGGCCAAGTGGTTTTTATCTGCAGTCAAAATCTATGTCTCTATGTTTATATATATTGACAAAGAGAAGGGTAGGCTGCCATATTTCAAGAGGAATTGTAAGGGTTTGACTGACAATCTGCAGGGTAAGGTGGCAGATAGAGATAAATTCTTGCAGAGTGAGACTCGTAGGTTGTACATATACAGGAGGAGGACAGGGTCTAATAAGGTAATTAGACTAAGGGGACAGGTTGATTGTATTTAAACCTCTATTGTTCTATCGTGCAATGCGACCAATGTCTCTCAAGTTGATTGGTGACTAGGCAGGAGGTCTATGTCTAGCCAGAGCTATGGCCGCCTGATGTCATCCTGATAAAAGTGCGTTGTGGATTATCGGTGATTTGTACATTTAATCAAATTTATTGAAGACAGTAGATGTTGTGCTTGTGTTTATCATATTTTGGGTGTCAATTGCATATTCCAGATCAATTGCACAGTAATATTGTCTTGTTTTATTACCCTTGCATTATTTTATTGCTGCCTTGTATTATTTATTCACCATTTTCTTACCCTTTTTTACACTGTTAAATCAAGACATGCACTAGTTTCGGTGTCCCCCTTACAATCTGCATTGGTAATTCTGGATGATCACAGATGACAAAGGTAAGTTTTCTCCGTGGAAACCCTTGATGGCCCAAGAGCTTAGCTCATGTTACCGATCTGAGTGGAGTCACAAAAACACCGGGCTTGAGTCATCAAGGCACATATACATAGCACAACGTGAGTTTGTTGAAAAGCGCACATAAATCACCTCTACGTACCCCCGAATTCAACAAGGAATGGACCTGACGATACGTGTGCTGATGAATGCGGGTGCAGGTCTGCACAGGTCTACTATACAAGACACTACATGATATGTCCAATACCTATGTGGAATATAAATTTGCAAAAGAACGCACAGAAAGGAAAATCCTATTCAATTAACGTCACCTGTTAATAATATAGGGCCTGATTCATTAATGAAAGTTAAGCAAAAAATTGAGTAAGTTTTCTTACTCAAGCTTTCTGGACAAAACCATGTTTCAATGCAAGGGGTGCAAATTAGTTTATTATTTCACACATAAGGAAAATACTGTCTGTTCTTTTCATGCTGCACACAAATACGTCATAGCTTATTTGTACACTGACATTTAAAGTTGATCTAGGACATTCCCTACCCCAAATATAAATCTGCCATCACATTTTAAATTTACCTCCCCCTCCAATGCATCATGGTTTTGCTTTACTTACTTTTGCTTAACTTTCCTAAATGAATCAGACCCTTAGTCATTAATGACAAAACAGTTTAAAAAAAAGTTTTTTTATTTAAATTTTTTCCACAAAATACATTTTTTTGAATGTTGTTAATGTCTACTGGACATAAAATATATTTTTACAGTTTCTCCTGATTGCAAACACATGTTATAGCATGCATACGCTACTGTCATCACTAGTGATCAGGACTCAGACTAACCCTGTAGCTGGAGCAAGAGATACAACAGGAAAACAAGTAACTGCTATACCCAGAGCTTGACACGGAAGTGGCTGCGTGTGCTTGAGTTTGGCATGCCCTTACTGTACATTGGCTACAGGCCCCATTCCCTTTCAGAAATTGTAGGCTGTAATAAATATACTTTGTGCATGAAGATGAATTGAATGTTGTTGTGTTTAGTTTCATATGGTCTGATTCTGGGCAGATGAAATTTGCGGATCATAAGCACAAATTCAGCCTTTACTTTCCTAGATGAATCAGGTCCACCAACCGTAAGCGGATCTGTAGATTTTATAAGCTAATCTTACAAAGTATTTCCCACACAGCCATGGAAGCACAATTATACTGACACAAACTCAAATTCTTAACGCTGATGTGGACAATGGTCAAAAAAGTTACATAACTCATTTTCAGGTGCAAACTGACAACAAACCTCTTACCTACATCAAGATCACCTGGAAGTCTGACGCCACAAGACACAAGTATCTTGATTCATTGGCAGTGTATGAGCCGCACTGATTGGGTGGAAATGCCATCCCCATAGATGAGTATCAGGAGAGTAATTTTTTTTTGTCATTAGTCAACGGAGGACTCTCAGCCCTTTCCTCCCTGTAAAAGGACTTGCTATTTTCACCACCTCTGAGTTCCTGGAGATCAGGGGGTATATTTACTAAACTGCAGGTTTGAAAAAGTGGAGATGTTGCCTATAGCAATGAATTAGATTCCAGCTGTAGTTTACTTTACATTCTACAAAATGACAGCTAGAAGCTGATTGGTTGCTATAGGCAGCATCTCTACTTTTTCAAACCTGCAGTTTAGTAAATATAACCCCAGGGGGTAAATGTATCAATATGCGGGTTCTTCAACACCCGCGTGTTCAGCCTCTTCCGCGATTAAATTTCAAGCGGCGCTGCATTGTAAAGGGTTAACTTCCCTTTACAATGCAGCGCCGCTTGAAATTTAATCGCGGAAGAGGCTGAACACGCGGGTGTTGAAGAGCCCGCATATTGATACATTTACCCCCAGGTCTTTATTTTACCACCTCATTAAGAAAAGGAGAACAAGGGTTGCACACAAGAGCACTCCATTCCTCTACCCAAATTAAGTAGGTTAAAAAGTAACCTTTATTTGTAATCTTAAAAAAGCACTCATTCATGCATCGATAATAGGCAAATTATTATATAAAATAGTAAAAAGATAAGAAAATAGTGAGTTAAAAGTTAGACCCAGGGGAGTGCCTGGTCCTACATGACCAAAAAGCTCATATAGTCTAGATTAGTAGTTAAGTCTGTAATGAATGATTTATAACCAGTGGTACGGAACCCCCCACTTCCTGGTCTGCCGTCACCTAATGTGACGTACAAACCGAAGTACGTTTAGTCCTCGGTGTATCACTGCAATCATAGTAGGAGAAATTAGTAGGTCTAGATGTATTGATATGTAATAAGATCAATAGATACTGTATACGAGTGCTAGAATTAATGTGTTCTCCTATTCATAAAACTACCACCTGTACTCTTTGGGGGTTACAGTGAGGAGAGCTTAGGCGTCACCACTCAAATTATTCAATGATAAGGCTGTCACAATTAGTGTCCCCAGGAGACTAATGGGGCATAACATTAGCTGAAATACTTATTAATTTTGGAATACTCCCATTTGACTCATAAGACAACTACTTAGTTGTTAATATCTGTACGTTTATATACAGGAAGAGAGACACATGTTATTCAGTCTGATATAGAGAGGGATGAGTACAATTATTCTCCTGTCATAACCATAAGGACAGTGGGTATATTTAGGTCTCTGTTGATATACAGACAGACATTAATTCTAATCTAAGAATGAATGCACAAATCTTAAAATAGATACACGTATGGTAATAATAAAATGCTATTAGAAATGTTACTTGTTATTTATTTTAATACAACACCTTTCTAAATATTGCCTTGTATATTTAGTGCTCTTTACACTCCCTCAGACAGCACTTTTATACAACGAACTTCATAATCTCTTTTTACATATGTATAATATTCTTATTGATACTGGGAGTGGGCAACACAGCCTGCTACAGTAATACAAACAGCCCATTTTTAAGGTATTAAGATTCCTATTATAGGGATGTTCAGCTATTATACCAATAATAAAGATTATCAAGTGTCGTGAATTGATTCCACACCATTGGTTATAAATCATTCATTACAGATTTAACTACTACTCTAGACTATATGAGCTGTTTGCTCCCCTGGGCCTAACTTATAACACTATTTTCTTATCTTTTCATAATTTTTTATAATAATTTGCATATTAAGATTACTAATAAAGTTTACGTTTAAACCTACTTAATTTGGGTAGATGACTGGAGTGCTTTTGTGTGCAACCCTTGTTCCCCCCTTGATTCATGTTGCACGTTGCATCCCCTTGAAATTGGGTACAGTATATGTGGCCTAGGAGGATGGTCCATAGCCTGGTGCGGAACCATATCTCTTTGTTCTACTTTATTGTACCACCACCTGTGAGGTCCTGGAGATCAGGTCCTGTCATTACTTCAGAGACACATCTGCTGGAAATAGCATTTCCAGTCACACATTTGTCAAATGTAATAAAAATCTTCAAACACACACGAGTGTCACATGCAATAACGACAGCCCCAATGTCCCCTCACTGTCGTGATTCATTTAAGACATAAATTAGACTAAATTGTTAGGAGACATGGAAGTAGGTTGGACTGTAGAGGTGGTCTTACTGTTTCCACAATGGTCGTTATACGGAGCATCCAACAACCAACAAAGTTAAATATATATGGGGCAATTCCAAGGACCGGGAAGTTGGTGTGCACCTTGACATTCACTAGTCGGATATGTATAAGCACTTTTGCACATGAAGAAGATATGGAGGTCCTCACTTTTTATGGTTCATAAATGACCCCTAGTTAGCAGATGGAAAAAGACAATAAAATGATGCCTGTACTTTTTCATTACCAACGGTGTTTACCCAAATGCAAAGAAAAGCCCTCAGTGAAATAATTAGGCTGGGTACACACTATACAAAATTTCTCCCGATGCGATATCCTTAACGACTTTACCAACGAGTATGAAAAAAAAAGTCACTATCAGCAGCCGATTCAAGTGTACAGCTTAAACACATTTTACAAGATTTACCGTCAGATCTGTGTTCTTCAACTTTCATAACCTTCGACTGAAATTTTTTTGCCTCTGCACACTCTATGGAGATCAATGGACACTGACGGTCATGAGTGCGTACACATTGCAGGATTGGAACAACGTCCATCAAACATTGAATCCCATTTTTTGCCCGGTTTAAAAATGAAATGAAATGATACGATGTGCTATTCACCAATAATGGTCCATCGTTGCAGCTTATACACTAGTACGATATAGGGTCAAACAGTCGTTTATTGTTTGACTGGCCCGATAATAGACTGAAAACACTGTAGGTGAATAAATAGTTATTCCTAAATTATCATTTAAATATATTAATATATCTTAAAGTCAGTCAATTAATTGTGCAATGTGTTTGCAGTTTATACACAGCCTGAAATGCATCATTTTAAACTCACTGAACTTGATTGGGGTTACTATCGATCAGAGTCATGTTGACTTGCAAAGTTCACAAAGGGCACCACATTGTTAAAAATAAATGACTGACTGTTCTCATCCAGACAGCTAATTGCCAAATACCAGCAGGGAACCAGGTCACACGTTGTTACACAACTCAGTCTGTTGTGTATTAAACATGTTCCGTTTCTTTTGAAAGGTTTGGCCAGTAGCCAGAACATATATATGCTCATTATGCAGATGTTAAATGTGTTTTAGAAAGGAAGAAATATAACAAGGCCTCTTACAAGTGCCCTTTCTCCTAAGTTCAGCTTTCAGATCCTATTTGATGTCAAATTAACATTTATCTTCATAAGGTTTATGTTATGATATAAATAAAGGAGTTTGACATCACATAAAGAAAAAGCAGGTTGGTAACTTAAATATTATGGTCATATATAAATGCTGATAATGCAAATACACCCACCTGTTCAGTGGGTAACTCTATTGTACATACCACAATGCTACCTGGGCCAGGTGTTCTGCATAGGTTCATGCCAATGCCTCTGTTCTTCTTGGGATCACATCTGACGAGGTCACAGGTATCAGTTGAAAAACTTTGCTTTAGCAATGGGTTATTTATGGCAACAGTGTGCTAGTGTGCGTAGTTGCTTTGATCTCCTGTTTCTGACATGGCTGACCTTCCAACCATGCCTGTCTGCTTGTGATCCTCTCTTCAGTTCATTTACGTATTTTACTCAGTCTATGCTCTGTGCCTTAACCTTGGGCTGGTCTTAGATTACATTTGTGCCTCATCGCTTCATTTTAGGTCCTTATTAGCAACTACTGCTTTTGGGGCAAACCTTGTGGGTGCCCGACTATGACGTTCATTGCATCATTGACTTAGACTCTACACTTTAGGTTTTCCAGAGCCGTGCTGTAAAGTCACACAGGGTCCAACGGCCTGTACCACACCCACAGTCTGTGACACCTATCGATCTCCAGAGAACGGGTTGTTGAGACAGAGATCTGATTCCCTAACGAGGTCTGTATTTCTGAGGAGTTACCATGCTATTAACCATACCCCTAACCAAATTATTCATACACCGCAAACTGATGTAGCTCTTCTTCTTCTGCATTGTTCTCACTCAGTTCATGTCATATAGAAATGTATTAAATAACAAAGTACCCAGAAAACATAGTGAAAGCATGACACAACCAGGCCCGGCGCTCCCATTAGGCAAGGTTAGGCACTTGCCTAGGGCGCCGGGCTCTGGAGGGCGCCACAGAATGGTAAATGACTTTAAAACTGTGCGGCGACTGCTGACCATACCTGTCACGGCCGCCGCACAGCATTCAGATGCACGGGGAGGGGGGAAGAGGCTATTGCTCACCACCACCGCCTCTCTGCTCTGTCTCCTCCCCTCCACTCACTAGTAGTGAGTGGAGGGGAGGAGACGGAGCAGAGAGGCGGCGGTGGTGAGACAAGGTAAGGAAAGATGGGGTGAGGGGGGAGGAGGGCGCCAATTTTTGCGCGGGGGGGGTGGCGCCGATTTTGTAAAAATGCCTAAGGCGCCATGGACCCTAGCACCGGCCCTGGACACAACGGTATCCTTCCCGTTCAAGAAAAAAGTTGGGGATAGTCAGCTCCACTTGTATGTACATAACCATAATATAAATAGCTAAACATGTGTCTTTTGTCAAAATTTTAATATTTATTCTTACCTTTTCCTAAATTTGGATGTATCTCCTATCATTTCTCTCTATTGGTCACATACTCCTCGTTTTACTGTACAAATGCCTTACCATAGATTCTCCCTCTTATATCACTATCCGCAACTAAAATGACTCCTGTCCGTATCATTCCTTTCATTCATTTCTGAAGATCTTTTATGCTGTACCCAGTGTGCGGAGACAATTGCTTAGTCTCCAGGTCTTAATATTCTCCTTTAAAACTCACTTAAACATCAGCTGAAACAGTAACATATTCACATAATTGTTATATATACTCAGTAATATAATAAGAGGCCAAGGGGCCTCAGCACCAAATTTGGTCATGGGCCTCAATTTGTACTTTACTATTTACCCCTCCGCTCATTTCAGTCCATTAATCTTGGTGATTATGTATAAAGCAAAGCTCATTCTGGCTGTCTGTAAACAAAACAAAGGTGAGCCCGATATAAGGACTAGTTTACAAAGTTGAGACCAGTCTTGCATGCGGTATAGAAAGATGAGGACACTCTGGTAGCTAGTATACATAACTGAGTTCATTCTTCTGTAAAAAAAACTGATTTCCATCTTATGGTTAATATGTTGTCACAGGCCTCTGCTTCAAACTCAGCCATGTTCGGACTTCTGAACCCACTGACGAACCTCAATGATGATGTCAAGGTCATCAAAATCCTGCTCAGTGCAACTTTCACATGGAAATCTCTTTACTCTACCTATAGACAGCTGTGTCTGATCAAATTATTATAACTCTTATTTAAGATGGCTTCTGCTCCTAATCCAGCATTCCTGAGTTCCTATGATCTTGTCTTTTTTGTTCCTAACATTTGGCTCAGTTCTTGATATTGAACCTGTGCTGCCTACCCTGACCTTCATCATCATCAACATTTATTTATATAGCGCCAGCAAATTCCATAGCATTTTACAATTGGGAACAAACATTAATAAAACAATACTGGGTAATACATACCCAGTATTGTGTCTCCTCCCTTGATTTCTGGTTATCCAGTGATGGTATTCTGCATTCCAGCCAGTATACCCTTCACACTTAGTATCCTTAGTGTAAACACATCTGATTTGTACACAAGTCTTGGAGGCAATAAAGAGCCAGTAAGCACAGATAGGTTTAAGGGAAAGGGGACTTGTTATAGGTGAAAATCACATTAGCCTACCAAGTAGCGCTAGTATTGGCTAATAGAGCCTGTTCTACACCGCACTCTGATTGGCTGCAGGAGTCTAGAACAGGACAGAAAATAGAGCTTTATCAACCAATAATAGCAGTAGCGGAAAGCAGTTAGATATCATGGCTGGTGCAAGTTGCCTTCTTCACAGACCCACCTCTCTTGCATGAACCCCCAGTAAATGAGGCTCTTCTCTACTGGTATCACTGCAGAAGTTTATTTTAATTCCTGGATATATGATACTGTACGCCAACGATACTGCCTTACAAAGCTGACTCATAACTGACATGCTTATTAATTGTGCATCTATCTCCCATCTTAACATTGTAAACCATCATCAGCATGGTGTTTGTCTGCAATTGTATCATGGTCTCAAATTTGTTCTTTTTACTCCTACAGCATGTGAGCTCCACGTTTTCTACGACATGCTGCTGCTATAGAAATGCTAATACTGATATTTACAGGCATTTTCTGTAAACGACTGTCACTTTTATCTTTACTGACAGTACTTTAAAGTTACAAACAGGTTTTTCAACAATCACATGATACGCTTTCCCAAGACTAGTGGTCAGGGAGAGACATATTCCCCCAGTGTTTGCATTTGTTTGATTATCACTAACATTATTGTCTGAGCAGGAGGTAAGTAAATCATATAGCAAAGCAAAGGGAAGGGAGGCTCATAGATAAGTATTGCTGCCTTACAGTGTTGGAATCATGAGTTCGACTCCAACCAGCGCAATATGTGTCTGGAGTCCCTAAACATGCTGGTTGTCTTTCCTCCCCCCATGCTCCCCTTCCACCATGACCTCTCTATCACTGTCAACAACACCTCCATCTCCTCTGTCACCCAACTTCACTGCCTGGGCGTTACCTTCGACTCCTCTCTCTCCTTTACCCCCCACATTCAATCCCTTGCCCAAGCCTGTCGCTTTTAACTTCGCAACATTGCCCGCATCCGTCCTTTTCTCTCTCAGGATGCCACCAAAACTATCATCCATGCTCTCATTATCTCACTCCATGACTACTGCAACCTCCTCCTCACCGGCCTCCCTCTCTCCCACCTCGCCCCCCTCAGCTCTATTCTGAACGCGGCTGCCAGACTCATCTTCCTCTCTCGCCGCTCCTCCTCTGCTTCCCCTCTTTGCCTTGCCCTACACTGGCTCCCCATCCCCTACAGAATCATATTCAAACTTCTGACCACCACATACAAGGCACTCTCCCAGTCTACTGCCCCCTACATCTCCAACCTCCTCTCCATTCACACTCCTGCCCGCTCCCTGCTCTCGGCCAATGACCGTTGCCTCTCCTCCTCTCTGATTACCTCTTCCCACTCCAGAATTCAAGACTTCTCCCGAGCAGCCCCCCTTCACTGGAATGACCTCCCTCGCTCCGTCCGTCTCTCTCCCACTCTAAGCTCCTTCAAACGGACACTAAAAACCCACCTGTTCCTCAAAGCTTACCATCCTTCCACCTAACCCGCTCTCCCCTCCCTCCTCCCGTCCCCTCTTCTCTCCTTTACATCAACTGGCCCCTTTGTACCTGAGTTTTGTTCACCCTCCCTTAGGATGTAAGCTCATTCGAGCAGGGCCCTCTTCCCTCCTGTGTCCTTACCTACTCTTCTGCTCCGTCTTTTCTGCATTAGCCTGCTTGGAGCTTCTGAAGTGTTGGTGTATTTGTTTACTCCTCAGTAATGTTTTACCCTGTACTGTCTATTGTTTGTGCATTGTACGGCGCTGCGGAACTCTTGTGGCGCCTAACAAATAAATTATAATAATAATAATAATAATGGTAGGTTAATTGGCTGCTGACAAAAACAGACCTTGTATGATAGGGGATTTTTACTGTATGGTCCAATGGGGCAGAGATTCATGTGAATTATTACATATTTTCTATACAGCACTGTGTGATATGTATATAAATTAACCGTAATAAATAAATTTACAATGTAATATTAGATGGATTCTGCTAAGTTAAGCTTAAGTCTTGTATTTTATTTTACTGGGTGGTCCAAGTCCGTAAAACATCCAACAAGTCTCTTATTACAAAAGCCCCATTAGGCTGATACAATTTATCAGGGCAGTTGTCAATGCCCCTCCCCTACTGCAGGCATCATTCATATGATCGTTTAAGTTAATAAGGGAGAGGTATAGACATCAGTTCTACCTATTTTATCAATGTGGTCATTGCCGCATCAGAGGAAAGTAAAACCCTGGATTTTACTTAGCTAAGTAAACTCTACTCAATATATATTTTTTTTAAATGTAAAGCACCATAGTAAGTATTATGTTGGATTTGGCATCCTGGGTAGGCTGGGTGCGTGTGTACAGTATCGTCAGGAGAGGGAGAGAGCCTCAGCTCATCCACGACTGAATCTGTCTATAATGCTGTCAGAGTCAGTGGTACTCCAGACTCCAGCAGTCAGATACAGTTGTGAGAGAAACAGAGCTGACTTACTACCTTAAATATCCTATTTGAAAAGACCATTTGACCCCTTGAGAAGAGCCATCCTTGGCCACCAGTACCTATACTGTGTTGTGACTTTAATCCAATGCACCCTAGTACCTCCATATTGCCTCGCTTGCTAGCATCAATATCTTACTGGAGGAGTGAGCGTAGAGGGTGCGTCAGTTGACTTATAGTTTGGAAAGGTCTGGGTGTTGAAAAGACCTCAGTGTAGACTGAACACTGGTGGGAAAAGGCCTGACCTTTATATACATATAATACAACACTGTTATTAAATATCATTATTGCTATACTGTATTATTCAAACTGAGCGTGTCATTTTCTTGTCACACCTTCCAGCTTCCATCACTCCCGTTTATATACCATCCCCATTCTGCTTACAGCCTAGTTTATCTCATGAGACTTTTGTTTATCTGCCTATTGTGTGTTATTGTGTGTTTTAGCGCAAAGGAGGCAGTTTTTTTTCCCTGGTCGCCATGCACAGGCTCATTCATCCACCTGTCCCTGCACATGGTCTTTGTAAGACCTGGGTGCAGGAACAGCTAACCAAGACTAAGCCACTAAACCAAGTCACCTGCCTCCACTAATACTTTACCAATCCCAGCAAACCAGGGGTAACAAAAGTGTGAGTTCCCACTGAGCAGACCTGTTGTGACTGAAATATTGTCTTCCTGGTGAATAAAAAGCCTACTAGAGACATTTCAGTAAAAAATGTTGCAAAGTATAAAGAAAGTCACTATGTAATACCATAAAGTGCTTTTTTAATACATGGTAATTATCCGTCCTTTGTTGCAATATAGTATCAAAACTGAATATCAGAAAGGGATTTTTTAATACATGGTATGCTGCTATTCTACTTCATACTTGTTTAAGACTTTTATTGCTCCTTTTTCCTTTCCTCCTATTTATCAGTCCTGTCTCTTGCCAAACAAACCTATTTCACACCCTTTTTCTCTTCCCTGTACAATAAACCCTGATACCTCTTTAAGATGGCCCTGTTCTCCACCAACCTTCAGTCCTTCAAACGCTCACTCAAAACTCACCTTTTCAAGCTCACAAATCCTACCAGCTCCTAACCATTATATCCACCACCTTCTCTTCCTTTGCTTGCCATCTCTATTTTCTCCCAGTTGGTCCTACTGTCTCTCACCACACCCTTTAGAATGTAAGCTCTTGAGAGCAGGGTCCTCTCTACCTGTTGTCCCACGTCTGTCTACTGTTTGACTCCATCGTACATCCCGTCATGTCTTTTGCTGCACTCTGTGTGAGTCCCCACAGCATTACTCACACTCATCTGAGCTACTTACGTGTATTACCTCATCTATTTGTTACCTGCCTCTGTATCCGGCGCTACAGGATCTGTGGCACCTTATAAATAAATAATAAGAATATATTTAGAAATTTTCTCAGTGAATTTGCAATATTTTGCCAAACTGTCCATTTGTGTAACTGTACCCTATTGTAAACGTGTTGAAGCGATGATAAATAATACAGTGTAATCTATATAAATATTTATAAGGGCATGTTGCAGAGAATGTCCTATCTGTGTACGCCCCCTACTGGAAGTCTAGAGCAGTGCAGCCCTGAGGTCCAGCAAAGAGATGCATATTCCAGAAAACTCGGCTGCAGGCAGATTGCTGGCTCACTCCTTGCTGATGACTCAGGATCTCTGCCCACAGTCAGAGAATAGGAAGCTGTATATATATCCTGAGCATCTCAGAACTTGCTGCATAAACTACTGCCTGCCAGGAGCTCAGCCTCTACAGCTTAGACAGCCAGTCATTTCCCAGGTAAGGGCTCTCTCTCTGCTGAGCCTTTTAATACTAACATTTAACCGTCGGGTGACCAACCTGCTTTTATTTCCCAAGAACTCAAATGCAACCAGCTTATTCCTATAATATTACAGTATTATGCACTATAATATGCACTATAATATGCACTATAACAAATAGACAAATATCTGCGGGGACAAGCATCCTTCATGGAAAAATTAGAAAAACGCAGAATAACAGATATTTATGATAAAATAAAAATATATTTTTTATCATATTATAGAATATATAATTCCAGGCTGACCAGTCCTCCGCAGACCTAGTTGTTCAATTTTAAACGTAATATTTCTATATTTGATACTTAATATTGAACTTTGACATATTTACTGTGGTACCTAACCTACGGCACAACACCTTGGATACAACTCACCTTTGTGTAGTAGGTAGGGCTCAGTACCTGTGTTATGTCTGTAATAAGCATATGCAGAATGTGTGCATACAGGGATTTGATTTTATCATGTTATTGTTGTGTCCTTGGGTCAAACTGATGCTGAGAGCAAAGCGAAAATATGTCACACTGTAACTAGCAGCGTGCTATTGTCTTCAACCAGAGAATTACTTTGCAGTTTTTAAAATCAGAGGATATTAAAAGTTCGATTGGTGGGGCTTGAACTTTAACCATTTGCTACCCTGAAAGAAATGTGTAAATATTGTAGAAGGTGAGAGGGCACTGTGGAATTTTAGTGGTATTTGCAGGGTTAAATTGTAGATAAGGAACAAATTGATGCTGGGAGTGCATTAAAGATTTGCTTTAAACATTAAAAACTATAGGGTCAAAATAGTTCCTGTGTTGCCATCCCCTGTGCCCTATCACAGATTACACCCTGCGTATATGTAATGTCATTGTAGAAGAGTATCATGGCTTTGTGGATCTGCAGCATTGCTACAGTGTGATAATGTCCTGCTCCTGTTTTTTCCTCATTTAATGTATTTTCCAATGACACTATTGGGGCCAGGAATGGAATAGAAATTAACCACAGTTAGATGTTCCTAGGATCATTTTTTTTCTATATATATATATATATATATATATCTATATATATATATATATATATATATATATATACTCTTGATTCTGGATATTTAAAGAGAGAACAACAAACCAACACTCATTATTATGACAAAAAGTAAAGATATTGGGCCTGAGTCATTAAGGCAAAAAAAGGAGTAAATGTTCTCTGGGATAAACCATGTTTCAATGCAAGGGGTGCAAATTAGTTTATTTTTTTGCAAATAAGTTAAATACTGGCTGTTTTTTCATCTAACACACAAATACTTAATACCTTTATTATTACACTGAAATGTAATGTTGATCTAGGACATGTCCTACCCCAAATATAAATCTGTCCCCACAATTTAAATTTGCCTCCCCCTCCAATGCAACATGGTTTTGCCCTGGTGTAAATGATACTCCTTTTTTATGCTTTGCTCTCCTTAATGACTCGGGCCCATTATCCGAGATACAATAGGGCATATGAAGTTATAGAGCCTGAGTCATTAAAGAGAGGAAGGCAATAAAACAGAGTACGTTTGCTTCTGGGCAGACCATGTTACAATGCAAGGGGTGCAAACTAGTTTATTATTTTGCACATAAGTAAAACAAATACTGGCTGCTTATTCATGTAGCACACAAATACCTGATAGCTTTATTATTACACTGAAATTTAAAGTTGATCTAGGACATGTCCTACCACAATTATAAATCGGCCATCACATGTTAAATTTACCTCCCCCTGGAATGCAACATGGTTTTATCAAGGTGCAAATGTACTCCATATTTTATGTTTTGCTCTCCTTAATGACTCAGGTCCATAGAATATAAACCTTTATATGTTAATCAAATCCCAGTGAATGAGTCACTCAGCATAAGCATGGGATCAGGATAGTACAAGGATTCGCATAGCACAAATGTATAATCCCATAAGAACAAATGTACCCGTGATCGTCGGACGGAGTGAACACGTCTCACCACATACCTGTGACCCCCAAATTCTTTCAAAATATAAATATTTGTGCAGCCTGGAATACAGGTATAGTGAAGGTTATTTACTAATGGTGCTGGAAGGTCTAACCAGCACAGGACTGTAAGACGCAGATTGCCGATACGTTGCTGGGGATTTAGTGCAGGTTGCATCTCTGAACAAGGCGAGTATATAACCATCAGTCTGAGATACATGATATCATACAGTGCAATTTGAATGCAGTTTGTGACTCTCCAAGTCCTCTCAGGCGTGTTCATCTCACACACACACACACATACTACATGTCACTTTACCTCCACGCGATCATAGACCGCATCACGCCATTTGTCTCAGTGATCGGATGGTAATAGTTAGAGTTGCTGAGCTGCTTTCTTAGCTTAGGTCAAATGAAATATCATCATCATCATCATTGTCATCAACATTTATTTATATAGCGCCAGCAAATTCCGTAGCGCTTTACAATTGGGAACAAACATTAATAAAATAATACTGGGTAATACATACAGACAGGGAGGTAAGAGGGCCCTGCTCGTAAGCTTACAATCTATAGGACAATGGGAGTTTGAAACACAAGGGCATGTGCTACATCATATTGTACATTGGACCAGCTAGAATGCAAAGGTAAAAAATACTGAGTGGGCTGTGTGTGTGTGTGGCAATGTTGGTCAGAGGGTTGTTGTCTTGTGTTAGCTGTGTAGAGAGTGGTAATAGGGTAATCTAGGGAGATTAAGATGGTGGTTGAGGAATATCATAAGCTTGCCTGAAGGTGGGTTTTCTGAGAACGCTTGAAGGTTTGAAGACTAGAGGAAAGTCTTACTGTGCGAGGGAGGGAACTCCACAAAGTGGGTGCAGCCCGAAACAAGTCCTGTAACCGAGAATGGGAGGATGTGATGAGAGTGGAAGAGAGACGCAGATCTTGTGCAGAACGGAGGCGTCCAGTTGGGAGATATTTTGAGACAAGTGAGGAAATGTATGTCGGTGTAATTTTGTTGACGGCCTTGTATGTTATAAATATCAGTTATAATGGTTCATTTAAAACTGGAAAAAGTGCAAATGCACACTACTTTATGTGCATAGGTGCCTCTACTTGTTGTGCTAGCGCATTTCACTCTTACATCCCAGTCCATGGAACTGTCCACATAAAATCGGTGTCCAGCTTTGTAGGTTTTACAAATCCACCCGAAAAAAAGCTAATTGGGGCAAGAGTGAAGCATCACTTCAAAGTTAGAGCTACTAACAACTTTAGGGTCTTCCCGTTATTTATATTTGCATGCTGGTTGAAAAGTAAAAAGACTCATGCAAGAAATGCTCCCACGCCAACCAACTCCTGCCCTTAGACTGTATATTTTTGTACCCCTCACAGGCACTGCCAGCCTGGCATGCAAACCTATGCTCCTCTCATAAACCCAGATGCAGTTGTACAAAAAGAAGACTTATGACCATAATTGCCTACTGTCCCGGGTTGTCCGGGAGACTCCAAAAGTTCACAGAGCCTTCACGGATCCCAGGCAGAGTAAGCCATCCTCCCAGATCTGGCTTCACCTTCTTATAAAATGGGTGATGACACGAATCACGTTGTTGTGCAGCAGGTGGCGGGCTGTGACAATGTAAATTGCGTCACCATACACCCTGGGCAGAACGGTGTCTAAGTAGTTAGCACTTCTGCCTTACAGAACTGGGGTTAAGAGTTTAATTCCCGACCATGGCCTTTTCTGTGGGGAGTTTGTATCATCATCATCACCATTTATTTATATAGCGCCACTGATTCCGCAGCGCTGTACAGAGAACTCATTCACATCAGTCCCTGCCCCATTGGAGCTTACAGTCTAAATTTCCTAATATACACACACACACAGACAGACTAGGGTCAATTTGATAGCAGCCAATAAACCTATTAGTATGTTTTTGGAGTGTGGAAGGGAAACCGGAGCACCCGGAGGAAATCCACACAAACACGAGGAGAACATACAAACTCCACACAGATAAGGCCATGGTCGGGAATTGAACTCATGACCCCAGTGCTGTGAGGCAGAAGTGCTAACCACTAAGCCACCGTGCTGCCCATGTTCTCCCCGTGTTTGCGTGGGTTTCCTCTGGGTGCTCCGGTTCGCTCCCGCACTCCAAAAACATAGTGATAGGTTAATTGGCTGCTATCAAATTGACCCTAGTCTGTCTATGTGTGTGTGTGCGTGCGTGTTAGGGAAGTTAGACTGTAAGCTCCAATGGGGCAGGGACTGATGTGAGTGAGTTCTCTGTACAACGCTGCAAAATCAGTGACGCTATATAAATAAATGGTAATTATAATAATAGTAATACACTTGTCCTACACTAGTCCTTTGGATCTTCCCTGTGATATATCCTGGAGGGGATGTTCAAAGATAAGGCAAGTATACTTATGACATCACAAAACATCTACTGCCCTGCAGTTTTGTAGTTTGGAAACTACCCATAAAGATTTTAAGAGAACTGTTCCCCGAGCTGCCTGTCTGAAAGATAACGTTCAGACACAGGAGCATCCTTGTTCTACAGTGCTATGAAATATTGATGATGTTATTAATATCTATTGTATTGTTATGAAACTAGGAAATGCCCCTTAAAGAACTGTAACATTCCTTTGTAGCATCAGAATATTACTTCTCTTTGAACAATGTCACAATACCATGCTGCGTCACAGAGACAAGCAGCGAGTGGCTAGCGATTGACTGTAGGAAGCATTTGTCAGCGTATTGACTGAGCTACAAATAACTGAAGCTAGAAGCCAAGGTCAATGACTGCCCCAGGGAGAACAGATGGCATCAGATCCCAGTCACGGGGGGGGATTATATCCCAATGGGAATATTTCACTAGAAAAACAATACTTAATTTAAAGCCCCCCCCCACTCAGTTCCGCTGACCATCTATTTGTATTAACCGTTGGAATTATTCAGGTGGTGGTGACCAAGAATTACAAGAGATTTCCACTCGTTCTAACGGTAAGATTATTGCATAAGTTCTCTGCTTCTGGGAAACTGTTACATAACATCTGTTTTCCAAATATGTTACATTAATTCTGCCAGGTGGGTGCGACTGCTTTTCTTAGCATTAAACTGGACTAGAAAAACATCTCAAGTAGGAAATTCACTTATTTTATGGTTTCCTTTTTAGGCAGTAAATAGTCTACTCTCATTAAGACCTTCCCCTCTCCCCTCCCCCGCCCTTGCTGTGCTTTGAGCTCACTGAGTTACTGTGCTTATTGTTTACTGTACTGTGCTGTCTCTCCTTGTATTGTAATTTCGTTTGTCCCTGTACGGCGCTACGGACACCTAGTGGCGCCTTATAAATAAAAATTAATAATAATATATATAATAATAATAATTAAGCATCTGGAGATTCAGCCTTGTAACCACTTTTATGAGATTTGACATCTTCTATTAGCTCTCTATAATAATCACAATTCTTGGTTAAGATGTTTTGTCTCCTTGAAGGGATCTAAATACACCTGTGATGAACGCTGGTTGATCCTGAGATCAAACCGTTAATCATTAAATTATGAAATTATAAGGACATTAGAAGGACATTTTCTGACCATATTAAGGTCATACAGGTCATCTAAATCCAAGGTGGCTTCTAATTATCCGAGATAGTTTACCAAAAGTGTTGCGCTATTCTTTATAACGTGCAAGAGACTTAAACACTGAGCTGAGAACTGACCGGTTATAAACGTTGGCACCACAACACAGATAACATACAGGAAGATCATTTGTGTATAATTAGCTTATATTCTGCAAATGATGAAAAGAAAAGGTTAAGGGCATGCTAAGAGAAATTAAGAAGTCCTTGATGGTGCTATTATAAATTCATTTTATATTAGACCAATTGTTTATCTACCAGTAGCTGCTACTTCGTGTGATTTGTTATTCTCCTCTTATCAGAGCTGAAGATTACAAGATGCAGACCAATCTTTCCTACCTTCTCCCGGTGGTTGCTCTATTAAGCGTCAGTGAGGCTTTAATTTCTACAGAGAGCCTGAAACGTGAGTATTTATGATCCTCAATCACCAAAAATATGGTATTATTTACTACTAATTACCAAAGGGGGTATGTAAAGTGCTCTGTCTTGATCCTGAAGAAAGTGATTGACATCTCAATAAGAGAAAGATGTTTAAAAGATAAATAAACATAACATTTATATCACACCATTGTCAATAAAAACAACATGCTGCCCGCTGTCTGCCTTTGGTGGTGTAGGTCCAAACTCTGTGACATCTACATCTGGAGATCTTCTTAAACCCAGGTCTAAGTCAGTCCTCTTCATCCTAGGACATAGTGATTGATTACATGAACTGGTGACCCTGCACATGTAGGTTTAGTGACAAGAAATTGGATGAAATAAATAATCACTTTTATTACAGTTCTTGGTTGTGTAAATCACAGATGAAGCGCATCACATAATTTGTCCCCAGAGCTGACACTCTTGCTGATTAGGATTAGTACTCTGATTCTCAATCTTCAGTCTATGTGCTCCTAGAGTCACTTCAATAGCCCTGCTCTGGTATCTATTCCCATTAGCTTCTATGTCCTGCCATACTCGGTACTCTTGGGCAGACAGTCTCCACACACACACACACACTTGCTTGGATGCCTCTCGGATTGGATATCTCTGCTCCTAACACTCATCTCTCTGACCAGAATCAGCTTGTTGTACTGCTGCTGACTGTAGACCACCCTTTCTTCTGATACAGACACGTCTGTATAACTCTTCTAAACAGGGCCCGCGTTCTCCACTTCTGGACTGGTCTCTGGCTCCACAGAACTGACTAGCACCCCCTTCTCCTCCCTCAGTAACTAACAGCTGGTAACAGGTGCGGAACTGTTCCCAACAACGGGAGGTTCAGCTGTTTCATTACAGACCCAGCATTGGACATGCAGTGACCATCTCCTGTCGCTCTGCACTAGAGATGCTCAGGCTCGGTTCCCCGAGAACCAAACACACCCGAACTTAGGGGATCTGAGTACAGAGCCGGCTCGGTACTCTCGCTCGCCCTCGGAATTGAAAACGAGGCAAAACATCATCATTGCGTTTTCGGATCTCGGATCTCACGAGTTTTTTATTCCATTTTAAGATCCAGCACAGCGGGGGGTGGGAGGGAGGGCGGACCCCCATTTTTCTTTTCTGCCACTGCTGTGTGCCAATGTGTCCTAGATGTGCTAGGAACTGCCGTGTGTTTGTGTCATTGTTCTGTCGCTTACTATCCAGCCAGGTCGCTGCAGTATTTGTCCGAAAGTGTATGAAAATAATATTGTGAGGTGGTCTAAATTGACTGCAAATGACTTGAAATTAGTGTTATTGAGGTTAATAATGTAGGAACAAAAAAAGAGCAAAAATATGTGATTTTAGCATATTTTAGGATATTTCCTAAAAAATCCAAAACCAAAACCCAAACCAAAACACACAAGGGCGGTTTTGCCTAAACCAAAACCAAAACCAAAACCAAAACACCAATCTAATCCAGATACAAAACCAAACCCAAAGCCACTTCACGGCGGTCAGTGAGCATCTCTACTCTGCACCTCCACTAGTCCCCCTTATGAGCAGTCAGGGCCTGATTCCAGTCCGAACGCAACTTGCGTGTAAGTTTGAAAAAAGAGCACGGAATTTGTGCGTTGATCCAACCGTATTCAAATAAAAGCGGATCTCAAGATACGTTACCACTTGAATCTCGGTGTAAGAACGCCTCTCCAACACATTACTTGGCGTATATTGACACAAAGAACAGACAGCAGTGTATACACAATCGTATCTACAATAACAGGTCACATCATAATGCATAAACAAAAAAAAGATCAGAAAATAAAATAACAACTGCTATCAGCATGATCATTTCTGGTCCTGGGTTCTGGTCCTTCTGGTTGATGACTTGTTTCTCCACTGACAACAGCATCAAGAAAAAAAGTGCAGAAATGCAAATATGCTGCCCACAAAATGAAGCCACATTAAGCAAAACATTCACATTTTAACCTGTCTTTAGGATCATCCATATTCTGTAACACTATATAGTTATTTTTGCCTATTTGTATAGTAACAAGAAGAAAAATTTGAATGTGGTTTATATAAAGCCGCAATAAAACAAAAACTATCAAAGAGTAAAATAGGACAAGAGACATTTGTACATCCTATAAAATAATTTTTGCTATTAGCAAATGTGCTTCCAACCAAAACATTTTCCTAATCCTCCACTTTTGTCGAATATCCTCTTTAGAATTAAGCAGAAATCCAAGAACAAGATTATCTCTGCCAATGAACTTCTAAAATAAAGGAGTTAAATGTCTTATTCCATGCAAAAGGATTTTGAAGGCTGGAGTAGGCACTTTTATAATACATGTATTGAGTTACACACTCTGAGGACCATAGGCTGAAAATCATCCCTGATTACCACTGTCTCCTATTTCTTTATTCACAATGCAGTGATCTCAGAGGAAGGGAGCAAATACGTCACTGCCCAATTTGAGAACGCTCTCAATGGAGTCAGACAGATGAAAAGGATAATGGACGAAACAGATCAAGAACATAAGGAAATAATACACACATTGGAGCAAACCAAGAAAAATAAGGAGGTACTTTTCTCACTTCATTCTTTCAATTGATTTTTTTTTTTTTAAATTACTCCTGTGTAACATTTATGAGCATCTTAATGAATAAGTATCACTTACAGGTGGTTTTATTAAAAAGAAAACCTCATGATTACATTCTAACAGAAAGGTCCTCTACTTCAAGCTAGTAAAACAGTAGGATTTGTATGGTGTTAACCAAAGTTCAGCGCCTACGGGGCTTGGAGGTGAAGGAGTGCCGTAGCCAAAACAGAAAGCATGGTGGCTGCTGAAGGATGGACTGCATCCCAAGGAACCCAAAACATTTTTGTATGGGGCTTGGCAATCTGGTGTTCTGCCCCTGCTCCGTGGTTTTCTTGCGCTATTACGCTATTAACTGTAGAACAGAGAACAGGGATAGAACCCCTCAATTTTACTCTTTGGAGGGAGTGGGACTTTTAAAAAACATATTGCTCTTCTTGTCGAGACTGCCTGCTCCTGGGAATATCCCTGTTATTATATATATATATATATATATATATATATATATAGCAATATAAGTAATAGACAATGGCGCTCACATCAGTATTGTATAGATATGATATACAGAAAAAAGTCCACATAAACACCTCTTCCACATATGGAGGCAGCCTTCCTTAGAAATGGTAGGTAAGTCCAAGATAATAGAGTAGGTGAGGTACAGGATTCGGCGCACAATGGTGTGTTACTAGGATAGATAACTCGAGTTCAGTGGAAGAATATATATAGTTCAAAGTAGTTCAATGTTTCAACTTTCTGGACGGTCCTCTAGGACCATAGGTATTAGCCCAGTTTTGTAGACATAAAAAGACAGAAAGTCCTGCTGAGGACAAAACGCGTAGAGGCTCGTTTTATTTACTCTTGGGCTATATTGGATCACCATACCATCAGTATTTCTGTGTGGAGACTGTGGGAGGTTCCTGTATGTACCCCAGGATCTGGTGTATCTGTTACCTGTATTACAGATAAGCTTAAATTTTAATTAGTCATTGTGAGTGTGCATTTTATATGTTAACTCTGATTAAATGCTGGATTTTTTTGAAATACTACACCATATAGTGTATTATCTTCTTTTTCCTATCCACTGAGTGGAGGAGAGAATTGGTGTTTGCAGTATGCTGCCGATGTATGACTGGAGAACCGGCATGCAAATTTGCTGATTATACTGCCCGTTTGGAGAGAATGCTGACTACATATTACTGAGTGAACAGCCGTACTTTAAGCTGTGTTCCAGTCTCTGGATAAGATATATCTATGCAGATAAGCAATATTTAATTTTTTTCTGGTGTGTATTCATTATGGTGATAGGCTATCACTAACACACTGCTTGTATTAATCTCATGCTCATGTTTTTCTGTCTTTTTATGTCTACAAAACTGGGCTAATACCTATGGTCCTAGAGGACCGTCCAGAAAGTTGAAACATTGAACTACTTTGAACTATATATATTCTTCCACTGAACTCAGTTTATCTATCCTAGTAACACACCATTGTGCGCAGAATCCTGTACCTCACCTACTATATATATATATATATATATATATATATATATATATATATATATATATATATATATATATATATATTCATTCAGCTAGGGTCAGAGTATCACTTTACTTAAATCTTCTTGCTCTATTCTTCCGTCATTCTTCTTCTGGGTGTCCACAGTTTTAAAGTTTGTAGAATAACCATGCCACTCCAAATAAGATCGTCAGAAGGTGCACAGAAGCACAGGTTATTTAAGGACATCAGTGTGCTTATCTTGTGGGGGGCAGAGACCCGTCTACTCGTTTGATTTTGTCAGTGATGACAGAATTACATAAAACAGGGGCAGTGTAATTATCTGTGGAGGGGAATATAGGTAAGCAGAAAGTCAGACTGAGTATTTGAAAGTGAAAAGAGCAGGGTCTCCCAACAGCACAAAGTATTGAAGTGAGCCTTATATCAAACTTGTGTAGAAAAACAGAGATGTCTATATATAACATTGGTATCCATATAAAATACAAATCACACATCCCACTTGTTAATAACTTAGTAATTTTGTTTCTGAGATTCTCTTTTTTCCTTCATCCCGAGCTTACTTTAACGTTAAGTAATTAAATGTCATCACAGCAAGTTTTCATTGTTTAATATTACACATACTGATTTCTCATTTATTATTCCTAGGATGCTCTAAAACAAGCATTAGAGTCTGAGCAGCAACTCTCCGGAACTCATAACATCTGCAATGAGACTGTCCTTGCGCTGTGGGAGGAGTGTAAGCCCTGCTTAAAGCAGACCTGTGTCAGGTTTTATTCTAAGACCTGCAGAAGTGGATCTGGTCTGGTCGGCCGTCAGGTGAAATGATAATGTGACATAAACGTTTTGTTTTTCATTATAACTACATTAAGCAAATTGTTTCATTAAATTTAACTTTAGCTTAACCTCAGTCTTCCTTTCCTAAAACCAATTCATCATCATATAATTTATGAAGATGTTTTTAATCATCGTGATTGTGATGTTCTTAGTTTCCAAATAAGCAAACACGAATAGAAAAAACAATTATTTTCTTGATTTGTCATAGTCCAAATGAAGAAACAAACTCCATAAACCCCCCTAAAAAGGAACCTAGGCTAAATCTAGTCACTAGCACTGGAGAAACACTTGTGATAAGCTGACTCCCACCTTTGATCATTTTATGGCACTCAGTACCCATCTCTTGCCAGTAGTCATTGAGGATCCTCACCACAAGGGGCTAGAGCCATGGGCCCCCTATTGCTCCGGGCCCCGGATCGTCACCCCTTTCACATCTATTATAATCCACCACTGGCAGTGTCACAAGTAAGGGACATGCTGCAAGTCCCCATGTCTCATAGCTTTGTGTGCACTGCAGACTCTGAAATAATGATAGATAGGGACTTATACCTGATAAAGCATGGCCTTCCTAAAGGGAGGACAATACTTTTAGTTCCATCTAGACAGAAATTGTAAACTCCATGTGAGCTGCAAAGGAAGGATGTTTAAAGCAGAGATCTATGTTCCCTAAACTTGATAGGGAGTTTATGAATACCAATTTTAAAAGGCTTGACAGAGCATGAATGAAAGAAATTGTGCTTCTTGTAAACATGCCATAGACAAACCGAGTGGGGGTTTCCTAGTGCCTGTAAACCCTCCTCCAAGCCTGGTGCACTGTATAATTGAGGTGGCTGGACCCTGCCCCCGCTTCACGAGGCTCTGCTTGAAAAGGGAACGCTATGTGCACCTAACAGTAGTCCACGCAGCATTGCCTATGTATATTATGGGGATAGGAAGAGTTGGAGAGTAGCCAAGCACTGACTAAAATTATAGCCACACCCCCATGCATGCTGGTCATGCCTACTGGCAGCGTGGTGTGGAAACCCCCATCTACAAATCCTGCGTTTGCCCCCGCATGCTCCATCATGCATGTTACCAGATGCCAGTGTGTACCAAAACGACATAGAGGAGAATAGAGACCAAGATCCCTAAGTCTCTAGGATATGAGAAAAGTACAACAAACTTGTATTTTTTTTCTCTTTACAGTTTGAAGACTTTCTAAACAGATCTTCACCGTTTTCAATTTGGTTCAATGGAGATAAAATAGACTCATTGACCAAGCAGGATGAGCAGCAACACATGACATTGGAAGATCTGGAAGACGGTTACAGCATTGTGGAGGACAGTGTGGATGAACTCTTCCAAGATAGTATAAAGGCCTTTGCCCATATGAAACCACTCTTCACCAACCCTTTCCAGAGCAGATTTAATGCACCCCAGTGGAATCCTTTCCCATTCCAAAGGCTCAGCTTCCCGTCCACCTCCACCCGCAAGGAAAGGTCCCCTCTCTTTGACCCAAATTTTACAGGCAACTTTGAATCTCTCTTTGAAGCTGCACAGAAAATTATGGAGAAACACCACCAGTTAGTACAACAAGGACCACAGTTTGATGGAAGAGGTATTACAGAGGAAAGCAAAACTATTTTTACAAAAGTATTATACTTGAATTCCTAATTGCGGAAATGAACAGTTGCTCATTAAAAAAAAATCCTACCATTTTTTTGGTATTCGTAAAATAAACTGATGAGGTTCTCCTACTGTACATTTCTGAACAGAACCTTAATCACAGTGAGAAATGCAGATAAAGTTGAAGTTTCTTTTGTTTTTCCACTGATTATATTTTCCAATATTTTTTTTTTCTAAACTTTTTTAGGAACAAGTAATTCCACAGATGACAAAGTCATCTGCCGGGAACTCAGGCGCAATTCTGAAGGATGTTTGAAGATGAGAGACAACTGTGAGAAGTGCAAAGAGATTCTGGCACTTGGTAAGTATTAAGATGGGACTTCAAAGACAACGCTACCTTTAGTGGAGGTGTAGTTAGTTAAATTAGTCCCCCTTTGAAGGGGATAGGCTAATTCTGCAACCACAATTCTCTTTGCTTTATGGGATATCGTTGGTTGTCAACGATTCGTCATCATTGATTAATCATTATCATTACCATCATTATCATCACCATCATTGTCATCCTCAACACCATCATTATGTTGAAATAAGATCTTTAATTCAATTTATATAACTTTATTGCTAAATGCCATTGGTAAAAGTCATAATACATCAATCTTTGGAGATGATAATTATGGGGTGACTGTGATTATTAGGATAATTATGATGTGATGGTGGGGATAATTATGATGATAACACCGAAGGTGTTGGTGGTGCCAATACAGTGGCACAATGCTGTCTCATAGTTCTTTGGGTCATGTATTTGATTCCTACCATGACCCTGAGTGAAGTTTGTAAGTTCTCCCTGTGGGTTTCCTCCAACACAGGTAAGATAATTAGCGTCTTTGTATTTGGAGAGGGGACTAGGGAATGTAGACTATAAGCTCCAATTGGGCAGTTGACTGATGGCTGTCGCATTCTCTGCAACAATGCTAAGTGCTTCAAGTTCTATTGGGAGAGATGCTATATTATTAAAATGGCTATTACTATTATTAATGAGGATGATTATGATGCTTGTGATAATGATGATGGTGGTGTGAGGGTAATGATGATGATGGTGGTCTGATGATGATGATGATGGTGTGAGGGTAATGATGATGGTGGTGGTCTGAGGATGATGATGATGGTGGTCTGAGGATGATGGTGGTGGTGGTGTGAGGATGATGATGGTGATGGTGTGAGGATGATGATGGTGGTGCGAGGATGATGATGGTGGTGGTGCGAGGATGATGATGGTGATGGTGTGAGGAAGATGATGATGGTGGTGTGAGTATGATGATGGTGATGGTGTGATGATGATGATGGTGGTGTGAGGATGATGATGATGGTGATGTGAGGATGATGATGGTGGTGGTGCGAGGATGATGATGAAGGTGGTGTGAGTATGATGATGATGGTGGTGGTGTGAGGATGATGATGTGAGGATGATGATGGTGGTGTGAGGATGATGATGATGGTGGTGTGAGGATGATGATGGTGGTGGTGCGAGGATGATGATGAAGGTGGTGTGAGTATGATGATGATGGTGGTGTGAGGATGATGATGATGGTGGTGTGAGGATGATGATGGTGGTGGTGCGAGGATGATGATGAAGGTGGTGTGAGGATGATGATGGTGGTGGTGGTGGTGGTGGTGGTGTGAGGATGATGATGGTGATGATGTGAGGATGATGATGGTGGTGTGAGGATGATGATAATGGTGGTGTGAGGATGATGATGGTGGTGCGAGGATGATGATGATGATGGTGTGAGGATGATGATGGTGGTGGTGTGAGGATGATGATGAAGGTGGTGTGAGTATGATGATGATGGTGGTGTGAGGATGATGATGGTGGTGTGAGGCTGATGATGGTGGTGGTGCGAGGATGATGATGAAGGTGGTGTGAGGATGATGATGGTGGTGGTGGTGGTGGTGGTGGTGTGAGGATGATGATGGTGGTGTGAGGATGATGATGGTGGTGGTGCGAGGATGATGATGATGGTGGTGATGATGAATGATGATGATGGTGGTGTGATGATGATGATGGTGGTGTGAGAATGATTATGGTGGTGGTGCGAGGATGATGTTGAAGGTGGTGTGAGGATGATGATGGTGGTGTGAGGATGATGATGATGGTGGTGGTGTGAGGATGATGGTGGTGGTGGTATGATGATGATGATGATGGTGGTGGTGTGAGGATGATGATGATGGTGGTGGTGGTATGATGATGATGATGATGATGGTGGTGGTGTGAGGATGATGATGATGATGGTGGTGTGAGGATGATGATGATGATGGTGGTGGTGTGAGGATGATGGTGGTGGTGTGAGGATGATGATGGTGGTGGTGGTATGATGATGATGATGATGGTGGTGCGAGCATGATGGTGGTGGTGTGAGGATGATGATGATGTGGTGTGAGGATGATGATGGTGGTGGTGGTGGTGTGAGGATGATGATGGTGGTGTGAGGATGATGATGATGAGGATGATGATGATGATGAATATGGTGGTGGTATGATGATGATGATGATGGGGATGTGAGGATGATGATGATGATAATGATGGGGATGGTGGTGATAAGGATAATGTTGGCGATGATAACAATGTTGTTATCATCACTATTATTGTTTTCTGCACCAACAATGATAGTGATGGTAATGAGAATAATAAATGTGGATGGTGATAATGATAATGATAAAGGGGAGAACGGAGAGGATAATGATAGTACTGAGAGTAGTGATGGGGGTGATGATGGTAGTGATGATAATGTTTATGGTGGTGGTGAGAATGGTAATGATATTGATGCTGGCAACAGTGAAGTTGGTGGTGATGATAATGGATATAGCAGTGATATTGATGATAATTATAATGATGGTCATGATGGTGAAGATGATTATGATGGTGATGGAGGTAATAATGATATTGCTATTACTGATGATTGTAATGATGATAATGGTGCTGGGAGTGGTAATGATGGTTAAAGTGGCGATAATAATGACGGTAATAATAGTGATGGTGAGGATGATAGAGATACTGATTGTGGTGATTGTTATGGTGGTGATAATGAGGTGGTGAGGAGGATAATGATGTTATGGTGGTGATAATGATTATGATGATGATGATACTAATGGTGATGAGAACGGTAATAGCGATGGTGATGGTGCTTAGGATGGTAATTGTGATGATTGCACTGATAGTGATAATGAGGTGGGGAGGAGGATAATGATGTTATGGAGGGGATAATGATAATGTTGGTCATGATGATGCTAATAAGGATGATGATGATTATAGCGATGATGAGGATAGTGAAGTGGTGATGAAGAAGGTGGAAACATAATTATGGATGATGGTGATAATGAAAGTTGAACATCTCTGTCTTTGTTCAGACTGTTCAGGGAAAGATCTGATACAAGGAAAACTACAAGAGAAATTCCAGGACTCTCTGCGCCTGGCTGAGAAATTCACCAAACAGTACGATAACTTACTGCAGAAATTCCGGGAGAAGATGCTGAATACGACCGATATTTTAGAAGACTTAAGTCAGAAGTTTGGATGGGTGTCCAAGTTGGCCAACATCACTCAGAATGACAAGAATGGAATACTTCAAGTTTCTACAGTGAGTAGAAGCTTTTCTTTAATATGGGGCACAAGTATTGACAGTAAATAAAACAGTGGATACAGCAAAGACACAGCTCTATACATAGTACATATATCTATTTTTGAGCAAGACAATTTTAGCCACGTAATTTGCAGCCAAAAATTATTTTGCACCCAATTCTAACCACATTGTGCCGGTTAAAATACTCATTTAAAATGAATGGCTTCACTCATCTCTGGTAAAAGCAAATAGAGAACTTTATTTATCTGCAGATTTGCATTTTATCAAAATCAATAGGAACAGCCGTAGTGACTCCTCTGTCTGCTGGGACTTCTAGTTCAGCATCGGCTGGAGAGCTATAGAATGAGTCTACCTCTGATGTAGAGAACGTTTCCAGCTCTCGTTAAACTATAAATTCCAGCCAGTGCTCACAGCCTGCTATGGCTGAAGATTTACTGACACAGAAGCTGTATTTAAGGTCGACCAGGCATCTTGGTCTCTGTCATTTAGTGGTCTCTTCTGTATCTTCTGTTGTTAATAGGCACTAATGCTTGATGAATAATTTTTTTAACATCGTTGGGTAGTATTTCTAAAATGTATGCGCTCTTTTGGTTTTTAATTCACTGTTTGTAACTAAGCACATTTCCTTTTAATAGTCACATTCCAGCAGCAGAGGGGATCCATCCGAAACCGCCGTGACTGTCAAACTTTTTGACTCTGAGCCTTTCACCTTCACTGTACCTGGCAATATCCGCTTGGAGGACCCAAATCTCGGACAGCTGGTGGCCGAAGAGGCTTTGAAGAGATTTAAGGCAGAAACCATGTACGTTTTGTGATATAGATCACTGAAGTCCGTAACCTTTGACACTGTGTGACCCTTTATATTAACTAGTCCTTTTACAATCTAGTGACAGTAGGCTACAGAATTATCTTCCTCCTGGGTTGAAATACTGTGCTTAGCCTAGTATAGAGAGCTGTGTATATATATTACACCCTATATATCACAGCTCTGCTTTCTGCATATAACAAAGATGTATATACAAAAATTAAATTACATTTGTCATGTGACAGTATTTTCCCACAATAATGAACTTTTCTTTCTGTAGTGAGGTTGCCTGATAGGACACAACCGAATCTGCTACAACCGGATCTGCTACAACCCAATAGAACCCATCCATATGCTGCACTTCAGATAACTGGCGAGATCTAACTATGCGTCTCTATCGCTCTCCGTGTCCACCTAATCTAACTACTGTTATATTACTACTACTTGTACTAATGTTTCCTGCTTTTGTTAGAGACCAAAACTGTAAAAATAATAAAGGACCTTCAATGTTATCCGTGTGAGGCTGAGGGGTGTTTATCTTATGAACTTGTGGGTCTATTTAACAGTTAAGTTTTACAGCAAATACTGCAAACATTGGGGGCAATTGTGGAATCTAGTCAGTACTAAACCAAGGTAAAGAGAAAAGCCCATAGTTTATGAAGCCGGCTTTGGTTCTTATTCCTTGTGTATTGACAAAAGCCTTATCTTATTCTTTATGCTGAGATATGTAACATTATTAGTATTATTATAATTATTATTATAAATCTGTATTATAAGGGAGCCACATGAGGTCCGCAGCACGGTACAAAGGTCCAACAACAAGACAGTACATGGTATAACAGTACAATACAGTAAACAAATAACACTACAACTCTCAACACAGCTACTGATAGACTAGATGGGTAACGGGGTGCAAGGGTATATTCTGTGCCCTGAAACCTGTGCCCACTAGTGTGGGCACAACTAGTAAGTTTAGAGCCACTGAAAGTGGTGCAAAGACAATTGAGAAGTGGAGTCAATGGGCAGAGAGCCCAAGGAGGAGGTGCGCAGTGTAGCTGGTAAGTAAAAGTTAATCATTATGAGAACAAGAGGGAAGAGGGCCCTGATCACTAGAGCTTACAATCTAAATGGAAAGGGGCAGACAAACGGCTGGCACATGGGGGTGAGCCGATGTAAGGAGATCTGAGGGCAAGAAGCTAGAGTGGGAGAGATTGAGGATGACAGAGGGTGAGGTATACTACATGTTGAAATGGTTAAGCAGAGGACTGGGAGGCTTTTCTATACAGGTGGGTTTTCAATGACCGTTTGAAGCTATACAGGATTCATACAGGGTGAAAGCGGGTGAGGTGAGTGTGTTCTAATTCACTATATTCACATTCCTGCTATATATATATAAATGTATATGTCAATATAAACTATAAACATTATCGACGTTAATTTTCATCCCAGTCTCACCCTTAATTAAGCCACAGCCACTATTTTGCATAGATACACCATACTTGCCTACTCTCACGGAATTTCCGGGAGGCTCACGATTTTCGGGGAATCCTCCCGGACTCCCGGAAGAGTAGGCACACCTCCCGGACCCTGTAAAATGCCGATATTCACAGCATTGAATAGCAGGGGCGGGGCTTATTTGCGCCATTAAGCCTTGAATTTCCCTATTTTATGGTAGAGGCGGGGCTACAGTGATGTAATGACGTCGTCATGCCCCCTCCTACCCTCTGTCACATGATCTGTACTCCAATCTTCTGGAGTACAGATATAAAAAGTAGGCAAGTATGAGATACACCCATTATATTGCATGATTCATTTCAGTACCAATATTATTACTTCCCCAGTATATAGCCAATTGCAAGTGCTACTGTGAAACATTTTTTTTTTTTTTGCAAGTGGACCAGTTACTGTACATACACACGGTGGAGAAAGTGACATTATGGCTAATATTTAACCTATCAATGATTTGCTAAGGATGCATTGTCATGAATATTACATACTTACCTACTTTCTTCAGCTCTCTTCCGGGAGCCTGCCAGTGGAGGTGGGCGTGAGGGGGGAGGGGCGGCCAAAATTGCGTCATTTCGGCATCGCCCCCTGTGACGTCATGACGCAAACGCTTCATTTGACAGCGGGGCGGGGCCAAACGCCGCGATTCACCGTTAATCGCGGCATTTGGGATCTAATTCTGCCCACTTCACTAGGAAGTGGGGCACTTCCTAGTGAAGTGGGCAGAATTCGGGAGATTGCCACACTCACTCGGGAGTCCAGGAGACTCTCGCAAAATGCGGGAGTCTCCCGGACATTCCGGGAGAGTTGGCAAGTATGGAATATTAGTATACACAGACGTACACACGCTTCTCACTGGTTGACTTTCAGAGCAGTTTTGCCATATCTGAAACACTGTAAGAAGAATTTCTGCAGCAAACTAGAGGCAGTGAGGAAGGTTTTGATAGTAATGTAAACAGAGTTTCAGGTTGCAAACCATGGAGCCTGAAAGTGAAATTAAAGCCACTCGTTTTAGACAAAAGCCACATGGAAACATACAGCATCTAATTTCCATTCCCCGGCCAATTATTTCTTAGCAGGGAAACTTAAAACCTGGATTATCGCAGTTTATTTCACACTAAGCTGGAGCACACAAGGGCCTTTCAAATACCAGTGTCTATCAGGCTGGCTGATAAATGTGAGGCAGAATATTTAAAAAGGCATCAGCTTCTCAGCTCTGAGTAACTTGAGTCCAGAAGTGGACACTGAATATGCTGCAGTAACAGGAAGACTTGATCTTTGTGGCATGATCGGGTTTTCTTCTTTTTTTTTTTTTATGTTTTTGCTCTGTCCTATGGACAAATTGAGGAGTATGTGGGTGTTCGTGCACTTTACCACATGTTTCTGCTCCTATTTCCACACCTAAATCACGGAAACAAGATTATTTTCGGTGTGTCACTAAGTTACCAGGGGTGGATATAAGATTAATGAATATTGAGCTTATTTGCAAGTTGCAACAGAGGTTATAATCGTTTATTATTATCATTTATTTACATAGTATCACCATATTATGCAGCGCTGCACAATGAATATTCGCCATTCACATCAGTCCCTGTAACACACGCAGACACACACAGACACAGACACACACACAGACACACACACAGACACACACGCACAGACACACACACACACAGACACACACAAACAGACACACAGACACAGACACACACACGCACAGACACACACAGACGCACACACAGACACACACACACACAGACACACACACACAGACGCATACACAGACACACACAGACACACAGACACACACACACACACAGACACACACACACACACACACACAGACACACACACACACACACACAGACACACATACACAGACACACACACACACACACAGACACACACACACACACACACACACACACACACAGACGCATACACACACACACACACACACACAGACACACATACACAGACACACACACACACAGACACACATACACAGACACACACACACACACACACACACACACACACAGACACACACAAACACAGTCCCATATTGTGGAATATAGAGCATTTTTGTGTCTATTGCTGATTTATTTCCATTCCAAACAATTGTTAAGTCTATTACTAACCATCCATTAATGATTTTCCTAAGATGTAAACAAAATACAGAAAAAGCCCCTAACTTCTATCTCTCTAAAACGAGAAATGTTCCCTCAAAATAATTTTACTGTCATTTTATACAAAGCTATAATATAAGGAGGTGGGCAGGGTACATTATTATTGTCATTACAATGTAGGATACATACCGTGTGTACCGACCAAACACAGAGCAGGTTTATTTTTTTATTTATTACAAACTTCAAATTATTATCTAAAAATAATTGGCTGAAATCATATTCAGTTATTAAATACAGTTCTAATAACTGACGGGCCCTTTGGAAGCCGGGGCCCAGGGCAAATGTCCTCACAGGCCATCCCAAAAAACGTCCTTGACTTGATTGCGAAGTTAATGAAGATAACGCAGATAAAACAATCAAACAATTCAATATTCACTTTGACAGTAATGAGAGAAATCATAAAATGATGTGATGTAACTCTTTCTATTCTGTGCTTTCCCTGAACGCCTATACGCAATGTGATCCAACTTAAACTCCATGAGGTTAATATATCAGCTGGCTGTTATCTGTTACTCTGTAGAACTATACAATCTGTTATAAATACAATTATTATTATTACCATTCTACAATGTTCTTAGTTTTATTCAGTATTAATAATAATAATAATAATAATAATAATAATAATAATAATAATAATAATATAATTAACATTTGGTAGGTATCCTAATTTATGCTCATTTAAAGGGCACATACAACCCATAATGAAGATGTCATATTTCTGCAGTAAGAATGGATGTTGAGCCACCTTCCTGTTATATTTCCCATTGCCCGTTGGCTCACCTGTTGAGGTAGAACTAGAAGTATCAGCATGCCCTATTGATCTGCATTGATCTCCGTGTGTCTTCCCACCAGACGTTATTGTATACAGTCGGCCTCTATACTGCTGGGGTAGTTGTTGCTACTGGCTGCCTGAGCCTGCTATGCATTCATGGTTTTCAGAAAAGGGATATTTTGTGTAGAGTTGGGAGATCTGTGCAAGGGAAAATGTACCTGAAAGTTAATAGTTGTGATTGTGACGTGAGTCGTGCCTTATCAGTGGCCTCTGATTGGTAAATGTACATCCTAATTAGTGAACCATCTGCAACGTCATCATTTATTTATATAGTGCCACCAATACTGCAGCGCTGTACAGAGAATATTTGTCATTCCACTGGAGCTTACAGTCTAAATTCTCTAACACACACAGACACACAAGGGTTAATTTTGTCAGCAGCCAATTAACCTACCGGTATGTTTTATGGAGTGTGGGAGTACACTGGAGCACCTGGAGGAAACTCACGCAAACATGGGGAGAACATACAAACTGCACACAGATAAGGCCATGGTCAGGAACCGAACTAGTGAACCCAGAGCTGTAAGACAGAAGTGCTAACCACTGAGCCACTGTTAAATCTATTGTACAAATTGCTCTACTAGAGCTATTACTTGTACTTGTCGTTACCCATATAGATGGTCAACTATAAATTAAAGCACTTGATATTCGAGTAATTGGTTATACAAATATCCAGGCAATACATTGTCATCTTAACTGGTATTTTGTTTTTTCTAAATCATTGTCACATAAAAACCCTAATTTGTTCTGCACTATCACCATCACTAGTGAGTCTGCCTATCTCTCTTAAATCATTCCTAATTGAAGTCCTCTATTGAGGAGCCCAAATATCAAGTGTGTTGTATTGACTTCCAGTTCCATTATAGAGAATGACAACTTGGATGAAGAAAGGTTACACTAGATGCAGGTGCCAAGCACATGAAAAGCATATCGAAATTTGATTACCTTACCAACCGCATCTGAGAAGCACAGCTTCCCCCATCCTACCGCCCAAAATGCTGTCTCATGGTTTGTAGGAAAATGTAATTTATCATAGGCTAGACGAAACCCATCAGATGCAAACTAACAGACAAGTGCCAAGAAAGATCCCAATTCAAGAAATAAAAGCTTCGAACATCAGCCCCGATCCTACATATTAAAAACCATCATAGTCTCCTTTGGGAGAAACGCACAAGACCTGACAACCCAGATGGCATGTCCAAAAATAAAAATGAACATGCTAATAGTACATCTAGGGGTAAATGTATCAAGCTGAGAGTTTTCCGGCGGGTTTGAAAAGTGGAGATGTTGCCTATAGCAACCAATCAGATTCTAGCTGTCATTTTGTAGAATGTACTAAATAAATGATAGCTAGAATCTGGTTTTTCAAACCCGCCAGAAAACTCTCAGCTTGATACATTTACCCCCTAGTCTTATTGCCCTTGCTGTTGAGGGAAATGGTGATGTACAAGTTCTCAGCTAACATCAGTTAATGTTTGTAATGTTTCTACGATAAAATTACAAACTAGCCATACCTGTGGTCACCAATCATCACTGCTGGAAATAGTAGAGTGAAAAAGTACAGCAGTAGACATCCTAGAGCACTCTCCCTAGAACACACTTAGCAAAAATTTTTGCTTTAGAAATTGTGTATTTCAAGTTTGTTGAATATGCATCTTTTCGGGCATTGATGGCTTGTGCAAGTATCTAATATTTAACATAGCTGTACCAATGTTACACTAAATACATTTCAACTGTAATTCCCCTCCCATGCTTACACTCACTGTTTTGTGCTGTCTGCGGTTCTGACAGAGATTGTAGATGGCTAATTGCAATTGGATGGGGCAAACCGGGCCCCCATGAACCAACGTGAATCAAAGCCAACCACGATTCACAATCAGAATTTAAAAAAATTAGAGACAAAGCTCAACCAAATTGCAGCAAAAAGAATTTCTTGGTCTTCATACATTCCTAATTTTGTGCAATTCTTTATTTTTATTTTGTACAGTTCTTAATTTGCAGCCTAGTGACAAAAACATATGTATTTGTATATAGTAAAATCTTTTTTTTCCAACCACCTTAGATATAAATACGAAAAACAGAGATCTGATCAGGAAATAAATGATTCCTTTCTCTGTTGTTCATCTATCGTCCCTTAAAAAAAGTGGTTTATTGAAGTGAGACATTTGTAAATAACAGGCACTTAAACATTTTATTATTTAGAGTGCAAATACTAGTATTATTTGTATCCCTGAACTAAACGTGTTACACCCCTGATTCCCAAGTAAGTCTAATATTATTGTGCTTCTTTTTATTTGAAATTATTACCAGACATCTAAATCTTTGAATGTCCAGAATGTTCAGAACAACTGGCTGAAATAACAGAGCCTGTGTTGGTTTCTGCTGTTCTCTACATGTTTTTGCTGAACCTCACACTTCCAGCAAGAGCTAAGTGTCACAATTTCAATGGAATCTCGCACTAGTGTGTAGTCAAAAACTATGAAACGTCGTCCTACAAATGTGTAAAAATGTCTAGCCGTTATAAAATACATGCATTCTGTATGTCTACATTAAAAGATGTGTTGTGCAATCATCCATTAAGACAAATTATTTCTTACTTATTAGGTCAAAAAAAAATGGGAAATTGAAATACACTTCATAACTTAAAGACCTTTCTCCTTTGGACTGGACTTTAGTATTCCACATTTTTATATGTCTAATTCTAAAAAAAAATTGCCAAACTCCACAATTAAATATTTTATAAAAATAAAAAAGTAAAACAACCTAACTAATGGAAACCTATTTGTTTTAGTCGAAAAGTCCCATCTGTGGCGCAAACTTGTAAAGGACAATCAACAACAAGCTTTGACTGGCCAAGTGCAAAATATGATATACTGTATATACACCTAATATAAGAGATCCAGCCCTCTAGTGTCAATCAGTCAGTCTGGACATTAACAGTCAGCGTTGATGGCTGGACGTTCACCTTGTAGGAGACCCTGGGTCTCCTCGCTCTCTTGTTTACACCGTCCACACATCAGTGATTTGTGCAGTCCGTTGTACAGGCCGGTACCTAACAAGAGAAAGACAAAGCCAAGAATCTGTAGAGCATGGAAAGTCTCCCATCCCACAGCAAGACTGACGATCCAGATGACCACTGTTCTTAGACTGTCCAGAACCATCCGAGTGGTGGCACTAATTTCTTTTGTCACGCTGATACCAGCAAAGTTAAAGAAGGCGATGCTGCTGATGTTGCCGAACAAAGCCAGCATGATAAGCGGCTGGTTGCCCATTTGGCAGAAGGCGTCCAGCGAATCTTCCAGGACTCCACGGTCGTTGTTGCTGAAACCATTTGCCGGAATGTAGTAGAAGGGGATCAATAGCAGGGTGAGGATGATGAATCCAAACAGACCTGTGGACAACATAAACAATCATGGATAACTCGGTGCCCTGTGAGTGGCCATTCAGAGAAAAAAACATCCTTTAAAGTGCACACTTTGTGTCTTATGACTCAGTGATATTGGCTGTACCTAGGGAACAACTGTAAAGAAAAGTGCTGTAGGATAGAGGCAATGCTCTAGGGTCTGACAGACCTTCTCTGTTATAAGTGTGTTTTGAATTTGTGAACTGTTGTCTTACACCTTTGACCAGATGCATGGTGGAGCAGTTCGGTTGCTCGCTTACCAGCTTAAGATGACTGGTACTTAGTTACTTGATGACTGTGGGGTGACAGCTTAGAACTTAAGAGAGATCCTCACAGTTCCGTAGGGAAGGATTCTGTCCAACACAGAGTTTTACATTTTTTTCTCCATCCAAAATTAAAGGGTTTCATTTTTGGTGAGGCTACTGTAGATGAGATCAATATAATAATACAATCTTTCCTTTTCTCCTCAGATCCTCCCAGAAAATCTCTAATGGTCCAAGCAGGAAATTCTTATTCATTTTTTGGGTACAGTTGTCCTTTAAGTCAACTGCCAGACCAATTGCTCTAATGTGATTTGCATTTTTTTTCTGTTATAAGTAGATAAACCCTATTTAACTACTTATAACAGATACTGCTCTTATTCCCTTTATGTATAACAAATCAGTTCTAACACATACACACCTAGGCTATTCTGCACACCAGGCAGTAGTTTTCTGTTTCACCCCCTCAGGGGCAAACACAGAATTTGTAGAGGGGAGTTTCCACACCAAGCCACCAGTGGGCATGACCAGCATGCATGGGGGCATGGCAGGCTCAGAGGGTGGTTTCCAGGCACTAGGAAACTCCCCCTCGGTTTGCCTATGCCCTGAGTATCCTACTAAAATATCACCATACATCCCAGGGATAACTACTAATACTGGGTATCTCTATAGATTTCTTCTAATGCTGTGGATCTCTATAGATATCTGCCAACATCTTGCAGTGCTACTAATATTATGTATTCCCGTAGATAACTAGTAACATATAATGAATCTATAATTGTGCCTTTGCCACCTCAGGTGCTGTGTCACTGTCTATCCTCTTTCCAGGCAAACATGCCCAAAAAGACACTTATCATATAGACGTTCCCCATAATGTATTCACATGCTTGTCCATGGCATCAGCCTCTCTCTATTTAAACCTGTTGAGACTGTTCTCTGAGCAATAGGTCATGATGGTATTAGCAGTGTTTATGCATTAATGTGTCTGACCTTTTGGTACTGACCCGGCTTCTTCTAGTTTCTGAATAATTGTTTGTGATAAGAACACTGCTACCCCTTCTTTCTGTGTGAGCAACGGCACTGAGCAATGGCGCTGGAGACTGGAGAGTGACAAGAACACTACTACCCCTGTTTCTGTGTGAGCAATGGCACTGAGCAATGGCACTGGAGACTGGAGAGTGACAAGAACACTGCTACCCCTGTTTCTGTGTGAGCAATGGCACTGAGCAATGTCACTGGAGACTGGAGAGTGACAAGAACACTACTACCCATGTTTCTGTGTGAGCAATGGCACTGGAGACTGGAGAGTGACAAGAACACTACCACCCCTGTTTCTGTGTGAGCAATGGCACTGAGCAATGGCACTGGAGACTGGAGAGTGACAAGAACACTACTACCCCTGTTTCTGTGTGAGCAATGGCACTGGAGACTGGAGAGTGACAAGAACACTACTACCCCTGTTTCTGTGTGAGCAATGGCACTGAGCAATGGCACTGGAGACTGGAGAGTGACAAGAACACTGCTACCCCTGTTTCTGTGTGAGCAATGGCACTGAGCAATGTCACTGGAGACTGGAGAGTGACAAGAACACTGCAACCCCTGTTTCTGTGTGAGCAATGGTACTGAGCAATGTCACTGGAGAATGGAGAGTGACAAGAACCCTGCTACCCCTGTTTCTGTGTGAGCAATGGTACTGAGCAATGTTACTGGAGACTGGAGAGTGACAAGAACACTGCTACCCCTGTCTCTGTGTGAGCAATGGCACTGAGCAATGGCATTGGAGACTGGAGAGTGACAAGAACACTGCTACCCCTGTTTCTGTGTGAGCAATGGCACTGAGCAATGTTACTGGAGACTGGAGAGTGACAAGAACACTGCTACCCCTGTTTCTGTGTGAGCAACGGCACTGAGCAATGTCACTGGAGACTGGAGAGTGACAAGAACACTGCTACCCCTGTTTCTGTGTGAGCAATGGCACTGAGCAATGGCATTGGAGACTGGAGAGTGACAAGAACCCTGCTACCCCTGTTTCTGTGTGAGCAATGGTACTGAGCAATGTTACTGGAGACTGGAGAGTGACAAGAACACTGCTACCCCTGTTTCTGTGTGAGCAACGGCACTGAGCAATGTCACTGGAGACTGGAGAGTGACAAGAACACTGCTAACCCTGTTTCTGTGTGAGCAACGGCACTGAGCAATGTCACTGGAGACTGGAGAGTGACAAGAACACTGCTACCCCTGTTTCTGTGTGAGCAATGGTACTGAGCAATGTTACTGGAGACTGGAGAGTGACAAGAACACTGCTACCCCTGTTTCTGTGTGAGCAACGGCACTGAGCAATGTCACTGGAGACTGGAGAGTGACAAGAACACTGCTAACCCTGTTTCTGTGTGAGCAATGGCCCTGAGCAATGTCACTGGAGACTGGAGAGTGACAAGAACACTGCTACTCATGTTTCTGTGTGAGCAATGGCCCTGAGCAATGGCGCTGGATCTCCTGGGGAAGAAGGTACTTATGGAATCCAAAACCCGCAAGATCTTACAATGCAACAATGACCTTTTGCCTCGATTCAGACCCGAGCATGCACGAAAGTAATAAGCCGGCTCGGGAGCCTACCCAGATTGCCTAAGTTCGGATGGACTCGGTTTTCTGAAAACCGAGCTCGAGCATCTCTACTTACCCGTTGTTAAGTTTCTGTATTTTTTTTTAACAATAAGTAATGTTTTAGTGTGATGCCTCTTTATACACCATGTTACAGCTAGTTGTACATACAGTAAGTTATAACTTACCCTCAGTGCCCACTGCTCGGAGCGGATGCACATTATACTTGTAAACAAATTTCTCCTCCAAGACCATTTGTATAGACGCAATAATTTGGGCTATTACGATGAGCAGGTCACCTGTACAGAGAGAGATCGAGGAGATTGTTGTGTACAGTACTTTTTGTTTTTCCATATTACGCAGAAGTCTAATAACTACGTAGGGCATTCAATGTAACATCTCACCCCATGGAGGTGGACATGTAAATCCACGATGTTGGGGTACCAACATACTTAGAAATGTGTGCCGTTGAACATCATAGTTATGTTCAGCGGCACATCCTGGACAATTGAAGACCCCACTTAAATTTGCTTTGTCAGTTTCTATCTAAACATATAGATAAGGTTGTCAATAAAAGTAGCATTGATATTAGCATTAAAATTACTGGCCACTACTATGTAATGAAACATCATGTGTTTTATTAATCTTTTGATCTGTGTGCCCCCTTGTAAAATATACAATGTATCTTTTGTTTCATATTTCAGTTATCAGCCCTTTACTACAGTGTGTTGGCTTTTGGAGCAAAAAGCAGACTGGTTTATTTTACAAATACATTGCATCATTCTGCTTATTATTGATGTTGCAAGTAACGCCAATTAAATTATTCTACCAGATGTCCTATCGGCATTGATTTATATCCAGCAAGCACAATCTACCTGTAATAACGTCACTGAGATTCTTCCCACTCCCAGAACCACTGAGTAAATCCGCCAACCCCACAATGACCAGTCCAACGATTGTGACGAGAATCCCGATCCACTGGCTACACTCCAGCTTTCTCCCCAGGAAGGCGACAGAGAGAAGCCCAGTAAAAATGATGACGGCTCCTCGCAGCATCTGGAAGCTGGAAGCACTGGTCATATTTAATGCTGAAATAAATGAGGAAGGAATGTGGTTATGACAATGTGTTCCAACAGGGATGTGCCTATAAAATGAGTCTCAGGCAGCAAAATAAAGAAAATGAAGTTAAAATTGACAAGTGTCTGGATACAGAAGTCTAAATTAGTTGTATTTACTTTGCTGTTAGTCTAATAATGCTTTAAAAAATAAAACAAGTTGTGTGCTGTAAAGAAAAATGGTTATAAAGGTGTACACAAAGGATTATTAGCACAACCTCAATACACAATCTACTAAAGGTAACTGAATTTAATTCCCATACTCACCCACATACATGATGCTTGTCCCGGCCATGTCACAGATCGCCGGTGGCAGAAAGAGGAAGGAGTTGAATGGCTGAGAAGGTTCCAGGGTCGGTATCGGTGATCTTCTGTCCTTGAACACCAGTATGTAGAAAACGGCCAGACAGGCGAGTTCTCCTAAAAACATGCCCACAGCCTAGAAGACAGATGTGACCTGATCAGCTTCTAACGAGTGCCTGACCGTCTCAGCTGACCGTCTATATATCTATCTAGAATGTATGTTATATAAGGGCCTGGACAGGATCCACTGCAGAGAAATTCCAATAATCTGCCACAAAAATAAGTCTTCGAAAAATAGATTTTATAATTGACGCATCAACGAGTTGGTTCATTTTTATATCAATTAGCGACCAAATTCAAATATTTGTTACTCAGCATTAATAAATCTATCCTTGTCTATTGGAGTAAATGTTATTTACGAAAGGACAGTACATTACGGTCCAAGTTTAACCATTTGACTGATTTAACTGTGAATAGCATAGCATATGGGCAGCATGGTGGCTCAGTGGTTAGCACTTCTGCCTCACAGCACTGGGGCCATGAGTTCAATTCCCGACCATGGCCTTATCTGTGTGGAGTTTGTATGTTCTCCCCATGTTTGCGTGGGTTTGCTCCGGGTGCTCCGGTTTCCTCCCACACCCCAAAACATACTAATAGGTTATTTGGCTGCTATCAAATTGACCCTAGTCTCTCTCTCTCTCTGTCTGTGTATGTGTGTGTGTTAGGGAATTTAGACTGTAAGCTCCAATGGGGCAGGGACTGATGTGAGTTATTGAGTACAGCGCTGCAGAATTAGTGGCGCTATATAAATTGATGATGATGATGTTCATAGGTAAACAACAGCATTTCTACTACACATTCCTTAATGACCTTTTGTCCCCTGAAGGTTCATAGGGAGTAATGACATGAATCAGTGGTGTCACTCACCTGTAGAAAAGGATGCTGGAACTGGTGACTGTCTGAACCTTTACATCCTTTAGCGCTAAAATTGTCTGCCCACCTGCAACACACAGAGTATATAGCTGTCATAATGTGATTTTAGACATAGGCTCTAAGTGAGATGTTTGTAAGGTTCTGTAATATTTTCTAATAACTTGTATCTGGTAAGACTTGCATCTTACCTGATAATGTGTTTCTTTTTATCACAGCTAATTACTGGGCAAAATGTAACCTGCAAATGTTTTAGTTTAATTACTTTGCTAATTTCCCTCTTCTGTCTGACTGGTGCTAATTTAAAGCTTGCTATAACCATTCCTTGGTGGTTGCTTTTCCTAGGGATCAAAGTCTTACAGGTTACATCCATTTGCTTATTCCTCAGAGAACTTCTGAGCCATCTCCATGACGCCCAAGCAGCCGTTCCCATACGCACAGACCGCTACCCTCCATATAAAGAATCCGGGTCCGTTATTCTCATAGTTATTATTATATTTAATTTATAGGGCACCATACATGACATTTACATAATACTTAAAAAACAAAATAATGCAAAGACCAGACATTAACTCAACAGATTACCCAGACACTTTGGTAATGCAGATCCAACTATATATGGAACAGTGAATGAGAGTGATGGTAATGTCTAACGTAGAGTTGGCCCAGGCTCAGGAACACAGGGCTAGGGAAGTAGCCTAGAGGTTCAGACGGTGATGGAATAGTATAGGGAGAAAACGAGGAAAGAGGACCCTGCTCATGAAAGATCACATCCTAAAGGGAAGGGGATGATACAAATAGGATCGCACCAAGTCGGGGAGTGCTGGTAATAGCTAAGGCAAAGCGTTTAGAAGGAGGGCTGATAGGCTTAAGTAATGAGATGAATTTATATGTCCGGTTCTCTGCTGAACAGGGAACTGAATAAATCCTCCCAAACACAGACAAGTAGGACCCCTAACTGTCAATATGTCATTTATATTGCACACATATTGCCCTGTCCAGTCAGTGCAAACTATGGCTACTAGTTGTAGCTTTCAGGCCCTCTAATCACATAACCCACCGCTATAACGTGATTTCCCCCAATGAGGCAGCTCCACTCTCTGCCCTGCTCCTCGCCAACACATTGTGATTCTACTGTAACCAGGAGGAGCCGGCAGTGAGTCCGGGCTCTTTGTTGGGTGCCATTCACCTGTGTGTGCAGCAATGCCTGCCTATAGGAATAAAAATGTAAGATTAAGGTGATTAGCTAATTAATAAGCTATCACTTTATAGTAGAGATGCTCACTGACCCCTGTGAACTGGTTTTGGTTTTGGATCTGGATTAGCTTCGTGTTTTGGTTTTGGCAAAACTGCCCTCATGTGTTTTGGTTTTGGATTTTTTAGAAAAAATCCTAAAATATGCTAAAATCACATAATTTTGCTCTTTATTTGTTCCTACATTATTATTAACCTCAATAACACTAATTTCAAGTCATTTGCAGTCAGTTTTAACCACCTCACAGGTCACAATATTACTTTCATACACTTTGGCACAAATACTGCAGCGACCTGGCTGGATGGTAAGCGACAGAGCAATGACACAAACACACGGCAGTTCCGAGCACATCTAGGACACATTAGCACACAGCAGTGGCAGAAAAGAAAAATGGGGGCCCGCCCTCCCGGGGCCCGCCCTCCATGATGTTGGATCTTTAAAAGGAATTCAAAACTCGCGAGATCCAAGATCCAGTACCGTCATGTTGACGTTTTGCCTCATTTTCAATACCGAGGGCGCGTGACAGTACCGATCGGATTCCTAAGTTCAGGTGTGTTTGGTTTCCAAGGAACCGAGCCTGAGCATCTCTACTTTATAGTCACTACTGCTACTTCAAATACACCAGCTAGAAGACCTTCCAGCACTCTCTACTTCTTCTATCACCCCCTACCTCAATAGTTGGTGGATCTCGGAAGCTAAAATACTCCTGAAGGAGTACGACATGTAAGTATTTTTAAATAAATAATTTAATTATTCAATATAATTCTATTGATAAACAACAAATTCCGCAGCAGTGTTATTTTGTTGTTTACACTCTAAACTTCTTGATTAAACAGTCTCCCTTCTGCTATGTTTTATGTATGTATTTTGCATGTATGTCTTTGAGTATGGGGTTTCCTTCCATGATATAATAGGTAGACTGATGACATGTATGTATTGAGATAACACATTACACATGCACTGTGATAGTGTCCCTAGAATATTATACAAATATACATATTGCTAATGTTTAAAATATAACTCAGATGCGTCATCACCAACATGTGAACATTCTGTCTTATAGTCTAGACATTGCTTATTGTAGTGGGTTTTTGATTAGATGTTTCACTAAGGAAATAACATGTATTTAAAGTAGGGATGTGCACCGGCGACTTTTGAGGTCTCGTGTTTTGTGTTTTGGATCCGGATTTTCGTTATTTTTGAGGTTCGGATTTGTCTCGCAAAACACTTGACGAAAGGTCTCGGTTCGGATTTAAGGTATTGGATTCGGATTTTTTTTGAAAAAAACATAAAAAGTTTAAAAATCAAGTTTTTGGGCTTATTTTCACTCCTAGGCTATTATTAACCTCAATAACATTCAATAACAAGCATTTCCACTAATTTACAGTGTATTCTGAACACCTCACAATATAGTTATTAGTCCAAAACGTTGCAACAAGGTATCTTTCTGGACTGCGTAGAGGAGTGGGTCACCACAATATATATTAAAAACCCTGAACTTTTATGATTCGCACCAATAATTGTACCTGGACTGCGTAGAGGAGTGGGTCACCACAATATATTAAAAACCCTGAACTTTTATGAATCGCACCAATAAATGTACCTGGACTGCGTAGAGGAGTGGGTCACCACAATATATATAATAAGAAAACCATCAACTGGTTTGATTCGCACCAATAAATGTACCTGGACTGCGTAGAGGAGTGGGTCACCACAATATATTAAAAACCCTGAACTTTTATGAATCGCACCAATAAATGTACCTGGACTGCGTAGAGGAGTGGGTCACCACAATATATATAATAAGAAAACCATCAACTTGTTTGATTCGCACCAATAAATGTACCTGGACTGCGTAGAGGAGTGGGTCACCACAATATCTTAAAAACCCTGAACTTTTATGAATCGCACCAATAAATGTACCTGGACTGCGTAGAGGAGTGGGTCACCACAATATATATAATAAGAAAACCATCAACTTGTTTGATTCGCACCAATAAATGTACCTGGACTGCGTAGAGGAGTGGGTCACCACAATATATTAAAAACCCTGAACTTTTATGAATCGCACCAATAAATGTACCTGGACTGCGTAGAGGAGTGGGTCACCACAATATATATAATAAGAAAACCATCAACTGGTTTGATTCGCACCAATAAATGTACCTGGACTGCGTAGAGGAGTGGGTCACCACAATATATTAAAAACCCTGAACTTTTATGAATCGCACCAATAAATGTACCTGGACTGCGTAGAGGAGTGGGTCACCACAATATATATAATAAGAAAACCATCAACTTGTTTGATTCGCACCAATAAATGTACCTGGACTGCGTAGAGGAGTGGGTCACCACAATATCTTAAAAACCCTGAACTTTTATGAATCGCACCAATAAATGTACCTGGACTGCGTAGAGGAGTGGGTCACCACAATATATATAATAAGAAAACCATCAACTTGTTTGATTCGCACCAATAAATGTACCTGGACTGCGTAGAGGAGTGGGTCACCACAATATATTAAAAACCCTGAACTTTTATGAATCGCACCAATAAATGTACCTGGACTGCGTAGAGGAGTGGGTCACCACAATATCTTAAAAACCCTGAACTTTTATGAATCGCACCAATAAATGTACCTGGACTGCGTAGAGGAGTGGGTCACCACAATATATATAATAAGAAAACCATCAACTTGTTTGATTCGCACCAATAAATGTACCTGGACTGCGTAGAGGAGTGGGTCACCACAATATATATAATAAGAAAACCATCAACTTGTTTGATTCGCACCAATAAATGTACCTGGACTGCGTAGAGGAGTGGGCACTGGGCACCACAATAAAATATATAAAAAACCTTCAACAGGTCTGCATTACACTACACATACGGCTGCTCCTCCATCCTCTCCATCATATACATGTTGGAGTTTTAGCGTGTGACAACCTCTTGTTTTTGATAATGTCAGTGCATTTTGAATATTTTTCAATTTGCCCCACACCACTGAATGTACTTTATCTATGATACGCATCTATCTATCTTGACTGCGTAGTGTGGTGGCCCCGGTACACAATTTGGTACCGGGGCCACAATAAAATAAATACACCCTCCACGTGTCAGAATTCCACCAAACAAGTATCTGGACTGCGTAGTGGGGTGGCCCCGGTACCCAACTTGATACCGGGGCCACAATAAAATAAATACACCCTCCACGTGTCAGAATTCCACCAAACAAGTATCTGGACTGCGTAGTGGGGTGGCCCCGGTACCCAACTTGATACCGGGGCCACAATAAAATAAATACACCCTCCACGTGTCAGAATTCCACCAAACAAGTATCTGGACTGCGTAGTGGGGTGGCCCCGGTACCCAACTTGATACCGGGGCCACAATAAAATAAATACACCCTCCACGTGTCAGAATTCCACCAAACAAGTATCTGGACTGCGTAGTGGGGTGGCCCCGGTACCCAACTTGATACCGGGGCCACAATACCTCCTCCAAACATGCTACAGACAATTCGTCATTGAGATCCCATTAAGTATGTTAAAGACAGACAGGGTCCAAGTGTTATTAGTTGACTTTGTAAAGAAAAAAACTGTCCCTGTTGCACATAGTCGTGCAATGAAGACTTACTTTTTCATTTAAAGGCACGATCTTTCAAGTGTAGTGTTTGTAAGTCTAAGTCATATTATACTTTTGGTAAAATTGGTTTTTTTGGTTCCTCTTTATGTTAATTAATTAGTAATAGAATTAAAGTAGGAAATAGAATTAAATAGAATTAAAGTAGGAAATAGAGTGGTATAGAGTTGTAGTGTGGTATAGATAGAGTGGTCCACACAATATAATAATAAAACCCTCAACTGGTCTGAATTCCACCAAACAAGTATCTTGACTGCGTAGTGTGGTGGCCCCGGTACACAATTTGGTACCGAGGCCACAATATAATTAAAAAACCCTCCACGTGTCGGAATTCCACCAAACAAGTATCTGGACTGCATAGTGGGGTGGCCCCGGTACCCAATTTGATACCGGGGCCACAATACCTCCTCAAAACATGCTCCAGACAATTCGTCATTGACAGACCCCAGACAGACAGGGTCGTAGTGTTACTGTTTGACTTTGTAAACCCAAAAAAATGTCCCTGTTGCACTTGCACATAGTCGTGCAATCAAGACTGACTTTTTCATTTAAAGGCACGATCTTTCAAGTGTCAGAAAGAGAGAGAAGACACAGGAGAGGAGAGTTGTAGCTGGGGACCTGGGGTGGAAGCTCCCAGGCTCCCCCAGCATTGCCTGGAAGTCTGAGCGTGGTGACTGAGCCAGGGCAAGGAATGTGTGCCCTGGATGAGGGGGAAAACTCCATGCCACTATAGTGAACCCAAGAGAGAGGGGGACACTGCACATGGAAGAGGCCCTGGAGTGAGGGCTGCTACAAGAGGCATGGTAGCTGTAGTGTCAGATCCTGAGGCTGAGAGTACACAGAGTGACGTGTCAGAGCACAGGAGACATTATCCCCGCAGAGGAGGGATGAGCTGCAGTTGAGAGGTCTGCTGTTGAAATAGGACATGCACACTTTAACAAACCAATCATTTCAGCGACAGGGCCTACCAAACAACTTTGACTGAAATGATTGGTTTGTTTGGGCCCCCACACCAAAAAAGCTATTCATCTCTCCCTGTACAGACTAAACAGGCTCTACTGAGGCAAGATGTCGTCCTCATCCTCAACCTCTGATTCCTCTCCCCCTACAGTGTCTACTTCCTCCTCATCACACATTATCAATTCGTCCCCGCTGGACTCCACAACCACAGGTCCCTCTGTAGTATCTGGAGGGCAGTGCTGTACTTCATTGAGGAATTGATTATTCATTTTTATAAACATCATTTTTTCAACGTTGTGAGGAAGCAACCTCCTTCGCCGCTCACTGACCAGGTTCCCCGCTGCACTAAAAACTCTTTCCGAGTACACACTGGAGGGGGGACAACTCAGTTAAAAAATAGAGCCAGTTTGTACAGGGGCTTCCAAACTGCCTTTTGGAGTTCTACCACGTCACTACCTCTAGTTAATTTAGATTGCAAGGCTTGTAAATATAAATACTTTGAAGATAAAAAAAAGCAGGCTGCACAGACTGTGGAGCTAGAAAGTGAAATTAAATGGACCACGTTACTTTGGTGGCTATCTATGCCCCCCCCCCCCGCCCTACACTTGTAGTTGAATATAAATAAAGCAGCCTGCATAGACTGTAGAACTAGCAATTCAAATATACAAAGAAATGGACAAAGGCAGTTTGGTATCTGTCTGCATCAGATCCCCTCTCCACTAGGAGTAAAACAGAAAACTTTTCAGCCGTTATATAATCTAGAATATAAATAGAAATTGAGAAATGCAATTTGGTATCTGTCTGCATCATAATCATCAACATCCTCCTCAGCGCCAGCTACATCAATATCCTCCTCCCAGTGCACAACATTCACACCTTCATTAGCCAAATCTGTAACTGGACTGTGGGTGATCCTTCCAGCATATGCAGAGGGCGTGCTGCAAATGCTGGATGGAGTCACCTCTTCCCGTACAGTGATGGGAAGGTCAGGGTTCACAACCAACAACACCCTTGGACTCGCCTTGGGGATTTGTGATGTCATCTGTTTAGAAGGCAGAGTTCTTTGCTGTTTTGTTGTTGTTGCTGACAGCATAACTCTCTTAAATTTTTTGTAGGGGGGGGGAGGAGGGCTTTGATCCTTGGGTGAAGTTGGACCACTAGTCATGAACACGGGACAGGGCCTAAGCCGTTCCTTGCCACTACTTGTCGTAATTGGCATATTGCCAACTTTACGTTTCTCCTCAGATGATTTTAAGTTTCTTTTTTTGCTGTTTTTTGAGAACTTGGGCTTTTTGGATTTTACATGCCCTGTACTAGGAGATTGGGCATCGTGCTTGCCAGACGACGTTGATGGCATTTCATCGTCTATGTCATGACTAGTGGCAGCAGCTTCAGCATTAGGAGGAAGTGGGTCTTGATCTTTCCCTACTTTATCCTCCAAATTTTTGCTCTCCATTATATGTAGCACAAGATACTGCAGAATGTGTGAACTTGGTAATATTGCAGTACCAATGGACTTATAATGCTGGATTGGTTTTGCAAATTTGGTTATAATTATTATATATTTTTTTTTTTTTTTAATTTTTTATTTTTTTTTACTTTTTTTTTATTTTTTACAAACTTGGGAATAATGGGGAAATAACTATGCCCTTAGAAGCACAGAGCACAGGACACAGCACCACTGGACTGAACAGGACACGGCACAGGACCCAGCAGCACTACGGAACTCAGCAGGACAGAGCACAGGAAACAGCACCACTGGACTGATACTGCAGAATGTGTAAACTTTGTAATATTGCAGTACCACTGGACTTTTACTGCTGAATGTGTGAACTTGGTAATATTGCAGTACCAATGGACTTATAATGCTGGATTGGTTTTGCAAATTTGGTTATAATTATTATATATTTTTTTTTTTTTTAAATTTTTTATTTTTTTTTACTTTTTTTTTATTTTTTACAAACTTGGGAATAATGGGGAAATAACTATGCCCTTAGAAGCACAGAGCACAGGACACAGCACCACTGGACTGAACAGGACACGGCACAGGACCCAGCAGCACTACGGAACTCAGCAGGACAGAGCACAGGACACAGCACCACTGGACTGATACTGCAGAATGTGTAAACTTTGTAATATTGCAGTACCACTGGACTTTTACTGCTGAATGTGTGAACTTGGTAATATTGCAGTACCAATGGGCTTATACTGCAGGATTGGTTGTGAAAATTTTGTGGTAATTAAAAAATATTAAAGTAGTTTTTGGTATTTTATAAAAAAAAAATTTTTTATTTTTTTAAACACAGGGGAATATTGGGGAAATAACTATGCCCTTAGAAGCACAGAGCACAGGACACAGCACCACTGGACTGAACAGGACACAGCACAGGACCCAGCAGCACCACTGACCTCAGAAGGACAGAGCACAGCACACAGCACCACTGGACTGATACTGCAGAACACAGCACAGCACAGCACAGCACAGCACAGCACAGCACAGCACAGCACAGCACTAAACAGCACAGCACTAAACAGCACAGAACTAAACAGCACAGAACTAAACAGCACAGAGGACCACCTAACACACCCTCCCTCTACCCTGATCAATGCCCGAGTGAAGATGGCGGCGACTAGCGGGGAATTTATAGGATCCGAGTATCGCGAGATCCGACAACGGGATTATGAGTCAGAGCCTCAGTTTCACTTTTGAATTTGGCGCCAATACCCGGATCTGTCTCGGATCCGACTCGGATCCGCAACGTTCGGGTGGGCTCGGATTTCAGAAATCCGAGCGCGCTCATCCCTAATTTAAAGTTGTATACACGAAAAGAGACGTGACCTCAGAAATTCCATGCAGAGGATGCCTTCTACAATTCCACCAATAGATGGCGGTGAGTTTAATTTTATTAACAGCTGTACTCAGCTCTGTTCAGTAGTGTGAATATCCTCAATGAAACAAATAAAGATAATTGTTTATTGTTCTCATTCCACTACGTTACTTGGGCATTAATATCTGAATTTTCATGTTCATATATGGTATCAGCTGTGCTTTATAAGCCGGAATTCCTATTGGTGCAAGTCCTTGAATTGGGACAGATGCAGAACAGCGGTGAATGGGACATACTCCCAAATTTGTGATCCGTGGAACAAAGGCGTGAACTTGGATACTCTTACTGAATATTAAAAAAATTGCTATTGACTATTAATGATTGTAACCATTATATTACCCAATGGTCACAAAAAAACCCAAATATATTGAATAGTAATAATTATTATACTATATTGTGAGGACACTGCTTAGCATGCAGCCCGCTGAACGTATGTGGTTTAGTTTCTATTCTGCAGCTATGACCTCAGCTGATGTTTACAGACTGGAAGAATGCAGGTAGTGGTAATTACGTGCCCCACACCTGTACTAGTAATGTCTGAGTCACACAGACGTCTCTGCACAGGTAAATAACTCTCGGAAGGTGCACTGTACATTGTGATAAACAGAGTGACTAACCAGGAAACAACATGTGTCCTACATCCTTACTGACACCCAGTATATAATATTCAGTGACAAGTGACCCACTGAGCCAGTGGCTCAGTGACTTGTATATGTAGCCATTCAATCATACATTTTTCTGTTTTAAAGTAAGCCAGTTTTGAGCATAAGTTACAACATATCTTTATTTTCTTCAGATATTGGAATAACATATCTCGCACACACAGATTGATAACTGTAGATGCACTTTTTCCGTTTTTATTTCAGCCACTGAAACAGGTCAGAACTTATCTCGGTGCAGAGCTGAGACACATTTCTAAAAAAAACTTCTGCTACAAGTCAACAACTTTGTATAAGAGGCAACACATATACAGAAGTTGTGCTACATTTCTATACATGTCGCGTAGGCAGTGTCAGAACTATCGCGGGAGCAGGGGGTGCAGCCTACAAGAAGCCCAGAGGTGAGGGGGCTCCTGCAGGGGCAAACGCAGGATTTGTAGTGGGGGGTTTCCACACCATGTGGCCAGTGGGCGTGACCAGCATGCATGGGGGCGTGGCTATAATTTTAGACAGTGCTTGGCTGCTCTCCAACTCTCCATATCCCCATAATATACATGGGCAATGCTGCGTGCACTATGCATTCCACTGCGTGTTAGGTGCATGCAGCTCTCCCTTTTCAAGCAGAGCCGTGTGAAGGGTCCAACCATCTCAATTATATAGTGCCCCAGGCTTGGAGGGGGTTTCCAGGCACTAGGAACCCCCCCCCCCCATGGTTTGCCTATGACCTGGAAGATTCCGGATCCAAGGCCTCCATTCCCCACCTGAAGTCCCTGCACCCCTCCTGGGGCACCTCCTCTGCTCTCTGCAGAGGCATGCACAGTGGGCGCATGCCCCAGACTGTGCCTGCTCTGTGAGGCTACAGCAGCAGACCCCTATCCAAATATTGCTACAGAGCCCGGCAATGCACCGTTCCGTCCCTGTGCTTAAGAAAATAAAGACTTTCCTTACAGAGATCTGTTTGCCCTATTCCTGCTGCGTCCTGATTTTAATAAGTGATCCCACCAATGACCTGTGTGCATTTTAGTTGATTTCTAATTGATTTAAGCCATAGTTATCCAACAGAATGTCCGGGAAACTCACGGATTAATGCGAGACCTTCCCGGTCAGGCTACAATATTGCGATTTGCTCCAAAATGCACCACAAACCACATTGGGTGGGAAGGGTTCAAGAATACAACCAGTGTCTTCATAGACCTAGTCGCCCCCACTTAACAACGCCTATAGCAACATCAAGTCACCCCAAACTTCCTTTTCATACTCCAACTCCATCATCCCCAGGGAGCGAGGTATGAAAACTAGGGAAGTGTGATTTAACCTGGTCTGAATAATATAATTAATGTTGGGCTGGGGATGGAGAATCATTACCCATATATTATGATGTGTTATGTATTATACTGTGTTATACATTATTTGGAGTTATACATTATGATGTGTTATATATTATAATGTGTTATACATTATATTGAGTTTTATATTATGATGTGTTATGTACTATACTGTGTTATACATTATTTGGAGTTATACATTATGATGTGTTTGTTATATATTATACTGTGTTATACATTATACTGAGTTTTATATTATGATGTGTTATGTATTACACAGTGTTATACAGTATATTGAGTTATACATTATGATGTGTTATATATTATACTGTGTTATACATTATATTGAGTTATATATTATGATGTGTTATGCATTATACTGTGTTATATATTATACTGTGTTATACATTATATTGAGTTATATATTTTGATGTGTTATATATTATACTGTGTTATACATTATATTGAGTTATATATTATGATGTGTTTTAGTCCTTTGTAGTGTCTGTTCTGCCATATTATAATCACGTGTGAAAGTCTGTCAACATGTCTGTACTTGTTTGTGGATGAAAGAAAAATACGGGGAAACAAGGTTATAGTGATTGACACTACAATTATGTTTGAATGTGTGTTTGGGTGTGTGGGGGGCACAGGCTCTGAATTGTACTTCCCAGCCCCCTCCACAATGAGAAAGTTTGAATGTCCATTTATGTCTCCGGCGCCCCGCGCTGCATTTACTTTGAACAGTCATAATCTTGTCATGTACTAGGAACGTTGCATCGTGTTAGAGGCTGCTATGTAAGATGGTAAAGGAAGATAAAGTTAAAGGAAGGTAAAGGTAAAGGAAGGTAAGGGTAAAGGAAGATAAAGGTAAAGGAAGGTAAAGGAAGGTAAAGGTAAAGGTAAAGGAAGGTAAAGGAAGGTAAGGGTAAAGGAAGGTAAAGGTAAAGGAAGGTAAAGGAAGGTAAGGGTAAAGGAAGGTAAAGGTAATGTAAGGTAAAGGTAAAGGAAGGTAAGGGTAAAGGAAGGTAAAGGTAAAGGAAGGTAAAGGAAGGTAAGGGTAAAGGAAGGTAAAGGTAAAGGAAGGTAAAGGAAGGTAAGGGTAAAGGAAGGTAAAGGTAATGGAAGGTAAAGGTAAAGGAAGGTATGGGTAAAGGAAGGTAAAGGAAGGTAAAGGAAGGTAAGGGTAAAGGAAGGTAAAGGTAATGGAAGGTAAAGGTAATGGAAGGTAAAGGTAAAGGAAAGTAAAGGTAAGGGTAAAGGAAGGTAAAGGAAGTAAGGGTAAAGGAAGGTAAAGGTAAAGGAAGGCAGCCTGGGAAAAACCGGGAAGTGGGGAAGTATAATTCTTACATCCTATACCCAATTGTGACACTGTACAAAAACCCCATATCTGCCTTTCCATATCCCAAACGCTGGACCACGCTCCCTTTGTCATGGTGCTTAATTGCCTACTTGGAAGACCCCTGAATTTTGTAGAGTCCTTATAAAGACAGATGAGACAAGTGTGATATTGTGGTGCACGAACACTCAGCAAATCTAAGTTTCATTGCATATGGTTTGTAATAAGTTAAAAAACACAATTTTATTTCTCTTAATTAAAATATAGACTTATATTGTTTCAATTAAGATAGTGTTACAGCGAATTTATTAAACTATGTAAAGTCAGTTAAAAAACGAACGTTGGGAGTGATCTTATTATTATAATATTTCTCCAAATAATGTGTCATAATATGACCTTAAGTTGGAAATCAGTGTAGGATAACTATGTAAGACGACCCTTAGCAATTATTTATTAAAGGGCTGTTAGTTACACCTGGGGCCTAGAGTTGCTGGATAGCTGTGGGGTTTTCACAGTAATATTTAGCAAATTAGTTCTTAATTAAACTGGACCAACAATGAGTCGCAGGTTGCAGATTATTGATAAGGGAGTTGTACGCGTCATCGTGGCCAAACTGATAATGACAGCTTAGGGGTGGGGCCAAAATGATGCAAGCCCCGCCCCCACATGCCCACCTGCCCCGCCCCCAAACCTCCCAGAAAAAGAATTTACAATGTTGCCAAGTATGGCCTAAGGTGTGAAGCTTTTGTTTGTGGTTTGTCCAAACATTTAAAACTTTAAATAAACATATATTCTGCTTTCTTGCATTAAACAGTTAATGAAGTTCCACTCTCCTGATGTCAGTTACGAGCACTGGCAAACCGCGGACTTTAGACTCTTCTCAAATCTATTTCTGGCTGCAGAGGAGAAACAAAAAGTGTTCAGTTACTGATAACAGGAAGAATGACTTATTATATCCGTGTCCTCTTACTGCATGAGAGAGCAGAGACGGTGAAGTGAGATTGGCGCATTGTTTTATTATTTTTTTAATTCAGGCAACATACTGTAATGGGGCGTCAGTCTGAAAGATGTTCCTGACGCAATAGATGTACCTATTGTCTTAATGGAATGTCTCCGGAATGTCTGAGAAAACTTCATGGCGGAGACCTGAAAGAATTCTCTGCTCATTTTTCCTGGCGCCCCATAGAGGTGCAAGGAAATATGAGCATAAATTTCTACCGCAATTGCCACTGTTACTGATAGTCGACAGATTGATGACTGGATTATTTTAACAATCTTTGTGATCCGCAAGGTATAGTGCCAGAATCTCCAGGCTTGCCGTTTTGGCATTAAACATCAACCCATCTGCTGATTTTCTAAACCTTGTTTATACCTTTACTACATACTTACCAACCTTTCCTCGTTGGTTTCAGAAAGATGAGGTGGGATTGCGGGGGCGGGGCTTGATGACGCAATATTTGCGCACTAAGCCCCACCCCACCACTTATCTAGTGCGGGGGCGAGAACCGGGAGGTTGCCTTGCTCTCTCGGGAGGTCTCCCAGAAATGCAGGAGTCTCCCGGACATTCCGGGAGAGTAGGCAACTATGCGTTAAAGAAAAGCAGCTAATGAATTTCTAGAGACTGAAGTGTCTTTTACATTTCTGTCTCCATTACTGAAGTCATGTGGTCTTACCTGTCAGTCTTTGATTAAATCTTGGTCTTCATGAAAATGGCCACCTCCATAGGCATCAATACATGGACATAGGACACAATTTCTGAACTGTGTCATCATGCCACAGATGGCGAAGCCAACCACGTCTTGTACTGGCTCAGCATCAGGGAGAATGCCGGACTCTTCAGGGAGTGAGGGAGATCACCCCTATTTCAGGGAGTCTCTCTGACATTCAGGGAGAGTTGACAAGTAGGCTTTACTGTAAGTCTGTTATTACACTTTTATCTTCATGCAAATCTCTCCTGTGGTTTAGTTTCATGTTCCTCATACCCTAGCTCGCGGTCAGCAGGCTCACAGAGTTGCAGCATTGAGTCCACAGTTGAACAACACGGACGAGGCTGCGCGTAGTGGAATCTACTGATCCTAAGTGCTGACACAGGCTGAGATTTCCTGTGTCTGTAGATATTAATTGTATATACAGTGAGTCATGACCTGACAGCTCAACCTCTGACATCCTCACGTGACAACCAATATGCTGCCAGATGTAGTTTAAAAAATGCATGTTTGCCGTAAATTCAATGGTAAAGAGCAATATTTAAGCTAAAAGCAACTTACACTGAAAGGCAGTATAATAATATTCATGTAAGTCGTGAGTAACTTGACTCTACCTCTGTAGCTTCAGTCTATTGATACATATTACACTAAGGGGTTTCTTTAATAGGAATTTCAATCATATTAGAAAAACAAAATGTATCCCCAAATTCATAAGTTGATTTGCAGATTATTCTTATTTAGTTCTCTTTCGACTTCCGGTCGTCCCCGTGTGAACTGTCAGAGATTCCAGCATCAAGTCGGCTTAAAAAGGATAATTGTCTGGGTACGAAGATCCTTCTTTCCTATGTTCTAGAACCTGCCCGTAGTCCAAACTATTCTTAGGGGTTTATTGATTACAATTTGCATTAACAGCAGCCCCGGTTCTCACACCCGCAATGATACTGAGGAGGCAGATTTGGGCTTTTGGTTCAATTACTAAAAAAGATATAAAATTAATTAAAATTAATAGTATTAAAAAAAACATCTTGAGATGGAATTGCCACCACCGGCACTGCGGCTATACCTGTTATACCTAAATAGACTATTAAATGCAAAGTCACGGGGAGCCCTTACCTGGTTAACCCCTTTGATGTATCGGGAAATATGATGGGCCGCATTCATTAAGGTGTATCTGTCGATTTTGAGCGTATTATCCACAAAACCGCTCTGCGCATGATCAGAACCAGACCAAACGCCACAGAACCGGTAGTAATCATTTTCATGATTGCCACCAATCCGACATCGACAAGCCCTCCAAATAAAATCCGAATTTCTGGCAAACCGATGTTAAAATAAACAGACTTACCTAGAAGCCGACGCTGGAGATCTCCGATTGGATCATCATGCTGACAGGAAGTTATGCCGATTGGAGAAATGTTCCCCACTGCAGCTTGACGTCATCGCGACGTCTGTCAATAGGAATTTAAAGTGGCAATGTGGGGACCTCTAAGGTTAAGTGTTTAAACACTTAACCTGACATTGCCGGTTTAAATTTCTATTGACAGACGCCGCGATGACGTCAAGCTGCAGTGGGGAACATTTCTCCAGTGACCCAGCCAAAGGTAGCCCACTATGGGACTGGTCCAGGGGGCAGATGCCTCCCTGCCCCCCAGCCCAGCCTGCCCCTGGGAAGGAGCATTCGCCAGTAGTCAATGTACAGTAAGGGCGTGCCAAGCTCGTGCCCAAGCAGAAGTGTCCGTTTCAAACTTTGGGCATCTCTAATGTACTTGCTCTTCTGCCATATCTCTTGCACCAGCTACAGGCTTAGTCTAAGTCCTGACTACTAGTGATGACGGTCTTGTATATATGCTATAACATGTGTTTGCAAACAGGAGCAACTGTAAAAATGTATTTTATGTTCAGCAAACATTAATAACATCCTAATAAATGTATTTCATTGGGGAAAAATCCAACCCTTTTTCAATGTTTTGTTATTAATGCCAATATTATTAAAAGGTGACATTAATTCTATAGATATCTTCTTTTCTTTGTGTTCTTTTGAGCACTTATATTCCTCATATATATTAGAGATATCCTGCAGTGTCCTGTGTAGTAAAGGAGAGCGGACCTAGACCCGTATTCATCAGCGCACGTATCTTCAGATCCGCTCCTACGGCTACCAATTTACGCGCATATTAAAAAGAAATACACGTTCAACTCACTTGATGAATCAGGGCCGATAGTGGTTGATAAATTAATCTCTTAGTTATGTTACTTTCTGCCAACAAAGCTGCTTCGCTCTGGGAAACAAGTAACTGCTAGTGATTGATTTACCAATGGGAGAAAAACAGACTCCTATTGACCACTTGTGTTAAACATAACGAAAAAGAAAATCATGGTGGCGAATGGATAATAATCCGGAGAGCTCCAAATACTAGAAAGAGAAAGAAAAGTCAATAATTGCTGCTGTTTCGTGAGATCACACAGGAAGAAAGTGCCTGTGCAGTCACTGTGAGGAGCCCTGCTAAACATTCAATAAGGGGAATGCCAGGGGCAGTGTGTGGAAAGACAGGCGTAAATGTAAAATGAAATGAAGTAGATATTAGTTGCAGTGCTCCAAATGACAAGGAAATAGTTACCTGAATAACCCCTGCCCGAAGATACATCCTAAATCTGCATATTACAATGATATTAGTAATTCTATGGTAGTGGAAAATTGGTGAAACCCCCTGAGCAATAGGTTAGGCAACTTTGTATTAGTGTTGTGGGCTTGACTCGTGTTTTCGTAGCGTATCTTGCGAGATTCTGCACTGCGCACGAGCAGTGACTGACATTACACCAATGAGCGTAATTGTATGCAAGTCATATCCGCACGCAGCTGACACTTACGACTGTCTACAGCTTGAGAGGAGGAACAGGGGACGAGGGCAGATTAACGTGGGCAATGTACAGTAAGTGCGTTCAGACGCAGATGCGCCCAATTCAAGGCGTTTAAGTGTTTGTTATAAGTATGCTTGTTTACAGCTGTATCTTTTGCAGATGGTGATGTGTCAGTGAGGAATGGAGGCAGCGGGAAGCTACAGACTGAGAGTTATATAGTGGAAGGAGCAGGGTCCCCAGCAGCACAGAGTATATCAGGAGATGAGTGATGTGTTAGTGAGGACAGGGCTGCATGTGACAGGGGCAGTGACATGATTTGAGGAGGGGATTGGAGGCAGCAGGAAGCCACAGACTGAGAGTTATATAGTGGGAGGAGCACGGTCCCCCAGCAGCACAGAGTATATCAGGAGATGAGTGATGTGTTAGTGAGGACAGGGCTGCATGTGACAGAGGCAGTGACATGATGTGAGGAGGGGAATGGAGGCAGCATGAAGCCACAGACTGAGAGTTATATAGTGAAAGGAGCAGGATCCCCAGCAGCACAGAGTATATCAGGGGATGAATGATGTGTTAGTGAGGACAGGGCTGCATGTGACAGGGGCAGTGACATGATGTGAGGAGGGGAATGGAGGCAGCATGAAGCCACAGACTGAGAGTTATATAGTGGAAGGAGCAGGATCCCCAGCAGCACAGAGTATATCAGGAGATGAGTGATGTGTTAGTGAGGACAGGACTGCATGTGACAGGGGCAGTGACATGATGTGAGGAGGGGAATGGAGGCAGCATGAAGTCACAGACTGAGAGTTATATAGTGGAAGGAGCAGGGTCCCCCAGCAGCACAGAGTATATCAGGATACAAGTGATGTGTCAGTGAGGACAGGGCTGCATGTGACAGGGGCAGTGACATGATGTGAGGAGGGGAATGAAGGCATCAGGAAGCCACAGACTGAGAGTTATATAGCGGAAGGAGCAGGGTCCCCAGCAGCACAGAGTATATCAGGAGATGAGTGATGTGTTAGTGAGGACAGGGCTGCATGTGACAGGGGCAGTGACATGATGTGAGGAGGGGAAAGGAGGCAGCATGAAGCCACAGACTGAGAGTTATATAGTAGAAGGAGCAGGGTACCCCAGCAGCACAGAGTATATCAGGAGATGAGTGATGTGTTAGTGAGGACAGGGCTGCCTGTGACAGGGGCAATGTCATGATGTGAGAAGGGAAATGGAGGCAGCAGGAAGTCACAGACGGAGAGTTATGTAGTGGAAGGAGCAGGGTTTTCCAGCAGCACAGAGTATATCAGGAGATGTGTGATGTGTTAGTGAGGACAGGGCTGCATATATGAGACTCCTGTCACTCTGGTGCACAAAACCTGTGCTGTATATGACATTAAGTTCATATATCAAACTTGTTATATTTGACTGCAGATCTTATGCTATAAGCTAGTGTAATAACTAGTATAATTATTATTTAACCCACATTCCTTAGATGCCCTCATGGGGCAGTTACTTCCTCCAGCACCAGCACCAGCCACTGCTGTTGGTTTTGTGTATGAAGTATAATTGTGTGACTTTTACACTGTCATTGTCCATGATAAACTGAGCCAACCCATGTTAATGAGGAGTAATGTCAACACTATAAGTATTGGGAGAAATTCACAAAATTGGAGATAGAAAAGAAACACTGTCAGCAACAATATTATTACGATCATTAAAGTCAAAATGATGAAGGTGATGTTAAAAGGTTTATCCACTGTAATGTAACTCCCCATCAATGTAGCAAATAACTAGAAAGTCCATATAGTGATCTACAAGGGGGAGGGGGAGAGGGGTTGAGGATGGAGAGTGAGCAAGTGAAAGTCACTAAAGTTACCTCCTATATTTAACAATAACATTTGTGAATAGCGCAATAAATAGATCAGTCGCCCAAAAACAAAGATCATAGAGTTACTGCCGGGATACGTAACATATTGTAGATGCAGGAACCAATCAGTCATCTCTCATTGACTACTGGGCTCCTGGGATTTTAGCAGCCCTCAATTAACACAATTTATCTTCTTTAAATTTGCATTTACCGAAAACCATATCCACAAAACTGCTGTAGTTTGCAGTGTTTGTGTATTTGGCCATACAGCTGTAATTTGTCACACAAATGTAAAATTTGGCCCTAGATGTGGACGACGGTTGTCTGCTGTCTCCTGTGTTATCGACTATCTATGTAGCCCCATCCGGGCAGAATTTGCAATCGGGAATATAAGACACTGCAGGAACCTGGGGCCTGATTCATTAAGGAATGAAGGTATCTTATCTCAGTCTCCTGGACAAAACCATGTTACAATGCAAGGGGTGAAAACTAGTTTTCTGTTTTGCACATAAGTTAAATACTGACAGTTTTTTCATGTAGCACACAAATACTTGATAGCTTATTTGTACACTGAAATTTAAAGTTGATATTTGTGTGCTACATGAAAAAACAGTTACCTCTTCATTTAAGATTTTAGGCCCCTGGTGTATTGTTCAATCGCCCATAGATAATAGTAAAGAATGTGTGAGGTTATTATTACACATGAACCTTCTGCTCTGTTGTAGTCACTGCCTCCAGGGACAGAGATAAATACAGATAAAACTGGATACAATTGAATATGAATCATAACAAACATAAAAATATATTGTAAACGTAGCAGAATAAACAATGTAACAGTTTACAAAATAAATAACATCCTTATACTGAAGATTACACAGACAATTGTTACCATCAAACAAATCCATCTTCTGTTCCTTTGTTACATTGCTGACAACCTGCACAATGATACTATACTGGCCTGTTCCTCTTTAGACCGTCGTGCTGTCTAAAGAGGAACGGTTGGCCTGTGAAGTCCCTAATATTCCAGGTAACTATTTAACCGCATTACTGTAAGTGAAAGTATCTCTCTGCAGTTAATCACTGCTGGGGCCTTGCATATATTCAGATAGTTAAACCCCATGAGTCATTAATTAGCAAAAATATTGTTTATCTCTGTCTCACGTGAAGCGATAACAGCAATACCAGCCCAATACGGTCTATGTATCAGAGCTGAATGTATAGACCGTATATACAGTACACCCTGATCTAATGCAGTCTGCTCATTGTAAACAATACCTGCTTGTACGTACTTGGCTGAGAGTGTATTTATAGAGCCAGTCACCAGCATCATCCCTGCCAGGATAAGCTGGTACGACGTCCACGCCATGGCTGTGCCCAGGGATCCCTCTCAATGGGCTGCCGTAGAGAAGGAAGCTTGTTTTGCTGAGAATAAATACACAGACTGGAAGCTGGTTTCCTGTATAGAGAGAGAGAGAGTATGAAATCATGTGACCTGCGTGACAGCCCATAGAGGGAGTATGAAGCTGTGTGCTCACCGTGCAATCACATCTGATGCTGTCACACAGTCACTCAGCTGGAATCTGTCACTCTCAGCATCTGAAAGCTGAATGAGAAGAGGAAGCGTCTTCTTACAGAAATTCTCTATGATGTTTTATGTGTATAAAAAGCACAGCTTCAATCAGATGATCACAGCGCTGATTGTACAGAGGATTCCACACTAGACTGTGTCATCTTACTGGTTACAATGTATCACATGCACAGTGCTGATTGTACAGAGGATTCCACACCAGTCTGTGGCATCTTACTGGTTACAATGTATCACATGCACAGTGCTAAGTGTATAGAACTGGATTTTACATGTGTAAATTATGCAGAACACACAATTTTAGTACCAATAGGTGCCCCTTTCTCAAATTTTTAACCCACTTACTCCCTGCTTCGTGGTCACCTCTAACCAGTCCTAGAGATTGGCAAGAAGAGATTTTGGTTCGGAAGCAGATTGATAGAGAGTTGTCTGATTTCCTGATAATAAATAATTAGACGGTTTTATTATTTGGCTAGTGGAAACAACTTTGGGGCAAAAAATGCACCAGCACGACATAACAAACGCAGAGTATTAGTGTTGTTCAGATAGACAGTTACCTCTGTGGTATTGTGTTTTGTCCCAAAGTAACTGTTTGTTTAATGCCCAATATGTAGAGATAAATGTATAAGAATTAGATCAGACAAACAGACACAGGCAGATGCACAGACATACCCAGCCGGACACACAAACAGGCACAGACTGTGACGCAGACTGACATACAGACAGATGCAGATGGACACACACACAGACAGGCACAGGCTGTCACACAGATTGACACTGACCTATGGATATTGACACAGATAGATGCAGACTGACATACAGACAGGCACAGGCTGTCACGGAGATTGACACTGACCTATGGATATTGACACAGATAGATACAGACTGATACACACAGACAAGCAGTGACCCCTCTTCCTCCCACCTTTCCTTATTCCTACCTGATGCAGGCAGTGTTCCCAGACTTCTCAGTCTCCATTCCATCTTCTTGATGCCACACAAGTAACAGAGCGTTACTGGCATCCTAGAGGTGAAGTGATTAACCCTCTCACCACTGTCGGCCATGCTCCAGCTCCAATTGTGGAGCGGGTAATATGGCCAATTAACAAAATGCTTATACTGACCGAGCCACAGAGATCAGAAAAACAATGAACAGCAGCTCAATGATAGGGGTAGATTTACTAAAGCTTCTAATATGGAAATGTGTAGATATTACCAATAGCAACCAATCAGATCCTCGCTTTCATTTACCTAGTACATTCTAGAACATGATAGCTACAATTGATTGGTTGCTATGGGCAACAGCTCCACTTTTTAATTTTAGAAGCTTTAGTAAACCTACCCCATAATGCATTCTGACATCAGGACTCAGTGATTATACAAAATAAGTTTTAGTAATATCAATGTACATTAATTTGTATGATATACTGTAAAAAGTGTTTAGAACTATGTATAAAGTGTATAATGTTTGTCTGTTGCCTCTAAGTATATAGATTCAGACATTTTCAGATTTTTTTTATGAATATCATCAGTTTACACTCCTGAATAAGAAGTCATTGTGAAGAGCAGTTTGGTGCTTGTTACACTATTGTCTGATCACATGGTCACGTTCTATAGTATGGAAAAGGAAATGGTGGGTTAGAAGAGGAAGCTACATCTCTGGTCCACGTTCTGCTCTTGATGTGACTTGGGCTGTTCCTCAAGTGATTTTTTAACAGTAATGTGATCCAAAGAGGAAGCTCTGATGTTACTGCAACGTGGCCTACTCTACCACCTTGTATGATGGACAGGATTGTGGTCCAAGGTGGAAAAAACAAAAATGTCACATTATAGTCCTGCCTCCTGGCACTTCCAGACCAAACTCTTCATTCATTTTTAATGTTTCAATTTTTCTCCTAAGATATTGGTAATTAGTAATTAGTGCCTTCATTTCTGAGCGTATGACTGCCTTTACTACGTGTTACCTTAGTACATTTTATCATTTTTTGTTACATCGGTATTTGTGCTCATAAAAATGCACTTTTCTGTATAAATTGTGCCACATTGGTGGAAATGCAAAGTACAGACTGGTATTATATCTCCTTCACATTTGTGGATATGTAAAAACAAAGTCATTTTGCCAGGCAATGATATGGACCCCCGTTAAACACCTTAAATGCAAACTCTCTATGCCGAAAGTTATTTAAAGCAATTACAACCATTATTAATATCTGAATCTTATCTCACTGTTAGAAATGTTAGAAAATGTTGAACTGTTTGAAATTTGTTTTAAAGTTCATGTGGTTCATTGGCCATAACATTGTTATTGCTGCAATTGCCAGTTGACCCCAATTTTGATTTGTAGTTTGAGATTTGTAGCTCACATTTGAGGTTCACCCGCTCACGGTCAAAGTTCGGCCTTTATATTAAAATAAGTATTTTTGAATATTTGTATTTTAAAACTATTTAAATAATAAAAAAGTAAACAAACGTTTTCAATTCAAACTGCACACCCTGCGTCCGTAATTGCAAACTGTTACCATGTATCAATTTAATCTCAAAATATCTACAAACAGGCTGGTCCGTGCTCGAACCGTCTCAAACATGTTCAACTTTCTCAAATGTATCTCTTCATCATCACTATTAATTTATAAAGCACCAATGATTCCGCAGCGCTGTACAGAGAACTCACTCACATCAGTCCCTGCCCCATTGGAGCTTACAGTCTAAATTCATTAACACACACACACACACACACACACACACAGAGACTGGGGTCAATTAACCTACCAGTATGTTTTTGGAGTGTGGGAGGAAACCAGATCACCTGGAGGAAACCCACGCAAACACGGGGAGAACATGCAAACTCCACACAGATAACTCATGACCCAAGGGCTGTGAGGCAGAAGCGCTAACCACTTAGCCACCGTGCTGCCCCAATCAAAAACCCAAGGAACTCTGACAGTTTTTTTTTAAAAAATCTACCTTTTCAAAGGACTAGCTCGAGAAATGATACGCGGCCGATGCGGACATCTCTGCTGATTGCAAACTGTTCAATTTTCCATGTATGTAACAGCAATTTCAACCAGTATTAACTTCTACCATATCTGACCCACATCTGACCGCTCTCTGTTTTTCCATGTACAGATGTAACAAGTTTTGACATGATACCGCGTATGTCACATTGCTATTACTGTATCATGCTGTGGCTCTTTGTAGAAACACATTGGATCCCGTTGTTAAGGTTTCATTTCAAGATAAAGGTCCTGGTTCAATAAGGAACGTAAAAGCCGATACGTGCCATATTGTGCGTAAAATCGCTCTGCGTACACCCAGAACTGGACCAGACGCCAAAGAGCGCGGCAACGTTCATACTCAAGCACAGAGGGTACTTACTACAGCCTATGATTTAATGGGTGTAGCGGGGAGGGGACTGGGCGTATACACGCAGTCAGTGTACAGTAAGGCTGTGCCATTTCCACCAGCTACAGGCCTGGTGTAAGTGCTGATCAATAGTGATGACGGCTATGAATTCATGCTAGAACATGTGTTTGCAATAAGGAGCAACTGTAAAAATGCATTTTATGTACAGTAGACATTAATTACATCCTAATACATGTATTTTGTGGAAGGGGGATTAACAAAACATATTTTATAAATGTTTTATCATTAATGAATATATTATTAACAGGTGACAATAATTGAATACGTATATGTATTGGATGTAACCTGCTGTGTGTTGTCTGAGCAGAGCGGACCTAGACCCATGTTCACCAACAGACGTATCTTTTCATATGCACCATATTGTTCTCCAGTGTATGATTGCTTTGGTACATTTTTTGATAAAAAATATCCTTAGCCTGAACCTTGAATATACTTGAACTCTGCTCACTGTCTCCTGCCGCCTTCTTCCTCTTCCTGGGGCTGCTGTTCTACATCAGTGCCCTCACGATTATCCTCCACGGTGCCTCCCTCTTCCTGCTCACTCTCTGCATCTCCAGCTAACAAAGTGGATGAAAAAAATAACATCATAAGCATGTATGTTGCTGGGTGCCAGGGCATGTTGGCACTTCATCATCATCATCATCATCATCATCATTTAATTATATAGCGCCAACATATTCCGTAGCGCTTTACAATTGGGGACAAACATAGTAAACTAATAAACAAACTGGGTAAAACAGACAAAGAGGTGAGAAGGCCCTGCCCGCAAGCTTACAGTCTATGGGACAATGGGAGTTTGATACATGAGGTTAAGTCTACATTTGCAGTCGGGCCAGCCAGACTGCAAAAGTGACTCATAAGCTAAATGATCCTGTCACACAACAATCTTGGTCAAGGGGTAGTTGTATAACAGGTGGTAATAGGGTAATGTAGTGAGGTTAAGAGGGTGGTTGAGGAATATTATAAGCTTGTCTGAAGAGGTGGGTTTTCAGAGAACGCTTGAAAGCTTGTAGACTAGAGGAGAGTCTTATTGTGCGAGGGAGAGAATTCCATAGAGTGGGTGCAGCCCGGAAAAAGTCCTGTAACCGGGAATGGGAGGATGTAATGAGTGTGGATGAGAGACGCAGATCTTGTGCAGAGCGGAGTTGCCGAGTTGGGAGATATTTTGTGACAAGAGAGGAGATGTATGTTGGTGCAGCTTTGTTGATGGCCTTGTAGGTTAGTAAGAGTATTTTATATTGGAGTCGGTAGAAAACAGGCAACCAGTGTAGAGACATACAGAGTGATTAAACAGAGGAATAACGATTTGCAAGGAAAATCAATATTGCCGCTGCATTCAAAATAGTAGGGGTTTGAGTCTGTTTTGGGAAGACCAGTAAGGAGGGAATTGCAATAGTCAATGCGGGAGATGATAAGTGCATGAATTAAGGTTTTTGCAGTGTCTTGTGTGAGATATGTGCGAATTCTCGAAATGTTGTGATTCCCTAACTACTAGCATGCCCTGGCTGCTAATGGCAGCCTGGACTTGCTGGGACCTGTAGTGCACCAGCTCAAAATAGTGTCTTCCTAACATTTAACGATTTTATTACCACCCAGGGGGGTGGAAAGAGCCTTAGTGGTTTCAGCATGGGGCAGGGTGGGGAGGAAGTCCAGCAAATTTTTTTTTTACGGACCCCATCCCTCTTGGGAATCCAGCCCTGTGCTGACCAGCCTGGGGTTGCTTTGTTATTATGGCAGGAGGTCCCCACGCTGCGAGTTTCCCTGCTATAGGGCCATGCTTTTTTATTTATTTATTTTTGACTCTACAGCCACCGGACCCGTCAGCATTGCTCATTTAATGTCAGGATCATGATTGTCAATAGTACCACTCCACAATCACTGTTGGTGTTTTCAGTCTGCCGGTTAACTGACAATGTCGGCATTTACCGTGTCAGTATTGTCATGTCGACAGGCAGAAGCAGGCTGAGCTGGGGGGCAGGGGGGCATCTCTCCCCAGGGCCAGGGCTACCTTGGGCTGGATCACTTGGCCACCTTTTTTTTTTTCCTTTAAAAGTGGACTCTTGCCCAAAAAGCAAAAATTTGCCAGCCCAGCCCCCCCCCCCCCCCCCCTCCCCTGTTGACAGGATAACTGTCGGGATTTTTAGTGTCTGGATTTAATATCCAACCCGTATAAAGTAATATGGTGAATGAGATTAATGAAGGAACTGAACGCCTCTGTCAGTAGATAATACAAATGCATGTCATGCAAAAAGGTGCATCAGCTGGTGAATCAGATGGAGCGGTGAGTAATAACCCATGTGCGTTCAGATTCACATCAAGTAAGTGGGTTCCTCCCGTATTCATCAAGGAATGTATTGTCTGCGTACATTGGACGTTGAATATGTTCTTTTTTGCGTGTCTTCATGAATCAGGCACTAAATGTTTACATGTAGTACCATTTTCTACCACCAGATGTCAGTGTACTTGATTTCCCATTGACATGCTATGCAACTCACATTGCGAATGTCATTCATTCATAGAATCCAGTTCCCTGTTGAAAACAAATAAATGAAACTGACAGGCCCCTCACCTAAAGGAATAACCAACACCAGCGTTGATAGCTTAGGCTGGTTACCCTAATACAGGGGGAACAAACAATGTGCCATATTCTTGCAATATCGCTAACCAGCACAAGGCTATGCCAGACTGGGCTGGTCACACAATAACAGCATGAAGTCCCCTTGTCATAATGTGAGCCTGACCCAGACTGGTCAGTACGGAGCTAAGTTCCCTGTGGGAAGTGGGCCCACAAAATGCACCTGGGGAAAACTGTCCTGAATAGGACTAGGGCTCTGAACAACCTTCCTGGTGGCTGTGGAGGTCTGGGTAATGCTCTACATTTGTAAAATCATTAGTTTAGAGTGTGGAACTACAAGTCCATGCAAGTGCTGACACTGGAACTTGTATTTCCACACACTGAACTAATGTTAAATAAATACACACACTAACATTCAAAGCACTTTCATTTAAATAAAAATCCCTTGTCACGATCTGCATCCTGCAGCTCCTGCCTGCAGGTACTTTGTTGGACCTTTGTATATATTTGTATCCTGCCTATAGTACCACTGTCCACCAAAGGGGCCGCTGTGGTACTTAGACTGCTCTTACCTGCCTCGCTATGGCTGGAAGCTTAAACACCTGCTTCTGGCCTATATAAGCCTGTCTGTCCCAAGCAACCTTCACCAGATCATCTGCTGCAATTACCTGTGTTGCTGTTCCTGCTCCCGTTCCCGTTCCCATTCCCGTTCCTGTTCCTGTTCCCGTTCCCTGGCTCCTGTTTACTACCTGTTCTCTTAATCTACAGCACATCTATCCGCAGATCATCTCAGCCACTGTGTCTACTCCAGTATCTTGTGGTAATGCTCTGCATAATATTGCTACCTGTTCTCTGAGTCTTCAGTACCTTGCTCTGCAGACCGTCGCACAATGTGTGCCATCTCCACTACTTCGTGGTAAAGTCCTGTGGACCATCGCATTCTGCGTCTGTTATCCATAGTGTTCTTTACCTATTTCTGCCATAACCTGCCGTACTGCAACCTGAGACCTGTAACCTGTGTAACCGTTGTTAATAAAAACCACTTTACTATGTTTTCTCTGTGGTTTTTATTGGGAATCCTGACATCCTTTGTATGTTTTAAGCAGTTTATTAAACAGTAAGATACAAAAGGAATCTTCTCCAAGAAGTTTTCCAAATACTGAGACGGGCCGTATTTTGTATGAAATTGTGGTGCACATGCCCAGAAACTAACTATACACCAGAGAATGCAAGCGGGACGGGGAGAGAAGGGGCGTATGCACGTAGTCAATGTACAGTAAAAGCAGCGTCCGATTCAAGCTTTGGGACTATCTAAGGTACATGTTTTTCTGCTGTATCACTTGTACCAGCTATAAGTCGGGTGTAAGTACTGAGTGACAGTGATGACGGCTGTGTATACAGCTACAACATGTGTTTGGAATCAGAAGCAAATGTAATAATGTATTCTATATAGAGTAGACAATCATATCATCCTAATAAAGGTATTTGATAGGGGGGATGGGGGAATGAAAAACATTTTTGTTTATTTATTTTTTGATTAATGACTATGGATGGGCCTGATTCATTAAGGAAAGTTAAGCAAGAAATTGAGTAAGTTTTTTTACTTAAGTTTTCTGAACAAAACCATGTTGCAATACAAGTGGTGCAAATGAGTTTATTATTTTGCACATAAGGAAATACTGGCCGTTTTCTCATGTAGCACACACATACTTGATAGCTTTATTTGTACACTGAAATTCAAAGTTGATCTAGAAAAAAAATGTTTCCAAAGTACGCACATATCTCACACATAACACTTCAAAAACTTTTATTTGTGCACTTATTGTCTCCCACATTGACTATTATAATTCCCTTCTTACCTATTTTGAATGCAGCGACTAGACTAATTTTCCTTGCAAAACATTATTCTACTGCTGCTTTGCTCTACCAGGCCCTACATTGGTTAACAATATAAAATCCAATGTAAAAAAAACATTTATAGCCAAAATCTGTACCAACATACATTTTTTCCCTAGCCTCAAATTATCTTTCAACTCAACCCCTCCACTGTGCTTAACATTTGTGTCTTTCATCCACACTGATTATCTGCTCCCATTCTCAGTTACAAGATATTTTTTTGGGCAGCACCCACTCTGTAATATTTCCTCTCTTGTACAACATGACTATCGCCTAGCCTCTAATCCTTCAATCCTCTTGAATTGATTTGGGCTGCATGGTGGCTTAGTGGTTAACACTTCTGCCTCACAGCACTGGGGTCACAAGTTCAAGTCCCAACCATGGCCTTATCTGTATGGAGTTTGTATGTTCTCCCCATGTTTGCGTGGGTTTCCTCTGGGTGCTCCAGTTTTCTCCCACACTCCAAAAACATACTAGTAGGTTAATTGGCTGCTATCAAATTGACCATAGTCTCTTTGTGTGTTTGTTAAGCAATTTAGACTGTAAGCTCCAATGGGGCAGGGACTGATGTGAATGAGTTTTCTGTACAGCGCTGCGGAATTAGTGGCGCTATATAAATTGTAGATGCTTCTGATTGCTATTTGCCAGCATGGGTAAATTAAAGGTTACTAAAAGCTATCAATTTCTATTTCATCACTATCAGTAGACAATGATAAGGCTACAGTTATAAAATGAAGAAAAAGCAGGGTGCCTCATAGTGTAATAATATAGGCAAATACTACCTATATATAATAATTATTATGCGTACTAGACAGTTTCTTCTTAAAAGGCGTATAGGATAATTTTGGTCCTCACAACTTCATTATCGAGGTCACCCAGGATTCCAAAGATACATGTCAAAAGAAATATGGAAAATCAGCAATAGTATATTATCTTTTATAATTATAAATGGCCTGACACCATGCACCCAGTGATGCACCACCACGAACACCAAGCATTAGGGCGTACCAGATATACAAAATATTGAGCTTATCTGTTTGATTTCCTTAGTGACACTTGACCCAATTGGCCTTCCATAGTACCTTTTAGCAAACTGGAATGGTCATTCCTTTTAGTGCGCCCCGTATAGAGTCAGAGGGCCCAAGTCATTAAGAAGAGCAAAGCATAAAAAGGAGTCATTTTGCACCCGGGCAAAACCATGTTGCATTGGAGGGGAGGTAAATTTAAAATGTGGGGACAGATTTATAGTTGGGAAACGGCATGTCCTAGATCCACTTTAAATTTCAATGTAAAAATAAACCTATCAAATATTTGTGTGTTAGATGAAAAAAACTGCCAGTATTTAAGTTATGTGCAACACAATAATCTCATTTGCACCCCTTGCATTGTAACATGGTTTGTCCCGGAGAACATTTACTTCTTTTTTTTGTCTTACTTTCCTTAATGACTCAGGTCTTTTCAGCAGATGGTTATGAGAGATGAAGATCACTGGTCTGAATGCAAATTGTGTAAGTGTGTACGCCTGAATCGGTGTGCACTTCGGGACTTTCAGTCGTTGGTAAAATAGTTAGAGAAATCGCATATCTCCTCCAGGCAATATTGGACTTCAATAAAGCATCCACCAGCTTTGGGTCCTACGATGCTGGTGGATATGTGAATGTGCCAGTAAAGAGTGTTGTGTCACTGATTTGTTTAAGTAGATACTTTAGAACATCTTTAATTTTTGCTATGCAGGGTGGAGCAGCCTTGGATTACCCATTAGGCGGAGCAGTTGGCCTCAGAGGAACCAATGGGTGCTAGGAGACTCGCTAGCCACCCGATGCAGGCTTTTTACTGCATTTATTATTTTTTTTAATAAAAAACTGCTTTATAGGTAATCAGATGGCCCATATGCCTGGGTGGTCCCCAAATTAAGGTGGCAATGCCATTCTAGCACCTATAGGGCTAACGGTACTGTGACATAGACGCAGGTATGGTGGCTATACTGATAGTGCAGCAGGAGAGGTCCTTCCTACTGTATTGTCTCTATTCACTCAGCATCAGTCATGTGAGGCTGAGCACCAGGGGTCAGATGAACATGAGCTGGCCCCTGATTGGACATGTAAGAGCATTGGAAATTAGGCCAGACAAGGTGCATGCACTCATAGGAATGTTGCCCATTGGCAAGTTCTGATTGGTTGGCAAACTATCCCCTCTGTGAGATTGGCTACTCTGCTCAAACCTCCACCCAAGATTGGCACAATTTAAATATCTTATATGAAATTATGGATGGGGTGTGCACTGGTTTTCAGTCTATTTAAATTGCATATCTTGTCTAGGGGTTACTGCTCCTGTCTTCTAAGCCACTGCAGACTTTGTTACTATGTGTACATACCAAAAGCAGGAGGACATTGAATATCTTGTCAAAATAAAGCTTCTAGCTTTTCTAGTGAGGAAAAATAACATTTATGACTAAAATTATTGAGACATTTATACAAATTTTTTAAAACAAGTTTGACGAGGAAGAGATATATGTTTTGGATAAGCTTTATAGATGATAAGCATTGATTCAATCTTTGTAATTAGGCAAAATGGGAAAAATAAAGATAAATAAAATTGAATTTTGACCTGGGAAACATTTTCCTGCTACTTTTATTAATTCAGCTTCTATTATCAGATCTCCTTTACTGTACGGTGGATTTACCATGAAAATCCCCAATGTGTAGATATTCAATATAATGGAACAGTTAACACAGTAAATCCCAGTGGTCAATTACAAATTATATATAAATTTTTTTATCATTTTCCTCCTCGGTCCCTTTAAAAGGATACAATTTGGTGTGCACTGCAAGTGGGCTTTATGTTTAAATACAATTTCATACATAATGAATGTACACGATCACTCCAACCTTTGACATACAGCAGTTCTCCTTATCTGCTGCGTAGTCAGGGAGACCTACAACATTATTATTGCACAATCCGTTGTGGTTACATTTTAAATTAAGGAACATTGTAAAATTAAGCAACACAGTTTGGACAACATTTGCTGTGATTTTCTTTTCCTTGTGACCAAAGCAGTTTCAGCGGATGTCTCTGATGTGGTCAGGACAAGTTCTCTATTTTCCAGCTAGCAGAAACTTCTACTGTCGAGTTAGTCGGCACCATAGAGCCTGGCAGTCACTGGGACTCAGATATTACCAGAAACTGTTACAGATTCTTGGTCACACAGGTACGGTTGTGAATCATTCATTAGTACAGCGTACAGTACCAGGCAAACTGACAACACCACCGGAACGTTTCCTCTGTAGGAGAAATGTCTCTAACAAGACACAGAGTAGCTCTCAATTTTACACATAGAAGCGGTCAATTATTAAAAGCCCCCGCATCGGGAAACAAGTGCAAAAACTGCAAAATGTAATATATTTATGATTGAAGATGTTCCTCCTTTGTGACTACAGTCAGACATATTTTGGATATTGTCACTAATTACACAACTTGGGTTGAGCTATTCACTGTCAGAGTGTCCAACATCTAATATATAAAAGCCTAGCGGCGTGTGTTAGTGTGTGTGTGTGTGTGTGGAAAAAACTATTTTCTCAGAAAGGGCTCATCCAATTGACCTGAAATTTGGTATACTGACATTATTTGACAAAAAAATTATAATAGTGAATTCAGTTAACTTCCATCATCCCCCCTTCCCCCGTGGGAGGGGTAGTAAAGGCTAAATTTGCGAGTTGAGGGCTCAAACTCATTTTCGTGAGGTAATTTTACCTCATGAACACACATGGGTGACAGAGTGCTCAAGCTGCAGTGCCACCTGCTGGGCGGAGTTATATACTACACAGACCTACTAAATTCTTAGCATTATCTAATATATAAAAGCCTAGTGGCGTGTGTGTGTGGCGAAGAAGATGACAAGAACCTTTTTAAAACCTTAAGTAGCTTGATTTGACTAGAATGCATGAGTATCATGCACGGGTTAACTTGTATTTAATAAAAAGGCAATAATTCTTAGACATCTCAGCGACTTGTTCCAGCCTCTTAATAAGCAGATGATTGACATTACTATAAACCTTGCAAAAGAGCAGGGGTGGGGTATGTTATTCCGATGATAGGTATTCCGACAACTAATATAGCAAAAAAAGAATTCAGAACAGTATGAGTCCGACAAGAGTCAAATGTAGACTTACAGACTCCTACTGTTCAGAATTCTTAAGTCGCTATGTTAGTAGTCGGAATAGCTTTCATCGGTATAACAGCTATCACTGAAGAGCAGGAGGTCTGTAATGTATAGATAAAAACTGGTTAACATTACATGATGTCCACTGATGCTTATCACTAATAATGTATTACTTTATTTGAAACGGCTAAAGAGTTGTACTATTTAAGCAAGTGAGTAAGCATTTGCAAATGTTATAACTATTCATTTGAATGCAACATTTGCAGATGCTTATTATAAAAGCAGTAACGAGTACACAATGAAAGTGTGTATTGCCTTAAAAAAAGTTGCAATGGTGATAAATGTGAAAATGTTTTTTTCCTAAAAATGTTTTTGAAATAGCAGTTTACAATACATTATATTTCACAGATGCAATATATTGAATTTTACGTGTACAGTTGTGCGTTCTCCCAGTTCACCAAAAACCCACTGAGAAAAAAAATATCAGTTGTGTCTTTCATTGAGCGATACAAACAGGGTCTGATTATCTAATAGGCTGTGTAGGCTGCAGCCTAGGGCGCAAAAGTTTTTTGTTTGGAGGAGAGGGGCGATTTGCAACATTTTTGGGGGTGCAAAATTGTAACAGGTAGAGGTATAAACAAAATTGTATTTTCAAAAAGAAAACATGACAGATAAATGTAGTAAGGATTTAATCTTGATATATTCCCAATGTAAAGCGAGTAGAGAAACAAGGGTGGAGACAGGCGCTGATGTGACAGCTTCCTCTGCCTTTACACCTTCACCCTCAGTAGCGCTCGCTCATGACTCCGTTCTGCTACGCAGTTCTGATTGGAATGAAAATGAAATGAGTGTTGAGACCCTTTTAAAAACCAACTGGAGCTGAGAGACAGGGAACATAAACATTGGTGGGGGGTGGGGTGAGGAAAGATGGATTTTTCATTAAGGACAAGTTTCTTTTTTCCTAGTGTGTATTAGCCTGGCATGGAAGGCGAGGGGGCGCTATCGGGGTGCCTAGGGCATTTTAGCCTGGCATGGAAGGCAAGGGGGCACTATAGGGGTGCTACGAGCGTATTAGCCTGGCATGGAAGGTGAGGGGGCACTATAGGGGTGCTACGAGCATATTAGCCTGGCATGGAAGGCGAGGGGGCGCTATAGGGGTGCTACAAGCGTATTAGCCTGGCATGGAAGGCGAGGGGGCACTATAGGGGTGCTACAAGCGTATTAGCCTGGTATGGAAGGCGAGGGGGCACTATAGGGGTGCTACAAGCGTATTAGCCTGGTATGGAAGGCGAGGGGGCACTATAGGGGTGCTACAAGCGTATTAGCCTGGTATGGAAGGCGAGGGGGCACTATAGGGGTGCTACAAGCGTATTAGCCTGGCATGGAAGGCGAGGGGGTGCTATAGGGGTGCTACAAGCGTATTAGCCTGGCATGGAAGGCGAGGGGGCACTATAGGGGTGCTACAAGCATATTAGCCTGGTATGGAAGGCAAGGGGGCGCTATAGGGGTGCTACAAGCATATTAGCCTGGTATGGAAGGCAAGGGGGCGCTATAGGGGTGCTATATGCATATTAGCCTAAGGCGGTCTGCACTCTAAATCAGGATCTGAATACAAAGAGTGAAATGTTGTTGGAGTGACTGGGGAATGAGTATCTGCTGGGCACTATATCTAGCATAGAATGTCCTGCCGTTGTCAACCTTTCACTCTCTCTGTTTAATATGTGATAATCATTCCTGTACATCTTCCTTGTTCACATAGGCAAGCTAATGGACGGGGAGGAGGATCAAAACCAACTAATACTCCTCCGTCCACACAGGTCACAGCTCCTAAAATGTCTGACCTTGATAGTGGGAAAGGGGGTGTGGTCATGTCAAAACGTGATGCAGCAGGGCATGGCCATGCCCCCAGAGGGTTTCCTGGCGATATATAAAGTGAGGGCTGCACATTACATACCCCTCTCAGATATTTATAATTATTTGAATTTTATTTGTACATTTACTTTGTGTTTGTATCTGTGTTTATTTGTATATTATTATTATTATTATTATTATTATTATCATCCTTTTTTATAAGGTGCCACAACAGTAGACCATATAGGGTAAAATAATACAGAATAATAAGAAGGTTACAGTAATCCAGATGGGTAATAATGGGTGCATGTATAATGGTTTTGGAGGCATCCTTGGATAGGAAGGCTGGTTGCGGGGGTTGTTGCGTGGTTGGAAGTGTCAGGATTGGGCAAGAGATTGAATGCGGGGGGCAAAGGAGAGGGAGGAGTTGAGGGTGACCCCCAGGCAGTAGAGTTGAGAAACGGATAAGATGGTGGTGTTGTTAACAGTAATAGATATTAAGGTGGGGTGAAGATCTAGAAGGAGGGAAGACAAATAAGTTCAGTTTTGGCAGTATTCATTTTGAGAAAATGTGTCGACATCCAAGAGGAGATGGCAGAAAGGCATCAGATACACAAGAGAGGAGTTGGTGAGAAGTTCAGGAGAAGAGAGGTAGAGTTGAATGTCATCGATGTAAAGGTGATACTGGAGACCAATGAAGGTGATGAGATTGCCCAGGGAGGGAGTGTACAGCAAAAAGAGCAGAGGTCCAAGAACAGAACCCTGAGGGTTTTACATGATTGTTGTGGATTTCATATTGATTATTAACATTGTTATTATTAACTGACATTATTATATTGTGTACAAACAAGGTAATGTGACTTTACCATTTACTACTAGCACTGTGAACCCACATCTCCTAATGTAAACCTGGTTCACATAGGCAAGATAATGGACGGGGAGGAGGATCAAAACCATGCTACAGTTGCAGAGCTGGAAATATCTTGAGATCTGACTCAGCATATACACTAAATTGCTTCTTTCCTTGGTTCATTTTACACCTACTGGAGCCCCAGAGAGTAGTAAGTAAGGAATTCAAATGCAAAGGAGAAAACATTTGCTCACAGCAGCATATGTAAAACTGCAGGTCTGTCTCTGCACACAGGGAAAGTGCATGAAACTTATAGAGTTAGGGCAGGAGAATGGCACAATTCCTTTACCGAGTTCTACCTGTACACTTGACAGATCATGTCATATAATAACTTCACTGTAAGAGAAATATCAACTTTAGCCAGCAGGTGGCGGTATGCACTCTTGTGTGCTTAAAGGTTGAATGTCCTGTTCACAGCAATAACACTACCTTCAGCATCAGAGCAGTGGATATAGAGCTTCAGCAATTGGCTTTGGAGCTGAGTATGTGTATTGTTTTCATTCTGACCTCCTGCCTCGATCCCCCTGTGTAGCACAGCTCACACTATAGGCATTCCTGGCCCTTCAGCTCTCTGGTCACTGTGCTGCTTCTTTTGCTCTTTGTTATCCGCTTCTTGCTCTTCAGAGCTGTTTTCCCAGGAATTGGGAGAATATCATGTCCACATTGTGCTTATTCAGAGCTTAATCTGAAGAACGGCTCTCCGAATGACCTCCACCACCGGACTTCCTATTTAGAATGTGATCATCTTATGGACCAGCTCCAGGATTTACTTGTGACTGCAAAAGATACCATCAGACAAGAGCTAAAAATGAGAAAACAACAGAACTTTCACAGCTTAAAAGTAAAACCCTTCGCTTGCAGGAGATATGTGACTCTCACTTAAAGGCCCTGCTGAGCAATAAGACATTGGAGACATGAAGGCAGGCTATAGAGGAGGCTGGATCTGCTGAATATCAAGTAAGAAAATGTAACTTAAGACTGTGGGGTGTCCCAGTCCCCAAATCCAATATAGAAGAATATTGTTCCTCCCTCTTACATTACTGCCTGATTTTCTGCACTTGAGCTATAACGACAACCCCCATTCACAAAGCACATAGGGATGGACCAGTTTAAATGATTACAGACGTAGCCCATTGACTTTGCAGAAAAGGAGGGAGCTACATATATTTATTTTTTGCTCATCTATTATATGTGGCCGTTCCCTTCTACTTTATACTTTCAGCATCGTATGCTCTCCTTACAAGGTTTGACCATTTCTGCAAAAACACTGAAAACTGCTTATATATAACTGTCAGGAGCTGTAGAACGGACTTGGATCAGAGCAAGTTGCATTAGTCCACTTCTGCCACTATTACAAGCCAACGGGCTAGAGGTTGCAAGGCGTCCAAAACACCAATCTATCAGCACAGTCGCTCACCTTGTCAGATGATCAGAGATTTACAACGCAGGTAACAAAAGTAATCATCTTCAATGTTATTCATCAACAGCAAACAGAGTCATAAAGTCCAGAGACCAGAAACAATGACTTCATCACAGCTTTAATTAATGATGGGGAGTTTTGCTCCCATAGACACTGGGGGAAGAGAGATATCTGCTGCCTGATCACAAGTACAGCTTCAATAATCTGTTTCATACATTCGGATAAAGAGGCTAAAGCCTATATTAAAGTTAATACATTAAGACAATAATGCACACTTTATTAGTTGCTACATTGATGTTACTCTTATTAACATCATATTGCCAGCAAGCTGTTAGATTGACAGCAGTCACATCATTCTATTTACACAATGCTGTATATAAAGCTGTTTTCTATCTACACAATGCCATGCAGTTCAAATATCTAGTTACAATGGGTCAATAAGTAGACTGCTTAAATAGCATGCATGTTTACAAGCAAGGGGTTGTACAGTGGGTATACAAAGGAGCGGGATGAGATATTCAAGTCGAAGAGGGTAAAGACACAGTAATATAATAAAGTTTCATATTTGTGGCTCCAACAAATGTGCGATTAATTTCAGTTAACGCGGGGGGCCTTAAAGGTCCCCAGCATAGGGGTCATGGCACTGAAGGGTATAGCAAAAGGACATCCAGATATAATTATTCTGCAGGAGATGCATTTCACAAGGCTGTCTGAACCATAAAAAGATGATGCAGTTTCCAAAAATGATTTCATGGTACTCCCACAATCATAGAATAAGATAATGATACAATGGCGGGAACATGGAAGACAAGCGATGCCACCTCTGAAGCCATATTAGTTGCACAACTAAAACAAATTTATCATTCCTAATATTCAATATGAAAAGTCAATAAGGATCTCCAAAGAGGTAGCAATGGCAGAGACACTTATAATCCAAAATATATTCTAACCTCCTAAACTAACAGACCGAGAATATCAGATTTTTTTATCGGTCACTCAGTTTTCAATAAACTTATTGAATCAGAATAGATATGACTTTATACTAATGACAATGAGGTCATTAATGCTGCCATGTATCAGGTTTCATGGATGTATCAAGGACCACAAACCGGACAAATGCAGACGTTTGGAAGACACAAAATATTTTACATGCAAATACAATTATTCCCTAGTAATATTATATTATATCTTATTATTATTGGGCAGCACGGTGACTTAGTGGTTAGCACTTCTGCCTTACAGCACTGGGGTCATGAGTTCAATTCCCGACCATGGCCTTATCTGTGAGGAGTTTGCGTGGGTTTCCTCCGGGTGCTCCGGTTTCCTCCCACACTCCAAAAATATACTGGTAGGTTAATTGGCTACTAACAAATTGACCCTAGTCTGTGTCTCTGTCTGTGTGTGTATGTTAAGGAATTTAGATTGTAAGCCCCAATGGGGCAGGGACTGATGTGAGTGAGTTCTCTGTACAGCGCTGCGGAATTAGTGGCGATATATAAATAAATTATGATAATGATGATGATTATCCATTCTATATCTTTTTCTTTACATTGCAACCCCAATATGACCAGGTTTTTAGAAAGTGTACAATGTTGTGCTGAGATACATGGAGGTGTATAATTTTCTGAACAATAATTACATTAAATATGAAGACTTCCTTAGTATCAAAATCATACTACATAATAAACAGCTCAAATAATTAACTAATTAAGGTGTATGCATTGTGGGGAATCTCAACTGCAGGATACTGCATCATATTGTAAAATGAATGGTAGACAATCTTTGGCTCTTTGGGACAAGTTACATCAAACATTGCTTTTAAAGAGCACGTGTATAAAATAATGCAAATATTGAAATGTATACCAGAAAAACTTCATCAGATGTAACCAACAGCTTCTGAATTGTTTTCCAGAGGGTGCAATGAGGTTGGGAAGATATCTCATATGTGGTGGAGATGTTCTAAAGCTAAACAGACATGGAGAAAGGGTGTAGTATCCCATTATCCTGTCTTATTATTCCTACAGATCCTTCTACTGTTTGCAGAGAATACAAATACAATACAAATAATTACATAATTACCTTTATGCGCCAATACCTGGAATAAAGATGGAAAAGTGCAAAGCTTTCTTGGGACGCAACTAAAAGGAAAATCAATCACTTTATGCTAAATGGAGGTCTCAGGGGTATATTTACTAAACTGCGGGATTAAATAAGTGGAGATGTTGCCTATAGCAACCAATCAGATTCTAGCTATCATTTATTTAGTACATTCTACAAAATGACAGCTAGAATCTGATTGGTTGCTATAGGCAACATCTCCACTTTTAAAAAAAATATATTTAGTAAATATACCCCTTAGTCTCAACAGTCTGCAACGCAGTGTGAGCACTTACAAGCTGTTGGTAGTTTCAAGTTTACAAACATGACTTCAGACCCAAGAGCCGTGTCTTTAATGCCATGTTACCTACAATCCTACAATTCATTACTGAGTGCACCTATAAGACAAATTGCTAAAACATTTAATTTGTCTAGTAGATTAAATAAACATAAAAAACCCGCTCACTACATATTGATGTATTACATAATTTATATCTTAAGTGTATATAATATTTGTATATAGATACAGAAAGATAATATGTAAATAATTATTACTATAAAAATGAGTCTGTATTTCACTAGTTTAAAGGAACCACTATGGGTAATATATCCCTCTGTGAAATATAAGTTTCTTGCAGTCAGGTCCCGAGTTTCTGCCCGCCACACGTGTGCTCCAACGCCAGGAGGGTTTAATTCATAGGTGCTAGGTGCCGACGGTGTAAAATAGTGTAAAATAGTCCTTTAAAATGTATTCAATAAAATTTTCATGCCCCAGTCAGGAGAGCCAAGTTATTCAGGAGAGGAATAACTGTAGCCAGGAGAACGTACAGGGTGTCTGCATACGCCAACATGTCCAAGACGGACCTTGAGACTCTGTGCAGTGCCAAGGGCATTGATATCAGGCATTTGCCAACCTTGTATCAGATGAGAGCAGCGCCGAAAAAATGGTACTTAGAGCATGGTCTCCCGGAGGAGTAAACTAATGGCGGTAGTGGCCAAGGCAGCGGCCCAGTTGAAAACTAGGAACAAGGTGCATCAGACCCCCACAGAGCAGTGCCCTCTTCTCAACATATAGTACCAACAGATCCAGCCCCTCTGTCCTATGATGAGCTTAGGGCCACCGGCTAAGGATCCAGCTGGTGGCCTTAGGGGACAAGGCGACTGCAGCAGAGCGGGCACAGGTCCTCGAGGCATGGCGCCAAGAAGGAAGGGCACCAGCCGCATGGTTCAGGGGGGAGACACCCCCTAGTAGATCAGTATTGTCAACTTTACCTTTCCCTACATTCGAGGACAGTGTTGGAAATATTGATGAGTATCTGTAAGTATTTGAAAGGACCTGAAGACTATTCCTATAATAGAATGGGTTAAGCATTTGGGGCTCACACTGCAAGGATACGCAGTGGAGGCCTACCGTGGAGTGCCCTCAGAGGACTGTGCGGACTGGTGCAGCTGGTCATACTGTCACATTTCTGTTCTAATAACTGGAATCTTGTTATGACAGCTAGGGAGCCAGGAGCAATAAAGCATAAACATGAAAGCATAACCTGTTTTATTGAAGCAACTCAATCCAGATATGCAGGGAAGGCACAGACCAGGTATAAGCATGAGCATAAGTAACAGATATTCGGGTGTAACTGTAAACAAGTAATAGCAGTAACAGGTACACAGGTGCAGTAATTAATAAAAAAAACGAAGGTTAACCTCTGGTAATTATTATTATTATTATTAATATTTATTTATAAGGCGCCACAAGGCATCCGCAGCGCCGTACAGAGACAAACAAAATCACAATACAATGGGAGACAGCACAGTACAGTAAACACAGCAACTCAGTACGCTCAATGCACAGCTAGAGAGGGCGGGGAAGGGGGAGGGAGGATCCGCAAATGACGGGGCCCAAGAAGGAGGGCGCGGAAGACAGGGAGACCCTCAGGGGGGAGGAGGGAGCGAGAGTGGACGTGGGGTGGAGGACCCTCGAGGAGGAGGGCTAAGTAGCTGGAGAGCAGAGTTAGAAGTGGTGGAAACAGGAGGAGAGATGGCCCTGCTCAGAGGAGCGTACAATCTAAGGGTAAGCCAGAGATTCTGCAAACCTGATACAAGAAACAGTGTCAAACATTAGTCCAGCAGACAGGAGCTGCAGAGGCAAAGCAGCATCCCCATGGGCGATACCGCAGTGCAGCCAGAGGCAGCTTCTAACAGTACCCCCCTCCTCCTTTAGGGTGTATTTCAGATGCCCAAATCACCATAATCGGTCAAAAAAGTCTGACTCATAGTCCAAAATTGGCCAAGTAGCAGAGAAATCCTCATCCAATGCCACCGAAAATTCAAAGGGTGGAAAGTATATGGAAACTGCACAAGAGAGAGAGACCCAGCGGACGCTTCTCTCTTATTTTTCCCTTTCTTTTTCCAAGACTTCTTGGGAACAGAAGACTGAGCCAATTGGGTAGAGCACAAAGGTAATTCCTGGAATCGGGTAACTTGAGAATTTGTAGACTATGTAGATGAACCGCAGGTTGGAACTGCAAGAGATGGGGCAAACTTTCCAAATACTGCATCAGTAAAGAGTTGTAGTCTTGAAAGTATGGGATGATTGGTCTCAATAAACCGGTTTGCCCATTCCAAGGCTTCCCTTCTAAAGCTGGACAACAAGAAAAGTGCCTGCCTCTTTTGGTTGTTGACAAGGCCCGATACGGAGGGAAAATAGAAAGCACAAAAGCTTAAAAGGGCACTTAATAGAGAAAGGGTCCCATAAACGGTAGGAAACAAGAATTCAGGACACTCTGGTTGAGAAGTGGCCCCTAGACAGTCTGGCTGTGAAGCAAACCCTGGACATTCTGGCTGTGAAGCAGACCCTGGACACTCTGGCTGTGAAGCGGACCCTGGGGAGTCTCCGACTGAACAGCAAAGTAGGACCCCCGGCTGGGACGGCAGAGCAGCAGTCCTCAGCTGGGGCGGTAATAGGACTCATAAATTTGTCCTTAGATGGAATTGAAAAGTCAGATTTAGACTGAGCACAAGTCTCTGAGGGCTCGGACTGAACACCCTTGGTAGGAGATGGCTCAGGCTGGACATCCTCAGCAGGAGATGGCTCAGGCTGGGCACCTTTGGCAGGAGTTGGCCTGGGTTGGGCACACGACTTGGAAGGTGCAGGATGGGTTCACAATTTGTAGGGCCCGGTTTGGGCACACAACTTGGGAGGGTTCAGGTTGAGCACATGACTTGGACTGATCAGTCTGTTTACACGACTTGGAGGGTTCGGGTTGAGCATGAAACTTGGACCGGGCATACTTAGAGGGAACGACTGAAACTTCAGAACTGGAGACAGAGACTGGCACCTTGGAGCAGGAGGCAGAGGCTGACACGTCAGGACCTGTGGCTGGAACTAGCACCTCAGGGCCAGGGGCTGAAGCTGGCACCTCTGGAACAGAGGCAGTTATTGGCAGATTAGGCTCCTTCCCAGGGAACAGATCAGGTTGTAATGTAGCAACAGGAGGAGCAGTGCGAATAAACCCAGGTGCAGGAGGGGAGCAAGCTGTAGACTGTTCTATAGTATGCTGTGGTCTGCGGAGTGAGAAGTCATGTAAGAAGTGCTTGTTACTGGCACAGTAGAGGTATAACTTGCTATTTCTTCTGCGCCATCGCTCCTCCTTAGTCAGATGAGGACATGGGCCACCAGCAGGCCTGAGTTTGCTACACAGTAGTTAACTGCAGTGTTGTAGTAGCATTATTGAGATGTGCTGCCAAAGTAAAATCAGTTGCAGATAAAGTTGATTGAGGAGAATCAACAGCATTTGAACAAAGAGAACTCGGAGAAATAAAATCCGACAATTTCTTGATTGGATATGTAAGCAATGCAGTAAGCTGAGCCAGCTGAGATCGTAAAAGGATTATATTTGTCTGTAATGTCTGTAGTAAAGGCAGTTCTACTACTAGTGTGATAGGCCAGGGGGAACCATACACAGCAATCCTGATTTGAAGGAAGAGGTCAGGGGTACCAGCCCAGGTGCCCAGCCAGCGGGTACATTAGCAGCAAGAGTTTCCCAGAAAGAAGCAGTTCTAGGCGCCGGTGAAGAAGCCTAGTGATGGCAGCAGAGCCCCTTCTTTCTGCTTTTTGAGGGGCACAATTGGGATAAAGAAAGGGGGACATTGGCAAGTAAAGCCCAACTGGTCCCCAGTAACACCATAGGGTGACATAGGAGGTACATCATGTCACATTTGTATTTCATATTTCTACATGTGTTGCAGTTAGAACAGCTGATTTTATTTGCTCTATCAGCCATACATTACCATTGCATGGGTTATAACCATCTAGTGTGTGAAATCTCACTTGAATTATAGTATTGCTGCTTATGCTTAGTATTACTATATAGCGATTATCACTGTTATAGCCACATAAATTGTATTGTTATCACAGTTGGTAATATAGTTTACAGTATAATAATAGTAATAATATAGTAATATAATAAACGTTGGCAGAACCCCCATGTATACTATGGAGTCTAGTGCTGCCGGGTCCGGCGGCTGTAATGCTGCCAGACCCTGTAAAAGCACTTAGACTAGACCCCTTTGAGCAGGAGATACAGCAGAAATCCACTGCACTATTCAGTGCACTGAAAGCTGATTTGGACATCCCTGCATGGGAACGTCCTTACTGTACATTGTTAACATGAACTCGCCCCTTCCACACCTCGTTCACTCCCCTAAATCACAGGCTGTAGTAAGTGCGCAGACTAATTTTGTGGAGGAAAAACTCAAAACAGCCAGGCTTATTGAGGTCTATATGAGTCCATCTGTGGACAGATAATTTAACTCCAGGGGTTTGCAGGGCCAAGGAGGGCTTATGCCCTCCAGGCCAGTACAATTTTGGGCTGTGCTGATTGTGGACGCACAGTTCATGTCCACAGCTGGTGGCAGTGATGCAGACAGAGGAAGCTGCCCAGCTCGTTCCGATTGTGTTTATCTGAGGCTGCACAGTTACTGGTAATGCTGTTACCTACTTATAAATAAATAACATCCATGTATCACGATTTATACCAACATTGGCATATTGCTATTATAATTTAAATACAAGGGGCCTGAAAAAACAGTCAGTATTTAACTTATGTGCAAAACAGAAAACTAATTTGCACCCCTTGCATTGTAACATGGTTTTGTCCAGGAGACTTAAATAAGAAACTTCTTAATTTAAGTACCTTAATGAATCAGGCCCAAGGAGTTATTAATATTGTTCTATGAAATTTAGACATTTGTATAATAATTTATTAACTTATCACTATTTCACTTGACCATTTGTTACTAGGTTTAAAGCCACTAGGGTAAATGTATGAAACATCGATATCTTGCCTTTAAAACCCATAGCCGCTTTAATTTTCCCCAGCAAAGTCGCCAGTTTCCGGCGACCTGCAGAAACCAATCTTATATACATTTACCCCCTTATGTCTGTATAGTAAAGCCACATCTGGGATCTGTATAGTAAATCATAATTCAGTATAGATTTTAGAGGTCTGTACTGTAACACCGCCAGAGATTTGTTGGGGGCTGGAATATAAAGCAATAAAAGAATAAGGATTTTGCATTTTATAGTGGTCCCCAGAACATGGCTAGCATTTAATAGTCACTAGAATCAGGGCCTGGTTAAGGGCTCAAACCGCCCTAGGAAATATACCCATAGCCTCCCCCCCCTCAAATCATTAAAGCAAAATACAGAAGTATACTCTAAAATTCAAATTTAGACATATGCTCTTACCTGTTCTTGCTGTTCTTTCTTGCAGATTTGTTGCCATCTAGCTGTCTTCTGGAAAGTTGGGGTTCTGTTTTGAATATGTGCAAAAATTGTATTATAATGAAAAATGTTACAAAATCCTGAATGTTAAGGGTCTTTAGAGAGCATCCTCATGAACGCCAAACAATACAGACATCATTCCAGCCCACAAGCCATTTCATCAATCACCAGTGGCCAGTTCATGACTCAACCCCTCCCCCCAGACAATTTCATCACCCTCTTCCACAGTCATTTCATCACCCTATTCCTTAGCCAATTCATCACCTACCCTCCAGCCAATTCATCACCTATTGTGCAGCCAATACATCACCTATAACCCCGGCCAATTCATCACCCACTCCCCCAGTTATTTCATCACCCACTCCCATAGTTATTTCATCACCCCACCAAGCCAATTCATCATCCACCTCAGCACCCCCCACATACTTTACACTTGCCCATTTATAGTATTAATAAAAGGATTACAGTGGTTGGACAATGAATTAGGAATTTTTTAGTTTCTTGTAAGATTTTGCCATATGGCATGGCGCCCCATCTTGCATGAATATTCAATCATTTCTCATAAACCACTTTCTTATCTGGAGGATAAGATGACTGTTAACAAACTCAATGTACTGCTCCTTTCTCATTGTACCTTTAACAATGTACACTCTCAATGAGGTACAAACCTTAAAATACACAGTTTAAAAATTACTAATTCATTGTCCAACCACTGTATGCATAAATTTCTCTTAATCCCCAGTGGACAATTCATGAACCCATCTCGCAGTCACTTCATCACCCACCTAAACCCATGCTCCCCTTCACCCAATTTGTCACCTCCCCTACTAAAAGCACATGTTATTTACCTTCCTCTCCATCAGCAGTTTTCAGGCCCTGTTCCTCTCCCTCTTCTCCACCGGGCTCCAGCACAGGCAGCCTGACCTCAAATCCGACTGAAGTTAGCCTCCTGTCAGTGTGGGGGCGGACAGTTCTTAATCCAGTCTCATTAGTTGTGGTAATCTCACAAGACCAGACTAAGAATCGGGGGGGGGGGGGGGGGGGCACTGACAGACAGAGAACATCGGTCGGATTTGCGGTGAGACCTCCTGTCTACGATATTAGTAGTCGGAGCTGCCCCCTTTAGACAAGGGGCGGCGCTGATTATCGCAACCAGCCCAGTTATATTTAAAAAAGTAAAAGGGATGTGAAATAAAAATTTCATTTTGAGGGTGTCGTGCCCAGGACTCTAATCAGCAGATTGGTTGATCAAGCCCTGACTAGAATGTTTTTTGTATTGTATAGAAGGCACTAAAAAGCTCTCTTTATGTATATTGTTTATAATTATTCAGATGCTATTTGTATTGTATATTGGTCACTGGAAAGCTCTCTGTATTGCATAGAGATCAATAGAACGTTCTCTGTAATGAATTCTCTTTGTATTGTATGGCATTACGATGTCCTCTGTATTGTATGGCATTCATAGATGCTCTTTGTATTGTATGGCAGACACTCAGATACTATTGGTATTTTATGGTGGTCTTTAGTATGCTCTCTGTATTTTATGGCAGTCATAGGTGCTCTCTGTATTGTATGATAATCACTGAGATGCTCTCTGTACAGAGGCAAACGCAGGATTTGTAGAGGGGGATTTCCATGCCACGCCACCAGTGGGCGTGACCAGCATGCATGGGGGCATGGTTATAATTTTAGAAAGTGCTTGGCTGCTCTCCAACTCTTCCTATCCCTATAATATACATGGGCAATGGTGGGTGCACTACTGTTAATGCAGCTCTTCCTTTTCAAGCAGAGCCGTGTGAAGCGGGGGCAGGGTCCAGCCACCTCAATTATACAGTGCACCAGGCTTGGAGGGGGGTTTCCAGGCACTAGGTTTGCCTATGCTGTATTATATGGTTGTCATTATAATGCGCATTGAATGCTAGTCAGATGGAGCTGTGTTGTATTTATTTACTTATAGCTCTTTGACAACAACATTTGATATATTTTATTGGTTATATAAACCATACCCACATTAGACAAACCATATCCACAAGGTTTTCGTCACTCACATTTTTCTGTTGCGGTGCACTGGTAGAAGAGCTAAGGTCATTTGCTTGTGTTTGCCCCCAGCCAGAAGTTGCTAGCCAGCCCATGTTTATGTCCAATATTAAGTTTTTCTTAGTAACCAAAAGGTGTAAAATGGGCAACTTCAATCTGCAAAATTTTCTCAATTAGCCAACTTAGACTTGAACTCTAATTTTCACTCCATGTTCTATAACTTTTTGGATTTTCAGTGATATCCTATTCATCACATATCATGATATCATATCATTATTAATTCTATCTCATGTTAGTTACACAGCATTGTTCAATGAGTACTTTAAATTAAAATGAACTGCATGTAAATATAAAGTATTAAAAAGAAAACACATTAAACTAACAATCCCACGGCTGTTCTGTGTCCATTAGTGTATTTCTGTAAAAGAAAAAAATAATTAATCTCGTGAGTTTCAACCTCATCAAGAGCTGTATATGAAGCCAGTGTGAGACTACATATTAAATAAGTCTCGACACATTGGCACATCCCAGGACTTGTTTATACTGCTTGCTTTTATGCCTGTATTCTTGTGTTTTTTACTATCTTGTCTAGATAATGTGTTTTCATTGTTTGTTTTTTTTGCTCGGTAGAGGTGCTATAAGGTGATTTGAGTTCATGTACGCTTATTATGCTTAGAACTGTACAGAAAAAACGTACCTATGTGTTCGAAGGAGGGCGCATTAAACAAGCCGCACCTGTAAAGGGATTTAAAACAGTATTGCCCAAATTTTAGAAGCATTGTCTAAATTATCTCAAAATCAGGGTTATATCCAAAATTTATAAAAACCTTTTTTTAATTTGGATTTGTTAATTTCTCTGTAAATAGAATGCGCCATGTCATATATATATTAAGTGCATGTAACCTACTTGTGTTTCTAATAATAAATCACACACCCCCCGATATGAAGACTTCTGTACAATGGAAACTTACAACAAGACACTTGCCACTGAAGTCATTCTTTTAGGATTTTCCAAGGATCTTAAGATAAATATTGTACTGTTTTTTCTATTTTTATTATCTATTTTATAACTATTATTGGAAATGGTTTTATGATCTGCATAATCTTAATCAGCCCAAAATTACATATCCCAATGTACTTTTTCCTCTGTAATTTATCTTTTATTGACTTTTGCTATTCTTCAACTGCGATGCCCAAACTTCTGGTGGACCTCTTTTCTACAGATAGAACTATTTCACTGGGTGACTGTGGTATACAAGTATATGTCAGTATATTTCTAGGCGATACAGAGTGTTTTTTGCTAGGCCTTATGGCCTATGACCGATATATCGCCATCTGTAACCCGCTCTACTATCCCGTTCTGATGAGATGGACCATTTGCTATCAGCTGACAGCCTTTGTATGGATTATGAGTTTCCTTATATCTGTAGTTCCATCTCTCTTAATGCCTATGATAGTTTGTAATCCGAATCAGATCAATCATTTCATGTGTGAGGTCATAGCCGTCATAAAACTATCATGTGACGATATTTATTGGAATGAAATTGTGATATTTTCTATCAGTTTTTTTACTCTTCTCTTCCCTTTCATCTTTATTATTGTAACATATATTTGTATCATATCCAGTGTGCTGAAGATTCAATCCGTGGGAAGATCTAAGGCTTTCTCCACTTGTACCTCTCATGTTACTGTGGTGGTTCTGTTCTACGGCACGGCAATGATTATGTACTTTGCGCCGTCGTCCCAGCACTCAACAAACCAGGAAAAATATATTTCAGTGTTTTATGTTATTATCATTCCTATGCTGAATCCTCTCATTTATAGCCTGAAAAACAATGAGGTCAAAAAAGTGTTTATATCAGACAATGCTGTATCTTATTACTGAGATCGTAAAGATATTAATTGTTTCCATATATTTATTTCTCCTAATTATTATGCCTTACAGATGGAGTACTATTTGGTTGGATAAATGGAGCACTAGATCAGGTTGTTTATTCCAAGGAGTCATGCTCCATCTATTTATATTGTAAATTACTCCAAAAATCTTTGGAAAAAGTAAATGAAAAAAATGATGTATAGACCTTGTAGTATACAGTTTGCCATGTTAATGGTTCAAAGAATAAATGCTGATACAAACACTATTGATTAGTATTAATATTAATATGCTATTGTGATATATCTTATAGTTGATGATAAAACTGTGTGAAAGATATTTTTTTGGGATAAAGTCAATTTATTTTAGCATGAAAATATTTACATTGTTTTATCTTATTTAAGTATATCATTTATATTTGATGTGGTTTTATTATGTCATATGTTATATTATTGGATCCTTGCATGTGAGCTGATGAGAGGGATATGAACAGGAATGAAGGAGTTAATTCAAAGAACAGATGTTTATAATCAGAGATGGTGAACAAAGACTTGCACAAACTTCTCCAAAGTCTCCGTTGAATCCAGGGGAGCCAAAAGGATCAAGATACGCCTATATACCTTCTCAGCCAATTGTAATATGACATTTGTAAATTGTAGTACAACCTACTTTGGTTGGTACTAAAAGTAATTGTCTGGTCTTTGGACGACCAGAGATTTCAGAGACTTAAATTGATCGGATAATATTATCACAGCGCAAGCTTTTCATTTTTTTTAATTAATAAACCTTTCAAACTTTTTTCCTAAGAGTTTCTTTAGCTGAAGACATTCAACTATGGCGCTGCAGAAACCTTGTGGCGCCTTACAAATAAACGATAATAATAACGATAATAATTATTGCTTTATTCAACTGGTTTTACTGTATATTTTATGATCATGCATAAAAAACATTGATAAATATCAGAATAATGAATTTCAGCAAATTGGATTGCCCTTCACTCATTTCTAGACAGAATTAAAATGTCTAGTTATAGTATTATAATTATTATTATTATTATTATTATTATTATTATTATTATTATATTTTAAGTGCCAATTATATAACACAGTGCTGTACAAGCATTTTCAATCATTCACATCAGTTGCTGCCCTAACAGAGCTTACAGTCTTATTTCCCTCCTAGGCATGGACACACACATAAATTAGGGGGATTTTTCATCAGAAGCCCCCTCAGTATGTTTTTTTAACTGAGGGAGGAAACTGGAGCACCTGGAGAATATACCAGGTCTACGCAGTTAGATTCCTCATTGGGTTTGAACCCATACACAAGTAAGTAGTCATTATATGGGGGAGTGACTTGCATGTTCTTCTACATTGTGTATCCCACAAGTAAACTTCCCTGATATTTGGAAATAAACAAGTAAGACTGAATATTGCAATACTTATTTCCTTAATTTGATTGCATACTGCCAGCATACAGATGTGAAATCAGCCATACTGGAGTCAGTAATGTGTAGGGCACCATGGTGGCTCAGTGGTTAGCACTTCTGCCTTACTGCACTGGGGTCATGAGTTCAATTCCCAACCATGACCTTATCTGTGAGGAGTTTGTATGTTCTCCTCGTGTTTGCGTGGGTTTCCTCCAGGTGCTCTGGTTCCCTCCCACACTCCAAAACATACTGGTAGGTTAATTGGCTGCTAACAAATTGAGCCTAGTCTGTGTGTGTGTGTGTTAGGGAATTTAGACTGTAAGCTCCAATGGGGACTGATGTGAGTGAGTTCTCTGTAGAATTAGTGGCGCTATGTAAATAAATGGTGATGATGATGATACTGGAGCCAGTATTGTGTATTGTACATTACTTATGGGTAGATGCCGACCTTCATGTGTGTTTGGAGTTTAATGTTACTTTGCATTATCGCATATAATTGGAATAATCTGAACCCTAGACCTTGTTTGCAGATAGTCTATATGGCATGATTGACATTCTCAAGACAAATGGGATTATCAGTTATTTAAGATATACCATGATGTAATGAACTGTATAGTGTAGAGTGATTAATAAGGACAAAAGAGGTGGGGAAGTATAAAGGGTGTGATATAACCAACTTCAATAGTCTCAACCTACGATCATTTATTTTGCTCTATAACCCTGTACTTATATAAATAGTAATCATCATTACTTTTATGGGAATGTGAAGGCAGTGCTCTTTGTCTCCATGTTGGTCCAATGTAGATTGGGGCACTGCCCAGTTTACAAGTAGTGGTAATGGATGTGATAAAATTATGTCTGAACAATACATCACCCTATGTTGCTCTTTCACCCTACATACTGTATATGAGTTCATTAAGCAGAATATCACATGCACCCTATTTTCTCTCTTCTTCTCTGTAACACAATAGTGTCATACTATAATGTTTTAAGAAAATGCTCTTTGATCTCATACATTGCCCTGATTGTTTGAGAGAGACTGTGCTAAGCCCACTTCTTCTACTTCTTTCTGGGTTTTTCTGTCTCTTGGACCAGTGCTTTCCTTCTAGAAAATGTGTGTATTCTGGAAATGTTTATTAGATGTATGTAGCAGTATTTAGATACATATTAGATGTGGGGAACAAAGCATAATTCTGAGTCAATGACAGCACTAAGGCAGCGAGCTTGACGGGTAGGGCTTATTGTCATGTTGTCAAAACAAATAGAGAGGTCAGTTATATAGCTTCTGTTGGCTGGTGGGAATATTCTTACATCTGTCTTTTAAATATTGAGTTTGTGGTATTAAGAGGACATCATAGATAAAATGGCATACAGACATTCAGTAATGCTCCCCAACACAGATGGTGAGAGATCTGGAGAGGATAGGTAATTTTGAGTATCATACACAAAGAGATGATACTGAAATACAAAGGAGCTTATTAGTTTTCCCAGAGAAGTGGTATAGATAGAGAATAGCAGAGGACCTAGGACTGAGCATTGTGGTACCACAATGGAATGAGAGAGGAGGTGGATCAAGAGTGATCGAGCAAAATAGCAATTTGATAAATAGGGAGAGAATAAGGATAGACCAGTGTCCTGATGACCTAGGTTATTGTAATGTTTGTATGTGAAGAGAGTGGTCAACAGTGATAAATGCAGCAGAGAAATCCAGTAGAATAAAATGGCCCTAGATATGAATGTTGTGAATGAAAGAGAGTCCAATAGGTTGTGTGAGGAAAAAAAGTGTCCGAGACAAGTACATTCAATGGGACAGTAATTTGAGAGAATTAGGGTCAGAATTCAGTTTTTGCAGAGTAGGAGTAATTACTGCATGCTTGTATAATGAAGGAATGACACCAGTAGAGAGAGAAAAAGATTAAAGATTTTAGTTAATTTTTGAATGAGCACAGGAGACAGGGATTAACTGGTTTGTGAGGGTATAGAATCAAAAGGACAGAAAGTAGGATAGGAAGATAAAAATAAAGTAGATAATTCACCTTCATTTCTGTAGAGAATGTGCCAGACAGGCCAGGGAAGGAAGTGAGCAGGTTGCTAGCTGAGTAAGAGAATACTATTTCATATCACTTATTATCAATCTTGTTCATGAAGTAGGATCTTGGGCATTGATGGTAGTCAGAGGTTTTGATGTGGGAGGGTTGAGGCGATATTGAATTGTATTAAAAAAGAAGTTTAGGGTTAGAGATGAGAGATTGGAAGTATCTTTGATTGGCAGTGTTCAGAGATTTTTTAATTCCCAGTTGAAGATAGCAATATACAATATGGGCCTGATTCATTAAGGAACTTAGGCAAGAAATTTCTTACTTAAGGATGCTGACCGCAAGTGTCTTTGAATACTGAGGTGTCAGTGTGACTTCTATCCCATTTAATTTAAAGCCGCAATGTCAAACCCCGCAGGTTAAATGTTTAAACACTTATCCAAACATTGCAGCTTTAAATTAAAAGGGATAGAAGTCGCACTGACGTTAAAGTCTTCTAGTGTCATTCTCAATATAGATTGTAATGACCAAACAATTCACAGAATTTGTACTATGAGGAAACGCAGGATCAATGTGGGATTCATTGTAATTCAGATAGTTACAGAACCTCATAAGTTCCGCTTCAGTCCCTTCCCACGCAAAGAAAATGTCGTCTATGAACCGACAATATGACACCAGGTTCGTCCCGAACTCCTGCCTCTTTCTGGCCCAAGTGTCTTCCCAAAGGGCCATAAAGAGATTGACATAGCTCGGGGCAAAACTGGTACCCATAGCAATCCCTATGCACTGCAAATAATAACTGTCCTTGAACCATAAATAATTGTTGGTCAAAATAAAAAGAATGGCTTCCAAGATGAAATCTTTGAACTCCTCAGAAAATGTAGTGGTATCCAAAAAATGTTTGACCGCTATAATACCCAATTCATGCCGAATGATGGTGTATTGCGCCCCGAACATCCGCTCCTACAAGAATGCTGTTAGATTTCCGGTTTTTATATGATTCACATATGTTGCGCAGTATGTTACATGTGTGGTAACATTGTTCTTTTGTTTCATGTATGCCGGTGGATATGGATGATACACTCTTCATTTATCACTGAATATATACATTTATTTGCCAGTACAAACAACTACTTTACTGACTCCTCTTCTGGGATTAATACCAAGCCTCTTTTGGGATATGTTATACATGTGCATTGGAGTTACTACCAAGCCTTGGTTCCAACTGAGATTTTGATTACACAGCTGAGAACACTTGATGGACTTTATTACCACCATCTGCAGTCTACACCTCGTTACCTTGTGAAAGATTCCAGTTCCGGAATCGAAATGTGTTGGTGGAGTGGGGTTTACACTCTACATACAGAGTCGTTCATATTGGCAGAAGGAGGACGCACCCGGGATTAACATCTTTACTTCCTTCAAGTCATGTGATATTACAGAGACCATCTGGTATAAGTATTTAGGTCATTGTTCCATGAATCACTTGTTTTTATCTATGCTAATGTATACATATTTTACCAGTCATTTCAATAAAACATTAGTACACTAGATACTCTTTATATTTTTTTATCTTTATGCCGAGAATACCGGAATATTTGTGATCCAAGACACTATAAGACATCTTGATGAGCCCTACATTTGCAGCTGTTCTGTAAGCAGATTTCCTAAGGGATTACATTAGGTGTGATATATTCACTAAAGAAGAGGGCTTCTGTGTTTCTGCACATCTTAGACATCTTGTACATAGCCCGACGGAGGGCTATGGGTGGAGGTGGCGGGGCATATAAAATTGCTTCATTTTAGCCCTGCCTCTGTGGCGTAATGCTGCAAAATAATCATTTTACAGCTGGGGGCACGCCAAAATGACACAATTCCCTAAGAATCGTGTCATTGTGGCAATAATTCTGCCCACTTCACTAGAAAGTGGGCAGATGAGGGAGGTTGCCCTACTCTCCCAGACATTCCGGGAGAGTTGGCAAGTATGCTCTAAATCTACTAATCAATTAGCAAATCTTTGAGAATTAACGCCTCTAAACTTCCTTGTAAACAAGTTTTACTGTGAAATGTGGGGCCTGCAAAATCAACTTCTGGGTCATATACTGACTGATGGCCGCATATTCTTGCCTAATCAATGCTTGGAGATTGTCAGAATTTGTGGGTTTATGTTTGTCCACCCACCTCTTGAGGATTGACCACAAGTTCACAATGGGATTAAGGTCTGGGGAGTTTCCTGGCCATGGACCCAAAATTTTGATGTTTTGATCCCCGAGCCACTTACTTATAACTTTTGCCTCATGCTGGATAAGGCATTGTTCGTCACCAAACTGTTCTTGGATGGTTGGTAGAAGTTGCTCTTGAACGATGTTTTTCTACCATTCTTTATTCAGGGCTGTGTTCTTCGGCAAAATTGTGAGTGAATCCATTCCCTTGGCTGAGAAGCAACCTGTCACTCACCGGACTGTGAGTGCCATTTCCCGTGTGTTCAGGAACCGTAGCCGTCCGCCATCCTGAGGGTCTGCGCATGTGCAGCCCTTATCAAGCCTTCAATACCTGTTGCTTTTAATTGATTGGATGATCAGGCAACGCTCCCTATTTAAACCACCTGTGATCATTACCTGGTTGCCTGATCTTGGAGTCTCATTCCCCATGAGCCTCTGAAGGTGTTCCTGTGTTCCTCGTGTATTCAGATTCTGCTTATTCCTGTTTACTGCTATTGTGGTTTCCAGACCACTTCAACTCTCCTGTGTTCATCGTGTCTGCACTCAGCTGATTCCTATCTGCTGCCTCCGTTATTACTACAGAGTTCCTGATCGTCTCAACTCTCCTGTGTTTATCGTGTCAGCTCTCCGCTGCCTCCGTTACTACTACAGGGTTCCAGACCGCCTCTACTCTCCCGTGTTCAGCGTGCCTTCTCTCCGCTGCCTCCACCACTACTACGGGATACCAGACAGCCTCAACTCTCCCGTGTTCAGCGTGCCTTCTCTCCGCTGCCTCCACCACTACTACGGGATACCAGACAGCCTCAACTCTCCCGTGTTCATCATGTTTCCAGTTTCACTTACTACTGCTTCCTGAGTATTGCTTCGTTGATTCTGGATTACCTGCCGTGCTCTGCACCAACCTGATTACCGCTTCCACCCTCCAGTGGTCTCTCCTCCTGCCGGCCTTCAGCCGTTCAGGTATCCCTGCACGTCTCTCTGACAGCCTGCTCTCCTGAACCGCGGTATGCATACTTTCCATTGACTTTGCTTTTGTATTGCTTATCCTTCTGGACTGAGTTGTGTTCTCCACCGGAGCCTCCTATCCACTGAAGCTATTGTTACCATTGACTTTGTTTCCTATTGCCTGGATAGCTATTGTGACTTTGTATTCTTCAAGCAGTGCTTGTCAGTTATCGTTGTATTGTGGATATCACAGTGGGATCAAGTTCTGTGTGCCCCGTGTATACTCTGCTTTACATTCATCTCCTCGTGTCCCTCCTCACATACATATATCAGTGGTACAACTTGCTGATGCAGACCACTGACTCCTGTTCCCTGTGTCACCAGTTTCAAGTATCCTCTCACATAAGCAGTGGTACAACTTGCTATACGCAGACCACTGACTTCCCCGTTACCTTCCATCACCTGGATTCCATTCCCTCACTATAGACAGCGGTACAACTTGCTATACGCAGACCGCTGACTCTCACTACCTCCTCGCTACTCCTGGACATTCCTCCTCACTATAGCAGTGGTACAACTTGCTATACGCAGACCACTGACTCTCCTCACGTTTCCTTGTCCATCTGGTTCCTCGTGTACATTCATCTACTCATTACCAGTTGCTGCTAGTCATAGACTTTCCTTGTGCATTTTCTCACCATCTACTGTTTCTCCTATTCCGTTGTCACCCTGCTACCAGAGAACCATAGTACCAGCTATATTACTCTGGTAAGTCCATCATCTGGTGATATCCTGGGCAAAGACTCCTAGTGCCCGTGACAGTAAGATCAGGCCTGACAGACCCAGGTGCGGAACCTACAGCTAAAGAGATGCTGCAGTATCTGGTTACCCGTATTGAACAACAGGATGTTCGCCAACAACATTTGCTGCAATGTTGCCAGGCGTTAGCCTCCCAAAGAACATCTGTGCAAAATATCACGGCTACTGTTGATGCTTCTGTGCCTTCCTCCGTTTCCCCAGTGCCATCCCAGGTGTCTACTGCTTCCACGCTACACCTGTCTACTCCCTCAAAAAATTATGGAGACCCCAAAACATGCAGGGGTTTTCTAAATCAATGCTCAGTTCATTTTGAGCTTCAACCTCACAATTTCTCTTCTCATCGTTCCAGAGTGGCCTATCTCATTTCCTTGTTTTCCGGACAAGCTCTCGCATGGGCTTCCCCTCTGTGGGAAAGAAATGATCCATTATTACAGGATAGTGCCAAATTTATTTCCATGTTTCGAAGTGTATTTGATGAACCTGGTCGTGTTATTTCCGCTGCATCCAGCATCCTCCGTCTACGTCAGGGTTCTCGTACTGTAGGCCAGTACGTCATTCAATTTCGGATATTAGCCTCTGAACTTCAGTGGAACACTGAAGCGTTAATTGCCGCCTTCTGGCAGGGGCTTTCTGATAAAATTAAAGATGCACTGACTACTCAAGAATTACCTACTTCTCTAGAAGATTTGATTTCTCTTTGCCACCGTGTAGACATGAGATTTCGTGAGAGAGAGTCTGAAAAAACAACTTCATTTAAAGCACCTCTTCGTTCAAGCCCTCAAGTTCGCCCAGTTTCATCTCCGGCGATACCCATGGAGATAGGTTGCTCCAAATTAACTTCAGAGGAGAGGGACCGAAGAGTAAAAAATAGACTTTGTATCTATTGTGCTGATTCTACTCATATGCTCAATTCATGCCCTAAAAAATCGGGAAATGCCAGGCCCTAACCAGTTCTGGAGAGGTGAAGTTAGGGTCCCTGGAGTCCTCTCCATGTTCTACGAAATTAAAATGTTGTGCTTTTGATGTTACAGTTTCCTTTGCTACCAAATCCTTTAAGTCCCAAGCACTTATTGACTCTGGAGCTGCAGGAAATTTTATTTCTAAATCCCTCGTGAATCAATGGTCCCTACCAGTGATTACTTTGAAAGTACCTATTACTGTGACTGCTATAGATGGATCACGCATTATTAATGGTCTCATCACCCAGAGTACGTCTCCAGTAACCCTTCAAATTGATGTATTACACCAGGAAGAAATTTCATTTTTAATTCTCCCTGTTACTACCAGTCCGATTGTATTAGGCCTTCCATGGCTTCAACGTCACTCTCCTCAGATTGACTGGCACACTCCTCAAGTTACGTCTTGGGGGCCTGAATGTCATCATCGTTGTCTCTCTCAAGTCGTTCCTTTCAAAATACAGCAAGCCTCCATTTCACCTTGTTCACCGGGACTTCCTCCTCAGTATGCTTCTTTTGCCGATGTATTTGATAAAACTCAGTCTGAACGTCTTCCTCCTCATCGTTCATGGGACTGTCCGATTGATCTTCAACCTGGCAAGACTCCTCCCAGGGGACGTGTGTATCCACTTTCGTTACCTGAAACTAAAGCTACATCTGAATACATCCAAGAGAATCTCCAGCGAGGATTTATTCGACCTTCTACCTCTCCCGCTGGAGCAGGGTTTTTCTTCGTAAAAAAGAAGGATGGGTCATTACGCCCCTGCACAGATTTCCGTAGACTTAACGCCATAACTATCAAAAATCGGTATCCCATTCCATTAATTACAGAGTTATTTGCTCGTATTAAGGGAGCCCGGATCTTTACCAAGTTGGATCTTCGTGGTGCCTACAATTTAATTCGAATCAGGTCCGGTGACGAATGGAAGACAGCTTTCAACACCAGAGACGGGCATTATGAATATTTAGTAATGCCCTTCAGGTTATGTAATGCCCCCGCTGTTTTCCAGGGTTTCATTAATGAGATCTTCCGGGACTTGTTATATGTTTGTGTCGTCGTCTATCTGGACGACATATTGATCTTTTCGCAGGACCTGCCTTCTCATCATCAACATGTGGCAGAGGTCCTTTCCAGACTCCGGAAAAATGTATTATTCTGCAAGTTAGAAAAATGTTCATTCGAGTTGCCCCAGATTCCATTTCTGGGATATATTGTCTCCGGAGTTGGTCTTCAGATGGATTCAGAAAAGGTGAATGCTGTGTTACATTGGCCTCAGCCAACTACTCTTCGTGCAATTCAGCGTTTTTTAGGTTTTGCCAACTACTATAGACGCTTCATTCAAGATTTTTCCTCAATTGCATCTCCTATTGTGGCCCTAACTCGTAAAGGGGCCAATACCAAACAATGGTCCTCTGAGGCTCTTCAAGCCTTCTCCTCTGCTCCTGTTCTTCGACAGCCTGATGTGACGCTTCCCTTCTTCCTAGAAGTAGATGCCTCTAATGTTGGTTTAGGAGCCATTCTCTCCCAAAGATCGGAGCACCAAAAATTCCATCCTTGTGCCTTTTACTCTCGGGGTCTTCTGCCTGCGGAGAAGAATTATACCATCGGGGACAAGGAGTTGCTGGCTATAAAAGTAGCATTAGAGGAATGGAGATATTTGTTGGAGGGAGCTCGTCATCCTGTGACAATTTTTACTGATCATAAAAATTTGTCATATTTACAGTCTGCTCAATGTTTGAATCCTCGTCAAGCAAGATGGTCTCTTTTCTTTTCTCGTTTTGAACTAATCATAACCTTCAAACCAGCTGCAAAAAATAAAAAAGCAGACGCCCTATCTCAAGCTTTTGTGACGTCCTCAGACGTTGAAGATGGTCCCAACCACTCTATATTAGACCCCAAATGTGTTTCTCTGGCTGCTTCTTCCACTAAGGTGCTACCATTTGGGAGAACCCTCGAGCCTCCTGCTCTTAGGAAGAAAATCCTTTCGTGGTTTCACTCTTCTCGTTTTTCTGGACACTTTGGTGAACGCAAGACCTTTGAAATTCTTTCTCGAAGTTACTGGTGGCCTTCTATGAGGAAAGATGTCAAAGATTTTGTGGCTGCGTGTGATTTGTGTTCCCAGTTTAAGACTCCCCGCAGAACTCCAGCGGGTTTGCTTCAACCACTACCCATTCCTTCCAAGCCATGGACCCATATTAGTATGGACTTTGTTACTGATCTTCCTCCTAGTAAAAACTGCAATACTATTTGGGTAGTGGTGGACAGATTTTTGAAGATGGCACATTTCGTTCCTTTGACCGGTTTACCTTCTTCATCTACTCTGGCTGATTATTTCATCAAAGAAATCTTCCGTATTCATGGATGTCCTTCCGAGATTGTTTCGGATAGAGGAGTACAATTCGTTTCCAGATTCTGGCGGGCCCTCTGTAAGACCTTGGGTATCCGATTATCACTCTCATCCTCCTACCATCCTCAATCAAACGGACAAACCGAAAGGGTCAATCAAGATCTTGAGACTTTTATAAGGATGTTCTCTTCAGCCAACCAAGACAACTGGGTAGATTTGCTTCCATGGGCTGAATTCGCTCATAACAACATGTATCATGAGTCATCTTCTAAAACTCCATTCTTTGTGGTTTACGGTCACCATCCGTCTTTTCCGGAATTTCCTGACCTCCCTCCCACCCAAGTTCCTGCTGTAGAGACTGTTTGTCAGACCTTCAAAACTATTTGGTCTCAGGTCAAAACCTGTTTAAAGAAAACATCTGCCAGACATAAGTCTTTTGCAGATAAAAAGAGACGGGCTATTCCACCACTGAAAATCGGAGATCGTGTGTGGTTATCAACCAAAAATATTCGTTTGAAGGTCCCTTCTATGAAGTTCGCTCCTCGTTTTATTGGTCCGTATAAGATCATTCAAGTGATAAATCCAGTTTGTTTCAAACTTCTACTACCTAAGAACCTTCGTATTTCCAATGCCTTCCATGTGTCTTTGCTCAAACCTCTTATCATCAACCGTTTCTCGGTCCCTCCTTCAGCACCTCGGCCAGTTCAAATTCATCAAGAGGAGGACTTTGAGATTACTCACATATTGGATGCAAAAATTTCGCGAGGAGTTCTTCGTTTCCTCGTTCATTGGAAGGGCTTTGGTCCTGAAGAGCGGTAATGGATCAAAGCAGAAGATCTCAACGCTCCAGCTCTTCTTAAGAAGTTTTATTCCAAGTTTCCGGACAAGCCCGGTTCCAGGTGTTCTGTGCCCACCTTTAAAAGGGGGGGTACTGTCACTCACCGGACTGTGAGTGCCATTTCCCGTGTGTTCAGGAACCGTGGCCGTCCGCCATCCTGAGGGTCTGCGCATGTGCAGCCCTTATCAAGCCTTCAATACTTGTTGCTTTTAATTGATTGGATGATCAGGCAACCCTCCCTATTTAAACCACCTGTGATCATTACCTGGTTGCCTGATCTTGGAGTCTCATTCCCCATGAGCCTCTGAAGGTGTTCCTGTGTTGCTCGTGTATTCAGCTTCTGCTGATTCCTGTTTACTGCTATTGTGGTTTCCAGACCACTTCAACTCTCCTGTGTTCATCGTGTCTGCATTCAGCTGATTCCTATCTGCTGCCTCCGTTATTACTACAGAGTTCCTGATCGTCTCAACTCTCCTGTGTTTATCGTGTCAGCTCTGCGCTGCCTCCGTTACTACTACAGGGTTCCAGACCGCCTCTACTCTCCCGTGTTCAGCGTGCCTTCTCTCCCCTGCCTCCACCACTACTATTGGATACCAGACAGCCTCAACTCTCCCGTGTTCAGCGTGCCTTCTCTCCGCTGCCTCCACCACTACTACGGGATACCAGACAGCCTCAACTCTCCCGTGTTCATCATGTTTCCAGTTTCACTTACTACTGCTTCCTGAGTATTGCTTCGTTGATTCTGGATTACCTGCCGTGCTCTGCACCAACCTGATTACCGCTTCCACCCTCCAGTGGTCTCTCCTCCTGCGGGCCTTCAGCCGTTCAGGTATCCCTGCACGTCTCTCTGATGGCCTGCTCTCCTGAACCGCGGTATGCATACTTTCCATTGACTTTTGTATTGCTTATCCATCTGGACTGAGTTGTGTTCTCCACCGGAGCCTCCTATCCACTGAAGCTATTGTTACCATTGACTTTGTTTCCTATTGCCTGGATAGCTATTGTGACTTTGTATTCTTCAAGCAGTGCTTGTCAGTTATCGTTGTATTGTGGATATCACCGTGGGATCAAGTTCTGTGTGCCCCGTGTATACTCTGCTTTACATTCATCTCCTCGTGTCCCTCCTCACATACATATATCAGTGGTACAACTTGCTGATGCAGACCACTGACTCCTGTTCCCTGTGTCACCAGTTTCAAGTATCCTCTCACATAAGCAGTGGTACAACTTGCTATACGCAGACCACTGACTTCCCCGTTACCTACCATCACCTGGATTCCATTCCCTCACTATAGACAGCGGTTCAACTTGCTATACGCAGACCGCTGACTCTCACTACCTCCTCGCTACTCCTGGACATTCCTCCTCACTATAGCAGTGGTACAACTTGCTATACGCAGACCACTGACTCTCCTCACATTTCCTTGTCCATCTGGTTCCTCGTGTACATTCATCTACTCATTACCAGTTGCTGCTAGTCATAGACTTTCCTTGTGCATTCTCTCACCATCTGCTGTTTCTCCTGTTCCGTTGTCACCCTGCTACCAGAGAACCATAGTACCAGCTATATTACTCTGGTAAGTCCATCATCTGGTGATATCCTGGGCAAAGACTCCTAGTGCCCGTGACACAACCCCACACATGAATGGTTTCAGGATGTTTTACTGTTGACATTACACAGGACCGATGATAGCGCTCTCCTTCCTTCTCGGGAAAAGTGTTTTTCAAAATGCTCCAAACAATCTAAAAGGGGATTCAGCAGAGAAAATGACTTTACCCCAGTCCTCAGCAGTCCAATCCCTGTACCTTTTGCAGAATATCAGTCTGTCCTTGATGTTTTTCTTGGAGAGAGGTGTCTTCTTTGCTGGCCTACTTGACACCAGGCCATCCTCCAAATGTCTTCGCCTCACTGTGTGTGCAGATGCACTCACACCTTCCTGTTGCCATTCCTGAGCAAGATTTGCTCTGGTGGTGCCCCGATCTTGCAGCTGAATCAACTGTAGGAGACTGTCCTGCCTTCTTGGACGCCCTGAAGCCTTCTTCACAACTATTGAACCTCTCTCCTTGAAGTTCTTAATGATCCGATAAATGGTTGATTTAGGTGCAATCTTACTAACAGCAATATCCTTGCCTGTGAAGCCCTTTTTGTGCATAGCAATGATGACTGCACTTGTTTCCTTGCAGTTGATCATGGTTAACTGAGGAAGAACAATGATTTCAAGCACCGCCCTCTTTTTAAAGCTTCAAGTCTGTTATTCTCAATTAGCATGAGAGAGTGATCTTCATCATTGTACTCGTCAACACTCTCACCTATGTTAACGAGAGAATCACTGACCTGATGTCAGCTGGTCCTTTTGTGGCAGGGCTAATATGCAGTGAAAATTTAGTTTTTTGGGATAAAGTTCATTGTCATTGCAAAGAGGGACTTTTGAAATTAATTGCAATTCATCTGATCACTCTTCATGACATTCTGGAGTATTTGCAAATTGCCGTCATAAAAAACTGAGGCAGCAGACTTTGCAAAAAATAATTTTTGCCCATGACTCTAATTAATTCAATCATAGTAAGCTGCTAGTTCGAAAACTAAGAGCGTTACTAAACCCATTACAAAGAAGACATACTAAGGAAGAAAGACATCATTTTTTAAGAGTAACTTTCAACCATTTTGCAACCAACTTTGCTTGGACTCAGTTGTGCCCAAAACACACATTATGCCTTCTGCCTAATCATTGTACACACACATTCTGCCCAGATTCTTATGGGTCTGTCTATTTATGTTTAGGGGAGGTGGTGTGGCCTTTTGATACCTTTACTGGAGGGATGGAAGAGGACCAGCTACTTCCCAAATTATCTTACAGCTCCAGTGGGGTGGGAATAATGGGGCATTTCTCATTTTGGAGGGGGCCTGCAGACTGGGACCAGATGTGCATTAAATACATGGCACACATAAAGCACCACACTTGTCTTTCTAATGAAAAATAAGACTTGCATGTTACATTATTATTATTATTATTATTATTATTATTATTATTATTAATATTATTATTATTGTTATTATTATTATTGTTATTATTATCCTTTATTTATAAGGCACCATACAGGATAAAACAGTACAAAACAATAAACAAGTAAACCCAAGATTCCAATAGCTCCAAGCATAGCTAATACAGTGAAGTTGGAGGAGAAGAAATGGTATAGAGCACAAATGAGGAACCTGCTCGTAAGAGCTTACATACTAAAGGGAGGACAAACAGACAGCAGGCACAAGGGGAGTCAGTGGAGGTGATCAAGCACAAGAGGACCATGTACAGGGACATGGGAAGAGAGAGGTGAGGAGGTCAAGCATGGAGAGATGGTTAGGTGAATGACTGGTAGGCTTTGAGGAACAGATGAGTTTTAAGTGCCAGTTTAAAGGAGCAAAGATTAGGATTTAAATTTCACATATAGTAATATAGAAGTGACAATTTTCTACTATTGAACTTAGTTGTGTAATATTTTTGATGGCTACCCTAAGTCCATGGTAAACAGAATTTCAGTTTTTCACACAATCAAGGTTATAGACCTATCCTTGTTCTTACAAACACCTGTTTCTAATTATTATTACAGATTCTAATTGATCTCATGAGTTTTGCAAAACATCAGCATATTCCTATGAAGCCCATTACATATACTTACGTTGTTGAGAGACCATCAATTTGGGATTCTTTACTTATAGTAGCATTTTGTTTTTATCTTTGTTTTAATTAAATAAATTATGCCCTGTTGACCGTTTGTTCCTATATTTTAATAATTAAATGAGTTTGAAGTTGAAAAAGCTAAAATTTAGAGAACATTCCTCTCATGGTGCTTAAACATTTGAAATTATTAATCTACTCAATCCAAACACTGTAAAATACATTGGACTACATACAATGAACCACATTTGTTTTATCTTGCATTTGAGACATATAGATCAGAACCAAAATCTCTTTCGAAATATAGCTACAGGTAGGGAATTAACATGGGAATCAACTCAAGATGATGCAGTCAGTGTTTCTTACTCAATGGTCCATGAAACAGGTAATGATCAATCAGTGACTGTCCTTGAAGTACTTCAAATGACCCCTGCTCAGCCTTTATTCCAGAATGTATATGCACAATAGAGAAGAGAGTGGATGGAAAGTAAAACCCCTTGAAAAGAAACAAAATGTATAAGGAGCAATGGAAACCACGAGGGAAAGAAGTGTTAAAAGAGTTATCTAACGGTCAGACAGCATAATCCATTGGTACTAACATCATCTACATGATGACAGCCCATATCCACTTCTTCTAACCAGTTTTCAAATCCTTCCAGATTCAGGTAGCAATACATTAACTGTTCAAAGAAGGAGTATTCATCTTATATTCAATTATCACAATTTTTTTTAAAAAAACCAGGTCATATTATTTTCACAAAAACAGGAAAGGAAACATGTATCTTTATGTTGGCGGTATACTTACCCATTAACCCTCTCTAAGCTGCTTGGCCTGTTGAACCAATTAACTGACTGTAGTTATCAGACTCTTATAAATGCATGTAGCTAGCATACACTGGCTCTCAGAATGGGTAGTTCTGAGAGAACAAAGTGTGAGCTGTACAGACAAAACATTTATTTGTGTTATTTTATCCTCTATGTGATAATTGACACCAAAGTGCTGGACTTGAAGTCTAATTCTTGGGTGTTTGGATTAGGGATGTGCACCGGCAACTTTTGGTGTCTCGTGTTTTGTGTTTAGGATTCGGATTCGGATTTGCTTGAGGTTTTGGGTTCGGATTTGTTTCGCAAAACACCTGCCGAAAGGTTTTGGTTGAGTTTTAAGGTTTTGGATTCGGATTTTTTTTGAAAAAAGCATAAAAAGTTCAAAGATCAAGTTTTTGGGCTTATTTTCACTCCTACGCTATTATTAACCTTAATAACATTCAATAACAATCATTTCCACTAATTTACAGTGTATTCTGAACACCTCACAATATTGTTATTAGTCCAAAACGTTGCAACGAGGTATCTTTTATATGGACTTCGTAGTGGAGTGGTCCCCTCAATATAATAAGAAAGCCATCAACTGCTCTTAATTACACCAAAAATTGTACCTGGACTGCGTAGAGGTGTGGTCACCACAATATAATTTAAAAACCCTCAAATGGTCTGAATCCCATCAAAAATTGTACCTGGACTGCGTAGAGGAGTGGTCCCCACAATATAATAAGAAAACCATTAACTGCACTTAATTACACCAAAAATTGTACCTGGACTGCGTAGAGGAGTGGTCCCCACAATATAATAAGAAAACCATCAACTGCTCTTAATTACGCCAAAAATTGTATCTGGGCTGCGTAGAGGAGTGGTCCCCACAATATAATAAGAAAACCGGCATCAACTGGTCTTAATTACACCAAAAATTGTACCTGGACTGCGTAGAGGAGTGGTCACCACAATATAATTAAAAAACCCTCCACGGGTCTGAATTCCAAAAAAAAAGTTTCTTGACTGCGTAGTGGGGTGGCCCCGATACACAATTTTTTACCGGGGCCACAATATAATTAAAAAACCCTCCACGGGTCTGAATTCCACCAAAAAAGTTTATGAACTGCATAGTGTAGTGTTCCCCACAATATTATTTAAAAATTTTGCATCAACAGTCAACGTTGTTTAATATTTGATACACCTCTATCTGGACTGCATAGTGGAGTGGCCCCGGTACTAAATTTGGTACCGGGGCCACAATACCTCCTCCAACTTCCAAGTGTAGTGTTTATAACATATAAACACTAAAGTAGTTCTAGCACTTCAATACCTCTTGTTTTAAATTATGACAGGGCATTTTACTTTTGGTTTAATTTTTTGAATTTGTTGACATTTTGTTTTACTTTTTGAACATGGCAAACGACTGTTGAATGGTCACATAATGCCAAAAAAAGAGTTGCAAGATGGAATTGTCCTTGGGCCCTCCCACCCACCCTTATGTTGTTGAAATAGGACATGCACACTTTAACAAACCAATCTTTTCAGCGACAGGGCCTACCAAACAACTGTGGCTGAAATGATTGGTTTGTTTGGGCCCCCACACCAAAAAAACAATTCATCTCTCCCTGTACAAACTAAACAGGCTCTACTGAGGAAAGATGTCGTCCTCATCCTCAACCTCCGATTCCTCATCCCCTACAGTGTGTACTTCCTCCTCCTCACACATTATCAATTCGTCCCCGCTGGACTCCACAACCACAGGTCCCTCTGTACTGTCTGGAGGGCAGTGCTGTACTTTCATTGAGGAATTGATTATTCATTTTTATAAACATCATTTTTTCAACATTGTGAGGAAGCAACCTCCTTCGCCGTTCACTGACCAGGTTCCCCGCTGCACTAAAAACTCTTTCTGAGTACACACTGGAGGGGGGACAACTCAGGTAAAATAGAGCCAGTTTGTACAGGGGCTTCCAAACTGCCTTTTTTTCCTGCCAGTAACAATATGGACTGTCTGACATGTCTATTTGGATGGTGTCAGCAAAATAATCCTCCACCATTTTTTCAATTGTGACAGCATCCAATGCAGTGACAGTAGACATGTCTGCAATGGTTGTCAAGTCCTTCAGTCCGGACCAGATGTTATTAGCATCCCTTCCAGCGGGTCTTTTAGGAAAACTGAGCTTTTTCCTCGCAGCCATAGATGTGGAAGAAAATGAGGGTGGAGCTGTTGGCATGTCACGGTCCTCTTCAGAGGACAATCTCCTGACCAGCAGGTCTTTGCACCGCTGTAGACTTGTGTCCGCCGGAAACAGAGACACAACATACGCTTTAAACCGAGGATCGAGCACGGTGGCCAGAATGTATTCCTCTGACTTTAAAAGAGTGACCACCCTTGGATCCTGGCAAAGCGTACGAAGGGCTACATCCACAAGAGCTACATGCTTGGTGGAATCGCAATGGTTTACCAGCTCCTCCCTCACTTTCTCCAGCTGCTTCTGCAACAGCCTGATCAGGGGAATGACCTGACTCAAGCTGGCAGTGTCGGAACTGACTTCTCGTGTGGCAAGTTCAAACGGCTGGAGAACCTTGCACAACACGGAAATCAGTCTCCACTGCGCTTGACTCAGGCGCATCCCCACTCCTTTGCCTATGTCGTAGGTGGCTGTGTAGGCCTGAATGGCCTTTTGCTGCTCCTCCATCCTCTGCAGCATATAGAGGGTGGAGTTCCAGCGCGTCACAACCTCTTGCTTGAGGTGATGGCAGGGCAGGTTCATGGTTTTTTGATGTGCCTCTAGTCTGCGGTAGGCACTGGCTGAATGCCGAAAGTGTCCAGCAATTTTGCGCGCCACCGCAAGCATCTCCTGCACACCCCTGTCACTCCTGAGGTAATGCTGCACCACCAAATTAATGGTGTGGGCAAAAAACATGGGACGTGCTGGAAATTGCCCATATTTAATGCCCACACAATGTTACTGGCATTGTCTGACACCACAAATCCCCATGAGAGTCTAAGTGGGCTAAGCCACTGGTAGATAATTTCCCTCAGTTTCTCTAATATGTTGTCAGCGTTGTGCCTCTTATTAAAGCCTGTAATACACAATGTTGCCTGCCTTTGAACGAGCAGCCGTTTTGTAGATGCTGCTACTGATGCAGCTGTTGATGTTGCTGCGGAAGGGGATGCATCTACCCAGTGGGCTGTCACAGTCATATAGTCCTTCGTTTGCCCAGAACCACTTGTCCACATGTCCGTGGTTAAGTGGACAGTGGGTACAACCGCATTTTTTAGAGCACTGAGGACACTTGATCGTACTTCTCTGTACATTTTTGGTATCGCCTGCCTAGTGAAGTGGAATCTCGACGGGATTTGGTACCGGGGACACAATACCTCCATTAACCCTCTAAATACCACTCCACTGATGGCGGACACCGGGCGCACGTCTAACACCAACATAGCAGTTACAGCTGCAGTTATACGCTTTGCAATAGGGTGACTACTATCGTATTTTGTGGTCATGGCAAACGACTGTTGGACGGTCAATTGTTTTGTGAAAGACTTAGCGGTCTTACGACTTCCCCTCTGGGAAGATGACCGACTAACAGCAGCAACAGCAGCAGTGGCAGTAGTAGGCGTACCGCTGCAGGATTCCTCGGATGAATCCCGTATTGAAGAGGACTCAGTCTGGCTGCTGACTTGGGCTGCAGGACTGAATCTGATGGAGATCGTGGAGGAAGTTGACGAGGAGGGTGTTGCTGGTGTGTATCCAACTGGACCACGGGATTTAGGTGTCCCTGTACCGATGACGGTCCTAGCCCCAGTTCCTGAACTAACCACTGAACTATGAAGGTTATTCAGGTGACGTATAAGGGAGGATGTCCCTAGGTGGGCAAGATCCTTACCCCTGCTTATTTGAGCTTAACATAAGCTACATATGGCAATACAATTGTTGTCTGGATTGGGATAGAAATAACTCCAGACCGAAGAGGTGCATTTTTTGGTCTTCTGACCAGGCATGACAATCGGCTTTTTAATCCTATGGACATCAGCTATTTTCCCCACTGCTGCCTCATTTACAATAACCACATCAGCATCATCATCATCATCAAGTTCCTCCACACCGCCAGCTACATCAATAGCCTCCTCCCGAGCCACCTCTTCCCGTACAGTGATGGGAAGGTCCGGCTTGACAACCACCAACACCCTTGGAAGATGACGTTGATGGCATTTCATCGTCTATGTCATGACTAGTGGCAGCAGCTTCAGCATTAGGAGGAAGTGGGTCTTGATCTTTCCCTACTTTATCCTCCAAATTTTTGGTCTCCATTATATGTAGCACAAGATACTGCAGAATGTGTGAACTTGGTAATATTGCAGTACCAATGGACTTATACTGCTGGATTGGTTTTGCAAATTTTGTTATAATTACTTTTTTTTATAAAAAAAAATTTGTATTGTTTTTTATAAGTTTTTTTTTATTTTTTAAAATCTTGGGAATAATGGGGAAATAACAATGCCCTTAGAAGCACAGAGCACAGGACACAGCACCACTGGACTGAACAGGACACAGCACAGGACCCAGCAGCACCACTGAACTCAGAAGGACAGAGCACAGGACACAGCACCACTGGACTGATACTGCAGAATGTGTGAACTTTGTAATATTGCAGTACCACTGGACTTTTACTGCTGAATGTGTGAACTTGGTAATATTGCAGTACCAATGGACTTATACTGCAGGATTGGTTTTGCAAATTTTGTTGTAATTAATTTTTTTTTTAATTATTTTTTTGTATTTTTTTTTTATAACTTTTTTTTAATTTTTTTCAAAATGTGGAATAATGGGGAAATAACTATGCCCTTAGAAGGACAGAGCACAGGACACAGCACCACTGGACTGAACAGGACACAGCAAAGGACCCAGCAGCACCACTGAACTCAAAATTGACAGAGCACAGCACACAGCACCACTGGACTGATACTGCAGAACACAACACAGCACAGCACAGCACAGCACAGAACTAAACAGCACAGCACGAGATCTACCAGGACAGAGGACCACCTAACACACCCTCCCTCTACCCTGATCAATGCCCGAGTGAAGATGGCGGCGACTAGCGGGGAATTTATAGGATCCGAGTATCGCGAGATCTGACAGCGGGATTATGACTCCGAGCCTCGGTCTCAGGTTTTCATTTGGCGCCAATACCCGGATCTGTCTCGGATCCGGCTCGGATCGGAAACGTTCGGGTGGGCTCGGATTCACGAAATCCGAGTGCGCTCATCTCTAGTTTGGATTTGTGTCCTCTGGGTGAATCAATTAAAATTTTCACCTTACAATATATATTCCTGGTTTATGAATTGTTTGCATCAACTGATGAATCAAAAAATGATCATATGTACTTAGGCTAACTGTTGGATGCATAGAGGTAAGTTATCTAAGATCCTACTCTTTCTAAACTCTTCATCCTAACCCTTCCACATCAGTCCTTAGGTTAACATTGCATCTACTTGTCTCATTCAGGTTAGTCAGGTTAATCATAACCTGATATTGCCTCAGTTGGGGCAGCATCCAAATAAGTGAGTCAGCAATAGAATGCTTGGAGTGCAGAAGGAGTAGCTCCTGAGGTCCCTCCTCTCACAAACAAGGACATGATCTCCACTCATCTATCTGTGAGTCAGCTTTGGTGTTGGTTCTCCCTGGCTTGTAGTTCATGCTGAACTCATGTAGTACCAAGGCACACAGACATTATTGACTAGGTGCATCATCATCATCATCAATTTATCTAGCGCCACTAATTGCGCAGTGCTGTACAGAGAACTCACTCCCATTAGACTGTGCCCCAATAGAGCTTACAGTATAATTTCCCTAACACACAGACAGACTAGGGTCAGTTTGATAGCAGCCAATTAACTTGCAAGTATGTTTATGGAGTGTGGGAGGAAACCGGAGCGCCCGTTGTAAACCCACGCAAAAACGGGGAGAAAATGCAAACTTCACACGGATAAGGCCATGGTCGAGAATTGAACTCATGAACCCAGTGCTGTGAGGCAGAAGTGATAACCACTAAGTCACCGTGCTGCCCAAAGCAACGAGCTTTGCAGTCATCAACACACAGTATGTACATAATCTACGTTATGTTGTCAGAACGTACTTTATATTTGGCCCCATAGTTTGTATCACTGCATCAAGTTGTTGAGGGAATTTGTGAGGTCCCCCAACTTTATGGGATGAGGCCAATTCCCTAGAGCCTCTAACTTGGCTAAGTTAGTAGCAATTGCCTCATCACTAATAGTGTGCCACACATGTTCCACTGACAATATGCAGAGCTGGCAATTGCCCAGTGAAAGTTTCATCCTGTCACCAAATATGCTAGGAAAATAATGGAAGTATATCTTCCAGCAGTTGGCACTATTGAGCAAAGAGGTGCAGTCTGACATGCCCCCAGTGTTCACCAGGGACGTAGAAAGGAGGTATGGTCTTCCTTGCATGAGATGTGCAGGTTGCGGCCCTCTATGCCAGCACTAGCAAGGTAGCTGAGGCACAAGTTGAGAGTAGTCTGGATAGTCGAGGTCAGAACCAGAAGATCTGAACAGAACCAGAATCATGAGGCAGAAGAGTCATCTGGGAAGCCGAGGTCATAACCTGTACATCCAAACAGAACCAGAATTGTGAGGCACAAGAGTAGTCAAAAATATTCAGGAGTCTGATCCAGGATAACAAGTATGAATGGAACCAGGAACGAACTGGATAATTTGGAATCAAACACAAATCAAGTCATTAAGATAAACTTGCACTTTTCAGAAATTCATGTTAATTATGGCCTTTTCTCTCAACTCCTGAAATATGGCTGGGACTTATATAGCAGTACCATGGTAAATTCCTGCAACAGGTTTTGGAACATTTTTTGTGCATTGCCATGAGACTTTATTTTACGGCCTAGTTCTACACATTTGTATCTATTTGGTAATCTGTAAATAAAGTTTAGTAAATCTGACTTTATTGTTTATTTGATCCTCATATTTGTTTTCATTCCATCTCTGTGTCAGTATTCCATGATTGTACAGCCTAACCTAAGTTTACGTGAAACTAGAACATTCACTGTTTACATTCATAAAGTTATATATGATGCTTCAGAGCTGTGGCTTTCCCCACATCTCACTAATGTAAAGTGAAAATTGGTGCATTCATCGTCATTTGCTTGATAAGTCAGTTGTATGGCCTTTTTCCATACAAGTGACTCTCTGTTGAGTCACATGCATGCCACAATCCTTTGGGCTGAATGGAATAAGAATAGCCCAGGATCTGTGGGCTCACCTCCACTGATGAGGCAAGTAAACCAAGCTCCAGAACTCACATTAGGGGCATATGGTTGGGGTGCATGGGCTATGGGACAGTTCATCCCCAGATGGATATCTCCCTACCTCAATAACACTTTTTCCAGTTGGACATCTGGTGGACTCTGATCGCTCTCATGGATTGGGCGAAGTAGTGACTGGCTAAAAGCACTGAGGTGTGTGGGTAATTTCTTGAAGAGATTGTGAGCAGAAGAAGTGTGATCCCCTGTTTATGCAGTCCTTTGGGGCTGGCTGACAGTGTGTTGCTTCTGCTATTTTGGCTAGTTAGCCTCATGGTGATCTGCAAATTAGACAGCATCTTTCCATGTTGAATGCTCCTGGTCCAAGACTCATTCCTTCCCCTCTGCTGCACAACAGCATTGAAACTGTTTAATGCAAAACAAATCCATGACCACGGTCCAATCATAGGAAGAATATCCTTTCACCCTTCCCACCAGGAACTGCCACAGCTGATTGGTGAACCTCTCATTGATGATGTTGCCAACCTTGGTCAAGTCCTGAAATCTTTAGTGGTATGTCTCTGGGGTAATTGAATGTTTTAGGAGGGCCGCCTTGACTACCTTATAGTATGCATTGTCCTCTGTAGCCATTCCAAGTGTGAGGACCTAGTATTTTACTCACTCAATTTTGGGTAAATAGATGGTGTCTGCTGGTAATATCAAATACCTTAAAATGTCCGTTAATGTACCTAACACTCATCTCAAAGTTAGAAAAGTGCAAGGATACCACTTTGGGTGCAGCAGCGGTCACCTGTTCCCTTTACACAGCAAGTTATTTCACTAACTCACCACTACAGGTTTGAAAAACAAACATTTGTTCTCCTGCAGATGTTTTTTTTCCCAAGACCTCAAGCTGCATCCTTAGTACAGTGGCCTGCCCAACATTAGGTACTTGAGGAGCTGGTACTTTTACCAGGACTCCATTACTTCTGGGTTGTGTGTGTAACTGCTGCAGCACCTCTTTGCTGATGACTGCAGCTGGATGTTCCTGAGCATTTGGATCCGCACTGCTGTGAAACAGGCATAGTGCTGACTCAGGGCACTGACTTCAATACAGGACAGCCGGGATGGATTATAGTGTTAACTCTTAGCTGTAGGTCATAGCGATAGAACAGGATTTTGAAGAATAATACTATCTCCCACAAGCTGCTACATTACATTAATACCACACCCATTACAATAACAGACCCCACCCAATACCACATTACATTGATAGTCCCACTACATTTATACTGTCCTCAATTCACATTATATTAACATGTAACACCAACTTCCACATTATATTAATAGCCCCCACACAAACAGTGTAGGGGTTGTCCCATGCTGTTGACAGGAAGGGAAAGTAGCAAAGGGGAAATTGAGAAATAGGAAGAGATAGATGCAGAGGAAAGGATAGGAGCAGAATGGGAGGGAAGGGTGAGAGCAGTGAGAAACAGGAAAGGGAACAGAGAGGGAAGAACAAAGGGCTGGGATAGGGTGAGGCAGAGGGAAAGTGGAGTGGAGACAGCCAGACCATTATGGAGGAGGAGAGATCAGCCCCTGCCCCGACCGGTTGTGCATTCTGTCTCTCATCCTAGGCTGACAGATAGGGTGCTGATCACTACTGTGATGTGCAGGACATGTAATTTGGTGGCTGGTCCCTTATAGAGGGTCCAGCAACCAGGAAGGAAATCAATGACAGTTCCAGGTCCTATAAGTCCAGAGTTTTCCCTGACCAAGGTCCCAGGATACATTTTCTATATGGCTCCACAACTGTCAGTATAGGATGGGCCCATAAGTCAAGGGGTGACTTGGGGCCCCCATGACCCATAGGGCTCATGCTCATTACATACCTCTCTCCCATGGTAAATACGACACTGCCCCATCCCATTTACTGTATATCCATGGCATACTGGAGGACCCCACAACTCCAATGTCCTAACAGACAGTATATATTTAGGGAGCCCTTCTCTTTGCAGGCAAAACTATCACCATGTCCCTGAAGTCACCCAGCTGCTACTCAATGCCATATTGCATGTGTGGAAAATGCTAATAAATTGCACCTTAAATACATCTATGTCCATAAAGCACAACAGCCATTTTTGAGCTGCTACAGAGTCAAAAAATGCCTTAATGTGGTCCACAGCTTAATTGCATTGAAATACCTCAATTTCCTTAACAATGCAGTATACTTGTACTGTTAATATGGATGTTTATTTACATTATTGAGACACTTTGACTTGCTATGTAATACATTAACCCTTCCCTCCCTCTTTCTCTCTCCTATCTCAATCTTTTAGTCTGGTATACGGCTTGTTTGCACTTTTACATCATGAAATAAAACAGTTAAAATAATGTAAAATCTCTGACCGTATGTTTTTAAATGCATTGCCTGTGATTGTACAATAATAATTGATCTCAAGGGTTTCTACATTACTCATATGGTCCCATGGTTTCTTGCCCCATCTATAAATTGCAGACTACAGGTGTACTCATTCAGGAGCATGAAAGATGCTTCACTAACTGTATTTATTGCGTGTCTGTGTCTCAGTTATTTTTCTAGTCTCCATGTAAAAGGTAAGGAAATTAATTTGCACTTTTTAAACAAACAACTACAACATAAAATGCATAGCAGGGAAGTTTTCCCAAATAACACACCTGTGATAAAACTAGAGATGGGCGGGTCCGGTTCTCCGAGAACCGAACCCACCCGAACTTTGGGTATCCGAGTACCGAGCTGAGCAGCTCGGTACTCTCCCGCCCATTCCGAATCCAAATCGAGGCCGAACGTCATTGTGACGTCGTCGGATCTCGGGGCTCGGTTCTCGCGATACTTCAACTTTATAAATACACGCCTCCACAGCAATCCATCGCCATTTGACAGAGGGAGAGAGCAGGGTGTAGTCATAGGCTAATTAGAGCAGGGACAGAGAATACAATATTGTTCTTGCAATTGCTCTAACCAAAATCGCTAGTGCAGAGAGGAGGATAGAGGTTTATTATTTTTTCTTCATATTTGGCACTCCCCAGCGCTTTTGGGGTGTCCCCCATAATTGTGCATAAATATTTCTGGCTGTCAAAAGTCATATCTGTCAGCAGTATCTACTAAATAATTTTTAGCACTCCTCGGTGCTTTTGGGGTGTCCTCCATAATTGTGCATTAATATTTCTGGCTGTCAAAAGTCATATCTGTCAGCAGTATCTACTAAATAATTTTTAGCACTCCTCAGTGCTTTTGGGGTGTCCTCCCTAATTGTGCATTAATATTTCTGGCTGTCAAAAGTCATATCTGTCAGCAGTATCTACTAAATAATTTTTAGCACTCCTCAGTGCTTTTGGGATGTCCTCCCTAATTGTGCATTAATATTTCTGGCTGTCAAAAGTCATATCTGTCAGCAGTATCTACCAAATAATTGTTAGCACTCCTCAGTGCTTTTGGGGTGTCCTCCCTAATTGTGCATTAATATTTCTGGCTGTCAAAAGTCATTTCTGTCAGCAGTATCTACTAAATAATTTTTAGCACACCTCAGTGCTTTTGGGGTGTCCTCCCTAATTGTGCATTAATATTTCTGGCTGTCAAAAGTCATATCTGTCAGCAGTATCTACTAAATAATTTTTAGCACTCCTCAGTGCTTTTGGGGTGTCCTCCCTAATTGTGCATTAATATTTCTGGCTGTCAAAAGTCATATCTGTCAGCAGTATCTACTAAATAATTTTTAGCACTCCTCAGTGCTTTTGGGGTGTCCTCCCTAATTGTGCATTAATATTTCTGGCTGTCAAAAGTCATATCTGTCAGCAGTATCTACTAAATAATTTTTAGCACTCCTCAGTGCTTTTGGGGTGTCCTCCCTAATTGTGCATTAATATTTCTGGCTGTCAAAAGTCATATCTGTCAGCAGTATCTACTAAATAATTTTTAGCACTCCTCAGTGCTTTTGGGGTGTCCTCCCTAATTGTGCATTAATATTTCTGGCTATCAAAAGTCATATCTGTCAGCAGTATCTACTAAATAATTTTTAGCACTCCTCAGTGCTTTTGGGGTGTCCTCCCTAATTGTGCATTAATATTTCTGGCTGTCAAAAGTCATATCTGTCAGCAGTATCTACTAAATAATTTTTAGCACTCCTCAGTGCTTTTGGGGTGTCCTCCCTAATTGTGCATTAATATTTCTGGCTGTCAAAAGTCATATCTGTCAGCAGTATCTACTAAATAATTTTTAGCACTCCTCAGTGCTTTTGGGGTGTCCTCCCTATTTGTGCATTAATATTTCTGGCTGTCAAAAGTCATATCTGTCAGCAGTATCTACTAAATAATTTTTAGCACTCCTCAGTGCTTTTGGGGTGTCCTCCCTAATTGTGCATTAATATTTCTGGCTGTCAAAAGTCATATCTGTCAGCAGTATCTACCAAATAATTTTTAGCACTCCTCAGTGCTTTTGGGGTGTCCTCCCTAATTGTGCATTAATATTTCTGGCTGTCAAAAGTCATATCTGTCAGCAGTATCTACTAAATAATTTTTAGCACTCCTCAGTGCTTTTGGGGTGTCCTCCCTAATTGTGCATTAATATTTCTGGCTGTCAAAAGTCATAACTGTCAGCAGTATCTACTAAATAATTTTTAGCACTCCCCAGTGGTTTGCGCTCAGAATGGATTCAAAGCAGTCCACATATGATCTGAATGAGCAACCAGGTTCTGTCACCAGTCCTGATGTTAGTGTTCCCAGTACGTCATCTGGCCAAGGCGATGTCAAACAACAGAGTGTTTTCAAATTAGTGCAAAAAACAAAAACCCAAAAAAAATTTACTGTATTGAAGCGAAAAAGAAGTGTAACTGAGCAAAAGTTAAGTGACGATAAAAAAAAAATTGCAAGCATGCCATTCTACACACGCAGTGGCAAAGAGAGAATGAGGCCTTCACCTTTGGCTATTAGTGGCAGATCCCAAAAAGATACCCAGCCTACAATTGGTGCACAACTACTGTTACGCGTCAAAGCCGAGCTGCAAGATAACAGTGAGGCATTACAGGAGAATATTTGCTCTGATTCACAAATGACAACAATCCCTGTGGAGAGTCCATCCAACAGTGGGATGTCTAATCGTGAGCATGCTGCTGATGTGTGCCTTAATAGCCCGAGTGTAGCCAGTGATACCCAAATTGAGGATGCCACTTTGGAATTAGAAGAGGATGAGGGGGAGATTTGTGTAGGCGACGAGGGCGCTAATGAGGATGTTGATGAGGATGAGGTTGTTTGTGTAAGTCCTGCACCAGTGGCAGCAGTTCTGGCACGTGACAAGAAAAAGGCCATTGTCATACCTGGGCATAAAACAAAAAAATCCACTTCTTATGTGTGGAATTATTTCTACCCAAATCCAGACAACAATTGTATAGCCATTTGTAGTGTATGTGAAGCCACAGTCAGTCGAGGGAGGGACCTTAACCATCTTGGAACCTCGTCTATGTTACACCATTTAACGAGAGTTCATGGCAAAGTGTTGGGAAAAGCTGAAAGTTCTTCCCAAAAGAATACAAGCACTCCCTCATCAGCTAAGACCCTCCGCTCACCGACATACCGACGGCTACAAAATACACCCACCACACCATCCTCATCAATATCCTCAGTAGCGCTCGGAGTTAGCCCGGCATCCCACTTAAGGCTGGATGACTCCGGCACTATTATTGATTCCTCTGAAGAAAGCGTTAGTCCTGCTGCTGCTGTTGCTGCTGCTGGGGGTGAATCGTCATCCCAGAGGCAGGTTAATAAAATGAGCAGTCCTACATTTCAGCAATTAACTGTGAAACAATCATTTGCGAGGGGAAGCAAATATGACAGCAGTCACCCAGTCGCCAAGTGAATCACAGACGCCATGGCTGCAATGTTAGTGTTAGATCTGCGTCCAATCTCCACAATAAATGCAGCTGGTTTTTCACAGTTAATTGAGGTTTTGTGTCCGCGTTACAGAATTCCATCGCGGCACCATTTCTCCCGTAAAGCTATTCCACAACTATACCAAAAAGTGTGTAAAAATGTAGAGATTGCGCTGAAAAATGCCATTCTGCCCACTGTTCACTTAACCACAGATATGTGGACAAGTGGAAGTGGCCAAACCAAAGACTATATGACTGTGACAGCCCACTGGGTTGGTCATTCACTTTCACCAGCAGGAACAGCAGCAGCATGTACACCACTACATAACATTTGTCACAGGCAGGCCACTCTTTGTATCACCGGCTTCACTAACAGGCATACGGCTGACAATTTGTTACGCAAACTGAGAGATGTGATTGATGCATGGCTTATACCACTCGGACTCTCCCCAGGGTATGTCATTTCAGATAACGCCAACAATATAGTGCGAGCATTACAGCTGGGTGATTTCCAACATATTCCCTGTTTTGCTCACACCATCAACTTGGTGGTGCAGAGCTTCCTACGAAATAACCGTGAGGTGCAGGAGATGCTTTCGGTGGCCCGTAAAATTTCAGGCCATTTCAGGCATTCAGCCACAGCATGTAGGAGATTACAGCAGCTCCAAGAGCAGTTTAACTTGCCCTGCCACCAACTTAAGCAAGAGGTGGTAACTCGGTGGAATTCCACCCTGTACATGCTTCAGAGGATGGAGGAACAGCGCAAAGCCATCCAAGCATATTGCACAAGTCATGACATTGGGAAAGGAGGGGGGATGTATTTCACTCTTGCACAGTGGGGAATCCTTTCAGTGCTGTGCAAGGTGCTGAAACCATTTGAAGTTGTGACATGTGAGGTCAGTGCAGACTCTGCTAGTTTGAGCCAAGTCATTCCTTTAATTAGACTATTGGAAAAGCAGCTTGAGAAAATGAAGGAGGAGCTGAAAGCAAGCAATTCAGCAAAGTATGTTGGCCTTGTCGATCAAGTACTTAATTCGCTTCACAATGATCCTCGAGTTATTAAGATCTTGAACTCGGATCAGTACGTTTTGGCCACTGTGCTTGAGCCAAGGTTTAAAACCTACATTGAGTCTTTACTTGTAAATGAGCGAGATGTGAACTTTTGCAAGGAGCTATTGCTCAGCAAGTTGGCCGCTGAACTGGGCCTCGGCTTGACGACGTGTCCTCCTTCACTTTCTCAAGCTGTTGCTCGTAAAAAATTAAATTTCCAAAAAAGAAGCAGGGAAGACACAGGGGGCAGACCAGAACAATTTAACATCTGGGCTGGTTTGAAGGATTTTTCAAAAAAATGTGTCACTTTGCCCATAACTCCATCCAATATGAGTATAAACATGCAAAGGATGGTGGAGGATTACTTTCAAGAGGTAGTTGATATGGAAATGTCAGACAGTCCCTTTCCTTACTGGGAAGAAAAGCAGGCCATTTGGAAACCCATGTAGAAACTTGCTTTGCAATACCTAAGCTGCCCACCCTCCAGTGTGTACTCTGAACGAGTGTTCAGCACAGCAGGGAACTTAGTCAGTGATCGCCGTAGAAGGTTACTTCCCAAAAATGTGGAGAAAATGATGTTTATAAAAATGAACTACATCTTCCACGAGGAAGGCCTTCACCATCCAAGACATCCAAGCACTGACTGTTCTCTAATGGCGGATTCAAGCGGCGATGAATTGATAGTCTGTGATGATGACGTACACACTGATGAGGGTGAGGATTAAGCTGAAGATGATGCCGATAACATCTTTTTAAAACTTTCTATGTAAGTGTAGGGTGCAATCTACCCCAAAGAGGAAAGGGACTTGTGGCATTTCCATATCACATACCATCTTGAAAGTCTGCTGTTAGGGCAATTTATCCTTAAGGGTAGGGTGTCATAGACAGAGTGACCCTAAACTGGCTTTGTCCATTTTTCATAATATTGTACAGTCTATAATGGCTGAATTTTTGGGTATTTTATACAAGTGGAGGGGGGCCTAGAGAGACAGAAACCAAACTGTCTTTTTCCATGTCAATTAATATTGTACAGTCTATAATGGCTGAATTTTTTGGTATTTTATACAAGTGGAGGGGGGCCTAGAGAGACAGAGTGACCCCAAACTGTCTTTCTCCATGTCAATTAATATTGTACAGTCTATAATGGCTGAATTTTTTAGTATTTTATACAAGTGGAGGGGGGCCTAGAGAGACAGAAACCAAACTGGCTTTCTCCATGTCAATTAATATTGTACAGTCTATAATGGCTGAATTTTTTGGTATTTTATACAAGTGGAGGGGGGCCTTGAGAGACAGAAACCAAACTGGCTTTTTCCATTTCTTTACATATTTAACTATAAGTGTAGGGTGTAATATACATTCAAAGACGATGGCTGCATTGCCAATATGCATAGATGGAGAGGAAGACAATCTGTTTTGTGTGTAGAATAGGCCTACCAACGAAGAATTAAACAGTTTTTTTGGATGATTTATTACCTCAACAATTAGATTACTTGTCTCTAAAACAGTTGGAGCACTAAATTGGGTTAAGTTAGGCCCAAAAACATGGATTTTCCAAAAAAATAGCAAAACAAAACCAAACAAAACCAAAACCAAAACCAAAACACGCAATGGCGGTTTTGCAAAACCAAAACACGACGGTAATCCAGATCCAAAACCGAATCCAAAACCAAAACACGGGGGTCAGTGACCATCTCTAGATAAAACCTTTATACCAGACCAAATAAAGACACGGACACAAAATTAAAGTTGGAATGAATGACGGTATTTATTTATTTTTAAACTAATAGGACTGTAAGGCGGACGAGAGCAGGGCAGTCAGGAACGCAAAACCAATAAGGTGGAAAGGTCAGACCATATTACCACCAACCCAGGATCATACCTTATCTATTGGCCGGTGCTAAGATCAAGTCCAACGGCAAGACTACACCCCCTATAAACTCCGCCAGTATAAACCATACAAAACTGGCCCAAAGGTCCTACTAACAAAACGGACCAACCATGGTATGACACCATAACCGCAGGGGGGTAGTGACCTATGACAAGATCACCCAAGCACCATATGCACAGTTACAGACTGCACTGTTCTCCTACTCTCAACAACTCCGTTCAAAGTTATGTAACCAATTGTAGGGAGGGCGGGAGGAATCCGGAAGCAGGAAGGGCAGAAGCCTCTGCACACTGACTTATAACTGTGTATAAGTCCCAACCCCTTCCTGCACTCATTGGCTGAAACTTACAGGAATCCACAGCTAATAGGTTCTTTGGTAAGTCACTCACCCGCATGATTTTAACTGCGTTTAGTCTGAGGGACACACTTCTCTAAGTTAAAGAATGAAAGTTCTAGTCTGTCCGGTTTCTGATCTGTACCCAAAACTATCCATCTATCTTTCTTCTTATTGGTATTTGCTGCTGAAATGTATTTATCCACAGAACATTTTCTTTACACTGTTAGATTCTATTATGACTTCTGAAAAATTGTTTCAGGCCACTACCACTCCCGTTAACTAAGGTTCATTCATTTCATTAGCTTTATTTAATTACCAGGGCATACTAGGCCATTTTAAAGAAACCCTGACTTGAAAGGTGTTTGAAAAGTGATCATGAAAAACTAGTTTGTATTTACACAGACTTTCTAGGCTGTGGGCACATGAATCATGCTTAAATGTCCTGTAAATCAGATTTTGTTCACTTTTGTGAGTAAATCAGATATTGAGTCCCTGATGGCAGAAAACAGATCATTTTTTTGAGTGTACAATTTTTCTTTTGTTTATTACTTATTATTTTACAAGAAACTATTTTATTATATCTTTGTATGTCATGTTATGTAATTGTTTTCATCTTAAGCATTGAAGATTTATTTTCCTTATTAATTTACACGTAACAAGTTTAGGTCTCTGTGTTCTTATGAATTTATGTGTTAGACTTAGCTTATTATTAGAATGCTACATTGCTGAAGCAGAGGAGATAATTTGGGTTATGATAACTCTGGGTAAGGGGAGATCATTTGGTTTATGATAACTCTGATTAAAGTAAGTTATGAGATATTAGTTTAGATGAAGGGAGAGCTGAAGTCTTCCTGAATAAGAGTGTAAGCTCTTCAGAAAAAACTTGGTGGTGGCATAATTGGTAAGGCAAAAGTCAGTGAGTGGGATAGTCAGGGAGAGTTTTAATCATTTTTAAACAGACCAGGTTGTTCTTTTTGATTAACCCTTTGTCACACACATGTCACACAGTCTCAAGTGGGTGCTGGATCGTGACAGTGATAAACAATTTGTAATATGACCCTTTTTACATTAAAGGAAAGAGAATACACATCCTTTCATAGTGTGCAATAACAAAGAAGTGATATATCTTCTTGTTTGTGGATGAGGTCTGCAATATGTGGGACATACAAAAAGACTGCTCCACATAAGACTTGTAAAGTGAGAAACATGAAATCTGGATGTCAGAAGCATGCTGTGTCTGAACATTATAGGGCTATAAACAATTGGGGCCGGTTGCCCATTTTTAGGAACATTGAAAATGTGAATATACACTGCAGAGGGGGTGACACATGGGAGAGGGTATCTCTAAATGAGGATTAACAGACTTACAGGTTTGATAAATGCCTTAATATTCAGTCTGATTTGAATTTGATTTGAGTTTTTTGTGTGTTTTTAATATTTCTCATTAATATGTAAGGTTAGTAAAAGCTTCATCTGCACTCTGTTTTATACTTTGCAATTGAGATGAAAATTGAATTGTGGGACTATTTTTATTCATATTGAGAGTTGTAGCATTATCTGATCCAATTAATATGGGCATGTACGTCTACTAAGTATAGGTAATAAAAAAGGATAAATTTGCTGGCCTTTAATTAAATTTATTCAGATTTCAGCAATTTGTGATTCTCAAATCAATTTGCAAATCAGAAAAGATTTTCCCAAAATGTACCAAATGCTTTACATTCTATGGGACATCAGGCCAATCACAGTGCATGTAATGTTACTAATTGTGATTGTGACTGAGTATTATAAATCTTCACCTTTACTTCTGTTCTGTGCACACGAGGCACATAGCAGATCTGCTTGATTTGCTTTTTTTATTTTATTATACTGTACACCCTACTAATTAAAACCTCTAGTGTCTCACAATCTATGGGAAACAAATAGAATTGAGTAGTTTATTCCATTGTACAGATTTTCAATAATTATCTGCTCCCTAGTCCACTCAGTACAGTAATAAATAAAAAAATGATTGTTCTTGTACATGTAATGTGGGTGTTCATATTCCCAGAAAATACGCTGCATAATATCTCAACTGGCTGACTGGTGCAAAGAAAATATTTTTTCTCTATTGTCACTATCAGTATTTAGCTTGTCCTTTCCCTCCAATTGAACTGCTTGTTAAATATCAAGTTTATGGACTGTCAGTTACTTTATACAAAATTATGACTTGGGACACCAGGGACAGGTGCACAGTTCAACAACAACAACAACAACAATAACATAATTATTATAGGCAGGTGTAGGAAAACCAAATACAGCAACAGAAACAGGAGTGAGGAAGGTAAAGGATGGAAGGGACTATATACATTATATGGACAAAAGTATTTGGTCACACCAGTTAATTATTGAATTGAGGTGTTTCAATCCAACCCATTGCCAGAGGTGTATAAAATCAAGCCCCCAGCCATGCAGTCTCAATTTGCAGACATTTGTGATACAAAATTGGTCATTTGCAATAAGACGGCTCGTAAAATTTCATCCCTGCTGGATATTCCACGGTTAACTGTAAGTGATATTATTAGAAAGTGGAAGTATTTAGGAACAACAGCAACTCAGTCATAAAGTGGAAGACCATATAAAATCACAGAGTAGGGTCAATGACCTCTAAGGCACATTAATGTAAGCACAAAAATCGTACGGCAGGAGCTTAATGAAATGGGTTTCCATGGAGGAGCAGCTGCATGCAAGCCTCACATCACCAAGACCAATGCAAAACGTCGTATGGAGTGGTGTAAAGCACACTTGACTGTGGAGCACTGGAAACGTGTTCTGTGGAGTGACAAATGACGCTTCTCTGTTTGGAAGTCAGGTGGGTGATTCTGGGTTTGGTGGATGCTGGGATAACACCTCCTGCCTGACTGCATTATGCCAACTGTGAAGATTGGTGGAGAAGGGATAATGGTATAGGGCTGTTTTTGAGGGTTTGGGCTAGGCCCCTTATCTCCATTGATGGGCTCTCTTAATGGTTTAGCATACCAAGTCATTTTGGACAATGCTATGCCTTCAACTCTGTGGCAACAGTTTGGGGAAGGCCCTTTTCTATTTCAACATTACTGTGCCCCAGTGCACAAAGCAAGGACTACAAAGACATGGGTTGATGAGTTAGATGTGGAAGAACTTGACTGGTCCACACAGAGCCCTGACATCAACCACATCGAACACCTTTGGGATGAACTGGAACGGAGATTGTGAGCCAGGTCTTCTTGTCAAACATCAGTACCTGACCTCATAAATGCTCTTCAGAATGAATGGGCAAAAATTCCCACAGAAACACTCAACATCTTGTGGAAAGCCTTCCAATTAGAGTGGAAGCTGTTATCGCTGCAAAAGGGGGACCAACTCCATATTAAAGTATATGTATTTGAATACAATGTCATTACAGTCTCTGTTGGTGTAATGGTCAAGCATCAGAATACTTTTGTCCATATAGTGTATAATACAACAGCATAACATCAGCAGAGGGTAGCATAAAGTGAGTCAACATACTGCACACCAATATATATATAATATACCCCATACTAGGCCTGCTGTGTCTTAAAAATGGTGTACCCCAAGAATGTGAGGAAGGGGTGGAGCTTTCCTATGATCCTGGAGAAGTTAGCCCCTTCATCACATGTAGCAGACTCTGATCCTGCCACACACATTCCCTCTTAGAATCTGATCTCAGAGCAGCAGAGATGGAAGTCCAGCACTCCAGCCTTGTTTAGGGCAAAAATAAAATCTGCATTGGTGATGAAGTTTAAAAGAAAAGGGCTGAAGTGTGAGACACCACTCATCAACAGAAGACTGACTTGGAGTGCAACAACCTCAGGGGTACATGGTAATAACAACAACATTAATCTTAGTAGTGCCAAAGAACATTTTAGAGAGAGGAGCACCTTGCTGAGTCCAAGAACAATTGCAACTTGTTTGCTGGGGCATCTGGGCATGATTAAAAGCTTGCCATTTCTTATGATGTACCTAGATAATTGAATTCATGTTTCCCTATGGCACATTTTTGTTGGTTGACAATAAAGCATTTGCTACAGAGAGACCGGAGGACTGCACTCAGTCTATTTAACCTAGTTTTATGTATCCTCTGTTTTCTCTGCCATGCACTGGTTTGCACGACAGAGCTTTATAAATCAATGACAAAAAGCAACACAAATAATTAGAATTATATTCAAAGGGGCCTGCCAATGGACACAAAATATTACTATTTATTCTGTCACATAATTTTGATGAGTACAGTGTACCTAATCCATGGGGTGTTGGAAGGAAGCGGGGATGCCAAGGAGTCCAAAGGCTTCATTACAAATTGGTATAGTAGCAATGGAAGTTTTACCCTTTGCCTCCTTGGCATCTAGATCTGCCAATATCCCTTTATGAAATGCAGGATCTTCTCATTTAGTGACTCTGAGATCTGTGAGGGGTGCTAACGGAACTTTAACATATCTTCATTAATGTCAGATATCTCCTCATCATCGTTACCAGTTTGTGGTTCAAGGCGTCTCCCACTAAAACTATTTCCAAGACTCTTTCCACATGATCCTTCCTCCTATAGTAGTGGCCAATAATATTGGCACCCTTGCACTTTTTTCAAATGTCTCCCAATTTCCTCTAAACATAAGCTGAAATTAACAAGTATTTGGCTTCCACAATTCTTCCTCTGTTAATAATAGAGAACTCTTGTATTTGATTCTGAATTTAAAACTGTTTATCCTCTAAAATCAGAAAATGAAAATAAATGGCATTGACACAATTATTGACATCCTAGAGTTAAAATTTGGTAACACAGTATTTGGCCATAAAAATTGCAATCAACTGTTTCCTATAGCCTTGGATAAGCTTCCTGCACATCTCTACTGGCAGTTTGGTAGACTCTTCTTGTGAGAACTGCTCCAGTTCGCTCAGATTTCTATATTATCTTCTCCCAATTGCGGTTTTCAGATCTCGCTACATGTGTTCTATGGTATTTATATCTGGACTCATTTCTGGCAATTTAGAGCAGTCCAGTGTCTTGTCTTGAACCATTAATGGGTACTCTTTGAAGTGCATTTTTGGTCACTGTTTTGCTGGAAGACCCATCACCTTAGAGGGAAACCCATATTTCTAACACTGGGTTCAACATTGCTCTCCAAAATGGCCTGGTAATCTCCAGATTTCATGATGCCATGAACACATTCAAGACACCAAGTGCCAGATGCAGCACAGCAATCGAAAACATGACCGACCCTCCTGTATATCTGACTTTAGGGAAGGTGTTCTTCTCTTTGAAAGATTCTATTTGGCTTCTGTACATAGGGATGATGTGCTTTACAAAATTTGGTCTCATCTGTCCACAAGAAATGCTCCAAATAAGGAATTTGGCTTGTTCAGGTGTGTTCTGACAAAGTCCAATTGGTTAATAGAAATGGGGGTAACCGCACTAAATGAAAAGATAGTATACTTAGTACTTAACCCCAATATTCTTACTCCAGATTATTTTTAATATATTATAATGTTGTAACTGGAGGGTGCTCCCTTATACTTATATATTAGAATAAGAGCCAAGGAAAAGAGAGTACATGTAGGGGCACTCCGGGGTATTTGATTAAAATAACTTGTTTTTATTGATATGCATTAAAAGATATCAGTACAACTTGCGAAAGTATAAAACCAGTGCTGAGTGAAAAATAAAATGCAGATTTAAACTGCAAAATCACTGTGTTCTCGACGCGCGTTTTGCATGTGTGCTTTTTTAAGGCAAGTCTTGCCTTGAAAGCACACATGCGAAACGCGCGTCGGCGTTCGCTGTGTTTCTCATGCCCTGCTGATTAGAAACTTATCTTTATTTAGCCAGATAGTTTTACTGCTAATAGACTTAGCCAGAATAGGCAGCTTAGCAGTTGTCTCACGCAAGTCATTGATCCTCAGATGTCACTCAGATACTTTTTACAGACATCTACGGATAGCTACCTGATAACATTACCAATACAATTGTACTATATCAATACAGCTTTATTATGCTGACCTTAAGATACTATACAAATACCATCAACTTGTTATAGATATTACTATCAGATAATGGTCAGCCGCTTGATGGCATTATGATATGCTAATTAATCACGCTATCTGTACTTCAGTGATATAGTGATATTAGAGGATCCTAGATAAGATCATTATCACAATCAACTATCTGACAATACTACACCTTAATTTAGACTCATTAGCTATAGGAGTGGTATAGATGTGTGTCAACAATATAAGACACACAATACCAATTGACATTGTTTCAGCTTTATCACTGCCTGACATTCTAGACAGAGATATTGAAATATACCGTGTATATTGATTACCTACTCCATATACATGCTATTAGGCATCAATATATTCTAATATTATTAGCTAACGAGTCAACAAGGTGTAATGTAATCAGCACAATAATTAAAATATCAACACACAAATAATAATACTATGTCAATTAAATTTTGTATTATGGCATGAGAACACAGTGATTTTGCAGTTTAAATCTGCATTTTATTTTTCACTCAGCACTGGTTTTATACTTTCGCAAGTTGTACTGATATCTTTTAATGCATATCAATAAAAACAAGTTATTTTAATCAAATACCCCGGAGTGCCCCTACATGTACTCTCTTTTCCTTGGCTCTAAAGTCCAATTGGTGCCTTCTTATGTCTCTCTCTCGGCAGTGGGCCCTCCTGGGCCTCCTACTATATAATAGTCATTCTGTGAGCTGGCAATGAATGGTGCATGTTGAAACTGGAATGTCTTTTGTCTTTAGGTCAGCTTAAATCTGTTTGGCAGTTGATTAAGGTGCTTCCTCCAACATTTGATCAATCCTTTGCTGTAAATTTTCATCAAGTTTACTTTTTCAACCTCAACCTTGGAGGCTGACTACAATGCGAGGGCATTAAACTTCCTAATTACCTTTAATATGGTGAAAATGGGAACATCAAGGTCACTGGAGCTAGTTATAGTCTTCAGATTGTTCATGCTTGGCTACAATCTTCTTTCTAACCTAGCAGTCTATAACCCCTCTGACTACTTTCCACTGAATTAATACCCCAACCTGTTAAAGAGGTGGCCCTGGTACAATAGGGAGAGTGGTTAAGGCCTCATCAGAGGAACACTCCATCTTGTGGTAGCTGGCTTCAGAATGTCCCTTTTATTCACTTCTTGAATAGCTGTCAGTTTCCAAGTTGGATTATGGAATGATTAGGCTGGAGTTCAGAAACTGGGGTATGAAGAAGCTCCCCAGGATGCTTAGAACTCCGTTTTCAAAGTTTGCCTCAGAACAGTAAGGAGGGAAAAACATGAATTTTTGATCCTGTAGATACATATGGGGCAGATGACTGATCTCTTTTCTTTTTTATTATCTCCCATCTTCATCTAAGGGATCTTCCACAGCATCAGTATTCGTGAAGTCAGAATTGCCACCAAATTACAATTAAGTGCCAGTGACTACTTGCTGCAGTTTATGAATGAACATGATAAGATAGTAGTTCATCGAGATCATCTTAAGAGGTATAGATTTTCTCTTTTTTCCTTATACTACTCATGTTTTTTATATTCTTCTTTGTCTTACTTCTTGTTTTATGTAACCATCGTTTCTCCCCTGGCACTCGAACCATGTTAACTTGCTTGAAATTTGTCTACTCTCTTTATGCTACTACAGAATTTAACATATAAATAAACATGTATAATAATTAGAACTTTGGATGTAGACAGATGTGCTATATTCGCATAAGCAAATGGCTCCACTTATCACACTGGATTTACAAGAAAGTGTATCTATTAGTTAGCTACATGTAATCAGTATATCAACTCATGCAAAAAAAATGTAAACGGTCACTGATGACGGAGAAACGCGTCAATGGATTTCCGATACGTCACTTCCGGGAATTACCGATCTGCAGCAAAACGAACATTAGCTGCCCACACTATTCCACTCCAGACAACATTCCCTATATTCTTTATTATATTATGAGCCTCTATTACTATTCAGCCTCTTCACCCAACCTCAGTGACTTTTTAACTCTTTAACTTTTAATTATTTATCTGAAATTCAGACTTCGGGTGTACCTGGCTTCATAAGATAAATAGAAACACCGTTTTAATTTTATTTTTTGTAAATTAAATGCTGTGTGAACATATTTTGTTCAATTTAACAAAGTTCACATCCAGGAATATTTCTGTATTTTTTTTTGGATCTGATATATAAATTAACTGCATAGAATGAAATATATTGAATATACTTTTAAGTACTAAACTGAGTTACATGTGGAAGCATCCTGTATGATGGACTTCACCAACAAGACACTTGCCACTGAAGTCATTCTCCTTGGATTTTCCAAGGACATTAGGGTAAACATTGTACTTTTCGTGCTGTTTTCTATCATCTATTTAATAACTATCATTGGAAATTGCTTTATGATATGTGTAATAATAATCAGTCCTCACCTGCACATCCCAATGTATTTTTTTCTGTGCAACTTATCCTTTATAGACTGTTTTTATTCCTCATCAACAGTCCCTAAATTGCTGGTGGATCTCTTCTCTGCTGATAGAAGAACTCCACTTACTGTTTGTGGCATTCAAGTCTATGTTGGACTTTTCCTAGGAAGCACAGAAAGCCTTTTACTTGTCCTTATGGCTTATGATCGATATTTGGCTATTTGTAAACCACTTTACTATCCTGTTCTTATGAGGTGGAGCATTTGCTATCGACTAATAACTTTCGTGTGGTTAACGTGCTTTATGACCTCGGTGGTTCCATCAGCTTCAATGCCCATACGACTATGCAATCCCAACCGGATCAATCATTTTGCCTGTGAAGTTCTCGCAGTAGTAAAGTTGTCATGTGACAGTATCTACCAGAACGAGCTTGTGATAGTTTCTCTTAGTTTTATTTCACTTTTTCTTCCCTTTCTGTTTATTCTAATTTCATATGTTTTTATTTTATCGTCTGTATTAAAGATTCACTCTGTAGGAAGATCTAAAGCTTTTTCTACGTGCACATCCCATATTATTGTAGTGGCTTTATTCTATGGGACAGCATTGATTATGTACTTTGGTCCATCATCACAGTACTCATCAAATCAAGGGAAATACATCTCTGTTTTTTATGCTATTATGATTCCAATGTTTAACCCTCTTATTTATAGTCTTAAAAACACAGAGGTCAAAAAAATATTATTGTCAAAAATCAAGAATTAATGTTATGCAGATGAGACAGAAAACAAACAGATTTTTCTGAATAATAGGCTTTGTACTAGAGATATACATCACAAAAATAAATACATACATGTCACGCTGCCTCTAAGCACAAAAGGTATATATATAGAGGGAGGACGTGTTTGGGTGGATTGTCCAGACAAATGATGTAGGGTGCCTCTCACACCCACTGTTGAGAGATTGTTGATGGGCAGATGTATTGCATGTCCTTAGCAATAATCTGAAACATACGGTATTTGCATACCCAAAAAAACGGAAATGATAGTGCAATCTGTTTGACAAGTATCATCAAACAGCATTTAGCTATAATAACCAGATAAGGTTCCGTGAGTGGATATATTAAACAACACCCTGACTCGTGCCCAGGGCCGGATTAACCATAGGGCTAACTGGGCTACAGCCCAGGGGCCTCGGGCATCCAGGGGGCCCTTGAAAGTGCTCAGCAGCAGTATTGATTGGTCTGGGGCAGCGGTGCCCCCGGTGCAATCAATGCTGCTGAGCACTTTCATTGCAGTCCTTCCCCGGCACGCTGTAGTCTCCTTACTGAGGAGATCTCGCGAGTCTCACTCTCACGAGATCTCCTTAGTAAGGAGCGTACAGCGCGCCGGGGAAGGACTGCAATGCCAGGAGGAGGTAAGTGCCTTTGGGGTGGCTCGGCTCACCGGGGGGGGGGGGGGGGGCGGCTTGGATCACGGGGGTGGCCTCACGGGGGAATGGAGGCCCCCTTAGCCCAGGGGCCTCCATTCCCTTAATCCGGCCCTGCTCGTGCCTCCTCCCTTTCGGGTGTATGCTTACTCAAACACAGTTGTAATCACGCCCTCAAGTATTATATGGATTTCTTCTTGTCATCACCGTTCCCACTGACGGAGTTACTCCCCCGGAAAAGAAAATAAAAGAAGAACAAATCTGGCATAATACCCTTTGATAAAAACAATGAGGGTAAAAACATGGACAGAAATATGAGGTATAATCGCGTTCAACAAGGTTGTGTAAAATAACAAAGTCCTCTCACCACCGCGTACTTCACCGATATCCCCCACTCTGTTGGGTCTCACCGTCCTCCAAATTAAAACCAATGCATTTCGACTTGCAATAAAAGTCTTTTTCAAGGTATAAATGAAGGCAATCCGAAGCTCCTTTTATATCCGTATTCGATGTAATGTGGATGCCAGAGAGAGGCTTGGATGCTTCTTGTTCATAGTACTTTCGGTTACGCCTCCTTTTACATTATGAGACGTGAGCCGCATCGGAGTATTCATACACCCACTGCACTAACTAACACATGGTGGAAACTATACTATACATCCTATAATGAACTTCCTCCCCCATATGTCCATGGTGATCCTTAAAAGTTATTTTCTCCCTCGGAGCAGAGCAGGAAAAAAAGAAAAAAGTACACGTCAATATCCATTGTATAAACGATATAGTCACATGATGCAACGCATATTCCTAAAAGTTGTATACACATAGAGAAAGATGGTGATATACATGAAATTCCATATTTGAAAAGGGTGGCATCTATAGGAAACATTTCAACTCAAAGTCAGGGTTATGTCCTTTAGGAATTAGAGTATCTAAGTCATAGATCCATCGCATCTCTGACTTAGATAACATCGATAAGGTGTCTTTATATTTCCAGCTAGGTTCAATTTTCTGTAACCCCCAGAAGCCTGTCACCTCTTTGTCTGAACATAAATGATGTAGCTTGAAATGGTGAGACAAAGCATGTGTTTCTAAGCCCCTTTGAATATTATATAGATGTTCCCTTAACCTTATTTTCAGGGGACGAGTTGTCCTGCCTATATACACCTTCTCACAGCTGCATCTGATGACATAAATTACGTTGTTGGAGTTGCATGTTATAAACTGTTTAATATGAATCTCTTTATTATTGAGAAACAGAGTAGACGTTTTGTTATGTTTCCATTTTACAAGTTCTACATGCTGCACATTGTGCACACCTATAGAAGCCCTTAGTTCTATTAGATGTTCTTTTGTCCTCAGGCAGGTGGCTTCTAACAAACCTATCTTTTAGATTAGGGGAGGAGATAAATAATTACAGGCTGATGACTAGTCCTTTCAAAGAATTAAGTGATTTTAAGGAATATGAGGCAATAATCGCGAAAAGATTAAATAAGGACAATGTTGACATTATGCAAAGAAAGAAAAAGATGTTTATAAGGGATAGAACAACAACACATGTAGAGCCCATGGAAACATCAAGATTACTCAGGAAAGATGCTAATGAGGTTCATCCCGCTAAGACATTGAAACAAAAACAGAACAATAGAAAACAAGACACACAATCCCCTAAACATAGGGAGGTGTCTCCACATCCCACACAAAGATTTTTTAGAAATAACAGATTTCAGGAAAGGGACTTTCACAATAAACATGATAAGAGTCAGAATTATGTCAATAGAGAGAATAATACACCTCGACATAAAAGAAGGAGATATGTTCCACGCAGGGAATCCTTTTATACAGGTGCGGGGACAAGTTTTAGGCCAGAATGGACCATACCCATCGGGAATTCCTTTGACAGTTTATCGAATCTGAGAAATATAGAGATGGATTCTCCTTGCACCTCCTCTTTTTTTTTAGATCGGGGCAGAAGAGAAAGGGTGAGAAGATAACAGTGCAGACTCATAAGAAGAGATATAAAAAACAGGGAAGAAAGGAGGGAATAATAAGAACAATAAGAGAAAGAAACGGGAGAATAGAAGGAATCGTAGGGACCATAGTGGAGGGGCGGAAAAAGAATCATATTCCGCTGATGGGGGGACAGAGATTGAGATATCCAACATTTTCAATCTCAGTTCCCATATATTAACAGAGGGGGAAACCCCCTTACTAAACAAGGGACTAAAATTTGCCCCGACTAATGAAGTCATCCCGTTCGACACCTTCATAGATCTACAAAAGTTTGTAAGGAAGGTGACGATCAAAAAATTCTTTCAAATGAAAAATGAGAGTGAACAGATTGAGAGGGGTGCAACTCTAGAGGTACAAAATAAGTTCAAGAATAAGTCCACTTTTTTCCTTCACATGTGAAGGGCAGTCTTATTGAATCCTTCAGTCAGATGGTAGCAGAGGACATTAGAAAGATAGAGAAGAAACAATCAATGGCCAAGAAAAAATCATTCAATTTATGTGCCAAGGAGAGAAAAGCTATCAAAACCCTAAGAGATAACCACCAAATAGTCATCAAACCAGCCGACAAGGGCGGAGGGGTGGTTATAATGGACAGGGACAAATACGTACAAGAAGTCCAAAGACAACTTCATATGAATGATACATATAAAAAGTTAAACAAGGACCCTTTAGAAAAGATCAATAAGGATCTGAAAGTTCTTATAGACAAATATAAAAACATGGGAGCTGTTGATGAGGACACAGCAAATTATATGTTCATTCAGTATCCCAGAACTCCGGTGTTATATGTGCTTCCTAAAATACATAAGGACAAAGAGAATCCCCCTGGTAGGCCTATCGTTTCGGGATCAGGATCGGTCACCATAAATTTGTCAGAAGTCCTTGACCATTATCTACAACCATTGGCACAAAAAGCCAAATCCTATCTTAAAGACACCTCCACCTTTTTAGGCTCCCTGTCAGAAATAGCTTGAGATGATAACATGATCCTGGTCACAGCGGACGTCAAGTCCTTGTACACCATCATTTCACACAGCATAGGATTGGAATCAGTAAAAAGGAGCATGTCTGAAACATCATTTACGGAAAAACTAAAGGGTTTTATTACAGAGGGAATATAATTTGTGTTATCACACAACTATTTCAGATTTCAAGACGAATATTATCTGCAATGTGTCGGTACTGCGATGGGCACCCGGTTCGCCCCAAGCTATGCCAACATCTTTATGGCCAAATGGGAGGAGGATTGTGTTTGGTCAGGGCATGGCTTTGTGGTGGACCTGGTGACGTGGCGCTGATACATAGATGACGTCTTTTTTGTTTGGAGGGGCTCAGAAGTGGACTTGTACAAGTTTTTTAGTCATCTAAACAATAATGAATGTGATATTGAATTGACGTTCCAATGGCGTAAGGATAGCGTCAATTTTCTAGACATCACCGTTTATGTTGATGGAAATACCTTACAAACTAAGACGTTCCAGAAACCAACAGACACAAATAGCTACATCAATTACAATAGCAATCACCATAGTTTTTGGCTTGACAATGTCTCTCTGAGCCAAATGTTAAGGGTTAGAAGGAATTGCTCAGATGAAGTTGTTTTTCAGGGACAGATTAAAGAAATGAAAGATAATTTCAGTAGGAAGGGCTATAGGAAAGGAATCTTGGATAGTGCAGAGAAGGCAGTTATGGAAAGAGAAAGAGAAGATCTTTTGATCCCTAAAGATAAGAGCCGAAATAATACAAGTAAAAAATGTGAATGGGCCTTTATTTCTAATTTTAATTCCAACTATAGAAAAATAGAGAAGACAATCAATAAATACTGGTATTTGCTAAAACAAGATGCTATAATAGGAAATATGATTCCGGAAAAACCGACCTTTGTATATAGGAAGGCCCCTAATCTAAATGATAGGATTGTTAAAAGCCACCTGCCTGAGGACAAAAGAACGTCTAATAGAACTAAGGGCTTCTATAGGTGTGCACAATGTGCAGCATGTAGAACTTGTAAAATGGAAACATAACAAAACGTCTACTCTGTTTCTCAGTAATAAAGAGATTCATATTAAACAGTTTATAACATGCAACTCCAACAACGTAATTTATGCCATCAGATGCAGCTGTGAGAAGGTGTATATAGGCAGAACAACTCGTCCCCTGAAAATAAGGTTAAGGGAACATCTATATAATATTCGAAGGGGCTTAGAAACACATGCTTTGTTTCACCATTTCAAGCTACATCATTCATGTTCAGACAAAGAGGTGACAGGCTTCTGGGGGTTACAGAAAATTGAACCTAGCTGGAAATATAAAGACACCTTATCGATGTTATCTAAGTCAGAGATGCGATGCATCTATGACTTAGATACTTTAATTCCTAAAGGACATAACGCTGACTTTGAGTTGAAATGTTTCCTATAGATGTCACCCTTTTCAAATATGGAATTTCATGTATATCACCATCTTTCTCTATATGTATACAACTTTTAGGAATATGCGTTGCGTCATGTGACTATATCGTTTATACAATGGATATTGATGTGTACTTTTTCTTTTTTTCCTGCTCTGCTCCGAGGGAGAAAATAACTTTTAAGGATCACCATGGACATATGGGGGAGGAAGTTCATTATAGGATGTATAGTATAGTTTCCACCATGTATTAGTTAGTGCAGTGGGTGTATGAATACTCCGATGTGGCTCACGTCTCATAATTGAAAGGAGGCGTAACAGGAAGTACTATGAACAAGAAGCATCCAAGCCTCTCTCTGGCATCCACATTACATCGAATACGGATATAAAAGGAGCTTCGGATTGCCTTCATTTATACCTTGAAAAAGACTTTTATTGCAAGTCGAAACGCGTTGGTTCTAATTTGGAGGACGGTGAGACCCAACAGAGTGGGGGATATCGGTGAAGTACGCGGTGGTGAGAGGACTTTGTTATTTTACACAACCTTGTTGAACGCGATTATACCTCATATTTCTGGTACGGGCACATCTGTCCATGTTTTTACCCTCATTGTTTTTATCAAAGGGTATTATGCCAGATTTGTTCTTCTTTTATTTTCTTTTTCGGGGGAGTAACTCCGTCAGTGGGAACGGTGATAACAAGAAGAAATCCATCTAATACTTGAGGGCGTGATTACAACTGTGTTTGAGTAGGCATACACCCGAAAGGGAGGAGGCACGAATCAGGGTGTTGTTTAATATATCCACTCACGGAACCTTATCTGGTTATTATAGCTAAATGCTGTTTGATGATACTTGTCAAACAGATTGCACTATCATTTCAATTTTTTTGGGTATGCAAATACCGTATGTTTCAGATTATTGCTAAGGACATGCAATACATCTGTCCATCAACAATCTCTCAACAGTAGGTGTGAGAGGCACCCTACATCATTTGTCTGGACAATCCTACCAAACACGTCCTCCCTCTACATATATATATATACCTTTTGTGCTTAGAGGCAGCGCGACATGTATGTATTTATTTTTGTGATGTATATGCTAATGTTTGAAGTGTAAAGTGGATCTTCAGTGATACATATTTGGCTGCTAACCGAGTGAAGCGCCCCATTGGCCGTTATTATTTATTTGTACTAGAGATGTTCACTGACCGCCGTGTTCTGGTTTTGGTTTTGGTTTGGATCTGGATTAATTTCGTGTTTTGGTTTTGACTTTGGCAAAACTGCACTTGCGCGTTTTGGTTCTCTATTTTTTTCTAAAATCCGTATTTTCTTTAGCTAAAATAACATATGTTTGCTTGTTCCCCCACTACATTATTATTAACCTCAATAGCACTAATTTCAAGTCATTTGCAGTCAAATTTGACCATCTCACAGGTCACAACATTATTTTCATGCACTTTCAAACAAAGACTGCAGCGACCTGGCTGGATGCTAAGAGACAGAGCAATGACACAAACAAACCACAGTTCCTAGCACATCTAGGAAACATTTCCACAGCAGTGACAGCAAAGAAAAGAGGTGCAAGATGGAATTGTCCCTGGATCATGAAATCAGCTATGGTTCATTTGATCACTCCATTTGTTCCTTGGATAACTGTGGTAATTCTACAGCTAATTAATGGTGATGAGGGCTGACCCCCCCCCCACCGAATGCGTGCTTTTATCAGACCCAGACCAATCCAGGGTGCCAGACAATGCACTATAAAGAGCCATTATAATTCACAGCAAAAGCAAGTTCATCACTGAGCTTCGATTCAGTCCCAATTCCCAAAAAATTATAATATAGTTAGGTACCTTTGACATATAGTGCATATTACAAACACTTTATGCAATACTGATGAAACAGCAGCAGAGTGGAAGGTAATACATATACACGTCTATTTAGACATCCATGCTTACATAACTTCTGCAAACAAAATTGTTCTTTGTTAATAAAACTGTTGTCTTTATTCCGTTCAAAAAAATAAAAAATAATCCTCCACCATTCTTTGGACGCTGGTAGATGATAGTAGGATCAGGTAGAGTTACAGCAGAGGTGTCACTAATTTTGGTCAATTCTTTTACAGTAGACAAGACCAGAAGTCAAAATGTTGTTCTGAGTCATCTGCATCATCAACGGGTGTCTACAATTATTGCAAAGCACACAACAGTATATAGAACATGTAGGTAACATCATCACACAGTAGTAGCTGAAAGGAAAAGTGGTGCCAGATTGAATTGTCCTAAAACCAGCTGCATTAATAGTGGATATTGGACACAGATCTAATACTAGCATAGTCGCCATGCTTTCAGTGATCCGCTTTGCAACTGGGTGACAGCTTTCATGCTTGGTTCCTCTTACAAAGGATTGTTTAACAGTCACTTGTTGTAAACTACTAGTAGTCTTCCTCTTGGTCTTGCTTCTGAGATGAAGATCCACCCCCAGCAGCAGAAGCAGCAGCGGTGGGACTAACGCTCAAGAAATCTCAGAGGAATCCAGGATAGTGGAGGAGTCATCTAGTCTTACCAACTTGGATGCAGGACTAACTCCGATCGCTACTGAGGATATTGATGAGGACGGTGTTGTTGGTGTAGATTGCTTGTGTTGGGATCTAGCTGAGAGAAGGGACCTAGCTGATGCTGGACTGCTTGTTGTTATTTTTTCAGCATAAGTTTCCAATTTTTCCAACAGTTTGCCATGAAATCGCTTCAAATGGCCTAACATGGATGAGGTTCCTAGATGGTTACTGTCCCTACCTCTACTGTCTTTTGCTTTACAAATGCTACAAATGGCTAGACATCTGTTGCCAGGATTTGGGCAAAAATAATTCCACACACAAGAGATGGATTTTTTGGTCTTATGCCCAGGCATGACAATGACCTTCTTCTTACCATGAGCAATAACTGCTTCCACTGGTGCAGGACTTGCACAAACAACATCATTCTCAACAACATCCTCATTAGTGCCCGATTCAGCTACACAAATATCCCCCTCATCTTGTTGCAATTACAAAGTGGCATCCTCAATTTGTGTATCACCGGCTACACTTGGGCTGTTCATGCACACATCTGCAGAAATGCTGAAAGGGGCCTTCTTTATGAGTACACTATCAGAAAGGTCAGGATTACATATAGCACTTGTGGATAGATTCTCCCCAGGGATTTGTGTCATTTCGGAATCTGAACATACATTTTCCTCTAATGTGAACACCACTTTTGGAGTCAAACTGACAAGGTGTTTTTTTACATTTTTTTTCCCCTGACTTAAAAATACTATGCACTTTTACAGATTTAGACCAAGACTGCCATCCTTATTATTTCTTTTTCAGCAATGACACTTAGCAATGGAGCTCTCCTGTTTGCGTGTTAGCTATATAACACCGTACAATTTGACTACAGATTTAGACCAAGACTTTCAGCCCTATTATTTCTATTTCAGCAATGACAATTAGTAATGGAGGAATGGAGCTCTCCTCTTTGTGTGTTACCTATAAAACACAGTACAATGTGACTGCAGATTAAGAAGAATAGGAATGCCAGCCCTATTATTTGTATTTCAGCAATGGCAATTAGCAATGGAGCAATGGAGCTCTCCTGTTTGCGTGTTAGCTATATAACACCGTACAATTTGACTGCAGATTTAGACCAAGACTGCCAGCCCTATTATTTCTATTTCAGCAATGATAATTAGCAATGGAGGAATGTAGCTCTCCTCTTTGTGTGTTGCCTATATAATACAGTAAGATGTGACTGCAGATTAAGAAGACCAAAACTGCTAACCCTATTATTTCTATTTCAGCAATGACAATTAGCAATGGAGCAATGGAGTTCTCCTGAATGTCACTGAAGAATTTGAAGAACCCTGCAACCCCTCCTCTTTCTTTTCTACCTATGACGCTGCCCAACTGCACTAGAGACAGCCAAGAACTGTGCTACCCCTTCTGTGTCCCTCTGTGAAATGGCGCTGGATCACTGTGAAGGGTGGTACTTATAGAATACAAAGCTCTCGACATCCAACGACGTAACAATGACATCTTACCTCGTTTTCAATTCCGAGGGTGCACGAAAATACAGAGACAGCTTGGCTCAGTACTCGGATCTGTTAAGTTCGGGTGTGTTCGGTTCTCGGGGAACCGAGCCAGAGCATCTCTACTTTGTAGCCCAAGAATGTTACAAGATGTTTCATCTGTAAATGCATACAAATAATTATTGGAATACAATACACACTATTGTATAGTAATAAACGTATTGCTGATATTGGTTTTACTTCATCATTGTGATCAGATTTGGAACCTGTGATTTGATGTGGGATAGATTTACTGATTCTTCTAACAAGAGAAAATGAAAGTTTTGCCCATTGCAACCATTCAGATTCTAGCTATCATTTCTCTTGCACGTTCTTTAAAATGATAGCTAGAATGTGATTAATTGAGAAATATATAAATATATATATATTACCATTTATTTATATAGCGCCACTAATTCTATAGCGCTGCACAGAGAACTCACTCCCATCAGTCCCTGCCCCATTGGGGCTTACAGTCTAAATTCCCTAACATACACACAAAGACACATACACACAGACAGATTAGGGTCAATTTGTTAGCAGCCAATTAACCTACCAGTATGTTTTTGGAGTGTGGGAGGAAACCGGAGCACCGGGAGGAAACCCACGAAAACACAGGGAGAACATGCAACCTCCACACAGATAAGGCCATGGTCAGGAATCAAACTCATGATATATATATAAACAAGTTAACCCGTGCATGATACTCATGCATTCTAGTCAAATCAAGCTACTTAAGGTGTTAAAAAGGTTCTTGTCATGCATTTGGGCCATAGCCCAGGCCTCAACCACCAACCACTCCCCACTGTCACCCCCGGCAACCACCAACGACTCCCAACTGTCACTTCTCCTTCAAGAAATATATATATATATTTTTAAAATCTTTATAAACACTTTTAACAATTAACAAATTAAATTAACAAATTAAAAACATCTTAGTATACCAAATTTCAGCCCTTTCTGATTTTTTTTTCCACACACACTAAGAATTTAGTAGGTCAGTGTATAACTCCGTCCAGCAGGTGGCGCTGCAGCTTGGTTTTATTTTTTTCACACACACACACACAGACAGACTAACACACGCCACTAGACATTTATATATTAGGTATATATATTTCTCAATGAATCATATATATATATATGTAGTTCTACTTTTTTATGAAGTTGCTCTACTGTCTCTTTCTAAGACACCCAGGCCCTAAACTACGATAAAATTAAACTAAGAAAAAGTAATAGTACTGTATGTGTGTATTCAGGGGAACACACAAATCTGTGAATTACCAGCTCCACCATTTTATGAGTGACAGCAATCTCACCCCATGATAGTGCTGAATCTGCAGCTAACCGCAGGATGTGATGGCACCTTGTCTGTATTGTGTAAGTAACACATCCATCCATTAAGGTTTCTGCCTTAATCGTCGTAATTTCATTGCTTTTTGGAGTTTGAGCAGAAGAGTTTCAATAGTTTTCTTACATTTTAGAAGGTCTTTTGTCTATGGACTATATATATATATATATATATATATATATATATATATATATCTATAATATAAATGCCTAGTGGCGTGTGTTAGTCTGTCTGTGTGTGCGTGTGTGGAAAAAAAAAACCCAAGCTGCAGCGCCACCTGCTGGGCGGAGTTATACACTGACCTACTAAATTCTTAGTGTGTGTGGAAAAAAAAACTCAGAAAGGGCTGAAATTTGGTATACTAAGATGTTTTTAATTTGTTAATTTAATTTGTTAATTGTTAAAAGTGTTTATAAAGATTTAAAAAAAATAATATATATTTCTTGAAATAGAAGTGACAGTTGGGAGTGGTTGGTGGTTGCCGGGGGTGACAGTTGGGACTGGTTGGTGGTTGCCGGGTGTGACAGTTGGGAGTGGTTGGTGGTTGCCGGGGGTGACAGTTGGGAGTGGTTGGTGGTTGCTGGGGGTGACAGTCTGGAGTGGTTGGTAGTTGCCAGGGGTGACAGTCGGGAGTGGTTGGTGGTTGCCGGGGGTGACAGAGCAAGAGTAGTGTGATACTCAGGACCGCTGAGAGAGATCCCTGTGTCTGGATAGACATCTGGATAGATGTGGCGATGAAAATGAAGGATGAGGTGATGGAGAAGAATGATGAGGTTGTGACATGTGGACAAAACCACGTTAAAAAAGGGCGCTTGCGTCGGGAAGTAACGCTCTTCCCCTGAGGAGGCCTGGGCTAGCCCCAAATGCATGACAAGAACCTTTTTAACACCTTAAGTAACTTGATTTGACTAGAATGCATGAGTATCATGCACGGGTTAACTTGTATATATATATATATATATATATATATATATATCTCTATCAGTATAGACCAAGGCTTGGACCACAGATTACACATACAACAATACATTAAAATCATAGATTTGGAACATCCTTCATATATTGAAGGAATTGGGCAGCACCAAACCCATACCTTTACGAAGTTACATAGTCTTAAGAAGGGAGGACAACCCTCAACATATTATACTGGGTTATAGGCAACAGCCAAATCTGTATTCCCCATTCTTGAGCACCTATCTCTTCACGAACATATAAATATATGTAAGTGTTATTTGCATTTGGACATGAATTGTATGCAATTGTCTTCATCAGCATAAGTCCCCAATCTGACGCATGCACAGAGCTTTTTCATGCAGGACACAGCATGTAAACTGATTTACTTCCGAAGATGAATCAGGTCCATAGTCTTTACCCCTGCTGTTCTGTCAGTTAACATATATAGCACATAAGGTTTAGAAAGAGCATACTTACACCAAGGTCCGAATTGAAACACATCTCGAGATCTGCACGGGCCTGAATACGTCGCTCAAGGTCTGTGCTCTTTTTTTAACGGCCTGCACATTACATTTGTTTAGGAATCAAACGCAGAATGTCTGAAAAAGCAGCAGATTTACTTTACTGATCAGTTTGCTCAGCAAAAGATATATTGCTATGTTTTCCCTTCTCCCAGCAGGAATGTTTATGGCTCCAAAGCCTTATCTACTATCTGATTACAGGCTATGATCACCCTCAATTAAATACACAATTTTTACCTTATCAGGATGTGCAGCTTTAACTCAAAACTGATGTACAAGGAGGAGAAGTGGCGCTTACATCACAGACCTGCAATTTCAAGCTTGGAGAGGCTTGGACTAGACAAATGGCCCAATGATAATATCAAACATACACAAGTTAGGGTGCGCCAGGGAAATAAGTATAAATGAGTTAAAATGATTATAAATAAATATGGCGGACTTCGTCTTGAGTGTATAAATGAAAATGTATTAAATCAATTAATATACTCAATTTCTTGACAATAGTGTCAAGATATAACAGTAATCATTATATTAGACACATTATAGAAATCAGAATGAAAATAAAATGAATTCAACCAATTTGATACATTGTAAATTGTACCCCATGCAAAGAACTTATTTTAAAATATAGCATTCATGTTTTATAAATTAACTGTGTTTGTAAATCACAGTATTAATCAGTGGAATCTTCGATACTAAGTCTTGGAATGTACATATATCGCAGGACACGAGTGAATAGCCAGTTCACTTTGTAGTTGACAAAACCTCTCCTTGTTTCGTTATTCAGTCTGTCAGGACCATAAAAGTGTACTTAAAGTCAATTGCAAATGCAGATGATAATAATAATAATAATAATAATAATAACAACAGATGAGGTTAGTAATAGAGCAAGGAGCAGTCTCACCCGTATGTCAGCGTGTGCAGTGGGTTGCGATATGCACAACTAGATGAGGTTCCAAACCAAAGGACATTTGGTTCAAATGGATATACTGCGCTCCCCTGGAGCCTTATTCGGATAATGAAGAGGTGAGGGTGTGCAGGCTGTTAGGGAAAGTCCTTCCCCTTTGTTGTTCAAAACAGCCGGAAAAGGTATTTGCAGTCCCAATCTCTCTCCGTCAGTAGTCAATCAGGTAGAAACAAGATCTTTATCAGCTGGAATGTTTTTAATTTTCAATCACATGATTGAGAGGACTGTTACTTTTATCGGATAATGTGGATTTGCTCTAAGCATTAAGCCTGAGGACATTAACAATTGAAGACTAAAAACATTCCAGCTGGTAAAGCGCTTGTCTGATAATTATACAGTGCACCAATTAGATCTAATAGATCTTATTGTTTTGTATTTACATTGAGTTTTTGTAGCTTTGTACCTTTTTCTAGTGTATTAAGCTCAGCTGCTGCTTGGCCAGATACAGGAATGCTGGAACCCTGTTCGGAAAATAGATAAGTATTATTCACAACCTGGAAAATCAAAGTGAAGGTTGTAGACCTCCACATGTCCCAATAGTAAACCAATAGCACATATGTTTAAAAAATAGCCCTCCTTAACCTGTCATTTTCCTGCCAATAAATTAATAATCCCGACAGTTAAAACAGAGACTCCATATACAATACATATACAATTAATAGCCCCATCTGGTAATCAGGGCCGGATTAACCATAGGGCTAACTGGGCTACAGCCCAGGCGCCTATGGCATCCAGGGGGCCCTTGAAAGTGCTAAGCAGCAGTATTGATCGGTCGGGGCACTTTCACTGCGGTCCTTCTCTGGCGCGCTGTAGTCTCCTTACTGAGGAGATTTCGTGAGTCTCACTCTCACGAGATCTCCTCAGTAAAGAGCGTACAGCGCGCCGGAGAAGGAGGTAAGTGCCGGAGGGGGGGGGGGGCGCGGGCAGCTCGAATCATGGGGGGGCCCTCACGGGTGAATGGAGGCCCCCTTAGCCCAGGGGCCTCCATTCCCTTAATCCGGCCCTGCTGGTAATACATTAGATATACTTCCACAAGCCGCTGCACAACATTAATATCTCACCCATTACAATAACAGGCCCCACCCACAACCACATTACATTAATATTCCCACTACATTAATACCATCCCCGAAACACATTATATTAACATGCCTCACCAACTTCCACATTACATTAATACCCCCATACACATTGCATTAATACCCAATCCTGACACATTGTTTTGCAGAGCTTAAATTGCTGTGAATCAGTATCATCTGTCTTACTTTTGCACAACCAAAAAGGTGGTGTAATGATTATCCCATAATGAGGGCAGGAAGGGGAAGTAGCAAAAGGGAAATTGAGAAATAGGAAGAGATAGATGCAGAGGAAAGGGTAGGAGCCGAATGGGAGGGAAGGGTGAGAGCAGAGAGAAAAGTGAGAAAAAGGAAAGAGAAGGAAGAGGGAAGAACAAAGGACAGGGAAGGGGTGGAGCAGAGGTGAAGTGGAGTGGAGTCCACCAGAACATCAGGGAGGAGGAGCGGAGATCAGCCCCTGTCCTGACTGGCTGTGCATTCTGCCTCTAATCCTAGGCTGACAGACAGGGGGCTGATCTCTGATGTGAGCTGACATTTAATATGGTGGCTGGTCCCTTAGAGAGGGTCCAGCAATCAGAAACAAAGCCCGTTCCAGGTCCCATAAGTCCAGGGTTTTCCTTGACCAAGGTCATTGGATACATTCTGTATATGGCAGCACACATGTCGGTGCAGGGTGGGCCCATAAGAAAGGGGTAACTTGTGGCCCCCCTAACCCATGGGCCCATGCTCATTGCATACCCTTCTCCCATGGTAAATATGCCACTGCCCCATCCCATTTACTGTATATCGATGGCATACAAGATGACTCCACAACTCCAACGTCCTAACAGACAATTTATTCAGGGAGCCCTTTTCTTTGCCTGCAAAACTATCACCATGTCCTTGGTGTCACCCTGCTGCCCTCCCACGCCATATTGCAGGTGTGGAAAATGCTAATCAATCGCACCTTAAATACATATATGTCCATGATGCACAACAGCCATGTTTGAGCTGCTACAGGGTCAAAAAATGCCTTAATATGGTCCACAGTTTATTTACATTGAAATATCTCAATTACCTTAAGCATGCAGCATACTTGTACTGGTAATATGGATGTTTAACTACATTATTGAGACACATCGACTTGCTATGTAATGTACTAACCCTTCCCTCCCTCTTTCTCTCTCCTGTCTCACTCTTTTAGTCTGGTATACGGCTTGTTTGCACTTTTACATCATGCAATAAAACAGTTAAAAATAATTTAAATCTCTGACCGTATGTTTTTAAATGCATTACCTGTGGTTGTTCAATAATAATTGATCTCAAGGGCTTCTACATTATTCATATGGTCCCATGTTTTTGTTTCCCCATCTATAAATTGCAGACTGTAGGTGGACTCATTCAGGAGCATGAAAAATGCTTCACTAACTGTATTTATTGTGTGTGTCTGTGTCTCAGTTATTTTTCTAGTCCCCATATAACAGGTAAGGAAATTAATTTGCACTTTTTAAACAAACAACTGTAACATAAGATAAAGAATGACAGTTCTAGTCTGTCCGGTGTCTGATCTGTACCCAAAACTATCCATCTATCTTTCTTCTTATTGGTATTTGCTGGTGAAATGAATTTATCCATAGAACATTTTCTTTACACTGTTAGATTCTATTATGTTTCAGGCCACTACCCCTCCTTTTCACTGAAGTTCTTCATATAATTAGCTTGTTTAATTGTAATACTTTAACTTTCTTATTATTTGTCACATAATCCAAATATTGCATATAGTGTTAATGACAGATAAAACTTTTTGGTAACATCTGCAACTCTTATTGCACTTACATTTTATTAGTAAAACAGACAAAACTAAATAGAGGTTTACTAGGAAACCTTGCTTTCAGGTGCAAATTTGCAGAAAACAAGAAGAACAAATCATTAATACGCTTTAATCAGCCTGCCGATTGTTTCAATTGCACAATTAAAGCATATGTCTGATTACTTAATATCTGTAGTTTATTGCAATTTTACACCTACATACAGTGTGAATAAGTAGCCCTCACTGTAGTGAAAAGTTCTATTTTTCCTGTGTGTGCTTTTAATATAACAAAAACCTGAGGCACAGAAACGGGGTAGTCAGTCTCTAATGGTTGAAGAATGACTTCAAGCATTAGATTGACATAAAGTGCTTCAAAAGAGCCAAACTGTATGTAACAGTGAGTATTTAAGGGTAACTTTATCTCTAAATAATTTATGCGATAAAGCTAATAACAGCGTAAGAAGTGCGTTTGTCAATGTACAGTAAGGGTGCACCAAACTCGAATGAGCGCAGCCACATCTGAATCGAGCTTTGAGCATCTCAAAGTTACTTATTTTCGTGCCGTATCTCTTGCTCCAACTACAGGTCTAATCTAAGTCCTAATTACTAGTGATGATGGCTGAGTATGCATGTAATGCACAAATATCAACTTTAAATTTCAGTGTACAAATAAGCTATCAAGTATCTGTGTGCTACATGAAAAAACAGTCAGTATTTAACTTATGTGCAAAACAGAATACTAATTTGCACCCCTTGCATTGTAACATGGTTTTGTCCAGGAGACTGAAATAAGTAGTTTCTTAAGTTGAGATCCTTAATGGATCAGGCCCTAAATATTTATTCCATGATCATATAAAACAATATAGAAAAATAATTTTGATCTAAAACCCATATAACTTGATAAAATAAAAAAATCCTCAATTCAACTGATCACAACCAGGAGCGTCCATCTGTATATATAATATACATCAATAAAAAAGGATACATTATATCATCACAAAACACTGATATGTTTAAAATAAATAAACATTCATCGATCTCACTGAAAATTTCAGCTATTGAATTAAAAGGCTTAGTTAGAAAGAAAGTCCAATTTCATTCTTCAAAGCTCAGATGTTTTCTCTGTCTAATAATAACTAACATTTGGGTGCATACAATACACAGAGTTCATAGAAAATGACTAATTAATTCTCCAAGTCCCCAGATAAAATTTCCTCACGGGTCCCTAAATAAAGATATCTTGTTTACTCACTTCAGTCTTAAGTAAGACCGTAATAATCTGTCTCATAGTCCACAATCAAATGTATATATGTATTTTATTGTCCGCAGAAATCACACTGTTTATATATTCATCCAGAAACTGGGATTGCTATCTCTGATAATTTTAAGGAAAAAACTCAATAGGATCTGATCATATAGCTATAATGTTAGTTTATATTAGACAGAGAAAATATCCGATCTTTGAAGAATGAAATTTGCCTTTCTTTCTAACTAAGCCATTTAATTATCTGAAATTTGCAGTGAGATCAATGAATGTTTATCATCATCATCATCATTTATTTATATAGCGCCACTAATTCCGCAGCGCTGTACAGAGAACTCACTCACATCAGTCCCTGCCCCATTGGAGCTTACAGTCTAAATTCCCTAACACACACACACACACACACAGACAGACAGGGAGGGAGAGACTAGGGTCAAATTTTTATTTTTTTTATAGCAGCCAATTAACCTACCAGTATGTTTTTTGGAGTGTTGGAGGAAACTGGAACACCCGGAGGAAACCCACGCAAACACAGGGAGAACAAACAAACTCCACACAGATAATGCCATGGTCGGGAATCGAACTCATGACCCCAGTGCTGTGAGGCAGAAGTGCTAACCACTAGGCCACTGTGCTGCCATGTTTATTTATGTTTATTTATTTTGAAGTTATATGGATTTTAGAAAGAATTTATTTTTGTATATTGTTCTATTTGATCATGGAATAAATATTTAATTATTAAATTGTGTATCGGTGGCTTCCTTTCTCTTCTCTCTGTATTTCTAATTATTTGCAATAGATGTAGAGCGCTGTTTTCTTGTCTTGATGTTTTTTCTATGGGATGAGATTAACTGGCAATCTCCAATATTGACAGCAGCCTTTTCTACTCTTGTATTTCGTAGCTCTAAGGACAGGAAATATAGGATTTCTGGTGATTTTGGGAACTCTTTAAAATAATATTTTGTCCTCTCTGCACCTGAAAAATAGAATATATCTATCTTTCTCTCTGTTTTAATTATTTTTATACAGACCAGGTGGTTATTTTTGACTAACCCTTTGTCACACATGTCACACAGTATCAGCTAAGTACTGGATTGTGGCAGTGAGTAACAATCCATAATATCACCCTTTTTACTTTTATGGGAAGAGAGGATACATTCCTCCATTGGGGTATATTTATGAAACTGCAGATTTGAAAAGTGGAGATGTTGCCTATAGCAACCAATCAGATTCTAGTTATCATTTATTTAGTACATTCTACAAAATGACAGCTAGAATCTGATTGGTTGCTATAGGCAACATCTCCACTTTTTCAAACCCACAGTTTAGTAAATATACCCCATAGTGTGTAATAATAAAGAAGTGGTATATCTTCTTAAATGTGCATGAGGTCCGCTGTATGTGGAACGTACAAAAAGACCACTCCACGTAAGACTTGGAACGTGAGAAACATGAAATCTGGATGTCAGAAGCATGCTGTATCTGAGCATTATAGGACTATACATGATTGGGATTGTAGCACATCTTTTTTAGGAACATTAAACATGTAAAAAACACTGCAGAGGGGGTGACACATGAAAAAGGTTTTCTCTAAAAAAGATTAAGGAATTAACAGGTTAAGAAATACCATATTTCCCCATGTATAGGATGCTCCACTGTATAAGACGCACCTATATAAATTATGTGAAAAAATTGAGGATAAACATTATCCTCAATTTTTTCACAGAGTATTTGTGCAGCTTATACAGAGGAGAGACAGCGCTATAGTGAATTCTGACTTATCCTGTCAGATGATTCCTCTGTCTGGTAAAGTCTTCTGTCTTCTCTCTGTCTGATCCTGATGCTGGAAACCTGATTAAGGTCCTCTCTGTGATGTCCAGACGTCCTTTCAGGACCTTGACAATCCTTTCAGGACCTCAACAGGACCTTGTCAAGGTCCTGAAATGACATCCGGACATCGCAGAGATGACCTTAATCAGGTTTCCAGCATCAGGATCAGACAGAGAGAAGGCTTTACCGGACAAAGGAGTCATCTGACAGGGTAAGTGCTACTACCCCTGTATAAGACGCACCCAGTTATTAGACCCAAAATTTTGGGGGAAAAGGTGCGTCTTATACATGGGAAAATACGGTATCTTAATATTCAGTATGATTTGAATTAGTTTTGAAGATTTTTTTTGTGTTACCTGTTATTTTTACAGTTTATAAAATTTCTCATTAATATATAAGGTTAATAAAAGTTACATCTGTACCTTTGTTTTATACTTTGCAGCTTATATAAAAGGGGTCTAGTTCTCTTTTATTCATATTGTGAGATGTAGTATATTCTAATTCAATTAATATGGACATGAACTTGTCCGCTATTGTTTTTTTGCATATTATTGTATACATTATTGTCCTTGCCTATTTATATGGTCAGCTATGGAATTGTAATTTTATTATGTCTAAATTGATGTCACATATTAACTTAGTAATGTTTCACATATGTATGCAACACTGTTATATGTATATTGTTGTTACTATTTTAACTCAAACTCTATTTGAATGTAAGATCCATTTTAACTTTTTTTGTGAAATGAATGTAAGATGCTGCACTCTGGAGGCCTCTCCTATTTCTTTCGTTTAATCACTCTGGAGTGAATGAGAGGAAGGAGCCTCAATTTGTTCTCCAGCAGTCGATCAATCACCTGGTGGAGAAAGGAGGAGCCAAGGAGGATCTTTTTATGATGCGATAACCTTATAAGGTAAGTGAGCATCTTATTCACATCTTCACTGTTAATGTTGTGACAACTAGAAGGACAATCATTTATAAAAGACCATCCTAGACTGCCATTATTTGTGCCTGATATCTGTATATACGGTATTAGCACATACATATTTACATTAACTGTAGTATGTACGGAAATGTTTTACTACCTGTATGTTTTCTCAGTGTTGCAAAATTGCACTTTATATGGTGTTATTGTTTATTCTCTACCTAACACTGGTTAGCACAACAGAGCTATATAATTCAATGACAAAAAGCAAAAAAAATAATTATAATAATATTCAAAGGGGCCTGCCAATGAACACTGAATATGACTATGTCATCCAGCTATGCTGTCACATGATTTTGATGAGTGCAGTGTACCTCATCCATGAGCTGTTGGAAGAAAGCAGGGACATCAGAGAATCCAAAGGCTTCATTGTAAATTGGTTTAGTGAAAGTTTTATGCTTTGCCTCCTTGGCATCTGGGTCTGCCAATATCCCTTTATGAAAAGCCAGGATCTTCTCATTTAGTGACTCTGAGATCTGTGAGAGGTGCTAACGGAAGTTTAACACATCTTCATTAATGTCAAATATCTCCTAATCATCATTTCCAGCTTATAGTTCAACGCCTCTCCCACTATAACTACTTCCAGGACTCTTTTCACATGATCCTTCCTCCTATAGTAGAGGGTAATAATATTGACACCCTTGGACTTTTTTCAAATATCTCCCAGTTTCCTCTAAGCATAAATTAAAATGAATAAGTATTTGGCCTCCACAATTCTTTCTCTGTTATTATTAGTGAAATCTTGTTTTTGATTCTGAATGTAATAATGTTTATCCTTTTAAATCAGAACACTAAAATAAATGGCATTGATGCAATTATTGACACCCCAAAGTTAATATTTGGTAAAGCAAATATTTACCAAATAGCCTTGGATACGTTTCCTGCACATCTCTACTGGCAGTTTGGTCCACTCCTCGTATGATAACTGCTCCAGTTCTCTCAGATGTGAAGAATACCTTCTTCATACTGCTGTTTTCAGATCTCTCTACATGTGTTCTATGGTATTTAGATATGAACTCATTTCTGGCCAATTCAGAACAGTCCAGTGTCTTGTCTTGAACCATTAATGGGTACTCTTTGAAGTGCATTTTGGTCACTGCTCTGCTAGAAGACCTTAGAGGGAGACCCATATTTCTAACACTGGGTTCAACATTGCATTCCAAAATGATCTGGTAATCTCCAGATTTCACAAACACATTCAAGGCACTCAGTGTCAAATGCACATAAATCCAAATCATGACTTAACCTTCTACATGTCTGACTGTAGGGAAGGTGTTCCTTTCTTAGAAAGGTTCAATTTGGTTTCTGTAAAAATAGGGATGATGTGCTTTACAAAATAGCTCTAATTTGGTCTCATCTGTCCAGAAGAAATTCTCCAAGATGGAATCTGGCTTGTTCAGGTGTTTTTGCAAACTCCAGTTGGGCTTTCGTATATCACTCTCTGAGCAGTGGGGCCCTCTTGGACCTCCTACCATTTAATACCCATTCTTTGAGCTGGCAATGAACGGTGCATGCTCAATCTTTAAGGTGTTATATCTGTAGGTCAGCATAAATCTGTTTGGCAGTTGATTAAGGTGCTTTCTCTAACATATGAACAATCCTGCAATACAATCTTCGACCTCATCCAGAGAGATTGCCTACAGTGCCAGGGCATTAAACTTCCTAATTACATTATGTACGGTGGAAACTGGAACACCAAGATCACTGGAGATGGGTTTGTAGCATTCAGATTGTTCATGTTTGGATACAATCTTCTTTCTGACCTCCTCGGATTATTGTCTGACTTTCTTTTCTCCATGCTCAATGTAGTACACACAATTTCTCTACTCAAGCTCATTTAATGAGTGATTGTTATATTGCAGGTACTCACCTCATATTAATTCAGTTCCAAAGTGAACGACAATCACCTTCTAGAATTCTAATTATTTTGAACTACTAGAAGGTGCAAAACCAATTTTGTTGGGTCCAGTTAAAGATTTCTGTGTGGAATATGCTACAACCTAGCAAATTTTACTCCTTTTTATTTCACTGAAAGCCAAGGAAATACATACGTGGATACCAAAATATTAGTAAATTCAAAAAATTTTTGGAAGAAATTATGCACCCTTAGAAACAATTCTAAGGGTGGAAATATTTTTGGCCATGATTGTAAGTGTCCAGGTTATGGGGATTTTCCTCCTGTGACAGCAAAAAGTCAGAAGAAAAAGGAAATGTCTCCCCAGGATTCTTTGAGGTACCAATCTAAACCTCTGCATTCCCTGTACATAGGGAAACAAAGTCTGCTATGTCTATGTCTAACAATACATTAGCCAGCAAGTAGACATACACAGTTACCCTCAGGGTAGCGTTTATTTAAATATAGTAAGGTGGTCTTGGTAAAATAAGTAGAACTTAACACCACTAGGTATATACCCAATATGGATGAAACATTTATGGGGCACTTCCTTGGAAAGCAAGCAATACCCTCTGAGGCCATAGAAGTCTATAAACCCTCTGACTACTGAATTAATACCAGTACCTGTAAAAGAAATGGCCCTGCTACAATAGGGAAAGCAGTTAAGGCCTCATCAAAGGAACACTCATTCTTGTGGAAGATGGCTTCAGAGTGTCCCTTTCATTCACTTCCCAAATAACTGGCAGATTCCAAGTTGGATAATGGGAAGATTAGACTGGGATTCAGAAACTGAGGCGTGAAGAAACTCCCCAAGGTGCTTGGTGCTCTGTTCCCAAAGTTTACATCTGACCAGTAGGGAGAGGGAGACATCAAATTTTTCTCCTGTAGAAACACCTGTAGATCAGTATGGGGCAGATGACTGATCTTTTTTCTTCTCTCTATCTGTTGCAGGAACCTTGAGTCATGGATGGCACCTTTGATCGTTCTATTGTGTCTTCTGCACTCAGGACCTCCTCATCGAGATGGGCAGCAGATATTTGGGTTGAGGCCCAATGTAGGCAGACACATTTAACCAGGTCCTAAGGAACTACATGTCATCTACTATCTGTAATTTAACTTATAAATAAATGTTAATAATAATTAGAACTTTGAATGTGTAAAGGTGCACTATTATCATCATCATCATCATCATTTATTTATATAGCGCCACTAATTCCGCAGCGCTGTACAGAGAACTCATTCACATCTGTCCCTGCCCCATTGGAGCTTACAGTCTAAATTCCCTAATATAGACACACACTCACATGCAGGCACAGACAGACAGGGAGACAGACAGAGAGGGAGAGACTAGGGTCAATTTTTGCTAGCAGCCAATTAACCTACTAGTATGTTTTTGGAGTGTGGGAGGAAACCGGAGCACCCGGAGGAAACCCACGCAAACACGGGGAGAACATACAAACTCCACACAGATAAGGCCATGGTTGGGATTTGAACTCATGACCCTAGTGCTGTGAGGCAGAAGTGCTAACCACTAGGCCACTGTGCTGCCCAGGGTGCACTATTATTGCATGAGCAAATGTTTCCACCAATCACACTGTATTGATTTGGTCACTGGATAAAGGGAATCAAGAAAGTGTGACTACTAGTCAGCTACATGTAATCAGTATATCATAAACCTCTCTTACTTTTCAATCTCTTCACCCAACACCAGTGACTTATTAATTCTATAATTTTTAATTATTTTCCTCAAAATCTGACCTCAGGTATACCCAGATTTACTGGATCAATAGTAACACAGTTTGATTTTGATTTGTTTTTAAATTAAATGTTATTTGAAGGTATTTTGTTGAATTCAACAGAGTTTACATCACAGGAGTATTTCCTATGTTTTTTCAAAATGGATCATCATTCATAACAGATATATAAATTAACAGCCTACAATAAAATATATTGCATATACTTTTATGTGTTAAACTGAGTTACATGTGGAAGCATCCTGTATGATGGACATCACCAACAAGACACTTGCCACTGAATTCATTCTCCTTGGATTCTCCAAGGACATTAGGGTAAACATTGTACTTTTCATGCTGTTTTCGATCATCTATTTAGTAACTATCGTTGGAAATGTCTTTATGATATGTGTAATAATAATCAGTCCTCACCTGCACATCCCAATGTATTTTTTTCTTTGCAATTTATCCTTTATAGACTGTTTTTATTCCTCATCGACAGTCCCCAAATTGCTGGTGGATCTCTTCTCTGCTGATAGAAAAACTTCACTTACTGCTTGTCGCATTCAAGTCTATGTTGGCCTTTTCCTAGGAAGCACAGAAAGCCTTTTACTTGTCCTTATGGCTTATGATCGATATCTGGCTATTTGTAAACCACTTTACTATCCTGTTCTTATGAGGTGGAGCATTTGCTATCGACTATTAACCTTCGTGTGGTTAACGTGCTTTATGACCTCGGTGGTTCCATCAGCTTCAATGCCCATACGACTATGCAATCCCAACCGGATCAATCATTTTGCCTGTGAAGTTCTCGCAGTAGTAAAGTTGTCATGTGACAGTATCTACCAGAACGAACTTGTGATATTTTCTCTTAGTTTTATTACTCTTTTTATTCCCTTTCTGTTTATTATATTTTCATATGTGTTTATTATATTGTCTGTATTAAAGATTCACTCTGTGAGAAGATCTAAAGCTTTTTCTACCTGCACATCCCATATTATTGTGGTGGCTTTGTTCTATGGGACAGCAATGATTATGTACTTTGGTCCATCATCACAGTACTCATCAAATCTAGGGAAATACATATCTGTTTTTTATGGTATTATGATTCCAATGTTTAACCCTCTTATTTATAGTCTTAAAAACAAAGAGGTCAAAAAAATGTTATTGTCAAAACTCAAGAATTAATGTTATGCAGATGGGACAGAAAAACAAACTGATTTTTCTGAACAATAGACTTTGTACACCGGGTAGTCTTCAGTCTACCTTCTCCAGCATGAATTTGATTGGTGAACCAAGTATGTTACAAGATGTTCCATCTGTAAATTCATACTGAAAAGGATATTCCATTTTCTAACATAATATATCAAAATTCTGCCATGCTTTATTCAGAGAAGTGGCTCTGAACAAACCTCTCCTCCCACACTACATACATTGGTTGGTGAATGTTCGTGTAAGTCTGTTTAGCTGCTCAGATTAGCATATGAAATGCTGTGAACTATTTCCTGTGGAAAGGTAAACTCCACCCAGAAGAAAGGTTTTTGATATCTTGTAACACAAGAGGGAAATGTCCTTTATCTGCTGTGCTCCCAAGGTGAGAAGACTTAGCTGATGGAGACTACAAGCTTAATGCCATGGAGGTCTGTATATATGGTGTGGCCTGGAAGGCAATTTATATTACAATCTGGCTATCAGGAGAATGTAGTTTTAATGGAAATTGAATGGATTGAATGAAGATGATTAAATGCAGCTATAATGTTATAATGGAGCTTTGAATGGTTTGAAAGGAATATAGTTAAACTGGGTAACTGTAGAGATGTGTAAGTGTATATGTGTTTATGGGAGTTTGTATAAAGTGTATTTGTATGGAATTGTTGTGGTTACACTGTATGTGAGCTGTTTGAGTTAAAGAAAAAAGCTTGTGATAGTTCTAATGTGTAACTGCTTATTTGTTAGGTGAATGGAATTGTCCGAGTTCAGATAAAATAGAGTTAGTGATGTTTTGGACAATATATGTGGATTTTAAATGGTAGCATTTGTTTTTGTTGAAAAAGTTATTTGGAATAGATGTCTTTTGAGTAAAATAGATATTTGTGGGGGATTTACAAGTATATTACTAGAGGTTGAAGAACTGGGCCCTGTTCATTTGTAGTAGTGTTCAGGAAGTGGTCAGATTGTTGAGTATAAAGTTTTGTTAGACTGTTGGTTTAAAAGGTAGTTTGCAATGGAAAACTTTGAAATAAAGAGGTCTATTGCTGGAGAAATTGAAGTAGTTCATATGGCAGCAAGGTGATATATAATGTGTTTAGAACAACCTAAGTTTCTAGACAATAGAGAAAATGGAGGTGATCTGGAAGCTACCATGCTTGCAAGATGGCTGCCATCTAGCAGCTTCCATGTGAATGGAATGTGGATAGTGAATAATGGCTGTTGTAAAGCATGAAGAACTTTACACTACACATTTTGAACTCTGTCTGAAATAAGTAAAATTAAATAATTGGAGAATAAATGGTAGACTTTATATGTGAGATGATTTGGTTGTGGAATGTATGTCTGAAAATTGGGTTCTAAAATGGAGTCTAGCCTGTGTGTCTCCCCCACAGCTCCTCCTCCCCCTCCCCACACACACAATACAGTCACACACCTTTAGACAATAGGTGAAGCTCATACACCCCTAGTCACACACTATCTGATACACTACACAATAGTTAGTCTAAACACACACACAATGACTTGTATATTTATAAAACAGGCAATGAATGTAATGTATTGTACAAAAACTTATGCTATACCACCTATGTTAGAAGAGTAAACTAAATATTTTAAGTTTGTATGAAATACTGTTGCACTGTCTACTGCTTTATAATATATACACAAGCTTTACAATTAGAATGTTAATTAATAATACAACACATTTTAAATAACGCTAAATCTTGTGTGCAGGTTTTCTTGAAGAGATAAGCATAAGTTATTATATGAATATTGGTTCTGTGGATTTAAAGGAAAATAAGAATTATATTTTTTAGGTTAAATCAGAATACCTAAAAGACCTTTGCGAGAAGTTGGTTGACGGTAATAGTAAAAAATAACGTTATTAAATGGTCATCCATACATTTGCCAGACTATTAGGGAGATTAGAACCCCATTACCATAGGATCACCCTTTTACATATACCTATAAGTAGAGATGCTCAGGCTTGGTTCCCCGAGAACCGAACATACCCAAACTTAGCAGATCCGAGTACCGAGCCAAGCCGGCTTGGTGCTTTTGCACACCCTCAGAATTGAAAACGAGGCAAAACGTCATTGGTACATTGTCGGATCTCGCGAGTTTTGGATTCTATAAGTACTGCCCTCCATGACGATCAAGCGCCATTTCAGAGAGGGACACAGAAGGGGTAGCACAGTTCTTGGCAGTCTCCAGTGCAGTTGGGCAGCTTCATAGGTAGAAAAGAAAGAGGAGGGGTAGCAGTGTTCTTCAATGTCTCCAGTGACATTCAGGCGAAATCCATTGCTCCATTGCTAATTGTCATTGTGAAATATAAATAAGAGGGTTAGCAATTTTGGTCTTCTAAATCTGCAGTCACATCGTACTGTATTATATAGGTAACACACAAAGAGGAGAGCTCCATTGCTCCATTGCTAATTATTATTGCTGAAATAGAAGTAATAGGGCTGGCAGGCTTGGTCTTCTAAATCTGCAGTCACAGTGTACTGTGTTATATAGGTAGCACACAAAGAGGAGTGCTCCATTGCTAATTGTCATTTCTGAAATAGAAAAAATAGGTCTGACAGTCGTGGTCTAAATCTGCAGTCACATTGTACTGTGTTATATAGCTCACACACAAACAGGAGAGCTCCATTGTTCCATTGCTAATTGTTATTCCTGAAATTGATTAATAGGGTTGGCAGTGTTCTTCAAAATCTGCAGTTACATTGTACTGTGCCATAGCTCACCCAGAAAGAGGAGAGGTGGCAGTATTTAGTGCTGAAACAGAAATTTATATAATAGGGCTGGCAGTGTCTCATGTGCTAAAGCCTATGTTCAGGCGCATAGTGGTTCTAAGTCAGGGAAACCAAAATGTAACTAAAAAGCTTGTACCTTTTTAAAGAAAAAAAACACCTCTCTAATAAAGGTGAAAGTTTACTGTAGAAATACATAAAATTGCCAACATGCTACATAAAATTGCCAAACTATTACCAAGCATACCAGCATCAGCTAGCTCCCTTCTCTCGGGCTAGATCTCAACACCTGCTATCTACACTGTCATCATATTCACCCTCATCAGTGTGTACATCATCCTCAAACAATACTAATTCATCCCTGCTGAAATCCACCATCGCAGAAGTCTGTGTACTTTGATGTAATTGCCGGTAAGGGTCTTCCTTATGGAATTTGTAGTTCATTTTATGGAAGAGCTGTCACAATGTTTGGGCAACTCTTTTAGACCAGACCAAATGTCAAAATGTTGTGTGACTCATCTGCATCACCACTGGGTGTCTTGGGAAAGTTTTTTCCTACCAGCAATTTCCAGAGAAACTGAAGGATGTCATTGTGTCATGTATCACTTGAGCTGTCAGCTTGCTGACCAGGAGCTCATTGCATCTCTTGAGATCTGGGTCAGTTGGAAAGAATGGAAAGACATATCTCTTAAACCAATGATAAAGCACAGTTGACAAAATGTAATGATCCGATTTCAAGATGTTGATAACTCTTGGATCCCGGCGAAGCGAATAAAGTACTTAATCTACAAGTCCAACATAATTATTGGAATTGCTTTGTTTCATTTCCTTCTTCAATTTCTCTTGCTGTTTTTCAAAAAGTCTAATTAGGGGAATCACTTGACTCAAGGTAACAGTGTCTGCACTCTCTTCACAGGTGACTACTTTGAGTGGTTTCAGCACCTTGCACAACACGGAAAGTATTTTCCACTGCACTGGACTAAAGTACATTCCCCCAAATTTATATTCTTTTTGCAGCTGCTGCATTCTCCTACATGCTGTTGCAGAATCCCAAAAATGACCCTAAATATTTCGGGACACAGACAGCATTTCGTGCATGTTATTGTTATTTTTTAAAAGTTCTGTACCACCAAGTTGATTGTCTGAGCAAAATAGGGAATGTGATGGAATTCCCCCCACTGTAATGCTCTAACACTATTGGTGGCGTTATCAGAAATCACATATCGTCAGGAGGGTCCAAGCAGGACTGTGGTGCCTTACAAATCTATAATAATAATAATAATAATAATAATAATAATATGCCTCTTAGTGAAGCAGATGATACACAGAGTAGCCTGCTTCTGAAAAATGTGACGTTCTTGGGTACATGCTGTTGCTGTACCTGCTGGTGAAGGCGAATCTCCAACCCAGTGGGCTGTCACAATCATATAATCTTTTGTTTGCCCAATTTCTCTTGTCCACATATCTGTGGTTAAGAGTACAGTGGGTCAAATGGCTTTTTGTAGCCCAATAATACAATTTTTACGAACCTTCTGGTAGAGTGAGAAATAGCTTTTCTTGTAAAATGGTGTAGTGATGAAATTTGGTAACAAGGACAGAAGACCTCAAGTAACTGTCTAAAACCAGCTGCATTAATAGTGGATATTGGTCACAGATTTAATACTAGCATAGTCGCCATGGCGTCTGTGATCCGCTTTGCGACTGGGTGACAGCTTTCATACTTGCTTCCTCTTGCAAAGGATTGTTTAACAGTCAGTTGTTGTAAACTACTAGTAGTCTTCTTCTTGGTCTGTTTCTGGGTTGAAGATTAACCCCCAGCAGCAGTAGCAGCAGCAGTGGACCTAACTCTCAAGGATTCTTCTGAGGAGTCCTGGATAGGAGAGGAGTCATCTCACCTTAGAAACTTGGATGCAGGACTAACTCTGTTCAATAGTGAGGATATTGATGATAAAGGTGTTGGGGGTGTAGATTGCAGGTGCTGGGATCTAGCTGAGAGAATGGAGGTAGCTGATGTTGGACTGTTTGTTGTTATTTTTCAGCATAGGTTTCTGATTTTCACAAAAGCTTTCTATGAACTCACTTCAAATAGCGCAGCATGGATGAGGTTCCTAGATGGTTAAGGTCCCTACCTCTGATGACTGTTGCTTTACAATACTACAAATGGCTACACAACTGTTGTCAGGATTTGTGTAAATATAATTCGACACATAAAGGTGGATTTTTTGTCTTATGCCCATTCATGACAATGGCCTTCTTCTTATCACTGGCAAGAACTGTTTCCACTGGTGCATGGCTTGCCACAGTTGAGATCATTAACAGCACTGTTTACTTAGATGCCTTAAGCCCATTGTTAGCTTGTTTTGTAGAGGCCATTGCTTGTTTAAACTGTACATGGCCTTTTCAATATCTTACATAAGGGTGGGTGCGAGGGCCCAAGGACAATTCCATCTTGCACCACTGTTCTTTTCTTCCACTGTTGTTTAGCAATGTTTCCTAGATGTGCTAGGAACTGCCGTGTATTTGTGTCATTGCTCTATCGTTTAGCATCCAGCCAGGTAGGTCGCTGCAGTCTTTGTTTGAAAGTGTATGAAAATAATATTGTGACCTGTAAGGTGGCTATGTTACTATGTTACTATGTACCCTCTCTCCCCATCTCACGGTGTGCTATTGGCTTGTTGCTGTTCTTATAGTCACTTAAGCATATAAAGTGTGGAATTCCACCTTGTTACTACCTCTTGCTTCAGTTGGTGGCATGGCAGATGACATTTTTGTTGTAGCTGCTGCAATGTTCTAGATGTGGTCGTGGAATGCCTAAAATATACAGAAATTTTATGGGCCACGAACAGCATTTCCTGCTCTGACCTCTCATTTTTTAAGAATTCTGCACCACCAAGTTTATTGTGTGTGCAAAGCGTGATATGTGTTGAAATTCACCAAGCCGTAATGCACACATAATGTTTAGTCCATTATTGGCATTGAAGAGTCCTGAGGAAAGTGTTAGCGGGGTGAGCCATTTTGCTATCACATTCCTGAGTTTTTCCAAAAGATTGTGAAACCAGTTATACACAGAGCAGCTTGCCAGTGAATGACCTGGCATTACGTGCTAGGTCTACTATGCAGAAAGGAAGAAGAGAATAATGGTGAAACTACCGGAGCTGCTGCTGCTGGTGGAAATACACCAACCCAGTGGGCTGTCATATAGTCTTTGTTTTGACCAGGGCCGCTTGTCCACATATCCGTAGTTAAGTGGACTGTCGGTACTATGGCATTTTCTGGGGACTGTACAACTTTTTTGCTTAACCTCACAGTAGAGTTGAGTAATTGATGTTCTGGAGAAATTAAATTGAGATGGAATTTTATAGCATGGACACATGACCTTGACTAATAGTCAAAATCTGATGCATTGATGGCAGAAATAGGGCACACATCCAATGCTAACATAGCTATCTTGGTTTTGTGATCTGCTGTGCTACATGATGCTGACTGTCATACTTGTTTCCTCTTGCAAATACTCATGTCACAGATGATTGCGTAAAATGCTTACTCTTCTTGATCCCCTTCTGTACAGATTTCTCCCCCTCAGCAGCAGGAGCTGTAGCTTACAAGGATCTGTCTTGGAAATCAGGGATTGTATTAAGCGAGTTTGGAATTTGATAATTGGATGCTGGACTATTGCGTACTAATAATGAGGAGGATGATGAAAAGCGCGTTGATACCGGTGAGAATTGCAAGTGTCTATCCATTCGGCTGGTAGCTAATGCTGGGATGCTTGCTACTATACACAATTTTCAATGCTTGGAAACACGACTTGAATGAACTGTCCTGTCCTTTGACCTACATCGCTCATTTATACTGGTTTCTACTCACCCTGTTTCTTTGATGTAGCTCCATTACGCTGGTTCCGGACCGTGTGGAACTCTATTATGTTTCTGTAGGACAAAGTGCACCACTATCCTTCCCTTCCATTTCTCTCCTTCTCTCTTCCCTATCCCACCACATTCAACGAAGATTACGTTCTACACGTACTTAGTAGATATGTCACAAAAACACGAAGAATCTGCCTCAGACCACTCCTTCCACTTTCTTTAGCACAAAAGGCAAACCAATCTCCAAGACATCTGACCAATCCGAGACCTCAGGTTCTCCATCCTTGGCAGACCTGGAGCTTGATCCACAGTTACATGTGCTTATGACTAATCTACTGGAAGGGTTCAAAGCCACCTTCCATCAGAAACTTAACAAAGCTGTCAATGCCTTCAAGTCCGAAATTATGTCACTGGGCATTAGAATGGACATCCTTGAATCCAAAACAGGCAACCTGTGTCGCTCTCATGAAATCCTCACTAGAGAAATGTCCCACCTTCATAACAAACTAGAGGTGATAAAAGAAAAACAAGACTCCAAAAACCGCTCTCGACTGAATAATATTCGTGTCCGCAATGTTTCAGAAGACATTTCTTCTTCCGAGGTCCTGATATTTCTTAAAGATCTATTTGTCCATATTCTCCTGGACCTCTCTTATGTGTAGTGCCTCATGGACCAAGCTCACAGAGCTTTAAGAGCTCGACCTTCCTCTCATCAACCTCCATGTGATTTCATTGTTCGCCTCCACTATTTCCATACTAGAGAGTGGATCTTTATGGCTACCAGAGATAGCTCTACCATTGGCTTCCGTGAAATTAACATACAATTGTTTCAGGATCTGGCGCCCTCCACCATTCAGAAATGTAGAGACCTAAAACCAGTCACTAGACTTCTTCGTCAACATTATTATTAGATACTGTTGGGGCTTTCCCTTCCAATTGTAGGTCTTCGCTGCTAATTCATCACACTACGTCAAAAATAATGCTCAGGGCCAGGAATTGCTGGCTAAATTGGACATCCTACCTGCCGCACCTCTTCCTCAATCTGGATCTCCAAAGTCCCAAAACTCAGACCCACCAAACACTGAATGGTCCAGAGTTTCTTAACGACGAGCTAGAGACGCCAACCCCCCATGACCCATTCATGACTCTTCTTGAAAATATTTTCTCCACTACACTGGGGGAGGGGAGAGCTGTTTTTTGTCTCACTCTTTACAGGTGGATGCTCATCATGGACGACACACAGTCAGATGAAGCTCCTGACTCTACTTAACTTTCCCTCAGTTTGTATTTACACTATTTTCAATATATCTAGTTCTATTGCCAACATTTTAAAGTTCATTCTCTCAAAATGTTGAAATTTGTTTACTGTTGCACATACCGTTCCAATATGTTGTTTGCACATATTTCTTCTTACTTCTTTTTTCTCTCCCACCTCATTTGAAATAACCTGCTCTCCCATCCTACACTCCCTTATATATTCTTGCCTCCTCACCTTCCCCCTTGTTTCTCCCTCCTCTCTCACCATATTCCTCCCCCCTTGTCTCCTCCTTCCCTCTCTGCTTTAACTTTAAATATGTTACTTATATTTGTTACTCATTATACTACCAAACTGTTACACATTGATCAAGGTAACGCATGTTGTTCACTTCCTGTCACTAATTTATCATTATAATATATTGAAGTTTGTATACTGTTGCATATACTGTTCCAATATGCTGTTTCTTTTTTTCTGTCCTTGCTTTTCTCCTTCACTTCATGGAGACAATTTTCTCTCCCATCCTATACCCTTACTCTCCCTATTCTTTTCCTATTTCCTCCTCCCTTGTTTTCCCCCTCCTTTCTCCCTTTCCTCCTTCCCTCTCGTCTCCTCTTTCCCTCCCTGCTCCATTTCTAAATATGTCACTTATACTTGTTACTCAGTATATTACCAAATTGTTGCACATTGTCCATAGTAACCTAAGCTATTGATTCTGTGTTAATAATACTGGTCCCTGGTCCTGACTCCTCTCCAAGTCAGACTCCACGCCTACCTCCTTGCACCCTCTTAGTCTGTAATTTCACAATGATTATTCGCTCTGTTGCACTTCTGAACCCCTCCTGTTTAAGGGTTCTTGCCCAATTGGGCTTCCTGCTCCCCTTATCCCTCCCTCTCTCTCTCCAATATGACGATCTCTTACTTTCTCTCCCTATTTTCGCCCCTACTATTGGAAGGATTAACCACTTTTCTTTTTGTCCCACCTCTCTCATTCTGCATCTCGAGAGCGAATATTTAACATCCATATGGCGTTGAAACGTCTTACCGTTCATGTAAATGGGCTTAACTGTCCACGAAAGCATACTGTAATCCTGGGAGCCTGCAGGAGAGAAAAGACGGACATCATCTTCTTACAAGTAACCCACCTTACCGGTACTCACCCCAGCTTCAAGGTAAACAGTTCTCACAGACATTTTCACCTCAGCAGACTGTAAAAAACAGGGGGTAGCGATACTCATTCATAGCAAAGTCCCTTTCTCCCATATATATGGACCGGTAAGGCAGCTTCCAACTGGTATCTGGCACTCTTCGCTCCAACACGATCACTCTGGTACCTGTTTATGCCCCAAACCAGGGACAAGGTCCTTTTTCACTACTTTATTTAGACACATTGAGAAACTTCCACAGGGACACTTAATAATAGGTGGACACTTTAATGTAGTTCTTGACCCCTCTCTAGACAAATCTTCTCCTCCTTCTCTAAAATTGAACCCCTCCTAATTTTAAGACTCATGGACCCTACTATCCTTGCTCAAACACCACAACCTGCACGACTCCTGGCGCCTCAAAAATTAAACAGCTAGAGACTACACTCATTTTTCGGTCCTTCTTCACACATACTCATGCATTGATATGCTTCATGTTCTCACTCTCTTGCAGCCCATACAACTCAAGTGGGTGTCACTCAATTTTCATGGACTGATCATGCGAGAGTATTTATCTTGCTGGATCTTATCCACCAACCTGCTCACTCTCGGCGATGGCGCTTGGACAATTCAATTTTACTGATTAAGCAGCATTATCTATCCATACGTCTATCACTAATTACTTCTTAGAAAATTAGTCTGGGAAGCCCATAAGGTCACTATTCGTGGACACCTAATTAGCACGACTTCCGCAGCCAGAAAGAAATCGGCTGTAGAGATTTCCTCTCTTGAGCAGCAAATTTCCTCCTTGTTCACCAAGCATAAACTTTGCCCTGATCCTAGCTTGATAGACTTCTTGAAAGGCTAATTAAATATCCTTCTCTCCTGGAAGGCGGCTTCTATAATTCAAAAGCTCCTGCAACGCTATTACGATAAGGCTGATAAAGCAGACTCTGTGCTGGCTGGGAACCTGCGGAATAAAAGGGCCCTTGGCTTTTTCGAAAAACTTTGTAAGACAGCCCAGGACCCTATTACATAAGACCCCTCCGCTATGGTTCATATTTATCAGGAATACTACTCCTCTTTTTATAACCTACCTGTCCCTCCACCACGTGGGGACCTCCCTGAATGGAACTTGAGTGCATATCTAAATAACACTTCTATCCCCAAGCTTACTCCAGCTCAGCTCTCTCTCCTGAATTACGCTCTCACACAACTCAAAGTCCTGTCAGCCATCAAATCCCTTAAATCGTCCTCAGCCCCAAGACCTGATGGTTTTAAGCACAATATTATAAAAAGTTTGCGGTGTTTCTTGAACCCCACTTGACCACCTTTTGTAACCAGATTCTAGAAAGAGTCCCCTTTGATCCTGCTAACACCCGAGCTAACATTGTGGTGATCCCAAAACCTGGGAAGGACCATACCCTATGTGCCAGTTGCAGGCCGATATCACTTCTTAATGTAGATATGAAGCTTTACGCAACAATACTAGCCAACAGATTGAACCCATTCTTGCCGTTTCTTATTCATCTCGACCAGGTCTATTTCATTATGGGTAGACAGGCTCCAGATAACACCATTGACTTGATATACTCTAAACATGCCAGTAAAATCTCCTCCCTGATCATGGCATTAGATGCTGATAAAGCATTCAACCACATCTTTTTGTCACTTATGGGTGGAGTCCTCGAGTCGATGGGCTTCTCTGGCAGATTTCTGAATGGTATATTGCCCTTTTATAGATCCCCATCGGCCACCATCTCTGCTAATGGCATTACCTCAGCGTCCTTTTGGATTTCAAATGGCACACAACAGGGGTGTCCCCCTCACCACTCATTTTTGCCCTTATGATAGAGCCTTTGGCTGCCAGGATTCGAACCAACCAACAGATTTCCGGCATTCAAGTGAGTTCTGTGGAGCACAAGCTGGCACTCCACGCCGATGATGTTCTACTAACCTTGGCCAATCCAAGTACTTCTCTCCTCTCCCTTCTGGCCGAACTTGATTTATATAGCTTTTTATTGCGGCTATAGGAACAATGCTCTTGGCAACCAATGAATACACTGGCAATGTATTGTCTGCCTAATCTTTGAATTTTTGTAGTATAGGTACAGTCCACCTTCATTTCTCAGCATCCTCATTTATTTATATAGCAACAGCATAAGATTGTTTTGGGGTTACCATCTTCTGGGGTTAGACTGCTCCACTTCACACACTTCAGCCAAATGAATCTCACCAGTCCAGTGTTTTGGTTCAACTAGCCTCAGCTAGATTTATTTTCCAGTCATAAAAATAAACAAACAGAAATAAAATCCTTGCCTGTCTGGCTTATAACTTAACACACAGGAAATTTCTCTCTTCTGTGAAAGACCTTGTGTCCCACACGCATACAAAATACATAACTTATTGGTCATCATTTAAAGTGGCTCTCAGGAGGCATCCAACCTCCTCCCCAGGTCTGGGAGACTAAGACTGATCACACTAACATCCTTTTAAACCCACCTTACAGGTGCAACCACTAATCAGTCTGCTGTCAGACTGGATGATCAGAAGACCCGGACTGGGCCTTATATATGGAGCACACCTTCTCTCTTTATTTATACCCGAGGGACCCTTTCTAGCTTTTCCTAAAGCTGAATACACTCTTTAGGAAGGAGTCATTCCTTCACAAACCAATCTTGTTTTATCGCTCTTCTCATCCCCTTTGTGTTTATTATAGTGTCATATGTTTGTATTATATGCTCGGTATTTAAGATTCGATCTGCAGGAAGATCTAAAGCTTTTTCAACATGTACCTCCCATGTTACGGTGGTGGTCTTATTCTTCGGGTCAGCGATGGTAACCTACTTTGGGCCATCATCCAAACACTCAACAAATCAGGGAAAATATATCTCTTTGTTCTCTAGTATTATATGCCCAACGCTGAACCCTTTCATTTACAGTCTAAATAACCAAGAAATTAAATATATACATAGAAAGTTCTTATTAACATTTGCCACTTGTCACTCAGTGGTTGATTCAAGTTATGTAACTTGATGTATGCACTGTATGTGCCTCTATAATATACTAGCAAGCTGAATCCAAGATGTTGCCCTCCTACACAATCAGTTTCACCCATATAATAACTGGGGCAGGCTTATTACAGAAACATCTCTCATGGTTACAATGTTGTATGTTATACAAAAAGAATAAAAAAGCTGCAACTCAGTTCTCCATTTGTAGTAGATTTATTCCAAAATAGCCGAAGGGGCTCCAGAAATATTGTAAGCTTTGGTCACATTGGAATAAAACTACTCCTACACCCACTAATTATATCCTCAACCACCATCTTAATCTCCCTAGGTTACCCTATTACCACCCTCTACACAGCTAACACAAGACAACAACCTTCTGACCAACATTGCTACACACACAGCCCACTCAATACTTTTACCTTTGCATTCTAGCTGGTCCAGTGTGCAATATGATGTAGCACATGTCCTTGTGTTTCTAACTCCCATTGTCCTATAGATTATAAGCTTGCGAGCAGGGTTCTCTTACCTCTCTCTCTGTATGTATTACCCAGTATTGTCTTATTAATGTTTGATCCCAATTGTAAAGCGCTACAGAATTTGCTGGTGCTATATAAATAAATGTTGATGATGATGATGATAATATCTTATGAGTGTATATTTGGGACATTATGAAGTTCTTGATCCCTAGTGTGCATTGTAGATTGGGCTCTTTATTGTCCATTACTTCTTGACAGGGTTCCCCATACCTGTCAAGGCTGGTAATTATTACACATATGTGTTAGATGGAGTCTCTGATAGTTCTAGAACAGAACATAACCTTTATAGGAGTGGATCTTTACTAGGGGAGCGTGTACCCCTGGGAGTGTGGGAGTGCGAGACAACATTTATTGGGGTGCGAATTGTTGCTCTAGATTTCTAACAGAAAATCATTCTTATCACCTAGATTTGTAGATCATATAAGTTAAACCGATGTCCTACAATTATTGCAAGATGGCAGTCACCCACACTAAACTATCACCTACCTATGGGAGATGGGATTTGAATCACTTCTGCATATAAAAACAATGACCAAAAATCGTACACATGCATAAAAGATATCTATATATTAATAGCATAAGTACAACTTTTTTGAGCAACTTATTTCAATTATGCCATTGTCTGTGCAGGACATATTACAAATTAAAAGTCTTGGTCTGTAGATTTGCAGAAAAAATATTGGCATGGCAATCAGTTGCATCGTTTCAGAGTTATTTGCCAAAATGTCTGCTTACCATTTACAACAATGCATTACCATCGTCCTCTGGAGAATGTGACAATTGGCAATACACCTGTGCACCTATTGGTTTCTCTGGAAACTGTGGCAGTTAGTGAACTCTTCCTGTGCACCTGCTGGGTGACCTAGAACATGTGACTTGCTGGGTGATCTAAAAACTGTGACAGCTATTTGCAGGCACATATATCAGCATGTCTTGCGGGGACCATGCCCAGCAATTTAACTTTGATGGAATAAGATATATATATATATATATATATATATATATATATATATATATATATATATATATATATATATGTATATATATATATATATATATATATATATATATATATATATATATATATGTATATATATTTTGTAGTGTATAAAGAAATTCTTTAGTTCCTTTAAAATACTGATTGATAATATAGTTATTTATTCATTATCCTCTGTTGCTAAAATTTCTGCATGTAATGTAGTGTATAAAAAAGTAACTTAGTCATTACATTTCAGTTTAATTTACGGCAGTTACCACTGGGTTTATCTAGTTATTATTAATAAGCAACAGCAAAATAGCCATTGAGAATTGAGTCCATGTTAAAATTTGAAGTTGAATTTAACTAATCCTATATTTAAAAGTATTTTGTAATAAATTTCTGTTTTACTGCTATAAAAATCTGGACATATCTTTTAAGGTAATGAGAGAACATATTTTGAGAAAGGGGTAGCAGTCGCCAAAAAGGTTAAGAACCACTTAAATTAGGATCCATGAATTAGCTAGACAGATAAATTACAGTTGTATTAGATGATTGGCGCAGTCAAAATGTGGGATGAATGTGTAGATTGTGCTTAAACCTGTTATACTAACAATAAAATATAATTTTCGTAGTCAATGTTAATATATTTGCAAAGGGAATTTGCTCAATCTTTATCTATGCTCTACATTTATGTTCATATATTTTCGTATTCTCTCTGGTTTGTTATTTCTAAGAAAAGTAAATATAAATTTTAAATACAAATGAGCTTACATTTCTTATTCTAAAAAAGCTATAAACACACATATATAAAAATACAAATATTTTATTTTGGTTTATATAAGTCATTCACACCCAGCAAGAGTTTGCCTGTTGTGCACTCCCCAGGAAAAACAGCTCATTTATGGCTCTTAGAATATGTCTGTCACTGAGATCATTGATCTTTACGGTACCCCCATTGTCTTACTTGTGCTAAAGGGATATACAGACAGTCATGGACCAGTGATTCTGATGTGCTGCTCTGCGATTGGATGCTGGAAAGGTTACATCATCATCATAATTTATTTATGGGATGCAACAGATTCTGCAGAGCCAGACAATTGTCTTACAGGTATGACACACATGAATATAAAAACACTATTGACATTTACGTGAACACAATTAAGCATAATATCTTGTGCATGAATAGTCATGAGCTAGCAATTACAATTAGCTAGCATGGATCCAGGTAAGTTTTCCGTGCGTGTGAATGAATGAGATTCACTTACGACATAACATCAGGGTCAGACGAGGCGGACAGACATGAGATATACAGTAAAGAGAACCTGTTCATGACAGTGCACATTCTAAATGGATACATTCTATATGCATAAATTTTGCCCTAAAATACATTGAATCACACCAAACCATGTGGGAAAATGTCTTATGTTATAATGGCACCAAGGTTGAAATTTTTGGCCTTAATTCTAAAAGATATGTTTTTCGCAAAGGTAACACAGCTCAGCATCCTAAGAACACCATGCCTATTGTGAAGCATGGTGGTGGGAGCATCGTACTTTGGGGCTGCTACTCTACAGTTGGCACAGTGGCTCTAGTCAGTATAGAGTGTATAATGAATAGCTCAAAATATCAAGATATTTTAGCGATAAACCTGCTGCCATCTTTCGGAAAGCTGAAGATGACAGGAATTTTTTACATTTCAACATGATAATGATCTAAAGCACTCATCCGAATCACCCAAGGAATGACTTATCTCAAGGAAGATCATAATCCTGTAATGACCCAGTGAGAGCCCAGACCCGATCCCCATTAAGAACCTGTGGAATGATCTAAGAGGGCTGTGCACAAGAGATCCCCTGGAAATTTAATAGACCTTGAACTTTTTCTTGCAGGAAAGAATGGGAGAGAATTGCAAAGTTCAGGTGTGCAAAGATCATACAGAATTATTCAAGAAGACTTAATTATATAATAAAAGAAAGCAGTGCTTCCACAAAGTAATAGTTTAGGGCTGTGTACACATATTTTTGAACCACCCCAAGTTCTCTGGAGGGGAACCACAGCTCCACCATTGCCATTATCTTTAATTTTGTAAAATATTTGATAGCACACATGTCCTTAGAAATTTCTAGGGCATGTAGGAAAATTTACCCTTCAGAAATTGGAGAATGGTTCAAAGCATTATATTTGTATATTTGGATGGCAATTAGAATGACTTAGACACACAGCAATATACTGAGAATTTTTGAAAAAGAATATGAAAACATCACCTACAGTAACCTTGTATGTTATTAGTGCTTCCTAATGATTACGTTGAGTATTCACACTCTACAGGTAAGAGAATGTACAGAATGGACACTTTTTGCTACTTTGACTATACTAATCACTTATGTTTCTCACTGAAATAGCAGAAGAGATGGAGTTGGGACATGAGCGCGTAGATTATAGAGTCACTTAGGTTACTTCATGTTCACTGCCTGGATTAAGTCAACTCTAAATTAAGCACTTTTTCAGCTATTCATGAATTTCCAGAATTCTTGAAAATTGATTTTGCACCCGTTGGAGAATCTGGCCAATCACAGTGAATGTAATGTAAATGTCATGATCTTACCTGTTCCCCGCTCCGCTGCGCTGTCAGCGTTGTCTGGCAGCTGTGTCCGCTCCGGCAGTTCAGCGCTGTCCTCCGATGGCGCCCCCGCACTTCCGGGTTTTCCCAGCGTCAAGTCATGTGACTCCTGGGTGGGGAATTCAAATCTCTATATCTACTCTGCTCTAACACGCTACCTGTGTCAGAGCAATGTGTTTCCTGTTCCTGGCTACCTTTTCCTGTGTACCTGACTCCTGTGATCCTGCTCCCTGTGTACTCCTATATTTCCTTAGACTCCTGTGTACCAACCTGGCTGTTATCTGACTACTCTTTGGCTTTATCCCTGGCACCGCGAATTGGACCTACCAACCCGTGTTTAGACTCGCCTGTGTTCTTGACAACTCTCTGGATTTCCCTCTGGCACCGTATAACTGATGACCTCCTGTGTACCGACCCGGCTGTGTTTCTACTCCTCTGGATTCATCTCCTGCTACGCACACAACTGACTCCGTGCATCAAACCGGCTTCCGCTCCAGACCTCCAGACCCTGGAATTCACAGTAAGTGCCTGTATTTGCATCACCTTGTCATATTGCCTGTTTGACTACCCATCACTTAGAGCCTTCTCCCTTACATCAGTAGGCTAACCTGGGGGCCGCGACCTGCGGTTCTTTGGCAGCAAAGTCCATCCTACCTCGCGGTGGTTCTTGGTGAAGACCGGAAGGCCGTTAGACTCCGCGCCCTAGGTAAGCCTGTGTAAATACTGACTAAGGCATCAGAACCGTAACAGTAAAACAGCTAATTAGCAAGGAACAGCTAATGCCAAGTGTCTGTAGCTCCATAACAGGAACTTATCGTCCTCTGGAACTCATTCTTCCTGGGTTGTTGAAGGGGAAAATGTCTTAGTGGTATGTGATTCTGACTTGAACAGTAAAAGTGGCTGCACTAATAATATATATCTTCTCTTCTGATCACAGTGGATACATAGCATAAATATCTGGGTTTTTTTTCTATTATTTTACATTCTTCCTTATCCTAGAGTGTTTTACAATCTATTAAAATCAGTAAATTTGTGCCTTTTTTTATTACAAAAATGTGCCCGTATCTTCACATCCCCAACTTTTTCTATTCTTGTACTTGACATTACAAATAGAAGTCTTCAAATATGTAAGCAATACATTGCTTGCTACCTCAAAACTTCACTTGTCACTCTCAATACTAAGTCAGTCCATCGTCTGTTATGGACTCACATTTCGTATTGGGAAGCTGCAATATCAAGTTTATTATATTAACTGTGAGTTATTTAAAGAGAATGATGACTTGCATGAGGAAAAATAAAATACCCCTTAAATGTGTCAAACTTCATCTAAGCCAAAATGGTGGAATTGGCGGAAGGTGTCAAACAATGAAATTATGGACTGGCTAGCCCACGATGGCAGTTCAGATAATAAAATTTGTGAATCTCTCTAATACACGTTAAATAACCATAACACATAGCTTTCTTTATCTAGAAACAGAGAATCTCACATAATTTTTTGCTGCAGGGGCAAACTGAATGTGGAACACATCCTCAATAGAAAAATTTAATTAACTGTCAAGTCACAAGAAGAGGTCTGTGTCTATGATATTTGGGGAATTTACAAGTCAGGATAGGGCTTGTGACAAAGTCCCCTTCTATTCAGGGATTCTTATACCTGAAATTTACTCTCAAACCTTATAGAAACATAATAATATATTCAAGCAGCAGATCATAAATTTGCACACATATGTATATTAAACATGAATATGAAATCTAAATTACTTGGGACAATACTTAATTTCTATGGCTTCTTGAGGAGGTTGGCACTTCTGCTTGACATATTGGATGCATCTAATCCCCCAGATTGATATACCGCAGACAACTCAAATATGAATGATGAACAATAGTGCTTTGATGTATACATTTCTTATATGAAACATAATGATTGCAAGTGATCACACTCTGAGTCTTAGTATTCACGACAGCTGGTCTCTGCCATAAACTTTAGCTGGAGATCTTGTACTGTAACTGGAAACACGCAGTCTCTGTTAGTATAAACAGACTTTTTATAACAGGCTGCAGGCCACCATAGAGTGCCTGGACTGGGCAAATAGACAGTTGATATGTCAGCAAAGTTAAATTAACCCTTGCTGTACTTGCTCCCAGGGAGTTTAGAAATCACACATAATTCACTCTTTATATTTTAACCATTGATCATGGTATAACCACAAGATCTCTCTCTTTTAGAACTGCATGGCAGTTCTCCATGCTCCCCTATCACAATATTTTTGCTTTGGTGTTAGAGCCCATTCTCATTGCCATGGTCACTTCCCTTTTTGTGCTGCACAATGAATGCATGTTGTTGGAAGTGGCAGACACCACCTGAGCAACCTCCCATTGTCCAGATTTGCCATGTTCAGCCATCTGAAATGATTGTGATCTATAATTAAAGTAAGTCATGTCCACTTAGGTAGGACTGTAACTTTTGCAAGGTGCATACTGTAGCTAGACACTCCTTTTCCACTCCTTTTCCAGCTCTCTGGTTTCCTGCTTCAATATATTATTGGGTCAGCATTAATATCTAAGCATTGATAGGAGCCTGCAGCACAGGATACTGGAAAGGGGCAGATTTTTATAATACAGAAATTATCTTTACATGCAATCTAACAAGCAGATTAATGTCAAGTGATAAACACACACATATAAGATTATACTATGTAAAACCTTTAGGTCTCATTGACAATTGTATAAAGAAGTTAAATAATATCTCAACCAAATGGATATCAAAATAATGAAATGATTGATAAGTAATCTCCTTCACAGTGGAAGCGCTCTCTGAGATCATTAAAAAGACACGCCGGGACATGTAGTCCCACTGCAACCATTAAAATGCAAGACATAATGAAGTATTGCAGAATATAAATGTAATAAGGAAACTATTAATATTCCCCAATGATGCCTTCCCAAGATAAAGGGACAGGGAAAAGGAAAATAACTGTGGCCAATTATTTCTTCAACACACAAATCCATTATTATTATGCTGTAATCAAAAGTTTGCAATTATAAACAAATTTCAACCTGAAAATTCTCATAATGAATGAATGAATGGAAAAAAAATCAAATAAACCACTATGGCTAAAAGCATTATTTTTTTATATATATATATATATATATATATATATATATATATATATATATATATAGTTTTATCATATGGGACTTACCTCATTTAGAACCTTTGAATTACAAGTAGTATTGATAGGAACACATTGAAATTGGGTGCAGACACAGTTATAAAAAAAAACTGGGTATTAAGATCTTAACATATAGGCAAACAGATAAGATGGCCCTGTTTACAAGCTTACAGGAGTTTCAGAAATGAAGTTAAATTCTACATATTGCACACTGGTCCCTCATTGAAGTGAAATGCTTAGTGAGGCTAAATGTTCCACTCACACAGCAATGTTTGAGGGTCAAAGGGTTGTTTGAGTGCAGCAGATAAGTTAATATAAGTTCCGAGTACTTGGGTTTAATAGTCAGGTTAAGAAGGTAGTTTGGGAATTTAATAATCTTGCCTGTATGTGAGTTTTCAGAAAATGTTTGAAAGTTTTGAGGCCATGTTTTGTTGTATGAGGGAGGTAAATGGGTGCTGCCCAAGAATAAATCCCATAACAGGGAATGGAAGTAGGTGAAGATGAGAGGAGAAGATCTTAAACAAAGCGGAAAGGCCAAGTTCGGAGACATTTTGAGATAAGGGACGAGATGTTTGTTGGTGGAGTTTTGTTAATGCTTTGTATGCTACTAGCAGTATATTGGAATCTGCAAAAGTGCAAGGAGTGTGGCCCTGACGTTAGGGGGGCTAGCAATGTCAGGTCACCCTCCCAAGGCTGGAGCATGAAAGCAGCGGAAATCGCCAAGTCCAACTTTAAATTTTTTAATAGACCACAGCATCGCTGTATTCCATCCTTACCAGAGTGCATTGGTAATGAGCAGGGTAGTTGTTTCGACTGTGGGGGAGATTACTGATTAATAGTGTAATTATTTTGATAACCATTTGTTGAGATATGTTCTTTTTTTTAACAATGGTTTTTATTGAAGTTTTTAGTTATAGGGTAAAAATAATAATAATAACAATAAACATACGCATCCAAACAGAAAATGCAACTTACAGATATATTACATATTGACAATCAGTTAGACTATACATCGGAAAAATAATCTAAGGGGAGTACTGAGAGGAACTCGAAGCATATTCAAAGGTTCAGAAGAGACTTGATTTTTGGAGAGAGGAAGAAAGGGGAGCATATGGACTTTAGTGATTATCTTGGCAAGAAGGAATAGAGTGGGGGTTCACCACGCTTGGGATATCATTGCACGAGTTGCTATAAAAATGTGGCCTATAACGTATGTGTGCCCTGATGAGACTTGCGGTGGGAAAAAGTGTAGGAGTTGCCACTTCTGGGTTATTGGGGATTGTGGTTTTGCTTTTCCCTGTGATATTAGACTATAAACTACAGACCAGAGGGTATGGGTAATGGTACAAATCCAGACAATATGTAAAATGTTACCTGTTTCCCCACATTCACGCCAACATGCCTTGGACTGAGCCGGCCAAATCTTATGAAGCCTATCTGGTGCTAAAATAGAGTCTATGGAGTAGTTTGTAATGCATCTCTGTATGCTTCAAACACCTCGACATTCGGTGGGAATTTTGAAAGATAACATTCCATGGGTCAAATCAAATAGCTGACCAAGTAATGGGGAGGAGAACTTTGTCAGCTCACTCCCAGAATTGAGATGCTTATACCAAAAGAAAATGGCAGCCTTGTTAATTTCTGTCATCAATCTGGTATAAAAGAGGGATGAGAGTATTGCAAAGAAAGATGTAGAAAGGTTAGCCAATGTCAGACCTGTAGGTACTTATAAAAATCCTGGTTCAGAATATGGAATTGCTCCCGCAGCTGCGAGAAAGATAACATAGACAGGTCTGCATGGAGAGTTTTGATATTAGTAATACCCCTAAAATACCATGAGGACAGATTCAGGTTAGGAATCAATTTAGCTAGGGCAGGAAGAGACAGGTTGGATGTGGGAAGAGTGACAGTATCTATTGCCCTCAAGTCTTGTCCTAAACTAACAGAGCATCTCTCGTGAGGCGGGGTAGGTCAGACTGTGGCGGGCACCAGGACTTAGTGACCCAAAGGAGGTTGGCCAGTGGGAAGGCATGGTTGAGGTTCCTCTCCATGGTTTATGAAGATCTGGGAGAGACCAGTCCCGGACCTGTGCCAATATGACCGCTTCCTGATATTTGAATATACCACCTGTCCTTTGTGGGCGGGATATCATAGAGTGAGTAAGTTTAGGGGGTTTGCCCTTCCAAACGTAGAAGGTAAGTAGAAGTAACTTGTCTATATAAAGTTTGGGAAGGGAAAAATGAAGGGTCCGGAATAGGTACATAATTTTGGGTAACATAGACATTTAAAACGCAGCAATTCTGCCCAGCCAGGAGACCTCGTAACACTCCCCTGACTTCGCTAGGTTATTCAAATGTATCAATAATGGAGTATAATTAGCCTAGAGTTTATATGGGGAGTAATCAGAATCCTGAGGTACGGCATAGAAGAGGCTCTCCAAGAGTATGGGAAGGCCATCTTCAAAAGCACCAGAAGGGTATGCGATATATTAATATGGAGTGCATCTATTTTCGAGGTGTTCAGTTTATAATACGAAGCCCTGTCATAGTCCTGTAAAACATAATCTCCGGGCTGGTGATATATAATTAAATATCGTCTGCAAAAAGACATAATTTGTGGGGAGTAAGTATGAGGGTGTTGTCTTCCAGATATGTTCTAACTTCTTTAAACAATTTTAAATTAGACATTTTTAGCCTCCTTTCGATTTAGTATATATCCATCATCTAACATTTGGACAGAAGGGTGGGCAGGGGCAAGCATGCATAGGCCAAGTACATTAAGGGTGTGTCAATCTAATTGTGATACAATTAGTTGTGGATCTATCTGCAGCCTTTTAGGAGGCATTTCTGTTGCGGGTGCACAAAGGCTGGTGCATCAGTACTCAATTATGGGTATCAACAACAGGATCTAGCCACTTCCGACTGGCTAATTGTATATTTAACTCTCCAGCTCACAGTACTTAATTAATTAACATGGCAGCTATATTATACAAAGATAGTCTACTGCAGGAAACAAGATTGCCATTGGATTCATAAATTGAAAAACAACAATTGTATGCATTTTAATTTATTTTATTTTATTTACTACACTACTGTCGGAGACCTGGGAGAAGGAGGTCCTGTCAACCTTCTGATGCCATCGGATATCTCCAGAGTCGTTTTTCAGCTAAGTCTCTCAATATTGCTGTCATTTTTTGCTGACATCGTTTTTTTATTGTAGGTCTTGTCTGTGTCAGAGTTTTCGTAATCGTTGAAGCGATTACCACCAAGTGACAGTTGCAGAACTAGCACTTATAGAGGAAGGCGAAGGCCTCATTCTTTCCTTGCCACTGCATGTGTAGAATGGCATGTTCATTTTTTTCTGCAGATAACTTTGCCTGGATTACAGGTCTTATTTTCTTGACCAAGGTTTTTATTTCCCTGACTTAAAAACACTAAGCACTTTAACATAGGCTTTAGCAGATGACATAGAGGGTTTACTATCATCATGACTGGTGCCAGCAGCTGCTTGGTGCTCCTGGTCCTCTGTACTGCTGTGAATCCATTTTGATAAAACAGTACAATGTGACTGCAGATTAAGAACAACACTGCCAGCCCTATTATTTCTATTTCAGCAATGACAATTAGCAATGGAGCAATGGAACTCTCATGAATGTCACTGGAGACTTTGAAGAACACGGCTACCCCTCCTCTTTCTATTCTACCTATGACGCTGCCCAACTGCACTAGAGACTGCCAAGAACTGTGCTACCCCTTCTGTGTCCCTGTGAAATGGCGCTGGATCGCTGTGGAGGGCGGTACTTATAGAATCCAAAAAAAAATTATTTTTTTGCTTATGTCTTTTTCCTAGGTACGTTCTCCAAATGAGGCCCATTGAGTTTACATGATATTTTCTTATATTTGTATATTTATCTCTTTATCTATTGATGTTAATCTGCATGGTAGACTTTATCTGGAACAACAACTAACTTCTGTACTCCTATATTATTATAAGATTGATGTTTCACTAAAATTATTTGATTGGTTATCATCTCTATAAATAACACAGGTGCTCTGACTTCAGCACATACTTCTGAAGACCATTAAGCTTAGAGACTCTTAAGTGCTTATTGACTGGAATATGTCTATTGGCAGTATCAAAGAATACATCCCAGCTCCATTCAATATCTATTTGGGCTGAAAGGTTCTGCATATATCATGTGTGCTATAGTTTGCGGTACAAGGAATTCCTTGTAGCCACTTCACATAAGAGAAGTGGATACAAACGGGAACCATGGCCAAACGGGCTTAGGCTGGGTACAAACTACAGACTTTTCAGCTAATTACCAGTCCAATCAGATGATAAACGACTGATTGGGCCGATATCACATTAGTGTGTATGCTCCAGTGATGAACGAGGATCGTTCCAAAGCACAAATCGTTGTTTGATGTGATTGTTCAGCAGAACTATAAATCTCGTTCAGCTATGGAACAATGTCCAAACCACAAATCATCGTTTGATGTGATTATTCAGCAGAACTATAAATCTCATTCAGCTATGGAACGAGGTCCTTCCAACCCTGCAGTGTGTAGGAACTCACGATCAGGATCCCCATAGGGTTTACAGAGTCAGGATCTTTTCAGCCAATGGTTATGGCAGAAGAAGAGAACAGATACGAAGTTGAATCTTGCAAAATGTGTATAGTGTGTACACATGAATCGGCATGCTGATCGGCACTTCTTTTTTTTATCAATCGTTAGTGCAAATGTTGTAGATAACACATTGGTCAAAGATTTCTGTAGTGTGTACGCAGCCTTAATGCCAAACTGATGGACAAATGGAAGACGTGGGGCTACAGGGACCTACAACAGTAGAATCGGCAGAGCCTTGGGCTAATATCATTTCCCCAACAAATGTTTCATTAATATCATTATTGATTACATTATTTTTATTAATTCATTTTTATCAGTATCCATTCTGCCTAATCCAATGAAATAAAAAAAGTTGAGTATTTTAATGGAAACCTATGTGGGAACCAATATAATGACAGTCTGTGTCTTTAAAAAATTCTGACATGTTGTTGTTAAATGCATCGTCTATTGTACAACAGTAATTGATCTCAAGAGTTTACACATTATTAATATGGTCCCATGAAATGTACTTTTCATCTTTAAATTGCGATCTGTAGGTGGGCGAGTTCAGAAGAATGAGAGATCTTTCACTAGCTGTATTGTTGATTGTGTATTTATGTGACTCAGTGACTATGTAGTCTCTGTGTAAGAGGTAGGTGATTTCAGTTCTGTTTGTAAACAAACAACTATAACTTAAGAAACAGAAAGATGGTTCCATCTGGTCTCCCCAGTGTGTGATCTGTACTCGGAACTACCCATTGCTGGTTCTTCCTATTGATACTTGTTATTTAAATGTATTTATCTACAAAACGTTTCTTTTTACAGTTTTATATTCTAATATAAGATTGATAACGAGATCCAAGAGAGAGAGAGGAATGTTCTGCATGGGGCCCTCTGTGAACAATTGATAATACCTTTGATTTCATTAAAATGTAATACTTTATTGATTACATTAAAATAGATTTCCACTTGATGCTAATCAGTTTGTAGCGAAAAATTTAAAAACAATAGAAGTGAAAAAAAGAATGTGTTTTAAAATGGTGGGACTCCCACCAGCCTCGCTATGTGATATATAATATAATAAAATAAAATGTTTTTAATACTATCCACCTTTAATATGTTTCTTATTCCCAGTAGGTAATAAATTGTATATATCATGTCTAAATGTATTATAATATAATGGATAACCACCTATATCTTATGGCATAAATATACCTAAAAACACCTATACTAATCCAAAATAGAAGACCCGGACAGTTTGTAACATTTTTTATAATAAAGGAATGTTAGAGCTACTGCCACATCGATGATCATTAGTCCATATCAGTATACTCCAGTAGTCTGTTTATATCTCTAACAGAGTTCTGAAATAATCATTGTTGCAACTGATAATAGATAAGCTTTAGTACTTGCCAGTACAAACCTGCAAATAAAGGATAAGATATCTTGATTACATATTTTGATCACAATCTAATCCCTCTGGTCTAATTAATAGCATAGCCTTATAATGAGGCACACACTAACCAAAGGTTTGAGTAACTAGAGTATTATGATTAGCCAAAGGGGAATGTAATCCCCTTATAAGAATGATCTTGAGATGAAAGTATGTAATTAAGATCTCTTATTCTGTATTTGAACTGAAATTAAATCAAAGGTATTATCAATTGTTCACGGAGTGCCCCATTCAGAACATTTCTCTCTCTCTTGGATCTCGATATCTATGTTCTTAATGTTCTGATGTGGACCAGCCGTTGATTATTTTATTTGAAATAATACTAAGTGAATAATAAACTATATTTTGGGGAAGTGAATCCTTGTGCTGTGATATTTCTTGTGTTTGTAGTAATATAAGATTGATGCAGACTCCCATCCTGTTCACTAAAGTTCTTCATAAAGTGATCCATTATAATTTTAAGTACGTCTATACTTCACAATTTCATGTATTTGTGACCAGAGGAGGATTCATTACCAGAACAGTTTCAGTATGTTCACCATGCACTGAATAGACCTTCAAACATGATCCTTCAAACTGGCACTTATACTGTTCCAGAACTTATAGCATAACTAACTAGTGTGTTTACCTAGGCTGAATTCATGAAATTATGGTAATTATATGCTTATCAATGAATGAATCACCAGTAGCGGCAGCAATAATAAATTAAGTGGGAGCTTAGAGCGCAGAGTATTTTGTACCTGGTAAAATTAATCTTGTTGTGGGGTCTAGTTAAGAGATAATTCCCAGAGGCAGTTAGGAGTTAAAGATTTCTCCCTATTTTTCACTTGACCAACTGTACGGTATGACGTTGAATTCAATTTTTGGTCCCTACTTTATAACATAGTAATTAAAGATTGAAGATAACCATTTAGGGATTAATTTATCAAGCTGCGAGTTTGAAAAATTGGTGATGTTGTCTATACCATTCTCCAGTGCCGTTGCTCAGTGCCATTGCTCACACAGAAACAGAGGTAGCAGTGTTCTTGTCACTCTCCAGTCTCCAGCGACATTGCTCAGTGCCATTTCTCACACAGAAACAGAGGTAGCAGTGTTCTTGTCACTCTCCAGTCACCAGTGACATTTCTCAGTGCCATTGCTCACACAGAAACAGAGGTAGCAGTGTTCTTGTCACTCTCCAGTCTCCAGTGCCATTGCTCAGCGCCATTGCTCACACAGAAACAGAGGTAGCAGTGTTCTTGTCACTCTCCAGTCACCAGTGACATTTCTCAGTGCCATTGCTCACACAGAAACAGGGGTAGCAGTGTTCTTGTCACTCTCCAGTCACCAGTGACATTGCTCAGTGCCATTGCTCACAGAAACAGGGGTAGCAGTGTTCTTGTCACTCTCCAGTCTCCAGTACAATTGCTCAGTGCCATTGCTCACACAGAAACAGGGGTAGCAGTGTTCTTATAACTTGGCAAAAATTGACTGGAAATGACTGAAAATTAATGTTATTAAGGTTAATAATAATGTATTCCGACTGATAAAATAAGCAGAGAAGAGGTGGATCCAGAGAACCAAACACTGAGAGCGGTTATATAAATAGGATGAGGACCAGGATAGGACAGTGACCTGAAGCCCTGGGGATTGTAGAGTTTTTTTTAAAAGAGAATAGAGTGGTCACCAGTGTCAAATGCAGTAGAGGGGTCTAGGAGAATTAGAAGTGAGTAATGGCCTGTAGATTTATATACTGATCAAGTCATTGACCGTGTTATTCAGGGCAGTCTGTATGGAGTACTGGCAAAGAAAGTCTGTCTGAAGAGGATCCAAATGGTTGTTTGATGAAATAAAGCATGTGAGGTGAGTGTAGAAAACTTTCTCAGAAAGCTTGGAGGGTGAGAGATGGGACAATAATTTGAGCGTGAGTTTGGGTCAGCATTTCACTTTTTCAGAACGATTCTGGTAGACATAGATTACAGATATTAGTTAACGGTGCAATGAGCACAGGAGACAGAGGTATAGGATGAAGAGGACAGGTATCAAATAAGCAGAAGGTGCCAGAGGGCAAGGAATTGAACAGTTTGTTGAACAATGAAGAGGATACGAGTTCATGTTGGATATTATCAATCTTGTCCATAAAGTAGGAAGCAAGTTCTTGAGCACTGATGGTAGCCAGAAGGTTTGGTGTGGGAGAGATAAGATTTAAATGTATTGAAAAGGCATTTAGGGAAGCCTGAGAAGAGTTAAGAGATTGAACATATGTTTGATTGGCAGTGTCCATTGCATATCAATAGGAGTGGCAAATAGCATATATGTGATTTACACCAGTTATGTTTGTGAGAATGTTTTTGAAGATGCCATGTTACATTACTGTGTCATGGCTGACATTTAGTTCAACATTGAGAGTGAAGAGTAGCTGGAGCCACTTGAGCAAGGGCTGTTGCTAGCGTTAGGTTAAATTGTGGCAATGCCATATTAGGTGGAGAATGCAGAAATAGGGCAGGGAAGTTATTGAAAATTAATATAGTTAATATTTCTGAGAATATGAGGATGCTTACTAGAGTTTGACAGCATAGAGGTTAAAGTAATGGGGGAGAGTTTGCAGTTAATTAGGTGATAATCTGATGTTCCATAGTCCAACACATGCTCTCAAACACCCATTTGCCATAAAATCCATCCTACATGCCCACAAATACCACATGCCAATTAGACATCTACACATGGCACTCAGACCTCCCGACTGGCCCCCACATGCCATTCAGACCTCTGTATATGTCACTAAAACCTCCACACTTAGCTCCACATGCAACATAAATATCCCCATATTCCACCAACACCTCCACACATGCTTCCCACATGCCCTCAAACCTCCTCACATGCCCTTTATATCTCACCACATGCCACCTAGACCTCCAGATATGAAAACAAACCTTACCATATGAGTTGACTGTTGACCTTTAGCCAAAATATTTGACTTTAGTCCAAATCCCACAGCCCCAGAAGGAACATGTTGTGCGGAATGCACGGCACTCTCCCCTCCTCTAATTGGATGTGCTGCTTTATCTACCTGTGTGTAGAGGAAGTCATCTGACACAGATGCTACTGTGACATGTTCTCTGCTTTCTTATAAAATAGAAGATAACACTGAATGGAAGGTTCAGTATTATATTCTGTGTTATAAGAAAGCAGAGAATAAGTCAAGGAGGAGCACTGGGGGCTGCATGCGAAGCCTCCCAGGTCTGCTGGTAGTCCGCTGCTGCCTGTTGGCCACCTTGGTTTAACAGCAATGTCTTGTCTCATGTGGATCAATATTGTTAATTTTGGTTGCTCTGGGTAACAGACAGCTATGCAGCCTAAGGATTGTCTGGCTTGCCTCCTCACACTTCAATTTATTTCTAATTACCTTCTATGATAATGTCAGCTCTTTTCAAGCAGAAGGTAAATCAGTGGTTCCCAAACTGTGCGCCACGGCTCCCTGGGGTGCCGCGGCGATCTCAAAGGGGTGCCGCGGCCAGGTGATAAGCATGGCAGGTGATTACTTGGTAATTATTTCGACTTAGGGGTGCCTTGAAAAAATTATGGAGACCCTAAGGATGCCTCGAACTGAGAAAGTTTGGGATACACTAGGGCAAATAACAGTTTCTCAGACCAGACCGCAGGCAGTTTGTGATGCAGCCACAGTGGAGAGACAGATAGCGTTAATGGATATAATGATGGATGGGGGTGAAGATTACTGTCACAGTCATTGTACAAAGCACTAAAATCTGTTAATCGCTCACTGTGTTGCAGAGGCTCAAAGAAGCTTCGAGAATGTATTTATTGGGCTACAACAATAAATCAAAAACATAGACAATTTAATAAACGTTATATCTGCCATTATTTATTGATGGAATTACTATTTCAGTAAACCTTGTCCCCAAACACTGATGAGGAATTGACTTATGTTGTAGACTATAATCTAATTGTTTACCTCCTGCACATTGTAATCATGTCTTAGAGGATTCTCCCTGATGGACGCCAGGAACCGGACACTTGCCACTGAATTCATATTGTTGGGATTTTCCAATGATTTTGAGATTAACGTTGTTCTGTTTGTGCTATTTCTGGTGATCTATCTAGTGGCCATTAATGGAAATGCTCTTATAATATGTATAATCCTAAATAACCCCCATTTACATATTCCAATGTACTTTTTTCTCTGCATTTTATCCTTTTTGGACTTGTGCATTTCATCATTTGTTTTACCCAAATTCCTGGCAGACCTCGTTTCTCTTCAAAGATCAATCTCTCTCAGCGCCTGTGCTGTACAATGCAACATGATACTTCTTCTGGGAGGTACAGAGTGTTTTCTTCTGGCCCTCATGGCTTACGATCGATATGTTGCCATCTGCCGCCCGCTGCATTATCCGGTTCTGATGAGGTGGAGCATTTGTTATCGTCTCACAGCCTTTGTGTGGATAATGAGCTTTATGGTGTTCATGGTCCCATCATTTCTAATGCCTTTGACTCTATGTTATCCAAATCAGATCAATCATTTTATGTGTGAGGTTCTAGCAGTCATACGGTTGGCTTGTGATAATATTATTCGAAGTGAAATTGTGATGGTTATTACTTGTTTTATTGCTCTTTTCCTCCCGTTTATGTGTATTTTAGTGTCATATGTTTGTATTATATCCTCGGTACTGAAGATTCACCACTCTGCAGGAAGATCTAAAGCTTTTTCCACATGTACCTCCCATGTTACGGTGGTGGTATTATCTTTTGGCACAGCAATGGTAGTGTACTTTGGGCCGTCATCTCAGTTCTCAACCAACCAGGGGAAATATATATCTTTATTTTCTAATATTATATGCCCAACGCTGAACCCTCTCATTTACAGTCTCAATAACAAAGAGGTTAAATATATACACAGAAAACTCTTATTAAAGTTTGTGATGCGTCACTCAGTAGGAGATTAAAGTTCTGTAACCTGGTAGCTTTGGCTCTATAATATACTGTTATCACCAAAATCTTTTTTGCTATGCAGGTTACAGCAAAGCACTGTATCAATGACTGATTGAAATGTTGTACTATATTAAGATTTATATTTGTACTATTTTTTGCATGTTCTTCTTTATACAAATAAAAACATTTCAATGTTGATTTATTATATGGGCAGCATGGTGGCTCAGTGGTTAGCACTTCTGCCTCACAGCACTGGGGTCATGAGTTCAATTCCCAACCATAGGCATATCTGTGAGGAGTTTATATGTTCTTCCCGTGTTTGCGTTGGTTTACTCCGGTTGCTCTGGTTTCCTCCCACACTCCAAAAACACACTGGTAGGTTAATTGGCTGCTAACAAATTGACCCTTGTCTCTGTGTGTGTTAGAGAATTTAGACATTAAGCTCCAATGGAGCATGAAGTGATGTGAATGAGTTCTCTGTACAGCGCTGCGGAATTAGTGGCGCTATATAAATAAATGTTGCTGAAGATGATTATATGATGCTATTAAAACCTAGATCTCTATATTCGGGCAAGTGCAAAATTAGTCTGTAGTCATTTGTATTTGCTCATGTCTGGTTTCGCAGACATCTTGCTTTGTTGTAATGTCATTTGAACATTCATGATATTTTTTGTTTGGTGCCATCTTCCCTGGACATGTATTGTGTCATTGCCAAAATATCTGCTGCTTCTGGGCCCTGTATAATTTGATGCAGCTTAAATATTAGTACCTCATTGTGATATTTATGTTTATGCTTATCTATTTTGTTACTTATCGTGTACTATTTTCATCAGACCAAGTGGCATGTAACCCATTGAACTGTTTATCTTCCTAAAGAAAGTTCCATAGGTGATGTTAAATCTAGGAAAAAAGGTTCCATATGTTCCTAAAGTGGAAGAATGTAGGAGATGAGATAACACCTTAGAATAAACCCTCTTTTGGGCACTGCCTCTATCAGGCCTTCTTAATAGGTATCAAGGGTTCACCATCCACTTGCACACCTGCCGGTATGTGTAAGGTAGAGATGTGCGCTGACTCTCTTGGAACTGGTAACCACATGGACACCAATGTAAATTTAACAAAAGTCACATTTTTCATTTAGACAAAAATGGTATCGGAGAAAGCAATGTGAGTCAGCTAACAACTACTAGCAAAACCAAACAGTGGAATGTCAGATTGCTATTACACCACTGGTCCAAGAATATAATCCTTTACGATGCTACGGCTTCCTAGTAACTGTCGTAAGGTTTTAGACTAGCAGGAGAGGTCTTCACCTATAGCAGCCGCCTTTCTGAAGATTTGGACGCACTCACAGGTACTCGATGTCCCCAGGACTTAACTCAATGAAGTAAAAGCATATGAGCAGGAACCCGTAGCACAGAGATGAGAGAAATGAGGCCAAGCACACGCCCCCCACGTCCACTCAGGAGGCAGCAATAAATTAATTACAGCCGCGCGCCCTGGCTGACTATTACTAGCTGGGACACATCGCCAGTGTGAGATGTCCAATTTGCGCAGGCATCAGAGTGGGTACACCCCTTCTACTGCAAGTCTTGGACAGTCCCATTTACCCCTGGGTTGGACGAAGCTTTCCGCAGGGAATTATTTTTGGTTGATTCAAGTAAACAAGGTAGGAAAGCCCTGCTCTTGACTATTGATGAATGCTCTATCACTGTATTGTGTGTCTAATCTTTGAACTTTGGTAGTATGGGTGCAGGCAACCTTCATATATTTATTTTCCAAAATGTCTAACTCTATTTATTCATACCACTGTCCATCCAATGACCTGTGGCTGTTAATTTAATTACAGCGTGCACCCCCAACTGACTGTTACTAGCCGGGACACAGTGGCAATGTGAGGTGTCCCATCTCTCAGCATCCTCATTTATTTATATAGTAACAGCAAATTAGGTAGCTCTTTACCATTGGGTATCTACTTGTCTAAATATCTACTGATGCCTCTGTCCATCTAATGACCTGATTGTTACTGCCTCTTCACTCTCCATAATGCATGATGTCTAATTTTTCAAATATAGTATGTGCGCAGTGTTTCAACATTTTTATCTCTTGCACCTTACACTAAATTTTTGTTGTTGTTTCATTTATCCAATGGGCTTGTATTCAGTTGGTGGCATGACAGATGACTCTTTATGTACAGCCACTGCAATGTTCTACATGGGGTCGCTGAATGTGGAAAATGCCCAGAAAGACACTCACACACAAACACCCTTTTTTAACTATAGATTTCACTGAATGACCCTTTCAAAAAAAGAACAAGAATTAAAAACTAGAAAAGATTACAATATAATAATATATAGCGTTTTTTTGGGGGGGTTTGCAGATACGTGCTGACCCTCACAAACAAACTCCCTTTTTAAAATATAGATTTCACTAAATGACCCTTTTGAATGAAAAATAGAAAAGATTAGAATATAATAATTATATAGCCTTTTTTGGGGGTTGTACAACTGCTGCTGAATCTCACATGGAAAGACCTAGTATTTTCAAAATTATTTCAGTTGTCACTGCCCCACACACGATTAATTTCACTAGATAAACTTTCAATTTTAAAAGAAATAAATCTATTTGTTTTTGTGGCTAATAGTCATACAGCAAAAGCACACTGTTTTTCTCCAAGAAATAAAAATATACTACTTCGTTCAGAATGATATCTGTTTAACTCAGTCAGTACCTAAAGATTGTAAGCTTGCGAGCAGGGTTCTCTTACCTCTCTGTCTGTATGTATTACCCAGTATTGTCTTATTAATGTTTGTTCCTAATTGTAAAGCGCTAAGGAATTTGCTGGCACTATATAAATAAATGTTGTTGATGATGATGATATACTGTCTAGTAATATTATATATGCAATACAATGCGTTAGCAAGAACCAGTAGACAGTAGTTCATGTAAAGTGTAGTTAGGAATTGAAAAGCAATTAATTAGTAAACTAATCTCTTCTGAACTGCTTTACAAGAATGTCATGATTCTATTGCTTTACTATGTCTCTTGTTCACCCTAAATGCTATTTTCTGAGCAGAGTCCCACAGCTAACCTCCTCCCTACACGCTGTCTCTTCTAAAACGACACTTGTGAAAATGAGAGAGGACTATATATACAAAAGATGGCGATTCAAAACTCTCAAGAGTTTTGGAGTTGCAAAAAGCTTACCCAGAAATTACGTTTCGCCTCGTTTTGAAATCCGAGTTTGGCAGGAAAAAACGAGTAACGACTCAGTTTTACTCGGATCCCTAACGTAGGAATTTGTTGGATTTCACATAATCGTAGCTGCTCATCTCTAGTGTAAGGTACAGTAAATATTTTCCCAAATCAGTATTTGAACTATACCTGATACAATCATACACATGGAACATGATAAAGTTCCTTTCACTCGTTGGTGTGTTTTGTTGACTCTAGCAGTCCCTTGTTGTACATTTAATAAACAGATCCCTGAGCAAAGAAAATATGCCAACGAGTGGTAAAGAGTATTAGTAAGGACCCCCAGATCTGGTAAATACAGATTTAGAGATACCAGGCTTAGGCTGGGTATACACTACAGGTTTTTCACATGATTATTGGGCCAATCACATGAAAAACGCCCATTCAGCCTGAAATCCCATTAGTATGTACGCTCTAATGATGAACGACTATCATTTCATTTTATAAATGGACTAAAAATCTCATTCAACGATGGAACAATGTAGTTCCAGTTCTGCAGTGTGTATGCAGTGACGCCCAGCAGTGTCCACAGATCTCTATGGAGTGTGCAGAGTCAAAATCTTTTCATCCGATAGTTGTGACAAATGAAGAGCACAGATTTGAAGGTGAATCTTGTAAAATGTGTATAATGTCTACACATGAATCGGCTGCTGATTGGGATTATTTTTTTGCAGTTGTTGGTAAAATCGTTAACGATATTGCACTGGGAGAAATTTTCTGTAGTGTGCACCCAACCTTTAGTGTATAACTCTCGTTCTTGATTGGATTCCTTCCATGCTGCTACATCAGTGCTTGCTATCTAGGCAGACTCCTCCTGCTGTGATGGTGCTCCCAGCAGGGATGGTATACAAGCCATCAGCTCAATTCCTTCCCACTACCCTCTGACACCCTCTCTTCATTTGACCCCACAAATGAAGAGGAAATTTCTACGCTCTTCTTATCTTCCTACTCTACCTCCTGTCCTCTTGATCCTATTCCCTCACAAATTGGTAGATCCCTGTCTTCTGTGCTCATTTCACCTCTAACTCAAATCTGTAATCTCTCGCTCTCTACTGGCATCTTTCCATCACTATACAAGCATGCAGTGATTACTCCTATTCTAAAAAAACAAAACTCCGACCCAAACTCTCAACAAATTACCGTCCCATCTCTCAGCTCCCTTGCCCCTCCAAGCTTCTAGAGAGACTTGCCTACACTCGCCTCACACCCTTTTTTTCCGCAAACAACCTGTTGGATCCTCTTCAGTCTGGCTTTCGTTCTCAACACTCCACAGAGACTGCGCTGACCAAGGTTGTTAATGATCTGATCACTGCTAAGACTGAATGCCATTACTCTCTCCTAATTCTCCTGGATCTCTCGGCTGCATTTGACACCGTTGACCACTCTCTTCTCATACAAACGCTGCAATCCCTAGGTCTTCAAGACACAGTTCTATCCTGGTTCTCATCCTACCTCTCTAATCGCTCTTTCACTGTTAATTTCTCTGGAGCCACCTCTGCTCCGCTTCCCCTATCAGTTGGAGTACCACAAGGCTCGGTGCTAGGTCCTCTGCTGTTCTCTATCTATACCGCTTCTCTTGGAAATCGAATAAGTTCCTTTGGCTTTTAGTATCATCTCTATGCGGATGATACCCAAATCTATCTAGCCTCTCCTGATCTCTCGACATCTGTGTTGTCCCGTGTAACTGACTGTCTTTCTGCCATATCATCTTGGATGTCCTCTCGTCAACTCAAACTTAATCTTTCTAAAACAGAGTTAATAATATTCCCACCCACCAACAAGAGCATACCTGACATTTCTATCTCTGTTGATAACATGACCATAAATCCCACCCCACAAGCTCGCTGCCTAGGTGTAATCCTTGATTCACGCCTATCCTTTGTTCCCCACATTGACTCTATATCTAAATCATGTTACATACATCTAAAGAACATTTCCAGAATCCGCACATATCTCACACAAGACACTGCTAAAACCTTAATTCATGCACTAATCATCTCCCGCATTGACTATTGCAATTCCCTCCTTACTGGTCTTCCCAAAAACAGACTCAAACCCCTAAAATCTATTTTGCATACTGCGGCAAGACTGATTTTCCTTGCAAATAGCTATTCCTCTGTTGAATCACTCTGTATGTCTCTACACTGGCTGCCTGTCTTCTACCAAATCCAATATAAAATACTTTTACTAACCTACAAGGCCATCAACAAAGCTGCACCAACATACATCTCCTCTCTTGTCTCAAAATATCTCCCAACTCGGCAACTCCGTTCTGCAAAAGATCTGTGTCTCTCATCCACCCTCATTACATCCTCCCATTCCCGGTTACAGGACTTTTTTCGGGCTGCACCCACTCTATGGAACTCTCTCCCTCACACAATAAGACTCTCCTCTGGTCTACAAAATTTCAAGCGTTCTCTGAAAACCTACCTATTCAGACAAGCTTATAATATTCCTCAACCACCATCTTAACCTCACTACCTTTAGCCTGTTACACAATTTCACAGAAGACAACTACCCCCGGACCAACATTGTTGTGTGACAGGATCATTTAGCTTATGAGTCACCTTACCTTTGCAGTCTGGCTGGGCCAAGATGCAAAATGTATACTTAACCTCATGTGTCAATCTCCCATTGTCCCATAGATTGTAAGCTTGCGAGCAGGGCCTTCTCACCTCTTTGTCTGTTTTACCCAGTATGTTTATTAGTTTATTACGTTTGTCCCCAATTGTAAAGCGCTACGGAATATGTTGGCGCTATATAAATAAATGATGATGATGAGTCACTCCTGATACAATGAGGGACAGGTGTTGTTCTGTGGCTGTACAGCAGAGAGGATGCCTCAGAGCTTGTATAAACAGGTAAAGTCACAACCTAGAGACATTACCTTTAAACACATGACACAGTCATCTGTAATTAAACAAAGAGCTATATATCTGGCGCACAGAAACACAGCTTAACAAAGGATATGAGACCCTCTCTGGTGTGATGTACATTCACGTAGGTGGTGTCGGACTGAGACATGAATGGAACACCGGGGGAACGCAATGGTAGGGGTCCATTACATTGGGCTGTGGCCAACTATAAGGGGTGTAGGGTCAGTCATTAAAGGGGATGTGGTCAGCCCATGGATTATAACGTACAGCAACATAGTGTGGTCCATAAAAAAAAGTGGATATTGAAAATAAGGTCAATTTCACCTGTATCATGTAAAAGAACTAGAGATGAAATGTGTATAATGTTTTCTAGTAAGGGTTTTATTTTATTATTTGTGAACTGGCTGTGTTAGCTTTTTTGTTTTCTCAGAAACCCCCACCCCCCATTAACAGTATATAGTGTTATGTTTACTAGTAGTGCTTCTTTATGTCACACCGCCCTATTATCAGTATATAGTGTTATGTTTACTAGTAGTGCTTCTTTATGTCACACCGCCCTATTAACAGTATATAGTGTTATGGTTACTAGTAATGCTTCTTTATGTCAGACCGCCCTATTAACAGTATATAGTGTTATGTTTACTAGTAGTGCTTCTTTATGTCAGACCGCCCTATTAACAGTATATAGTGTTATGGTTACTAGTAGTGCTTCTTTATGTCAGACCGCCCTATTAACAGTATATAGTGTTATGTTTACTAGTAGTGCTTCTTTATGTCAGACCTCCCTATTAACAGTATATAGTGTTATGGTTACTAGTAGTGCTTCTTTATGTCAGACCGCCCTATTAACAGTATATAGTGTTATGTTTACTAGTAGTGCTTCTTTATGTCAGACCGCCCTATTAACAGTATATAGTATTATGTTTACTAGTAGTGCTTCTTTATGTCACACCGCCCTATTAACAGTATATAGTATTATGTTTACTAGTAGTACTTCTTTATGTCAGACCACCCTACTAACAGTATATAGTGTTATGGTTACTAGTAGTACTTCTTTATGTCAGACCGCCCTATTAACAGTATATAGTGTTATGGTTACTAGTAGTACTTCTTTATGTCAGACCGCCCTATTAACAGTATATAGTGTCATGTTTACTAGTAGTGCTTCTTTATGTCTGACCGCTCTATTAACAGTATATAGTGTTATGGTTACTAGTAGTACTTCTTTATATCAGACCGCCCTATTAACAGTATATAGTGTCATGTTTACTAGTAGTGCTTCTTTATGTCAGACCGCTCTATTAACAGTATATAGTGTTATGGTTACTAGTAGTGCTTCTTTATGTCAGACCTCCCTATTAACAGTATATAGTGTTATGGTTACTAGTAGTACTTCTTTATGTCAGACCTCCCTATTAACAGTATATAGTGTTATGGTTACTAGTAGAGATTCTTTATGTCAGACCTCCCTATTAACAGTATATATTGTTATGTTTACTAGTAGTGCTTCTTTATGTCAGACCGCCCTATTAACAGTATATAGTGTTATGTTTACTAGTAGTGCTTCTTTATGTCAGACCGCCCTATTAACAGTATATAGTGTTATGTTTACTAGTAGTGCTTCTTTATGTCAGACCGCCCTATTAACAGTATATAGTGTTATGGTTACTAGTAGTACTTCTTAATGTCAGACCGCCCTATTAACAGTATATAGTGTTATGGTTACTAGTAGTGCTTCTTTATGTCTGACCGCCCTATTAACAGTATATAGTGTTATGGTTACTAGTAGTACTTCTTTATATCAGACCGCCCTATTAACAGTATATAGTATTATGGTTACTAGTAGTGCTTCTTTATGTCAGACCCCCCTATTAACAGTATACAGTGTTATGGTTACTAGTAGTGCTTCTTTATGTCAGACCGCCCTATTAACAGTATATAGTGTTATGGTTACTAGTAGTGCTTCCTTATGTCAGACCGCCCTATTAACAGTATATAGTGTTATGTTTACTAGTAGTACTTCTTCATGTCAGACCGCCCTATTAACAGTATATAGTGTTATGGTTACTAGTAGTACTTCTTTATGTCTGACCGCCCTATTAACAGTATATAGTGTTATGGTTACTAGTAGTGCTTCTTTATGTCTGACCGCCCTATTAACAGTATATAGTGTTATGTTTACTAGTAGTGCTTCTTTATGTCAGACCACCCTATTAACAGTATATAGTGTTATGTTTACTAGTAGTGCTTCTTTATGTCAGACCGCCCTATTAACAGTATATAGTGTTATGGTTACTAGTAGTGCTTCTTTATGTCTGACCGCCCTATTAACAGTATATAGTGTTATGGTTACTAGTAGTACTTCTTTATATCAGACCGCCCTATTAACAGTATATAGTATTATGGTTACTAGTAGTGCTTCTTTATGTCAGACCCCCCTATTAACAGTATACAGTGTTATGGTTACTAGTAGTGCTTCTTTATGTCAGACCGCCCTATTAACAGTATATAGTGTTATGGTTACTAGTAGTGCTTCTTTATGTCAGACCGCCCTATTAACAGTATATAGTGTTATGTTTACTAGTAGTACTTCTTCATGTCAGACCGCCCTATTAACAGTATATAGTGTTATGGTTACTAGTAGTACTTCTTTATGTCAGACCGCCCTATTAACAGTATATAGTGTTATGTTTACTAGTAGTGCTTCTTTATGTCAGACCGCCCTATTAACAGTATATAGTGTTATGGTTACTAGTAGTGCTTCTTTATGTCAGACTTTTGAGGAGAGAAACAAGTGCACAAGGTTTCTGAATACAAGTCAAAGCAGATGATGAAAGAGAGAACTATAGAGAAGTTAATTGTATAGTCCGTGTACAATACTAGTATTCTGATAGGATACAAAGAACGTTCTCAACCAGGTCATTCAATAGAATCATGTCAAAGTCTTTAAACACATAGCATTAATAACATAATTTTTGGATTTAAAACTGTCCACTGGCAAGTCATTATTTTACAGTGACATGATGCTTATATATAAAACAGAGGTAACCTTATTTTTTTTTGATGGACCATCCCTGGTTTTAATACATTCTAAGTCATTAGGCATACACTTCCCTTTAATGTATAGTATCAGTATGCACACTTCATAATTATATACTTTACTTATTGATGCAGGCTATAGCTGTGCGTTCCCAAGATAAATACGCCATTAGTTAAATGTAACTTTTTTTATATGCTTTCAAATACAATGCAAGAATCGTCCCTTCTTGCAAACAGTAATCAGGTAATATAAACTGAATTAAATCAATGGGGTATCAATCTTTATTGACTGAAAGTGGCTCTTCCCCCATTCCCCTCTCCCTACTCCCCTCTCCCCACTCCCCTTTCTATTACAGTGAGAGATTGAGCACAGCTGCTGCTGTACTAACCTGGCCAGCAGTGATGGCTCCTGAGTCCTTCTTCCTGCTCTTCTGGGTGACACTATGGCAGCACAAGAGCACTGATTCACAGGCTTTCAATAAAAAAAAAAAAACAGTTGTTTTTGTTATACATAGATTATGACAGTAATAATCTTGACTGTAAGATCTTTGAACTGCGTGCTCTAGGCGATCTGCAAGGGATCCACCACGCCGATGTCCTAGAGGGCAGCCGCTTGGCATGTTTGTTGTAAACAAAGCGATAATAAGTGAATAATGAAATAACTCACAGTTTTCAAACCACCCAGCAGATCACATGTTCTCGGTCACTCAGCAGGACTGCAAATAACTGTCACAGTTTCAAGACCACACAGCAGGTGCACAGGCAGAGTCCACTAACTGCCACAGTTTCCAGAACAACCAGCAGGTGCACAGGTGCTTTGCCAGCTGTCACATTTTCCAGAGGACAATGGTAATGCATAGCTGTAAATGGCAGGCGAACGTTTTGCGACATGACTCCAATATGATGCAAATTATTACAACGCCATTATTTTTGTACAAATCTACATACCAAGACCTTTAATTTGGTATATGATATCAGACAACGTCATTATAGAAATAAGTCACTCATAAAAGTTGTACTTATGCTATTAATATATAGATATCATCTCCTCCTTCATAAATCCCCCATATATATAATGTGCCTCATTAACCACCCCCCCATATCATCATGCATCCTGTTAATCTCCAAAATCATAATATCACCCATCAATCCCGTCCTTCCATTCCCATAACATGGCTGGATGTCTGCCTCTATTTGCTGCATTTCCTGCTCAGAAATCAGAAGGGAACATCAGAATTCTTATACACAGCATTCATAGGCTTCAAATGACTGGCGGTGTTAATGATCACACTGCAATGAGCTCATTAAGCTTGAGGGCCTGATGTGTTCCTCAGCTGCCAGTCGAAGCAGTACCCATGCAACCGCTGTAGTTATGCACCATGTTTGGAATTTGAAAGGGAAAACATGATTTATGCCACTGATGGAAAATCTAAAACTTATCAATATGTTTATACACTGTGGGCCTGATTCAGAGTGGAATGCACGCGTAAATATAAAATAGAACTGAAAAAGTTGCACGAAAGTGTATGTGTATATACTCTGTATTCAGGGTGAAAGATGTGTCCAGGTCTGAATCACTAGAAGGTGTGTCTGCTTGACAACAGACACACCCTGTCACGACTTTCACTAGGAATATCACTGACTGGTATTAGCGCAACTAAACTTAGAGGCGCAGAGTCTAAAGCACCACTGGTGTTCGCCAGGGACCCCGCAAGGAGGTTTGGGCTTTGCTGCGTGTGATGCGCAGGTCGCGGTTCTCCCAGATAGTTACCAGCGCAGTGAATGGAGAGTAGTCAAACAGGCCGAGTCGAAACCAGGGGAGCGCAGTACAACGGAGAGAAGGCAAATCGTATTCAGGAACAGTCCAAGGGTCAAAACCAGTGCGGGCAGCGAAGAACAAGGATGATCCGGAAGAGAAGTCAAACTATAGCCAAGGTGTCAATACACAGGAGTAACACAGGAACAACAATGCTGGAGCTGGAAGAACCAAAACTCTGGCACTAGACATGTGTCAGAGGCTGCCTTATATACCCTAATGTGCCTCCTGATTGGGTTAGGGAGATTTTGGCGGTCAGACAGGCTGGCTGCAGACAGGTGAGCAGAGATAATGTTCTGTTGCTAGGCAACAGGACGTGGATTGCGGAGAGAAGGCGTCCGTCTCTGGAGAGCGTGGAGATTGCACCTGACAGTCGGCCTTGGGATTGCCCTATCGACCTCATCCCTGGAAAAAACATTCCTAAGGCAGGGCATATCCTCTGTCCTTACGCGAGACTCAAGCCATGTCCGAGTATGTTTCCGAGAACCTCAAGAGGGGATTCATTAGGAAGTCATCTTCTCCAGCAAGGGCAGGCTTCTTTTTTGTTAAGAAAGAAGAGGAGGATACTGTCAAGTGCCATCTCTGCACTCTCCACAGGCACCGGAGACAGACACCTTCTCTCCGCAATCCACGTCCTGTTGCCTAGCAGCAGAACTCTATCTCTGCTCACATGTCTGCAGCCAGCCTGTCTGACCGCCAAAATCTCCCTAACCCAATCAGGAGGCACCTTAGGGTATATAAAGCAGCCTCTGACACATGTCTAGTGCCAGAGTTTTGGTTCTTCCAGCTCCAGCATTGTTGTTCCTGTGTTACTCCTGTGTATTGACTCCTTGGCTATAGTTTGACTTCTATTCCGGATCATCCCTTGTTCTTCGCTGCCCGCTGCCCTAAGGTGCCTCCTGATTGGGTTAGGGAGATTTTGCAGATTTTTGCAGGTGAGCAGAGATAGCGTTCTGCTGCTAGACAACAGGACGTGGATTGCGGAGAGAAGGTGTCCATCTCCAGCGCCTGTGGAGAACGCGGAGATGGCATCTGACACACCCCTTAGATACTTACGTCCAAAACCTTTTCATTTTATAATGTTATGAATGCAATTGCTATGAATTATCTAATGCAGCAGGAACAACTTCCCAAAATGCATACAAAAACAAATATATATTTTTTCAGGCTTTCTTCAACACGCTCAGCAAATCCTAATCTATGGCCGTCTCAATAAGTGCCTGCGAATCATTCGTAAATCTCTCATTGGTTCGTTGCTTTGAGTGTTCGTCGTTATCGTCATCATCATTAGATACTTACACCTTCCCCTGACCACCCACAAATAAAAACACTTTTTCCCCCATTTCTGCGTTATGTCTGTCTGTATCAGTGCGCAATTGTTCGAACACGTCCTTACTGTACATTACCTGCATTAGAATACCCCTTATCTCCCCCGTCACGCCGTTAAACCGTTAGTGCCATAGTAAGTAGACTTAAGCCGTAAGTTGCAGGTCTGAATAAGTTCACTTTCTGATCACGTGCAGTATGGAGAAAGAGTATATATTCTACGTCTCACTCTGCATAAGGTCCTATATGTTTACTCTTATACTTTCTGTCATTTTTATTATTATTGAATATGCTTTTCTTTTTTTCTTTTCCCAATATTTCTGTGTCCATTATATATTTCCAAGATAAAATTACACAAGGAGTACATTGTATCTGAAATTTAAATTGTAGTCCAAAATGACTTAACAAAATAAGTAAAGAATAATTTAAAATATCCCTGAATTATCATTGTCTGCACTTTGCGAAACCAATAATTAATCTCAGGGGTCATATAGAAGGAATATAGTCTCATACAGTGTTTTCAAGCTCAGTACTGTAGGACGCTTTGCAAAATGACGTGAGCAGAAGACTAGGAGACCTTATTTACATTGTAGCTGAGTTTTCACTTGTCAGTGATTTATTGGAACTTCCTGTCTAGATGGAAAAGGTAGGAAAAAGGAAAAACAGTAAATGGAACGACACCTTGTGATTTGAAATTCAGGTTCAATTTGATAAACCACTTCAGATCCAATCTGCTTCTTTAATTATTCTATACCTCTTTTAGATAAAGTAAATACATAATATAGGGCCTGATTCATTAAGGATCTTAACTTAAGAAACGTCTTGTTTCAGTCTCCTGGACAAAACCATGTTACAATGCAAGGGGTGCAAATTAGTATTCTGTTTTGCACATGAGTTAAATACTGACTGTTTTTCATGTAGCACACAAATATTAACTTTAAATTTCAGTGTACAAATAATATATCAAGTATTTGTGTGCTACATGAAAAGCAGTCAGTATTTAACTTATGTGCAAAACAGAATACTAATTTACAACCCTTGCATTGTAACATGGTTTTGTCCAGGAGACTGAAATAAGAATCTTTTTAAGTTAAGATCCTTAATTGAATCAGGCCCATTATTCTTATTTTTATTTTACTCTTTTTATTATGCATTGAAATATTTGTTCTGACTGGTAAGTAGAGTTGTCATTTGATCTCCCACTGGGACCCAGAACTAAATGTACCCCATTAACATGTTTCAAACAAGGAAAATTGTTAATCAAATTACCTACAAAGTCCTCAACAATACTACCCCTGCATGCATCTCAAATCTCCCATCAAAATACTCTCCCTCCCACCCTCTTAGATCTACCTCTGACCCGTCTACAAGACTTCTCCCGTGATGCTCCCCACTTATGGAATTCCCTACCACGGTCAATCAGACTTTCCCACATACTTCAAATCTTTAGATGCTCTTTGAAAACACATCTCTTTTTTAGAGGTGACCTTATCCTTGATAACAATATCTGTGTATCAGATGGGTACAACTTTGTTTGAACTATAATTGTGACTATGTACTTTCCATATCCATCCTACATAAGCCATTAATTCCTGAAATTATGCAGATTGAACAAACTTGAAAGTCAAAATCTCTAAAGCTATCATTTAGCTACTTGCACTATTGGGTGTGTTCTGCTGTACTTTTTCTCGCTAATACTTACGTCATTGATGGGGGTGACTGGTGCTAGTTGTTGCTGTTTTGGAAATTCCCATAGAATTATTTTTAAAAGTGAACTGACAATAACTGAAGGTTAGTGCTTCAAAATTGTCATTAGATGCAAACTCATTCTCAAAATGATCAACATCTACATCACCTTCATGCCCATCAACAAAGACAGGAGAACTATCATCATCATTATCAGTTATTTATATAGCACTACTAATTCCTGCAAAGCAGTACATAGAACTCATTCACATTTGTCCCTGCTCTATTGGAGCTTACAGTCTAAATTTCCTAATATACACAGAGAGACTAAGGTCAATTTGATAGCAGCCAATGAACCTACCAGTATGTTTTTGGAGTGTCGGAGGAAACCGGAGCACCCGGGGGAAACCCACGCAAAGACGGGGAGAACAGACAAACTCCTCACAGATAAGGCCATGGTCAGGAACCAAACTCATGACCCCAGTGCTGTGAGGCAGAAATGCCAACCTCTAAGCCACCGTGCTGCCTGAGCTAGATGCACAACTAGCATGCTCATTTGTGCATGGGTTTTCCAAAGAAAACTACGATGTCTTTTCATGTGATGGATCAGGGCTGATGATCCAAGCATCTTACCCTGCTGAGCTTGACACTTCATCAGTGATTGTCACAGCTTTGTAAGCACTCTATAAAAAAACCAAGTATATACAGCACAGATTGCTTTGATTTGATAATACATTTGATGAGCATCAGCTTTGCTTCTTTGTTGTACAATGTTCTCAGCGTTGTGAGGTTGTTGCACATTTTCCCTTTTCTGTCTGTCCATATTTTGGTTTATCACACAGAGGTAGTTTCATCTACATCTCATCTCTCAGATGTTAGGAATGGGACAAGAGTACATTGTCATCTTCATATCCTCCCTGAGGTTGCTGATCACATTGCAGTTTTATTGTCTCATCATCTTCATCCTCTATCTGCTGTGTATAGACACTGACACTTAATTGTAATTTACTATGCACATTTTTCACAGCTGCTAGGACCTGACATACTGTCCTCTAGGTCCACCAACGGATGACTTGAATAAGGTCAGCTCTGAGTCATGATCTGCTAAATGGGGTGACAAAAATTCACAAGTGTCATTATTATCTGATCTGCCCTAAAGGGTTATCTAGTACATCCTTTCTACAAATCCATCAGTTTGGGTCATGGAAGTTTGTTACTTTTTTTGTGGGGGATACATTCATTTTCTTCATGCAACTTGTTGTTTCCTATAAAGTAAGTGACAGTTGATACAAGTAAACTGCATATTGTACCTTCGTAATAAAACAGTGCTTTAAATAGAGGTGGTGGACAAACTGACTAGTGATTGTTACAGAAAATCTTTTGTTTGGCTCCATTCAGTGCATCTTAAATAATACAATAGTTGATATCACAATGCTTTACCAGCTATTTCTCTTCCTAGTCAGATAGCACCACTAAGGTGAGTACATTAAAAAAAACACTGCTTTTACCGTTGTGTTTTAAAAACATGGGCCAATTGATGTAATGACTATTTGGATGTCTATTTTGATACTCTCTGTATGATGGTAAGTAATAAATAAAAGTGGTTCTCCCTTAACAGAGGCATAATTTACTGTCCCAATTTAAAAACTCCTAACTTTCCTCCCTTTAGCAGGACAGCACCGATTTGCAGAACTTGAAAGAGGTGGGCGGAGGGGTACAGGAGAATGGACTGGTCTTCATCAGAAAGTGGTCATAATTGGGAGGGTTGGGGTAGAGTTTGTGAGGGTTAAGGACGTTGTTTGCATGGAGCTTATTTTGTTTTGACTTTGCTGGATAAATGTTGGGAGAGAGGCAAATTGCGCACTACACAACAATCAAGTACCACTACCAGTGCAAATGTATATATTGGTCTAAAATAAGTCTCTGTTTCTATAAGGAAGAGAACAATTAAAAATTATACTATAATCAATTCATAAATATTCTTTTTTTTTTTTTTTTTTTTACTGCTTCGCTTATTTTTTAAATAAATATAAAAAATATTTTTAATGTTATTTAATTGAACTGTTAGTAACTTGAAGTTATTTTTAACATACATACATTATTACATTCTATTATTATTATTATTATTAATTAGAAATTTATTTCATCCTAAGAAATAGTCAATTTTTTTTTTGCATACTGCTCCAATTGCAGTTTACACTAAAAAACTTTCCAATATTAGCCTAAAATCATACTTTTTATGTTTTACCACACTTTGTATTCCGACAGGATTCCACACGATGGAAACCAAGAATCGGACGATTGCCACTGCAATCATTCTACTGGGATTTTCCAAGGATCTAAAGATAAACCTTGTGCTGTTTTTGCTTTTTTTTACTATGTATTTTATAACATTTGTTGGAAATGGTTTGATGATATGTATTATCTTTTTAAGCTCTCACTTACATAAGCCAATGTAATTTTTTCTCTGTATTTTATCCATTCTTGACTTGTGTTATTCTACTACTGTTATGCCTAAATTGCTGATAGACCTTTTGTATAGTCATCAAACAATCTCACTCACTGCTTGTGCTATACAAGTCTGCATGATAATTACATTGGGAGGTACGGAGTGTTTATTACTTGCCGTAATGGCTTATGACCGATACATTGCCATCTGCCGTCCACTTCACTATCTGGTTCTAATGAGATGGAGCATTTGTTATCGACTGATGGCCATCGTCTTCATAATGAGCGTCTTGATATTTGTTCTTCCATCGCTATTAATGCCTATGGCTCTATGTTACCCAAACCAGATCAATCATTTTATGTGTGAGGTTTTAGCTGTGCTAAAGTTGGCCTGCGATACTATCTATTTAAATGAACTTGTGATATTTTCTATCAGTTTTATTTCTCTTCTTTTCCCATTTGCATTTATAATAGTATCATACACTTGTATTATATTCACTGTATTAAAGATCCGCTCTTCAGAGAGGTCAAAGGCTTTTTCCACGTGTCCCTCTCACATTTCGGTAGTGGCTTTATTCTTTGGGACTGGAATGATCATGTACCTTGGACCTTCATCTCAATACTCATCAAATCGGGAGAAATATATTTCAATATTTTATGTCGTAGTTTCTCCCATGTTAAATCCTCTCATTTACAGTCTGAATAACAGGGAAGTCAAAGTGGCATTTCGAAAAGTATTATCAAAAATAATTGTTTCTCACTCATTAAGTAATTAACATCAAATAAATTTTTACAGCACTGGATAATTCATAATATATACTATACTGTAATGCTTATATGTTTTATTTGTGGCTGGCCATAAATTTGTAATAATCACAATTATGTTTTGGCAGAAAAGAAAATACAACAAATTGCATTCATATTACTTGATACATACAGGTAATTATAAAATCAGACAGAAGAAATAACTAAATCATAGGGGAGGTAGGTCAGGAAACGGTAGAAGAAAAGAAGAAAGGGGAAGGAGAGGGCTGTTTCTAGTCCCTACTTTTCCTCCACAGCTGCACCTCCCCTCCCATAAAGTGCTCCAGCATTGAGGGAGTTGCCTTCCACAAGTTTTCAGGTATCATCAGACACACTACAGTGAGTGGCTCCGGAAAGTCTAGGTGACCCTGAAACTGAATATTTGGAATACGCTTAAACTAAAAAAAATGGCATAATAACATGTTGTTAGGTCCATGCCTCTTTAATCCTGTATAATCATTTTAGAGGTTTTTTCATATCCTGAACAGACCAGCACTTCATGCACATCCTGAGTGCTGTCTGTTGGTATGGTGACTCTATGCTTTTGGTGAAGATAACTCTTCAGGAGGACATGTTACAGTACCTAATGGACCCATCTGGCATCATTTAAGAATCATACTGCAACATATTTCAGCTCCACAATACAAATACTTAATCTTACTGTTTCTTACAGCAGAGTGCAACTGCTGGCGAGACAGGGAAAGCAAGCCTTTAACCAAGCAGATCAGTAACAGGAGAGAGTGGGGTGGTGTTGGATTATTAAAGCCATCACAGACATCCACAGCTCTTTAATGTGCAGACTTGGTCAGTGTGAGTCATTTTGGCTGGCTGATTACCACCTGGTCACATCAGAGATGGATCTGCAGCTAAAATGTGTATGTCATTTTACTTCTGCACAGCATAAGTGCACCCCAAGGTGATGGTTCTGGAAGTATAAAGATTAGCAGATGATCACTGATCAGTTATAAATCCTAGGGAAGAAACTAACATAGATGGACAGTTCACGTTGGTTGGAGGATCGCACAGAGAGGAATGTGACTCACAGTGATAAGAGTCATGACAAGAGAATAGTCAGATGAGCCAGTGTCAGGAACCCAAATAGGGCAGCCATAGAGAACAAGGCTAAAACCAGTAATGGAAGCAACATAAAGACCCTAACACAACAAAAGATATCCGACTAGACTGTGGTAGGAATAACACAAAGTTTGGAAGGGAAAGTAACTGACACCCATCACATTACTGGAGAACAGAATTCCCAGTTTTTATTATTATTATTATTATCGTTTATTTGTAAGGCGCCACAAGGTTTCTGCAGCGCCGTACATGGTACAAACATTGAGAACCGTATTGAGAACCATACAATTGCCACTGAAGTCATCCTGTTGGGATTTTATGACGATCAAATAATTAACATTTCTCTCTTCTTCTTCTTCTTCTTCTTCTTCTTCTTCTTCTTCTTCTTCTTTGCTATCTACGTAACAACTGTCATTGGAAACCTTCTTATAATATGCATAGTTTTAGTGAACCATCGTTTGCACATCCCAATGTACTTTTTCCTATGCATCCTAGCATTTTTAGATTTGTGCAATTCTACGGCTGTTGGCCCCAAATTACTTTTAGACCTCTTTTCTATTTATAGAGTCATTTCTCTCAGTTTCTGTACCATGCAGATTTATGTTATACTTTTTCTGGGAGGAACTGAGTGTCAACTTCTTGCCCTTATGGCTTATGATTGATACATTGCCATCTGCCGCCCTCTGCACTATCCGGTTTTGATGAGATGGAGCGTTTGCTTTCATCTTACAGCCTTTGTTTAGCTAATGAGTTTTATGATATGTGTTTTCCCAGCTCTGTTAATGCCTATAAACATTTGCTATCCCAATCAGGTCAATCATTTTATGTGTGAGGTCTTAGCTATCATAAAGCTCTCATAAAACTCTCCTGTGCAGAAATATATTTGAGTGAACTTTTGATATTTTCTACCAATTTTATTTCTCTTCTCTTCCCCTTTCGGTTTATTATTGTGTCATATGTTTGTATTATATCTTCTGTGCTTAAGATTAAATCCACGGGATGATCGAGGGCATTTTCTACGTGTACCTCACACATTATAGTGGTGGGGTTATTCTTTGGGACGGGAATAATTATGTACTTTGGACCCTCATCAGAGTACTCATCAAATCGGGAAAAATATATTTCTATTTTTTATCTTATCCTCTCTCCAATGCTTAACCCTCTAATTTACAGTCTGAATAACAGAGACGTCAAAGAAACATGCAGAAAATTACTACCAAAATGAATTGCTTTCTACTCAAAAGGAGATTAAAATTATTGTTGCAAATGCCAAATTCACATAATATGTGTATATGAACAATTGAGTACAACACAATTATTTTGTGCGCTTTTGATAACATTTGTATTAATACTTTTCTGAGTTGGCTGGATTTAATTTAAAGACTTTTAGTTTGTGTGTTTTTTTATGAATACTTAATTTATTTTAATATAAAACTATGACACCCGTGTAAGATGACATTTTTGTTAGTTCATAAAAGCCATGTTTCATTTTGAATTAGAATTTTTTTATGCAAATGCACGGTCTAATTTCAAGGATAAGATTTTCCGATAGAGATTTGTACAGATTAGAAAACAACAAATATATCTCATCCTATTTTATGCCTGAGCAAACACCTGATGGCTCTAGAGGTTATATCATGACATGGTAAGATCAGCACAGAAGGCAATGGTGTGGGCTCTGAAAATAATACAGCATTAATGTTATTGCCCAAAGGTTACATGGTTCACACATCCCAAGTCACTTCATTTGCTGAGCAGGGTGCATGAAAAAGAATGATTATCGGTACCACAACATCGCGGATTTCCCTTTGCAACCTGATGGGGCGCGCAAGGAAATCCGTGATGTTGCGGTAACGGTACTCGTGCAGTTGAGCGTATTCGCGGACCGAAAAGCTATTTGAATATGCCCCAAAGTGTTTTATAAGGTGAACACCAAATTTGTCCTGCAAATTACTTTTTACTTGTCAACTTTGTTTAAAGACAGGTGTCCTAATTATAGCCTAAATCTGAAAACTCATAAAAGTTACTTAAATCAAAATTGTTTCAAGAAAAGCAATGTGTTTAAGCAAACAACTGGTCTGTGTATTCTGATGAAGGAAACATACACTGATCAGCCTCAACATTAAACCCAGCAGATTAATATTGTGTAGGTGCCGCTAATGACACCAAAACAGATGTGATCCATCGACATATGGACTGCACCAGACCTCTGAAGGGGTCCTGTGGTATCTGGCACAAAGAGGTTATCAGAAGATGCTTTAAGTCCTGTAAGGGGGAAGATTGGACTCCATGGTTCAGACTTGTTTATCCAACACATCCCACAGATGGACACACAAAGAATAGGCTCTTAGATAGTTTATGGTATACTAGGTGGCAGCTGGAAAACAAAAGATTTGCTAACCTCTGACAAGAACAGTAAATATACGATAAGAACACACCAGCGTCTGCCTAGTACCTCTAAAATAATAACTATGCCATTAAAAACACTCTTACAGTCCACCTTCCAATAATATCATAAAAGTGTTTAATAATGAAACCAAATGTATAACAATAATAATGACAGTATTATCATAACAGATGTATAATCTTATGATTAATGAACCTAATAATGTGCACTAATGAGTACCATCTACTATTACTATATCAAAGCAAATAACAATAGAAATATCATGCAACTCCTATCCAATTAAAGAGTTTACTATGAATCATCATCATCACCATTTATTTATATAGCGTCACTGATTCTGCAGCGCTGTACAGAGAACTCATTCACATCAGTCCCTGCCCCATTGGGGCTTACAGTATAAATTCCCTATTACACACACACACAGACAGAGAGAGACTAGGGTCAATTTTGATAGCAGCCAATTAAACTACTAGTATGTTTTTGGCGTGTGAGAGGAAACCGGAGCACCCGGAGGAAACCCACGCAAACACAGGGAGAACATACAAACTCCACACAGATATGGCCATGGTCGGGAATTGAACTCATGACCCCAGCGCTGTGAGGCAGAAGTGCTAACCACTTAGCCACATGAATGCACTCTAAATGACAAGAAGGCGCACGGATGATATATTAACAAACCACAGATAAAACCAACATAAAGGCAATGCTCATAAATAAATAAATACAGCAGCTTTAGATGTTTTTTTTGCACTTTGTTGTGTATAGCTGCATATATAATGTTAATAAAGACAAACATTTCACAATGTAAGTATGTGTTTGTTGAAACAAAGACTTGCTCAAAATAATTGGAATGCTAACTCAAGTATAGTAGTATCCTGCCGTTCTTGTTCTTGGTGATGGGCTGGGGACAGTTTTAAACTGTCTCCACATTTTCTGGTTCTGACCTAATTCATCTTCCAACCTGTCAGGATTATGAACAGAGGTTGGGATAGTAACAGTGATAGCTAGCTTAGTCACTGTGCTCTGTATCTGTGTTGTTAACTGCTGGATGTTGACCCTTCTTATTTAATGATCATTCTTGTATGGCACCTGCCCTGACCTTAGCCAGTTTAATGATTGTCCTTGTCTTTCACCTGATCATGGTTTGTGTCCCCTACTTTTCTGGTGGTACCTGGCTATTAAGCCTTATGTATTAAGTTACTATTTCTTGTCAGGAATTTGCTCTGTATAGATTCAGGGTACTCATCTTAAGATCTCAAGAATCTCATACATGTCTTCAAACAGCAGTGTGTTCTTCATCCTAAATGGCATGACCTTAAACTCATACAAGCTAAATTTGTTGATGCTAGAGTCTCTGATGTCAGTAGAATCTGCCAATACTCCTTATTCAAATCAAGGGTGGAGATGTACTTGGCATATGCTAACTCATCTAAAAGAGTATTGATATGGGGTATGATATAAACATCACGTATGGTCACATTGTTCAAACAGGGGTAGTCTATGTAGTATTGCATTGATTTGTATTCCTTGACCAACATAGCATAGGTTGTCTATGGCCCGTAAAATGTCGGGATAACGCAAAGATCCAGAATCTCCCAAACCTTCCTGTTTATATCTTCCTTAGTCTCCGGTAAGACCCCGTAATAGGGCTGCTGAATTGACCTATTCTCACCAATCAGTACATAGTGCAACACCAAGCAAGTTCTGGCTGGCTTTCAACTTCACATTTTCTCAAAATTAACATTGCCAAAATCAAGCTCATTGTCTTCCCTCCTTCTAGATCTTCATTCCATCTTGATCTCTCTATCACTGTCAACAACACCACCATCTCATCTGTTCCCCAATCTGCTGTCAGGACATTACCCTCAACTCTTCTCTCTCTTTTGCCCCCCACATTCAATATCTCGCCCAATCATGTCGCTTCCAACTCTGCAATATCACCCGCAATAGGCCCTTCCTATCTCAGGATGCCACCAAAACCATTATTCATGCACTCATTATTTCCCATCTTGATTATTGTAACCTTCTCCTCACTGCCCTCCCCCTCTCACACCTCGCTCCCATTGGGTCTATACTCAACGTGGCTTTAAGACTTATCTTCTTGCCACTCCTCTTCTGCGCCCCCTCTCTGCACTGCCTTACACAGACACCCCTTCCCCCACAGAATTGTTTTGAAACTCCTCACCCTCACTCACCCTCACCCAAGGCCCTCTCCCATTCCACTGCCCCTTACATCTCTAACCTTCTCTCCATTCCCTCTTCATCCCATTCCCTGCGATCGGCCAATGACGTGACCTCACCTCCACCCTGATCACCTCATCCTACTCCAGAATCCAAGATTTCTCCTGGGCTGCCTCCCTCCATTGGAACAACCTTCTATGCTCCATCCGCCTGTTCCCTTATTTGTGCACCTTCAAACAGGCACTCAAAACTCATCTGTTCCTCAAAGCCTATCAGCCACCCATCTAACGTTCTCTCCATACTTGACTACCTCACCCTCTCTCATCCCCCTCCCGTAACTCGCTCCTCTTCTGACTCCCTTTGTGCCTCCTGTCTGTTTGCCCTCCCTTTAGGATGTAAGCTCTTACGAGCATGGCCCTTTTCCCTTTTGTCTCTCTTATTCTTCTGCTCCTACTTCACTGTGAAAGCTATTTTTGGAGTGTTTGAAATCCTGGTATTTTTGTTTTAATATTCTGTACTGTTTTATCCTGTATGGTACAAAGTCTGTTTTCTGTAAGGCGCTGAAGAAATTTTGTGGCGCCCTACAAATAAAGTATAATAATAATAATAATAATAATAATAGTAATAATGAACAGTTCCTCAGAGGGCCAAAGCTACTCACTCTGGGACTGGTCTGTCCACCCCAACAAATCAACTCTACTACAAACTCATCTGTGGCATCTGCAAGGAAGTCAGGTATTGGGTCACTGCCTGGCTTCTCCAACGTTAAGCAAAAAACCACTAGTACACTGTTGCACCTCTGTGCCTTATCTATCTGCAGATCATCACTCCTCCAGGCGTCTCACATTTCTTCCCAATTTCTCCTATCAGCATGCGTCCTGCTCCAGTTACAAGGTTCTCCTCTTTGCCTCGCTTGTAGCCCTCCTTGAGAACCGTGACCTGAAGTTAGGGAGCCACAAAGTCCAAACTCCCTTTCGGGAGTCCCTGGTGATTACCTCCCTCTCCGTTAGACTCAGTGCTTCTAGGAGGGTAGCATCAACTCGAGCAGACCAAACAGGTTCTCCTAGACCCTTTGAGAAAGGACCATATCATATAGTTTTTACTGGGTGGCATAATTCACCATGGTGAGAATGTAGCTGTTCCATGATTTACTGGTAAAAGGCAGAAGACTTGCCACGTCTACAGTCGTCATGAGAGATGAGAGTCAAAGGACCTTATGTCACTACCAGCAACTAATAAAAATAATCCATGACACGGAGAGGGCAGTTTGAGACCTATTTTTCCCAATAATGTTTTTTTGCTAATAACGCTATATTTAGGCTTTTACTTAGACTTTCACCTGCTTGACAGTTTCACTTTTCTTACTCACTTTATGAATTGTTGATTAATAAGTTTGAAAATGTGTTGTCCTTTGGTATTCCACCATTGAGAATATGGTCCTTTGAGTTTAAATATTAATTTTATGTGTTTGGTTAATTTTTTACATTTAGTCAGTGATTATTAAAATAAAGATATGTAATTGCAAATCCCTCATTTGTATCAATTATATATGTTTATTTTTTTCTCATGCTACCTACTTACTCTTGAGAGTTGGTATACTTTGAATCATTTGTATAAAATATTTTAAAACCTTTCATATAGAGATACGGTTCGAGCAGAAAACCTGGGACATTTCATTTTTGTTGCAGCTTGTTCCTCACCTCAATTAATTCCACAATGTCTTACTTCTTCTGTTTTATCGAATACTGTTGTCTAAATGGAGATGGTAAGCTATTTTATTGTAAATAATTCAGTAAATTCTATCATTATGGTAAGGCCAAAAGGACAGGGGCTCAAATTAACAAAGTTGGTATATTATTTCTCTAAGTTCTTTTTTGGCTGCACTTAAACATTTGCCGCAGATAATATCAAATGCTTCAGGAAAAGCAATTCTACAACAAAAACACAAAAATTTAGGCTCATAAAATTTCTATTAATATATAACTCAATACATAAATACACATGTAAAACAAAAATGAATAAAAATGAAAAATATCTTTGCATTACTCTGACAGATTTAATGTTTCTACCCAGGATTCTCCACATAATTCACAAACACATGTATTAAATACATTATTTTACCTTTTACTTTACATTTAAAATTTTGCATTTTTATATTGATTGTGCATTTATCTCTATTATTTTTATCATCTAATTTCCGTTTTTTTCCCAAACTTTATAAATATTATTTATATCTACAGATAATTATATGATTATTTCACACTACTGCCAGATAAGTCCAAGAATTACATTTACCTACAAGGTCTGGCAAGGAGTGTCAGCTTTGTTAAAGTATGGAGATAAATAACATAAGTACAAAATAGCGCAAAAGGATTAAAGTTTAGATGAGAAAACAGATGGTCAGTTGCAATCAGCTACTCTACTCTGGAGAGACAACGGAATGTGCGAAAGAAAAAGAAAAAAATTACAACACAAGGTATCAGAACAAATATACTGGGTAATTCAAAGATTGCTATTCTGGATATTATTTATGTATACACAGATATGATAGCAGTTTAGTATAAGGCAATAATGGCTGAACTACATATAGTTATTTTTTATAACTCCATTTAAATGTATCTTTATTTACATAATGCAGATATGAGATAGTGTAGGGTGGAGATGTGGGGATTTAGCTAATAGATAATAAATCCACTAGCAAGGGAATTGGAATTAAAATCCGGTGCCGAGTTTTAAATCACTATACTGCCTCTGACTTTCTTTTATTTTTGGAGACAATTTATTATATTTATACTTCAATGTCTTTGTGATTACAAAACATTTTCCCAATGTATGCTGTCCTTTCTTCTTTCTTTAGAGCAGTGTAGTTTTATAACACTAAAGTATAATGATGTTAACTTTTTAAATTAGTATTCCATAAAACAAAATCCTAATTTGAAATTTTATATGATTTGTAATTATTACATTTTGTTAACAATAGGGATGAGAGAATCTCTAAGTGATGGGATCTCTGCTGGAAAACAGAATGACTAACTTTTGAAAAGCAAGAGTCTGCAGGCCTCTAAGCAGCACACATTTATTAATATACTTGATTTTTGACTTCTGGTTATCTCATAAAAAAATTTGAATAGGGTGGAGCTGTGGTCTACGCTCGATTTTACAAGGTATTTTATACTGTTCCATACAGATAGGTCTTACACAAGATACTCAGATTAGGATGTAATACATAGGTCATTCAGTTTGCATGTTACTGAGTGAAGTACCAGTATCAGTCTGGTGTTATCAATGGCATGCTTCCTGGGGAGTAACTGGTAATATGTGGCATCCAGTACTATGTACCTTTCTATTTAATTTACATGTAAATGACAGGAGTGGGTGTGGCTTAGAGAATTATGTAAAACAATTGTGGTTAAAACTGTTCTTCTTTGTACCATAAAGAAAAGTTTTATTTATGTACAAAGAAATGTTTGCATCGCTCTTGAGTGTGATTCTCACAGCACTGGGGTCATGAGTACAATTACCGACCATGGCCTTGTATGTTCTCCCCGTTTTTGCATGGGTTTTCTCCGGGTGCTTCAGTTTCCTCCCACACTACAAAAACATACTAGTAGGTTAATTGGCTGCTATCAAATTGACCCTAGTCTGTGTGTGTGTGTGTGTGTGTGTGTGTGTAAATTTAGACTGTAAGCTCCAATGGGGCAGGGACTGATGTGAGTGAGTTCTCTGTACAGCGCTGAGGAATAAGTGGCGCTATATAAATAAATGGTGATGATAGTGTTGATGTCTGGTCACTTGTATTCTGCTGGACAACTCAGAGCCGTAACTAGGGTGGTGCGGGCGGTGCCACCGCCCAGGGCGCAAGCCCAAGGGGGCGCAGCAGCCGCCCGCTACCTGCCTCTGTGCCCTGCCTCAATCACACACAGCTTCCCCCACCAGAAACAATTTGTTCCTGGCATCGGAAGCTTGAACGGCGCTGTAGCTCCGGCCCAGCAGCATCCTGCATTAGCATTTGGAACGCAAATGCGTTCCAAATGCCGAACTTCCTGTCACCGACAGGAAGTTAGGCGTTTGGAACGCATTTGCGCTCCAAATGCTAATGCAGGATGCCGCTGGGCCGGAGCTACAGCGCCGTTCACCGCTGACCACCACTGTAAGTAAAAATATATTCTATAACATATAGCTTTGTATTGGATAATGTATTATGCATTAACATATAGCTAATGTATTGCTGACCTACACTCTGTTGGCTAATGTATGTAGACTGGCTGCAAGTATATTAGAAGAGCTCTAACTTTGTGGCTAGGATAATAGCAAAGGTCTAATCTTTTGGCTACTGGGTAAACAAGCTCCTCCCTGCCCTAAATTATGTACTCATCTGTCACTGCCGGCGCTGGTCCCCACTGGGCTGCTCGCTCATTGCTAGGGTGAAAGATAAAACAAGCTGTCATTAAAAGACAGCCCCCCTGCATCTCTGATTTCTTCATGGTATCAAGAAGCAGACTCAACTTGTATAATGCACAAGATAAATTGTACTGTGACTTTGTCTATATATGCAGAATAAGCACAACATTTAAAGCACACCTATCATACAGAAGGAAAGTTGTACTGCACAAAACTGGTACTATCTCTAGAAACAGTTGACATTGGAAAATATAGTTTACCGGTCAAATAAGTACAAATAATGTGTGTATGAGTGTGAATATTACTGAGTGTAAAATAGAGTTGATTTTTTATTTTCATTTTCAATTGTGTATGCAAAATTGTGAGTTTGAGTTAATGTGGATTATGTCAATAAGAAGTGACATTTAGGGGCTGCACATAGGAAAACTTTTGACCATTTTCAATAAAATTTCCTATTCCCCTGCAATCCCTTTTAGACAGTATACACTTTAGAGTGTATGCAGAGCCGTAACTAGGGTGGTACAGGCGGTGCCATCGCCCAGGGCGCAAGCCCAAGGGGGCGCAGCAGCCACCCGCTACCTACCTCTGTGCCCTGGCTCAATCAAGCACTTTTCTTTCAGTAAAGTGCTAGCCACACCCACACATTAGGTTGGCCACACCCACTTGTCAAATGCCACTGCCACTTAGATGGGGGGCGCCGGTGTCCTGTCTCGCCCAGGGCACCAAAATGTCTAGTTACGGCACTGGGACAACTTATTGTTATTAACTGGCTGTGGCTTCATGCCACTTGTTACTTACTAGCTCTGCCTGCCAAATACTAACACAGATGGATTTCCCAATCGGAACGCAGCTGTTTGTTTGATTTAGAGAATGGGTGGTCCTATAGACTGCTGTAGCAGACAGTGCACTACTGCATCCAGCTAGCAGTTTCTAAAACGCCTTATATAAGGGGTTTTGGAGTTTCTTCCACACATGTTTATTTAAGTAGCATCAAAACTTTATTTAATTTACTCCTCCTCTGCTTTATAATTTTTCTTATCCATAAGGTGCTAACCAATAGCTACAATAGCAAAAAAAAGGTTCTGACCTTCTAAAAAAACTACATCAAAACGCATGTTGGGTGAATGGTGGAGTTTATCTGTGTAATACATAACTAATGATACCGCTTGAAATCCTGTTAAAAGAAACCTTATAATCATGTTTAAAATCACGAACATGGCATTAGAATGATCAATAAGAGGAACTAAATCATAATGGGAGAATTTATCGACAGATCAATATAATATAATGCAATAGTAATCATGTTCCTCTAAATGATTTGGATAGATTAACAATTGAAATAATTTTGGATACATTATTACATTAATACAACCAATCATTGGAAAGCTAATGATAGAATATATAATTTACACCCAGGTGGCCAAAGGATGTAAAGCAATCTGAATACTGAAATTAAATGTGAAAACATAATCTTGAAGTTTATAATATTCAGTGTTTTAATGCCACCTTTATAAAAAATCAGATTTAATATATCCTCTACTGTCGTGTAAAATAAAAAATGTGAATATTCATGGATTTGAAAATTTATTTTAAATAGGAATGGGTGAATCTGAATAATTTGAACATTTTATACAAAGTCTGCAGCCTCTAATTAATATATTAAAAATATCCAGATTTTACATTATCTTGGAATATAAAGGTACAACATAATATAGGAGATGACAATTCAACTAGACATCTATGAAATTTTTTTTTTTAATATTGGTAACACAAAATTATATACTTTGAATTCAATAAAGTTCTATGATATATTATAGATATAAATTATATCTGATAAAGGTCAATTAACTCATATACATAGCTAAGAAAAGTGGTAAAAGATTTTGAGGCTTTCTAAACATCGGAAATAATCTCTCATATAAAGAAACTTAGAATCTATGACTTGTCCTATATAATATTTTGCCATTTTAAATAAAATGTTACATCCAAATTAAATTTTTTATGATAATAAACAAAACAATAAATTTAAAATCGGTGTGATCATTGCTTCAGTTCCCCATGGGATAGCAGACTTTCCTCTTGGTGTTTTTGAGTTTCTGGAAGGAACCTTCGCCCTGGACCAGGTAAGTAGAGAATAACACTTTTTAGGTAAGTGACAAAGCACAAGGCTCGGTAAGCAAGGTGTGCTATTTTGATAATGACATAAATATATGTGATACATTTAACATTCTGAGGGATTATATAACATGATAATCAGCTTTTTTGTTTGTGGAATTGATACAACAGTGGAAACTGCAATTTAGTTCTACTGAGAGTAACTTTACACTTGGCAAAATAATCTTCAATCAGGTTAGATTGGTCAGACAGATAAAGTAAAATAAGGGAGGTCTTGATTACACTATACAGAGTTATATCAAGTCTTAACTTAGAGTACTGGGTTATCCTTCAGAAGGATTTTGGAAAATAAGAAAAGATCCAAAGAAGTATTATAAAAATAATGTTTCTAAAGCATGGAAATCATAATGAAAGACTTGTGGAACTTAGTGTGTACAGCTCAGAGGAAAGAAAATAATGGGGATATGATCAAACATTTATGTATCATCGTCATCATCAACATTTATTTATATCGCGCCAGAGAGTTCCGTAGCACTTAATGAATGAATAGGGTTTCAACAAGGTTTCAGAGAGATATATTTTCAACTAAAAAACAAGTCATGCTCTAATACAAGAGGGCAAGGATTTAAACTGTAGGTGGAGAGGCTTAGAATTATTTTTAGAAAATGTTATTTTAATGAAAGATCAGTAGATACTAAGACAATGGGGGAAACAAATTAGTGAAGGAATTTAAACATTCTTATAATAAATATGTGTGTTCTGAGACTAGACCATTACTAAGTAAAAATATGTGAATTAGGACTACTTGATCTTTATTTGCCATCAATATATATTTGTGTTCTGGTGAAAACAGATAGTTTATGTTTATCCAAATCTACACAGCTTCTCTTACTACAGATTCAAACAAAAAATAATCTAATGAGATATTATAAGGATGTAAAAATGTGTTTATATTGTCAAATATATAGTAAGGAAATGTGTAGGTCTATGTTTTAATTTTTAGAATTTTTTGTTAAAAAATAAAAATTAATTTTGTTTAGAATCTCAATACATACTGAAATGCTTTACTCCTCCTTAGTTGTTAACCTGGAATTGAACACAGTGTAAAATAGAATAGCTTGTATTTGTTTCAACGGTTGAAAGAAATACTGATAGGAAATAGAGATAGTAGTGATGACTTTCATAAGTAGTAATATCACTTGTGTCACATGACTCATTTTGAAAACAGTTAACTTTTTTATTTAGCAATTTGAACTACAGTAGTCCATGAAAATTCAACTCACATATACTTATTTTCCCATTTACATGTTAACTCACATAAAAGGTCACCAAGCACCTTAACTTGACCGACAGTTTTACAACCAATTTGTAAATAGCGTATGATGGAACATGATCTCTCTTAATTCAAGATGGAGCAATCACCTGTGCATGATTTGAACCTCTGAACAGCGTGGCCTTGGTGTAGTGAGCCACATCTCAATCAACATCCTGCTGTAGCTTGTGCATTACATCTAAGTAAACTGCATCAGAGACTGACTTATTGTCTCCTGCTGGTGATCAAATGTTAACACCTGAGTCTAGTAATCCCAGGCCTATGTAAACAGCTACCTGGAACCAGTAAATGGCCAGCATATTTAACCTTCCTCTTTTGAACCTGTGCTTCTGGATTATATGTTTGTGGATTGATTTACAATCTGGCCAAACAAACCTTTCTGGCTCTTTATACTTTGGTACTGAGCAATGACTATTCTCAACTCCATTAAACCTCTAAAGTTTCTGTGATATTACCGTCAGTGAAATTGCAGTATAAGTAGGTACAAATACTTTTTTGCTGTTATTCAAATTTGCACAGTTGATTACTTGCTTTAATTATTCCACTGTGGACATTGCAGTACCAAAAGTTGCAGATACTTTTTGTGCTGATATGTATTTGACAGTGGATTCATCTGTTCTGTGATAGTATTCCAGTGGCATATCTGCCATTATTTCATCAACTGTTGTATTGTCTCTTGCTACTGGGATTCGCCCATTAATACAATAGGGGTAGGACACTCAATTATGATTTCAATGAGTAGATAGACATGAACAACAAGACTATTGCCACAGAATTCATTTTGTTGGGCTTCTCCAAGGATTTGAAAATAAACATTGGTTTGTTTATATTATTTTTCTTGATTTATTTAATAACTGTCATTGGAAATAGTCTTATAATTCATATGATCATAATCTACCGGGAACTGCATATCCCAATGTACTTCTTTCTTAGCAATTTATCATTCATAGACTTGTGTAATTCATCTTTTGCTGTGCCCAAAATGTTGATGGACCTATTTACTACTCACAGGACAATATCACTAAGTGCTTGTCTCATGCAAGTCAATGTACTACTATTAATAGGAGCCACAGAGTGTCTACTACTTGTCCTTATGGCTTATGACCGATACATAGCCATCTGTTCTCCACTCCATTATCCTCTTCTCATGAGATGGAGTATGTGCTATAGGCTGACTGCCTTCGTGTGGATATTCACTTTCATAATTATAATTGTCCCATCACTTGCAATGCCTGTAACATTATGTCATCCTAATCAGATCAATCACTTTATGTGCGAGGCTCCAGCTGTATTAAATTTGTCATGTGACAGGAACTATTTTAAGGATATTGTAATATTTTCTATCAGTTTTATAACTATTCTCCTTCCCTTTGTGTTTATTATAGTGTCATATGTTTGTATTATAGCTTCTGTACTAAAAATTCACAGTCTAGGAAGATCTAAAGCTTTTTCCACATGTACCTCCCATATCACAGTGGTGGCTATGTATTTTGGCACGGGAATGGTCGCATACTTAGTGCCATCATGGAATAATTCTTCAAACAAGGAGAAATACGTCTCTATTTTTTATGTTATTATAGCTCCAATGTTAAACCCTCTTATTTACAGTTTGAACAACAGAGAAATCAAAAGAACATTTGCAAAATTAATCACAAAATGTGCCATGTCTAATTTAATAATTAATTAAAGTTATTTCTAGTGTATGTCATAGTGTTTCATATTTTCATATAATACATGTGTGGTGTGAATACATATTTTTGTCAACATCTGTTTTCACTAGTCATCAAAGATAATAATATCATGATTACTACATAGTGTATGTTAGGAGAAACCTCATCCCGGCCAAAGAGTTATAAAAAATAACATGCTTCAGACTTTTTTATATAGTGTGCTCAAACAATACCTATAGCTTCTCTACCTCATTCTAGGCTACTTCCGTCAATTTTTCCTCAGCAAGACAAAGAAACACAGAAACATAGAATTTGACGGCAGATAAAAGCCACTTGGCCCATCTAGTCTGTCCATTTTTTGGTAACCTCAAAGAATATTTGATCCTTAGTTCTTTGTAAAGATATCTTTATATCTATCCCACGCATGTTTAAATTGTTCTACTGTATTAGACTCTACTACCTCTGATGGGAGGCTATTCCACTTATCCACTACCCTTTTTGTGAAGTAATTTGTCCTCAAATTTCCTCTGAACCTACTTCCCTCCAGTGTCAGTGCATGTCCTCATGTTCTAATATTTCTCTTCCTTTGAAGAATCTTTCTTTCCTGTACCTTGTTAATTCTCTCTGCTCCAAACTATACATATTAAGATCTTTTAGTCTTTCTGGGTAAGTTTTGTGCTGTAGGCCATGCACCATTTTAGTTGCCCTTCATTGTACAGACTCTATTGTATTTATATCCTTCTGGAGATATGGCCTCCAGAACTGAACACAGTATTCTAGATGAGGCCGTACCAATGACCTATACAATGGCATTATTACTTTTATCTTTCTCCTACTGATTCCTCTCCCTATATAACCAAGCATCTGACTTGCCTTTCTGAAGACATTACACAGTCAGCCCCAGTATCACCCAAATGCAGCCTGTCACAATCAGCTTTCCATTCTATCATTTAAAATATAAAACAATACATAATTAACTAAAAATGTAAGTATGACAAAACATAATAAAAAAATCACATTAAAAATACTTTTTTTATTTTAAAACTACTACTCACATATTATAAGAAATAATCCATATAAGGAAATGGAAAGGCTTATGAACTCAAATATAGACAATTCCTCTTTGACCTTTAATCTTCTATATATATAAAAGAAGAAGTCTGTTTGTTTGTAGGCAAATAACTTCGATGCCCCTGCAACAATTCAGATGAAACCAACTGAAAGTGGTCCAGTGGGATTCCAGATGGATTTTAATGGGTTTAGGGAGACGGTCGGACCTCCCGTTGGTGTACACTGGCCAGAACTATGACCCGCGGAGCCTGTTCTGAGCCTTCCACTGGATTTGGATAGATTTGGATGAAAATGTCAAAAGACTTTTAACATTGGATCCCAGAAAACATACTAGGGGATGTAGGTCTCAGTCGGACCTCCCTTTGGTGGATGCTAGCCAGAACTCTGACCTGGGGAGCCTGTTCTGGGCCCTCCACTGCATGGATTTTGTTTGCTTGCATTTGGAATCCCCTGCACCAATTGGGTTGAAACCACTGCAAGGTGGTCCAGTTGGATCCTGGGCAGGTTTTAAGGGGGTTAGGGTCCCACAGACCTCCCGCTGGTGTATGCTTGGTAGAACTTTTAACCTGGGAGCCTGTTCTAAGACTTTTGCTGGAGAGATTTGGACAAAAAATTAACAGACTGGAAACATTGGATCCCAGAAGACATATTAGGGGGTTAAGGTTCCGATTGGACCTCCCATTTGTGTACTCGGACACAGGGAGCCTGTTTTGGGCCTTCCACTGGATGGATTTGGTTTGTGTGACTGTCCGTTTAGACATTCGGACACTCCTACACTGATTGACATGAAAACAATGTAAGGCTGTCCAGTTGGATCCTGACCAGGTTTTAGGAGGTTTCAGGTCCTGATCGGACCTCCCGTTGGTGTACGCTGTTCTAGGCCTTCAGCAGGATGGATTTAAATGTCATTTAAAATTAAAACAAAAAAGACACCGGGCAGCAACCTCATGGGTGTGTTGAAAGAGCTGCTAAGCTGATAATTAATTTTAAAATGTTCACAGTTACATCAAACTCATTGATAACTTAATAAGTTGAAGATTTAAACCCGGGCAACGACGGAGATTTCAGCAAGTATATTTATAAGTAGCATTATCCCATATATAATATACAATAGGTTAGTGAAAAGTGATGTTGTCACTTAAGTTTGAAGAAGAAGTAGTGATAGCAGTGATGTCTTATATTTGAAATTGATCCAGGCAAAGCAAACGCCAGTTTGTTTCAATCCTGACCCAATATTGCTGTCCTAATTCTCCCTGGATCCACTGCTAGCCTTCATTTTAATTAACGGTCATACCCCTGGATACCCTTTTCAGCTAAAAACTTGTCTAACTCTTTCTTAAACATATCAATTAAATATGCCATCACAACCTTCCCTGGCAGTGAATTTCATATCTTGACTGCCCTTACTGTAAAGAACCCCTTCCTTTGCTGGTTGTGAAACTTCGTCTCCTCTAACCTTAGGGGGTAACTTCGTGTTCTTAGTACGGTCCTTAAGTTAAAAAGTTCCTATGAAAGTTCTCTATATTGACCCTTAATGTATTTGTGCATATTAATCATATCCCGTCTTAGGGGCCTCCTTTCTAAAGTAAACATGCCTAAACTGGCTAACCTTTTCTCATAACTTAATGACTCCATACCCTTTATCAATTTTGTCGCCCTTCTCTGAACTGAACTTTTTCGTTCCAGAATGTCTTTTTTATAGAGTGGTACCCAGATATGTACTCCATATTCAATATGAGGTGTTACCAGCCCTTGCAGCTGCTGCTTGACATTGAGCACTATTGCACTGTTCACAAGCACTCCCAAATCAATCTCCATTATAGATTCCCCTAAATTAATCTCATTTAGATTATAGATTGTGAGCTTGTTTTTGATCCCTAAATGCATAACCTTACATTTATCTATGTTAAACTTCATCTTCCAATCCTCCAGTGTATTCAAGTCCTTCTGTAGAGAAACTAAATCTTGCTCTGATTTTATTACCTTACAAATTTTAGTGTCATCTGCAGAAATGGAAACTTTGCTCTCTAAACCATCACCAAGGTCATTAATAAATATATGCCAGAGCATGAAACTTTGAGGTACACCACTTAAAATTGTTGACCAATTAGAAAATGTTCTATTTATCATAAAGGGCAAAGGGAAGAGGGCACAGCTGAAACAAGAGGAGCGAGTGTGGCTCAGAGTGGAGATTGGGACAGCTGTGAGGGTGCATTAGTGTAAATAGCGTTATCGAGGATAAGGTCACCTCTAAAAAAGAGATGGGTTTTTAAAGAGCATCTACAGATTTGAAGGTGGATTTGAAAGTCTGATTGAGCATGGTAGGGAATTCCATAAGTGGGGAGCAGCACGGGAGAAGTCTTGTAGGCGGGAGTGAGAGGTGGTTAGCAGAGATGAGACAAGGCGCAGGTCAGAGGTAGATCTAAGAGGGAGGGAGGGAGAGTATTTTGATATGAGATTTGAGATGTATGCAGGGGTGTTGTTGCTGAGGGCTTTGTAGGCAAGGGTGAGTAATTTGAATTTGATTCTGGAAGACACAGGGAGCCACTCTAGAGATTTGCAAAGTGGTGCAGCAGATGTGGAGCGGTGAGAGAAGAATATCAGTCTTGCAGCGGCATTTAGGATGGATTGAAGTGTGGATATATGGGTGTCAGGAATGGCAGATAGCAGGAGGTTGCAATAGTCAAGACGGGAGATGATGAGAGAATGGTTAAGAGTTTTGGTAGCATGTTGAGTAAGAAAAGGGTGTATTCTGGTAATGTTTTTAAGGTGGTGTCGACAGGACTAGGAGAGCGTCTAGATGTGAGGAAAAAAGCAGAAGGTGGAGTCAAGTGTGACACCAAGGCAGTGGACTTGGGAGACTGAGAAAATTGTGGTGTTATTAACAGATTTGAGGGCAGGTAGTGACTCTGGCAGGAGGGAAGATAATGAGCTCTGGTTTGGACATGTTAGATAGCTTTGGGACATCCATGTGGAGATAGCAGAAAGTCAGTTGGTTAGTACAGAAGGAGAGAGGGTAGTGGAAGATATATAGATTTGGGTGTCATCAGCGTAGAGGTGGTATTGGAGGCCGAATTAGCGAATTAGTGGCCCAAGTGATGAGGTGTACAATGAAAAATGTAAAGGGCTAAGAACAGAGCCTTGTGGGATTCCAACAGACAGTGGGAGTGGAGTAGAGGATGTGCCAGAGGTAGAAACACTAAAGGAGCGGTTCGATAGGTAGGAATTGAACCAGAAAAGGACTGTGTCACGAAGGCCAATGGAGTGAGTTAATTAATTAATGTATTAATTAACTAATTATTTATTAATTAAAGTATTAATTAATGGTATGGTTGCATTTATATTTTTATATATTATTATTTTAAGAAAAGAAGGTGTTTAATACCTCTGCTTTTTCGTTATTATCATTAATCGATTCACCTATCTGACGTCTTAGGGATCCTATATTGTTTTCTTAATCCTTTTGGCATTTATATACTTAAAGAACTTTATAGGGTTTGTCTTACTTTCTTTTGCAACTTTTTTTTATTTTCAAATTTAGCCAATCTAATTTTGCATGTTTTATTACATTACTTGCAGATACAGAAGCATTCCTCAGTCTCTTAAGACTTAAACAATTTAAATGCACACTTTTTCATTTTGCAAACCGTACCGTACCTATTTATTTAGCCACATTGGTTTAGACTAGATTATTTTACATTTGTTTCCTGTAGGAATGAACTTATACGTGTATGTTTCCAACAACATTTTAAAGACAGCCCACTTGTCTTCTGTATTTTTTTCCTTAAAAAACTGCCTTCCAGTCTATGCACTTAAAAGACTCCTTTAGCACTTGATTAATTTTGAAATTTATGCACTATACAAAATATAGCAATTTCTACACCAGTAGTCCAAAAAAAGTCAGTTATTATTTCACTGTGACTGTGCTCTGGGATGGAATATAGAACTCACAATGAAGGTAACTCACACCTGGATATAAGGATCACCTCATACAAACAACTTGCTTTATTTCAAATCAAACCTTGTATATTGCATATATATCCTTTACTGTAAAATGCAAATTAGTAGTGACTCATAGGTCTAAAACATGTATGTAATATTATATGATGAATGGAACACCTTGGTAGTTTCTAATATATATTAATATTTTACAGTAGAGGTACATTTTGCATTATATCCAATTTAGCACTGTTCACATTCTATATTAATAAAATAAAATTTGTTATACTGCTAAGCCAGTATTTTCTCAAGTGGCTATCAATTGGTAACCTATCAGAAGGCAAAAAAGTTTTTTGGGGAGCATTCCATAGAAGAAACAGGCTAAATAAACAAATGGACCATAGGGTGCTTACATTTACTATATGTACTTAAATGCAAACAAGTTCAAGTCACTATTTATTAAATTTTGTATACTAGAATTTAAATCATATTTGTTTACTGATATTGTTATTAATAAAGCTACTCTCTTTCCACCTAATTTTGGCTATGTCAATCCCATAAAATGACACTTATTTTTAACAATATATTAAAATATTCCACAACTCATTTAGTAAATATGCTTATTATATGGGTATTTAATAAAATAAATTACTCCGCTTGGAATTGCAAATGATCACTTCCTTAATATCAAAAGTTTCATATATTGCAATAGAATACAATGCAAAACCCAAGGTCTATGAAACTTTTATTACTTTTAAGAATGGGACATTTCTCATTTCTATACAAAACAAATCAAAAGACAGTTGTTGTCAGCGCTTATCCTTAACACTGTATATCTGTGTGTATCTAGCCATATGAAAACATGAGGTATTAGTACATATTTTGATCAAAACATTTAATCCTGCATCCCAGCATCAAGGGCACCTCATTATATTCAGGTTCTACACTGACATACATGCTTCAAAAACCAATAAAATGCAGTTAAAATTATATGCACTCACCTCCCAGGTAAAGGGGCTTACATCTAGCAAGGGCTGGGTTGTGAGCCACACCCAAATGAGCCTTAATTAGGCTTTGATGGACAGCTGCTAAGACAACATAGGGCAATATTTTGAAGCAAAGCCAGGGAAAAATTATGCCTTTGCTCAGTACATCCCATATTATATATGGTACCAGCTGTGTAACTTTCTTTAAGATATAGAATTTAGAGTTTTGATTTTTAACAACTTTATTTATTCAAAGTTCAGCAGGTAACATCAAACGATGATGTCATGGAAAACAGTAAGCATATAAGCATTTAGATACAAAGTAAAAAGTGTAATTTACATTTGTAGAAAATAAGATAAAAGGAACACAAAAATGACGTTGAGTGTACAGCTGGGAGGTTGTAGTAGTAGGTGCTGAACCATTTTTTCAAAGAAAGAGAGAGAAAGCAGAAGACAGGATTGGATATTAAGTTCAGGTAAGGAGGCTGTGTAGAATGCAGCTGTGAAAGAAGGGCTAAGAGATAGGGAACAGAAGAGAGAAGAAATAGAGAGGGAGGAGGTGGTGGGGAGGGTGGATGGCAGGAACCGGGAGGGTCAGGTCTAAGAGATTAGATTGTTATGTTAAGAAGGGGAATTGAAAATGGAAGTAGGAAACCCATGGTGTTCATACTTTATTGAATGATTTGTATGTGATTAGAATTTAGAATTTATACTAATAATACTTCTCACCCTTATGAACCCTCACGTCTCGATTTCATCCCTTATGTCTAAGATCAAACTCAATGGCCTTCTTTCAAATTTTAAAATAAATCATAAAATTAGTGGATACAAAAAAGAAGGAGGAAAATTGATACTATCGCACCAGTGAAGAACGTCAACCCAATATAGTCACCTATATCAATCTAGTTATATGGGGTGCAACCTATCGTTAGGATATAAAAGTAACGAAGAAAAAGATGCACTGAGGTTCACAGTGACATCATATATGATGCATATGAAGTATGTGGAATCAAAAATTTAATGAAATATAACTTTTATTAGACACTAAAACAGCGAGATATGTGGATTATCTAAAATAAAAACACGGTGTATTTAAAACTAGCTGGATGCTTTCTTGGCCATATTATTATATATTAATCATATGGGAGTAGCGTGTTGGTAGCTCAATAGGTATCTAATGGGGAGACAATCTCCCCTGAAGTAAATCCAAAATAAGAATATGGTGATCAAGATATTCCAATAGCTAGTATATGATAACTGGGGAGATCCCCCTTGCTATTGACTGTGAATGGAAGTCTGCTGCTCGAGATACAGAATTAATTACAGCTCCCGTAATGATACACCGTAGAGGAAATCCAGACAATTGCTGCAGAGCAGGTTAGCCCTACGCTAAAACAATCTATGGGAAGTGTATTGCTGACTACCTAGCCAATGCTCCGCTAACTCTGGACATAGTTGAGCAAACCAATAAATCCACGCTATAGTAGCTCCTTCTAAATAAGGCAAATTAGCAAAAGCATCCAGCGAGACGCCGACTCGCGTTTCGCTGAGTATGCTTAATGATGAGCATGATTAAGCATACTCAGCGAAACGCAAGTCGGCAGCAATTGTCTGGATTTCCTCTACGGTGTATCATTACGGGAGCTGTAATTAATTCTCTATCTCGAGCAGCAGACATCCATTCACGTTTGACAAATTACTTAGTGAAAAACTAAGAAACTATGCTACCTTCCCATCCTCTTAAAAATGAGCACAAGTCTGGAAATCTGAATATGTAAAGAACATCCTCACCTCCAGACCTCCAGACATTTGGGCAGCATAGAGACACAGTGGTTAGACTTGCTGCATCACAGGGCTGGGGTCATGGACTTGCTTCCAATATCACCCTATCTCTGTGTAGTTTTCATGTTCTCCAAGGGTTTGTGTGAATTTCCTGTTGGTACTCTGGTTTCCAAATAGATACTGGTGGGTTATTTGGCTCCTGAAAAAATGTACCTAAGTGTGTGTGTGTGTGTGTGTGTACTTGCATTATATGCTTGTGGGGACATTGAGCTGTTTACACACCAACACTGTGGGACCTGAGCCGTAGTGGGGACAAAAATTGAGGTCCCCACAAAGCTTCCCAAGGCTAATCAATGCAGGGAACCTTGCTGATATGCCCAGCATAAAAATCTGGCATGTTCACGAGAGTCACATTTGTCGAAACAAAAGTGTGCGTGTGTCCAATGTGGAGGGGAAAGTGTGTGTGCATCCCACCGCCAGAGGTCGGTAGACCATCCAAATGCATGGCAGGAGCAGGGAGAGGAAGTGACAGCAGCCTGCCGGCACTTTATACACCAAGCGGGCACAGACAAATTCACATCCTTCTGGTGCTTAAGGTAAAGTGGGGACAGTGAAGCATGACAGAGCCCACCGGTAGCTCCGACTATAGACCGGAGAGCAGTGGAGTTGAGTATGCCCATGACACTTCAGAGGAGAGCAATTCAAAAACCAGCGGTGATGCCACACTGCCCACCACTGGAGCAGAGTGCAGGTCCACAGAGATGAGTTCTATGTACAACCATTCTTGGCCTTCTGGCAGCTGTGCCTTCTGGCAGAGGATCGGAGAGACGAAGCGGTGTCTGTCCAAATGCTATCCAGAAACAGTGATGGCTCCAGGGCGTATAACAAAAAGCAGTACTGCCTGTACTGTGAGAAGCCCCTCTTAAAAATTGCCTGGCACATGGAGCATGTTCACCACAATGAGACTGAAGTAGCCTGGGGCCTGATATTCCCCAAACACTGGAAAGAAAAGTGCGTGCAATCGACACATCTTCGCAATAGGGGCAACTTTGCACACAACACTGAGGCAATGAGGACAGGCCATGGAATTCTGGTCTCGTGTAAACTTCCAGACAATGGGATGGATGCTGAAGGCTTCATGCACTGAGTAGCCTGCCAGGGCTTGTTTGCAAGGAAATAACTGTGACGACACATGAAGAGATGAAAGTTAAAAAAAGGGGCAACAAATTCACACCTGGCAAGAACAGAGTCCAGTCACTGTGCGCCTTTGCTCAGCCTGTTGCACCTGACATCAGTGGTGGCTTTTGTAAGCTCTTGAGTGACATGACCCAGGATGAAGCCTTACTCGCATCGGTCACAAATGACCGATGCATCATGCAGATGGGGCAGCATCTCTTCAAATGGGTCAGATCAGATGTTGGCAGGCTAGATTACATCCGTCAGAAGCCTAGAGAAATGGGCAGGCTACTGCTACAGGCCAGTATAGCTACCCCTTTGGAGAGGTTGGAAGACTTTACCACCTCATCGAACTTTCTGCACGTAGTAGATTCTGTGAAGCTGGTAGCTGGCTATGACGAGGAGACAGATACATTTAAGACGCCCTCACTGGCACTCAAAGTCAGACACGGCCTGCAAAAGATAGCGAGCATTGTGGAATGCCGAGCCATGATGGAGGGCTGCACTGCTGCGATTGAAAACTCACAAAATTTCAAGAAGATATATGAGGCGAGATGGAACGAGTTGATCTCATCGGCTGCCTTGAAAACTCTTAAGGACTCTAAGTGGAACTTGCCTCAACTCTTACCTTTCACTGAAGATGTGAAAAAGATGCACTTGTACCTCGATGAGAAGCAACAAGCCTACTGAAGTGGTCTATCCACAGAGCCTACGGTTAACCACTGGGCAATACTTGCATGAGTCACCCTGTAGAGGTCATCTTGTTGAATCGAAGAAGGAAAGGGGAAGTTTCAAAAATGTAGCTGACTACCTTCTCCTCAAGAGATACCTCAGATCTCCATGAAGATGTGTCCATAGCACTTTCCATGGTTGAGACAAAGCTCTGCCGGGACTACACTCGCATTGAAATCCAAGAAAAACAGCAGAGAAAAGTCCCCATCCTGCTGACACCAGCCATGCAAGCTGCAATTGAACTTCTCGCAGAAAAGCGTGACAAATTTGGAGTGGATAGCCAAAATGTCTACATGTTCACCAGACCGGTTTCATTGTCACAGTTCCGAGGCTCCGATTGCATACGACTGTTTGCCCCAGAGTGTAGGGCTAAGCAACCCCACACGCTGTCATCCACAAAGCGTCGAAAGCACATTGCCAATATCTCAAAGGTCCTCAACCTAAATGACACACAGCTGGGTAAGTTGGCAGACTTCCTTGGGCACAACATCAGGGTGCACTGGCAGTATTACCCTGTCCCAGAAGGCACCCTCCAACTCGCCAAGATCAGTAAAATATTAATGGCTCTCGAGAGTGGCAGACTGGCAGAATTCAAAGGCAAGAAATTGGACAAGAAGCACATTAATCCGGAAGGTAAGTGGAAAATCTAGTGTCTGATGCATGCTTTTATCTTTTGCCTCGGTCATTTACATATCTGTTTCTTGTCAGAACCGGTCTAGCTACAGAGCAATGATGTGCAATCTCCCGTGACAGAGGAACAAGTGGCCAAGCGTTTGGTTCACACTTCCACGTCAGAAGAGAGGAGGTGTATGGACCTGGCAAAGCGGGACCAGTGCCCAGCTATGGCTTCCATACTTATGTGTAGCACACAGTTTTGCTAGGAAGAAGAACGTTGCCTTCTCTGTATTTTGCAGAGCCATAATGGACCACTCTACTTCCTTTCAGGTTGCAAAGAAGTGCGGAGGAAACCCTGGGACAGAGAGGAGGTCCAGGCTGTGGAGAAACACCTGATGAGGTTTATACAGACAAGCTGGGTGCTCGGAAAGCGAGACTGTGTTGCATGACTCATGACTAAACCATCCATACTGAAAGATCGGGACTAGCCGGGGGTGAAATTCTACCGCATAACAGCTTTAAAGAGGGATCAAACTTGTTGAAATGATGCGCAGGGGTTGAACAGAGATGTAACCTCCATGGCTAGGTGTGGGTGTAAGCGGGCAAGCGGATGTCCTCAGACAGCCAGAATACACAAAACTTTCCCTACCATTGTTATTATTTACTAATTTATGTATGTGGGAATATGGATGTCCTCAGACAGTCAAAATTAATGACACTTTCCCCATCCTGCAGTCCGTGTCAGTACTTTATGCAAAGTCAAAGTGCAAACCTCATGTGGTAACTCTAGTGACAAACCGCTCCGACACATACCCCTATGATTGTTCTGTTGACAGGGCATTAGGAAAGGGGTGTCCCTATACTCCATGTTCCAGACATGGGTCCTCAAGATGCAATAAAAACAAGTATATGTGTGTGTGTGATAAATAAATCATAAAGGTGCTTTCAAATTTCCCTTCCTTATAAGAGTACTTTAGTGGGAGTCCCAGTTATTAACCCTTGCTATTTCTCATCTTTGTAACTGCTCGAACTTCTCCAGGGCAGGACATAACCAACTCAGAAACGTTAATAAAGTCAGATGGTTGGAGGAGCAACCTCCATGTTTGTTACATGTAACCATGCACACAGGAGCTTAGAGACATATGGAAGTATAACATGTCCATATCCTCCTCTGTAATCATCCATGTGTCAGTCCTTTACTCCAAGGAAATTAATTTATAGACAGCAATAAAAACAAGTTTAGGTTGTTTAAATACTAAGATGCAGCAGATTATGTGTCCAGTATATAACTCAGGGGCCTGAAGTGAGCATAGGGAATTATTCTGTATACAAGTGTATGCTTTTCACAATATTTCTGCACCGCAAGATAACCAGGGATGGATCATCCTCCGCTAGAGTAAGTAAGACAGAAGCATTGTTGGGTGGACTCTAACTGATGGTCACACCGCTATACACTGGAAAAGTACCTAGTTGTATTAAAGGCCTAAATCTAAAGATAGCGCTACCCATGTGACTTATTGACACTTGGGACTTTTGTCAGTGTTGCCCATGGGTCATTTCTATTCCAATCCACAAGAGGTCATCTGAAGTCATGGACAACTGTGTTACTCTCCGACTGTGTGAAGCATAAAGTATGGTATAATGTTGTATTTTTATTGAACATTATTGTTGCAAATTTAAATGAACAGCAAAATGATCCTACACAACTAATGCAACAGCTACAAAAACAGTTTAATTTAAAATCCCTTAGTCATAACTATTATGTTTATTTGCCAAAAGTAATTAATCTCAAGAGCTGAAATGATGCTTGTATTTATATGAAACGCTTTATAAACTGTCAGAGACAAAGAAATCCAGGGCAATCAAGTCCCTGTGATTTTGTCTATGTGTTTCCTTTCCAGTTAAATTTTTGCAGTGTTTTGGATGGAGAAGGTACGTTTCAATTTAATAAAAGTTCACAGGTTGTCTTGAGCCTTACAGTCAACTATATGTATACAGCACTGTAGCTTCGATTTGTGAACAATCTAACTCATATTGCAGTTTTATTATATTTTGCATTGGATGGCAGCTGTAAGGGTCATTGAAAGGGGAAGGAGTCGATGCAGAAATTAAGTAGCTGAGATGCCACCTACCCCATGTATAACACTTGGAGGTGATCAGAAAAAGATTCTAAATTTATTTTGGGGCAACCTACTTTCATAGCTAGGATTAAAATACCCTACTGCCATTCTTTTCAGCCCACTAATGATGGAATTACCTAGCAGTGGGCTACATTGCAAGGAATGTTCTCCATATCACTGCTAAGAGGAACTTGCCAATTTTGAAGTGAAGAACTTTCCTAAATTCCTAAGCCTGGAAAACATATCACAGACATGAGATTCAGAAACTTGATACAGTACAGGGAAAAAAGGGAGGAATAAGTAAATATGACATACACACAGAGAAGATCACCCAGTACTTCCTCCTACAGTCACTCTGAGGAGCACTGCTACACTATTCAATGGCCGTTTTTAGACACAATACTGTACACTATGGAAAACCCCTAAACCAGATATCACTAACTCACAAGCATTCTGAATATCATCAAGCCTGTACATATATGCTAGTCCTGCTATGAAATTATGTCTTAACTTTTATAACTTTGAAGTATAAATGTAATATGTGCTGGCAGCGGTTGTGGTATCTGTTAAGCAGACACCAAAATGACAAGATATTACTGTACAAATAAATGCACGTTTCACTTGTATCCTGGGTAGTGTCAGCTTTGGTGCTGTTAATTCCTAAGAAATGATTGCACTTTTATTGTAAGGAAACAAACAACAGGACAGAGACTAGCAAAATGTTTCTGCAGATGTGAATTGTCTATTAATCTCAGGCTTGGAGAGTTCGCTTAGAAAAAAAAAGCTGAATTTGCCAAAAAATTGTTAATTTTTAAAAGCAGATTCCATTTATAAAAATGCAAAATATGTAATAATAAATTAACAAATGATTAAAAAATGTAAATGATATATTACACCTTTAAAAAGTATTTTTGTTTGAACAAGTAATGAAAGATTTTTTAATTGATTTTCTAAAACCAAATCTATTGCCCCAATATTACAAAGGTTCGAGATTCTGCAGCTTATGAGGATTGCTCTCAAAAACATCTATTATCTGTACTACAAAATAAACTAACGTAGCAACAAGTTACATCACTGTAATTGTCCATTATATAATACCATTATTCTACATTATGTATTAGTAAATGCTTCCTTAGGATCAAAACCACAAATAACTGGTATGCTTGTACCCTTTTGCCAAGTAACAAATAAAGCTTATAGATTATGGTTTAGTTCCAACGATGGATACATATATAGTGTGCTATGGTTAGTGGAATTATTGTGACTTTAATTCTTTTATGTCACATTTTGGTGATTTCACAAGATAGATATGAAAAACCAGACAATTGTTACTGAATTAATTCTCTTGGGCTTTTCCAATAATACGAAAACAAACATTTTGCTGTTTTTGATGTTTTTCCTGATCTACATAATAACGATTGTTGGAAATTGTCTTATATTATGTGTATTACTAATCAGCCCTCACTTGCACACCCCAATGTACTTTTTCCTTTGCAATTTATCTTTCATTGACTTGTGCAATTCTTCATCTGCTGTTCCCAAGTTGTTGATGGATCTTATTTGTACTCGTAGAACAATATCACTCATTGCCTGCAGCATTCAGGTTTATGTTCTGTTATTAATAGGAGTTAATGAGTGTCTGCTTCTTGCCATCATGGCTTATGATCGATATGTTGCCATCTGCCACCCGCTACATTATCCTATGCTTATGAGATGGAGTGTTTGCTATTCGCTTACCGCTTTCGTGTGGATATTCAGTTTCATACTTGTCCTTCTTCCATCATTTTCAACCCAGACGAAATTGTGTTATCATAACCAGATCAATCATTTTATGTGTGAGGCTCTGGCTGTGCTTAAACTGTCATGTGATAATACCTATAACACAGAGATTGTGATATTTTCTATCAGTTTCATCTCTCTTCTCCTTCCATTTGTGTTTATTATAGTGTCATATGTTTGTATTATATCTTCTGTATTGAAGATTCGCTCTGCAGGAAGATCCAAGGCTTTCTCCACATGTACCTCCCATATCACCGTGGTGGCTATGTACTTTGGTATGGGAATGGTCTCATACTTAGGGCCATCTGGAGGTGATTCGTTAAACAAGGAGAAATATGTCTCTATTTTTTATGTTATTATAGCCCCAATGTTAAACCCTCTCATTTACAGCCTTAACAACAGAGATGTCAAAAGATCCATTAGAAAGTTGATGTAAAGATATGTTATAATAATAAATTTAATGGATCCAATTATCAATAAAGGCCAATATTATAAAAGTGAATATGATTTTTTTGAGCTAATGGAGGTCATCATTATAGGCAATGTCTTCAAAAGTACTAATACATCATAGTAGTGCATTAAAAGGATTTTGAAGTTGGTTCTTTTTTTTATCAACACAGCTGTTTCTGAATCATAAGTGAACCTTTTGTAATTTTAAGGTCACTGTTTTGAAAATTATATTTTATTGCTATGGATGCAGAAAGTCATAAATTGAATTGTTAGTATTGATCATTGTTAAGACTTAGTATAGGTGCATGTTTAATAGTTTTAAACATGCTTTTTCATAAGTGTACACGACAAAATAAGTAAAATATGTACTGCATAATTATTAGCACAAATTTGAACGTACTAACGAATGGTGAAAACTTGGTCATACTTGCAGACACCTCCATCTTTGTCAAGAAATCCATGTGCTTAACTATAGCAATGGATGCATTTGCACAAACGAAGATGTGTGTTGTGACATAAGAACATTTGTGCTGAACTTTGTATTAATCTGATGATTATTATATTAGAAGATTAAACACATTCTGGCTTTAATACATGTTTAACTGAATCAGAGATGATTCTAAACAAATAAATGCAGACATAATTTAGGTAATTGTAAAAAAAAAGATTTGACAGGAGGGATTTAGTTAATAATAATTTCAGTGATTTACAATTAAAGTGAGATTACTCTTATATATGTAACAAAAAAGTGTTACTAGGCTTATATCTGTATCTGTGATCCAAGACTTTAAGACAACTTATGAATAGATAGAAATAAGCTAGCCATTGTTCTTTGTTCTAGAATAAGATAAGCAATATGTATAAGCATTATATTTAATTTATTTATTTCAATTTATTTATATAGTAATATATCTTCATAATGTAGACAACATACTTTCCACATTTTAAATTGAGTACTACTGCCATCTACTTTCCAAAGTTAATGTTGGCCATAACTATTTCTGAGACTTAAAAGGTGACTCATATATGTTTCTATGAGACTTTTGATGACTCTAAAATACCCCATACTGGGAAGATTCTTTGAACAAATCTCATTGATGTGAAGATTTATTGAAAGGACTGCAGAGTTTATTGGGATCCCCATGTTGATTCGGGACTGTTTGTGTGCCAAACAGATTAATCGAAATTAAGCAAGTCATTGTTAATATACATCATTTGCTTAATTCTGTGATTGATTCTTTGTTCTAGTATTGTAATCTTGATAAAAGTGTATATTAATCTGTTATTCTATTCTATTATGTGTTCCATAGAACATGCGCTCTTTATAAATACTCATCTAGATAGATAGATAGATAGATAGATAGATAGATAGATAGATAGATAGATATGAGATACATAGACTAGTGTTATGTATTGTCCATGCTCTGAATGCCTAGAGTACCTGTCTGCACCATCTTTCTTACACCAGATGGTATGCAAGCTTTACAGTGACAATATAAACATATATGTTTTATGCCATGTGACCATTACATTGTTTTTATATTGGCCATATCACAGTATTAAGTTGCATTTTTTCACATTTACCAGGATTGGATGACTAACAGTTAATCTTCACTGGATAATGTTTAAACACTTTATTGTTATAAGGTGCACCTTTATTCATTTCAAATGTTACAATTTAGTAGCTGCTTTTTGTTTTAGTCTCATTGCTAGATTATATAAATCAGTATACATGTTATTTAGAAAATAAGTCATTCACATATTTACCAGGAAGATAGTCACACAAAGCCGAAAGATACTCAAAAAGGCAGTCATCTTGGAATTTTTGGCAAGGGAATGTGATTGGCTAAACCATGACTTTGTGTCCAAACTATTGCAATAGAAATAGAAGGACGGGTCGTTTTTGTGGCAGTAATGTACAATTCCTGTCTCAGATTTCTTCTGTATCTTTTAGATCTAAGATTAAGAGTCTTGGTTTTGCCAATGAAAACCCATGTATGGTAGTTGTCAAATGTATATGTTTATTAAACATATAAGACTAAAGCCTTTCATAGAGAGAAGTCAGAAATATTAAACAGTTAATGAAAGTGGCTTACACCTTAAATCTTCTTGAAATCTTCCATAAAATAAAGGACAAATCGAACAACTAGAAATTGACAAAAATGAGGTCTATCGAGAGACAGAGAACTTGCTATAAAGAGATCATCACATGATGACAAACCTGTAATTGTCCTCAACTTTTACCACTATTACTAATAATGGCCAGTTCTGATTACAGATAAGGATACAGCAATAATAGCGGTGACTGAAACTCTTGCATTTCAGTTCATGTTCACTTGTGTTGTTTTCATTGAATTGATTAATATAATTAACAAAATAATAACTTTGTTAGAAAAAAAGTTATTTTAAAACAAAAAGTTATTTTGATGTTCTGTATATTTGTCCAAAGTTGTGTTAATTATGCATATTTGAACATTTTTTTTGTAAATAAAGATATTTTGAAAGAAAATGTGTTTCTGAATTTGAAGTTTTCTTTCTGAGTGACCTTCACAAACTAAACAAGTAGCCCAAAAAGAATGGTATTTGTCGACACTCAAAAACTCGGCAAAAATTTACTCAACTGTAACAAATATCAAGGAAGTGACCCCTCTATCACGGGTTAAGGAGCAACCAAGAAATAATTTCTACAATTTTGATAAATAATGCCAGATGATTTGGCCTCTTAAGTTTGTTGTTTACATTATTAAATCTTGGTTGGCTTTAGGACAGTGATAAAATTCCGACCGAAATTCTACATTGTAAGAAGTCAGCATCAGAACAACTTTAGTTCTGGATAGAGAATGTTTGGTTCTCAGCTGAGTAACCATCTTCAAATAAGTACAGTATGAGACAACTAATTAGATACAGAACATTGTTAACTCCTTTAGGGGTGTACCTCCAAGTCCAACTAATTGCTTTCTTGCCCCTTCAAAATGTTTAATGGAAGTGCAACTCTCGGTTGTTGGTTATAACTTTCCTTGACAAAATTGCATTATCTGAAACTATTTCTTGTATCAGAGACTAATACATACAGGATTGTGAAGGATTCCTGTTATAAATAGATTAATGTGTGTTTGTGATATTCTACTTATTGAAATGTCATAAAGTGTGATGTTTAAAGAGATGAACACATATAATATCTTTTATAAGTCATTGAGCTCTGTGTGTCATTGCACTGTATCAGTGAAGTTTAATTCTGTGTGTACTCTTTTGTTATATACTTAACCTCCTACTACCATATTTATAATTTCATTTTTAAATTATAAGGGGTCAGCTATGGTGACATTAATGTCCTGCTATTTGCTTCATGGTGTTGTTGTAAGCTTCCTGACTACACAATATCAGACAGAGATACAGAATTACAGAAGGACAGAGAGTAACCAAAGAGCACACATGCAATAAAGCCCTGTCGTCATGTGCAGTAATGACAAGTCATTTAAGCCTTGGTAGTCCAAGCCAACTCTAACTCTTTTATGACAGAGGATGTTTTCGGATGCCAGGGATATTTATTGAGCTGTGGGAAACACATACACTTACAGAATAGTTCCTTATTACAGGAACACACACACACACACACACACACATAGAGGAGTGTAGCGTGGGCATGTGTGCAGATCGGATGGAGCAGATGTTCCAGGAACCAAAAACAGGGAGGGTACACCAGCAGGGGTTATTTGACCAACAAAGTTGTTTTTGCTTTTTTAGAGACCGAAGAGACAGTGCATAATTACCACGTTGTGAGGCCACCCCAATTACTGGTTGCATGCTACCACACATAGAGGCTACATGCTACCTCCCTCTTTGTGTGTGTGCAATTGTGTCTCCTCTTTGTGTGTGTGTCCCTGTGCCTTTCTTTCTCCCTTTGTGTGTGTGTGTATCTGTGTCTCCTCTTTGTATGTGTGTGCCTGTGTCTTTCTATCCCCCTTTGTGTGTATAATTTGCATCTGCACCTTTGCCTTCCCATGTGTATCCCTTTGTCGCTCACCGTGATGCATGTCTTTGTATTGCGGGTGTCTCCCCTTTTTAACTTTCCCTTTTTTTGTCTGTCTGTACCTCTCCACTTTCACCCCTTGCGTTCCACCTCCTCTTATGCTGAAGTCTCTGGTGTCCTGCTGGCTGCCGATCAGAAGAGCCGTGAATGAACCTGTGAATGGCAGGTAAGCACAATCTTCTCATTTTAATAGTCTTTGCCCTATAACCCTTGATTTTGCTGGCAACAGCCCTGACAATGCTAACATTCATTGACTTTCACCAGTGAAGGATTCCTAAAGGCAAATGCATTAGTGTTATGGCAGCACTTTTACCGTTGCAAAATTTATTCAGAGTAAAATAATTTTCTGATGTAAAAATTGGTTTATTCCTTGAATAATAAAGCATTTTAATGTATAAATATTTTTAAATCTTTTTACAGTAAATATCTTTTTTTTATTGTCATTTTTCAGTTTAGTGGAAATGAAAGCCCAAACTTGGAAAGCCGACTCAAAGACTGGACAGGCAAAAAGCGGTAAGTTAACTGTTACTGCTTCGGTCCAGTATCACTGGGGCAGCTGTGTATCGCTGAGCTGCCACTGTATGGACCTCCACAAAGTGCAGGTACAAAAATGTTACATATCACCACGAAAAGCCTGTTCTTGATAAGTAGGCCACTATATATTTGAATTGGATATCTTGCTTTTGTAGAAATAAAATGAATCATTCTCCCTGGCTATCTTGATAACTCCAGTTTAGACAAGTGGTATACAAATGACTTTAATTTTTAGTACAGTAAAATACCTTAAAATAGCAGACTTCTGATTACACTGATTATTCTGATAAAGCCTCCCCACATGGATGCACTCCACTCCCTTGCACTGCTCTGGAGAAGCTACAGAGAAGAAGCAGACAGGCTAGAATAACAGCTGCAATGTAGGTCGGCCTTCAGTCAATCCGACACTACCTTTGCCTGTTCCTCTGGCTCTTCAGTGTTGTGGAATTATAAAGCACAGCATGTCCTGACCGAGGCCAAGTTAGAACCTGTAGTTCCAAAATAGTTGGATTATCATAGGTGACCTTTAGTCAGCCACATAATACACAAACATTGTTTTACTGACACATGTAAATGCATTCCCCAATTGGGCCCTCCATGCCCAGTCCGACACTACTGCTGGGTTTTTTCACTTTAATTTTCCACCACATAAAATGCAACAACCCCTCCCCTGCTTCCACTTAAGGGCCAAACTCCATATTCTTAATCTCCATAGGTTACCCTATTACCACCTCTGACCAACATTGCTGTGTGACTGATCACACAGCCCACTCAATACTATTACCTTTGCATTCTAGCTGGTCCAGTGTGCAATATGATGTAGCACGTGCCCTTGTGTTTCAAACTCCCATAGTCCTATAGATTGTAAGCTTTCGAGCAGGGTTCTCTTACCTCTCTGTCTGTATGTATTACCCAGTATTGTCTTATTAATGTTTGTTCCCAGTTGTAAAGTGCTACGGAATTTGCTGGCGCTAAATAAATAAATATTGATGATGATGATGATGATGATGATGATGGGGCTCTATAGCATGCGCTTGCTCCAGGCGCCAAGGCTCCATGCTATACTTCTGCACACATATACAGGGGCCAAGTTATTCAGAAGTCAAATAACTCTCAAGTATGCATTTGGACCATGGTAGAAAACCTGAGTGTGCACACGCACAAGCATACACACAAGCACACAACTACACATACTTGGTATTTTGCTTTCATATTTTGGAGAGTCCCCTCAAACTTCAAAGCAACATACATTACAGTTTGTATTTTCAAGAAAAACAAATGTGACAAAGGTATGGTTTAGAGGCATTACAAACATTATTATCAAAGATCCCTGACATAGCACAACTATGACCAGAGCTAGACCATCCATAGGGCAACCTAGAATCCTGCCTAAAACCCAGTGGGCACTACGGGGCCCAGATTATGCTAAACCATTTTTATGTGTTCTTTTTTGATAAACAGAGTTGGGGAATCAGGCCCCAAACGAGTATGTTGTGTTGGGCCCAGTTGGGTCTTAATCAGGCTCTGCCTATTACAACAGCAATCACAAAGATTATGACAACACTTGGAAGATCATAAATAATATAAGTACACATCTCTCAGATTTTCATTTAAAGCAATGTATTGCTGAAAATATAGGGATACAAATATATTTTGCTTAAATGTTCCTCTAATAATTGAAAAAAAAAATGTTTTTTTCCCCACAAATCTAAATATATAAAATATAACAGCATTACTTAATATCAGACTTATCACATTTAGACGAAACTTAACATAAATAATCAGCATAATATTGGGCAATACCACCCCCTCACATCCCTGGTAAAAAAAGAGTCAGATAGATCCTTGCCCGGTATTCTACATACAAGTGGAGAAGTTTGACCTCTCTCTTATGTTTTAAACTAAAGGTTACTAGTCTGGACTAGCTAATGTCATTTTCTAGTTCATTAAATCATTATTAATTACAGTAAGCAAATTGAGATAAATTTTAATAGACATTTGTGGCTGATACAGTCATCAAAATAATTTAATTATCTCTATTAATAAGTCCATGGGAGTAGGTAAGATAAAGTTGCCACCCCAGTGGTTCCAATCAGTGCTTGAAGTGGGATGGTATGTGCTAGTATGATATATCTGCACTTCTTATCCCCACTTCAATTTAAGCTGCACACATGCTCTGCTATGTCTGTCTGTGACTGACAATAAGTTTGAATGGAGGGAAATAAGGATACAGGAAAATGTCATATTTTCCTAAATATCATACTTACAGGAGTTAAGTCTGCTATGTAAATGAAGGCAAACATACGACCCGTTCTGTGGAGGTAGTATTACATTTTTAGGACATTCTGGTAAGAAGTTAGAGCAGTGTAAATAAACCCTGACTTAAAAGGTGTTTTGAAAAGAGGGTCATAAACTATTTTGGATTTACACAGTCTTCATGGTGCTGACATAAAAGTGTAAGGGTGGCTGTGGGCACTTGAAGCATGTTTAAAATGTCTTGTAAATCTAACAGTTTTTGTTCACTTTTGGGAGTGTTTTGAGATTTTTTTTTATTAAACCTTTGTCACACACGCGTCACACAGGCACAATCTTCTCATTTTAATAGTCTTTGCCCTATAACCCTTGATTTTGCTGGCAACAGCCCTGACAATGCTAACATTCATTGACTTTCACCAGTGAAGGATTCCTAAAGGCAAATGCATTAGTGTTATGGCAGCACTTTTACCGTTGCAAAATTTATTCAGAGTAAAATAATTTTCTGATGTAAAAATTGGTTTATTCCTTGAATAATAAAGCATTTTAATGTATAAATATTTTTAAATCTTTTTACAGTAAATATCTTTTTTTTATTGTCATTTTTCAGTTTAGTGGAAATGAAAGCCCAAACTTGGAAAGCCGACTCAAAGACTGGACAGGCAAAAAGCAGTAAGTTAACTGTTACTGCTTCGGTCCAGTATCACTGGGGCAGCTGTGTATCGCTGAGCTGCCACTGTATGGACCTCCACAAAGTGCAGGTACAAAAATGTTACATATCACCACGAAAAGCCTGTTCTTGATAAGTAGGCCACTATATATTTGAATTGGATATCTTGCTTTTGTAGAAATAAAATGAATCATTCTCCCTGGCTATCTTGATAACTCCAGTTTAGACAAGTGGTATACAAATGACTTTAATTTTTAGTACAGTAAAATACCTTAAAATAGCAGACTTCTGATTACACTGATTATTCTGATAAAGCCTCCCCACATGGATGCACTCCACTCCCTTGCACTGCTCTGGAGAAGCTACAGAGAAGAAGCAGACAGGCTAGAATAACAGCTGCAATGTAGGTCGGCCTTCAGTCAATCCGACACTACCTTTGCCTGTTCCTCTGGCTCTTCAGTGTTGTGGAATTATAAAGCACAGCATGTCCTGACCGAGGCCAAGTTAGAACCTGTAGTTCCAAAATAGTTGGATTATCATAGGTGACCTTTAGTCAGCCACATAATACACAAACATTGTTTTACTGACACATGTAAATGCATTCCCCAATTGGGCCCTCCATGCCCAGTCCGACACTACTGCTGGGTTTTTTCACTTTAATTTTCCACCACATAAAATGCAACAACCCCTCCCCTGCTTCCACTTAAGGGCCAAACTCCATATTCTTAATCTCCATAGGTTACCCTATTACCACCTCTGACCAACATTGCTGTGTGACTGATCACACAGCCCACTCAATACTATTACCTTTGCATTCTAGCTGGTCCAGTGTGCAATATGATGTAGCACGTGCCCTTGTGTTTCAAACTCCCATTGTCCTATAGATTGTAAGCTTTCGAGCAGGGTTCTCTTACCTCTCTGTCTGTATGTATTACCCAGTATTGTCTTATTAATGTTTGTTCCCAGTTGTAAAGTGCTACGGAATTTGCTGGCGCTAAATAAATAAATATTGATGATGATGATGATGATGATGATGATGGGGCTCTATAGCATGCGCTTGCTCCAGGCGCCAAGGCTCCATGCTATACTTCTGCACACATAAACAGGGGCCAAGTTATTCAGAAGTCAAATAACTCTCAAGTATGCATTTGGACCATGGTAGAAAACCTGAGTGTGCACACGCACAAGCATACACACAAGCACACAACTACACATACTTGGTATTTTGCTTTCATATTTTGGAGAGTCCCCTCAAACTTCAAAGCAACATACATTACAGTTTGTATTTTCAAGAAAAACAAATGTGACAAAGGTATGGTTTAGAGGCATTACAAACATTATTATCAAAGATCCCTGACATAGCACAACTATGACCAGAGCTAGACCATCCATAGGGCAACCTAGAATCCTGCCTAAAACCCAGTGGGCACTACGGGGCCCAGATTATGCTAAACCATTTTTATGTGTTCTTTTTTGATAAACAGAGTTGGGGAATCAGGCCCCAAACGAGTATGTTGTGTTGGGCCCAGTTGGATCTTAATCAGGCTCTGCCTACTACAACAGCAATCACAAAGATTATGACAACACTTGGAAGATCATAAATAATATAAGTACACATCTCTCAGATTTTCATTTAAAGCAATGTATTGCTGAAAATATAGGGATACAAATATATTTTACTTAAATGTTCCTCTAATAATTGAAAAAAAAAATGTTTTTTTCCCCCACAAATCTAAATATATAAAATATAACAGCATTACTTAATATCAGACTTATCACATTTAGGCAAAACTTAACATAAATAATCAGCATAACATTGGGCAATACCACCCCCTCACATCCCTGGTAAAAAAAGAGTCAGATAGATCCTTGCCCGGTATTCTACATACAAGTGGAGAAGTTTGACCTCCCTCTTATGTTTTAAACTAAAGGTTACTAGTCTGGACTAGCTAATGTCATTTTCTAGTTCATTAAATCATTATTAATTACAGTAAGCAAATTGAGATAAATTTTAATAGACGTTTGTGGTTGATACAGTCATCAAAATAATTTAATTATCTCTATTAATAAGTCCATGGGAGTAGGTAAGATAAAGTTGCCACCCCAGTGGTTCCAATCAGTACTTGAAGTGGGATGGTATGTGCTAGTATGATATATCTGCACTTCTTATCCCCACTTCAATTTAAGCTGCACACATGCTCTGCTATGTCTGTCTGTGACTGACAATAAGTTTGAATGGAGGGAAATAAGGACACAGGAAAATGTCATATTTTCCTAAATATCATACTTACAGGAGTTAAGTCTGCTATGTAAATGAAGACAAACATACGACCCGTTCTGTGGAGGTAGTATTACATTTTTAGGACATTCTGGTAAGAAGTTAGAGCAGTGTAAATAAACCCTGACTTAAAAGGTGTTTTGAAAAGAGGGTCATAAACTATTTTGGATTTACACAGTCTTCATGGTGCTGACATAAAAGTGTAAGGGTGGCTGTGGGCACTTGAAGCATGTTTAAAATGTCTTGTAAATGTAACAGTTTTTGTTCACTTTTGGAAGTGTTTTGAGATTTTATTAAACCTTTGTCACACACGCGTCACACAGGCTCAGGTCAGTGCTGGACCGCAAGACTCTAGAAGAGGTGAGCAGTCTCTCTCCACCTTATCGAAAAATGTTCAGTTCACCATGAGCTAGTTACTTTCTTCAAAATATGACCACGGGTGATAATGTTGAAGGGCAATGGAGCAACTCACTATGCCCCCCCCCTCCAACTCAGCTATGCTGGCCAACCATGAACAGTTTCTGAGTGCCCTATTCCATGCCTGGAGCCCCCTCAGTTCCCCATCAACCTCAGCCCATTCCACATTCCCAGTGATGGGCACCACTTACGGACCCCCCTTCCATGCCCTTTGCATCCCCCTCCTCCATGTTCCTCTTCCCTACCAGAAGGACTACCAGGGTTTCCAGGTCCATCCTCCCTTGTTCCCCAGTTCTGGTGTTCCCAGGCCCATTCCACTTCCACAGCTACCCCATATTCTCCTCCCTGCCATCCTTGCTTCCCACTACATCACCTCCCTTAAGGTTGCCCTATAACCCCAATATTACCCTTATTGGAGCCAGTCTCTTTTCTCTGCGCCTGTGCCTCCCTTCTCTTTCTCCCATATTTCTCCCAGACATTGCTTTTACTAACCCCTATCCTGTTTCAGGGCTACGGATTGCAGAGGCCGTTTTGGATGCACAGCCGCAGAGTTCTCAATGGGAGGTCAGTGGTTGGGAGCAGACGGATCGGGAAGATTCCAGGGAGGTGACTGGTGCATCCGGTGCTCTTTTGCCTGGTGAGTATGAGAGACATATGTGATGAAACAAGGTATTAACATCACCTCAACCAGTCTGCACCTCGTTTCTCACAAACTGTGGACTATAAAAACATTTACATTTTCTAGCCCTCTGGTTCCCCATATTTGTCAATCATATTTAAACTTGTCTATATTCTATTTGTAAGTAGTTAAAATGTGTGGCAGCATGGTTTTCCTGTCTTGTTTATACATGCAGACTAGTCCATTGTTTAACACCTGCATTGTTTCCCACATTTCCATGATCATCTCATACACCTTATCGTGATCTGGACTATTGTTGTGATTTGGATTATTGGATTCCCATGGACATTATTTTGTTTGGACTGTTGGATTCTTCAAATTTGCATTTTTTTTATCCTTGACTGGTTTAGCATTTTTATGCTATTTTAATCCCCATTTGTTTCACTTTATTGTATGTTTTTTTGTGTTCCTTATACAATCATCCTATTGAGATGTAATTTAAATTTTAGTGACTACACGTACCCAGTAATAAACGCTATATTTTGCCATTTCCAGTTCATGGTATCATCAACATCTATTCTATATTTATTTCATTATATATCTAAGTATCCCTGTAGGTAATTGAGCGCACAACTCCAGTCCATGTTTCCATTAACATCCATCCCACATTTTTCCCTTATATATGTAAGCATTCCTGTAGGCAATTGAGTGCATAGTTTAATTATTGCATGTGTGTTATAGGAAGGGAATCATTGAACTATAGCAGCTCTTGCCAACTGGTCCATTGTGTCAGCCTAGGCGAAAGGATAATTGTCCACCATTCCTGTATGTATGTACATCACACCAGGGGGTCTCAAGTGTTAAGATAGTGAAAAGGTCCAAAGTTAGAGCTCTATGTTTAATTACAGAGGACTGAAATGTGTATTTAAATGTCATGTGTCTGGATTGTGATATATCCTGTTTAAACAAACTCTGCTGTGTAGCCCAGTGGTTCCCAAAGTTTGTGCCGTGACTCCCTGGGGTGCTGCGGTGCTGTCACAAGGGTGCTCTGCAGAAAGAAGAAAGAAAAAACTAAACAAAATTCCCCCCAGTATGAAGGGCCACATGGTGAAGGGTCACATTGTGAAGGGACACATGTGATATTGTGCAGTGGCTCAGTGTGATATGATGAAGGGGCTCAGTGGTTTGGTGAAGGGGCACAGTGGTATGGTGAAGAGGAGCAGTGTGATGGTAAAGGGGCCTAAACATTTCTTAGGTTATTTTGACCCAACTACTTAAAAAACGGGACTACCTGGCAATTATTTTGGCTTAGGGGTGCCTTGGAAAAATTATGGACACCCTAAGAGTGCCTCGAACTAGGAAAGTTTGGGAACCACAGGTGTAGCCATAGAACAATACCTGTCCCTAATTGTATCAAGAGCAAATCATCTCCTATCTGTGAAAGGTAAACAAAGAAAAGGACCAATCAGGCAGGTCCTGAAACTCCTGAAAAGGTAATTTCTGCCATTAAAAATGAGCTTCAGAGAAGAGCAAATTGGCATTCACTACCAAGTAATACCTGAAGTCAGGCTGGCGTTTAGTTTCAGATCTCTGCCCCTGACAGGAAAGGGACAATCGGACCCTGGAGTACTGCCTTTGCCCTGATCTACTAGGTCTTGGAGAGCTGTATGTCTGCCAACATCGGAGTGACAGTGACTCAGGATAACTGCCTTGCTGGTAGCCTCAAAGGAGAGAGGGGTAGAAGCTTGAATGGTTAGACAGCAGTCCCTGAAAGTAACTAGGATACTGGTGAGGTGTTTTATACCCTGTATGTTGTCTATGCCAGACTGCAGTGTTATTTGTTGCAGGTTATTATTTCAAAATTGTTATTGCTGTTTGGTGCTACCACTTTGTTAAATAAGCCTATTTATTTCATTTTGGATATTTGCCTAGGTGTTTTTGAACCTTGGTTAGGTATTGAGTAGGCCAGCTGTGCAGCACAGAGGGTTACATTAAACCCGGTATCATCACAACATACACTTGCTTTTGGGCTCTGGTTCTGATATTCTTAGTACTGTGGATGATTCTTACAAGTTTATGCACTGACATGAGACGTGGTAGCCGACAGGTAAGTGGATGAATAGATCACGCAAGACGCAACAAGTCACCAGGAGGGGGACAGGGTGTGCTGCGCGAACATGGCTATCCTGCAAGGTCTGAGGGTTAGTTTGCAACAAAAGATTGACCAAGATGTGTACGTTGATGTATGTGTGATTACAGAGGCCGGTAAGAAAAAATTGGCACAAGGTAGGGTGAAGAATAATAGCTGGGAGGAAGCCTTTCGGACATTCGATAATTGGATGTCGGGTTTCACAGTTTTTCCCTCAGCTTATCTGAAGAGTAGGCCTGGTGAGCATCAAGAGGTGCTGAAGTACCTGCATATGATACATGATATGCAGCAACTAGAGCTGACCTGGTTTGGAGAACATATGATGAGGAGTTTTGCAAAAAGTAAGCGGGATGGCTAGTATCCCCTTTAGCTTTAAGGATATTGAGATTTGGACAGCTGTGCAGCAAGCTAGCATGTCAGGTAATTCCGTAGCTGCGGTTAGAAAGCAAACTCTGCAGAGTAAGCCCATGTTCATCTTTTCTTGGTAAGAACAAATACTTTGCCTTCAACAGCTCCAAATGTAGTAGAGACTCAGTATAGGTTCAAACATTCTTGCTAGCGCCCGGTGGTGGGCGGCATCCTGCCAAGGAATGCACCCGTGGATCGGGTCTCTTGGCCACTAATACAGCTCCACAGAGGTCTCCTCAGAAGTAAAACCTCTTCCCTTATCTCTGTGGGAGGCATGTCTCGGTGGCTTCAGTTATACCCTGACCAGATGGTTGCTTTGTTCCTGTTACAAGGTTTTAGGTTGCGCATTGAGGGGCTCGTTAAGGTGGTTGCACACAAGAACTTCCGATGGGCTTATGCTCACCACAGGATACTGACAGAAAAAAATATTAAGATGGTCCAGTTAGGCCACATATGTGGGCCTTTCTCTTCTCCTTCTTTAGAAGATTTGGTTGTTTCACTGGTAGTCTTTGTTCCAAAGAAGGCCTCGGGCAAATTTCGGTTTATACAGCATTTTTTCTTTCAAAAAGGAAGTTCAGTAAATGACTCCATTGCTTTCCACCATGCCTGAGTGGTTTATATGGACTTTGAGTTTGCCCTGGGTTTAATGAAAGGGTTTGGTGCGGGAACATAGATGGCAAAGGTTGACTTTGAGTGGCCTTCCTCCTCTTTAAATTATACCACAAATCCTTTTGATTCATGGGTGTTCAAACAACTAAAGTTTTTTTCGTTGATAGGTTTCTTCCCATGAGTTGCTCTATCATGTGTCTACGTCGAACGTTTCAGTTTGTTTTTACACTGGTGCATGAAACAGGCACAGGTCATCCGGGAGTGGCTCACTATTTGGATGCTGTTCATAACTCCCCCCAATGCGTACAGGATCTGTTCGATACCCAGTCCTTATTAAGAGTTTTTGGGGTACCCATTGTGCAGGACAAGACTGAAGTCTCATCTACGTGTCTGTTGTTCCTGGGCATAGAAATTGACCCCATTGTGGGGTGCTGCCACCTTCCCATGGTTTGAGGGACCTTATTTTATATGTTAGAACTTTGGGTAACGTGCCCCTTAACGTTGTCAGGATCTCTAACTTTTGCTTGCAGCATTATACCCATGGGGAAGGTCTTTTGCATAAAATTGCAAGGGCACTGGCCCATGTGCATGCTAGGCTGTCTCAGGGGATTATAGGGGATTTGCTGATATTGATTTGTTTTCTGGACGACTTTGATGGAGTTCACATATGGCCGGGACCTGCAGTCTCCAGTCGCGAGCTTCAGCTGTTTACAGACACTGCAGGAGCCAGGGACTTTGGTGCTTATGTGGACGGAGAATGGTGTGTGGCACCCTGGCCTTCAGAATGGGTTTCATTGGGTTTGGTTTCTAATCTACTGGTGCTTGAACTTTTCCCCATTGTAGTTGCTATAGAGTATTGGGTTCCTCATTTGCGGGACTGTGACATAATTTTCTGGTGTGCAATTTGGTTTCTTAGGCATTTAGTGTTGCGCTCCCTTGAACAGAAAATCAAATTTTGCCCCAGACATGTGCCGGGTCACGAAAATGCCTTAGTAGATGTACTTTCCTGTCTCAACTGAGATAAATTCAGCGAGTTTGATCCCAATGCTGACATTAATGGTACCCCCTGCCCTTCTCATGTTTGGCAGATTGTGGAGAAATCTGGCGTAATTGGATTCAGTTCTCCACCAGAGCATTGGGACCAGCACAATGTATGCTTGAATTTGTTTGGCACACATATCAGTTAGGTGTTTCAAAGGCTTTGATGTCATTTATGCTAGCTGTTATTTCTTTTATGGCTCAGTTGCGGGGGAAGGGTGATTTTACCAAAGGATTTTTAATCAAAAAAGCTTTGAGGGGGTGAGGTAAGACACGTCCCGCTGCTGATGACACCAGAAGACCTATAGATTTGAATATGTTACGCAAACTGATAGTTTCTGACTATGAGGCACAGTTATTTGGCATTGCCTTTTCCGTCACTTTTTTGGGACTTTTCGTGTGGGTGAGCTGGTAGCCTCATCTAGGCTGTCCCTTGATTTTAACTTATTAGCTACAAATGTTATTCTGCAAGATGCATCCCTGCTTTGCAAGCTGCATAAATCTAAAAAGGATCAATTTGGCAGGGGGCGGTGAGTCACGCCAAGTGTTATTGGCTACGACTTACTTGCTGGTTAGACTCCTAGAGGGGCAGGTTTGGTTGCTTCATCTTAACAGTGCGCCCCTTACCAAATACCAATTTAATTTAAAAAAATGTGTTTCAATGTTGGGTCTGAATACAGCTGATTTTGGAAGACATTCATTCAGGATTGGTGGGGCCAACTCTGTGGCAGAAGAAGGGTCCTCCATGGAAAACATCAAGCAACTAGGGAGTTGGAAATTAACCGCCTATAAGAGATATATTAGACCCACCAAATTGCAACGGTCCATATCCCGTTGGTAGTCCAGGACTTGGTTCCTCGGCACCTTTTGAGGTAAGGGCATGAAGGAATTTCCATAATTTTTCTTTAGATGAGGGACCTCGTAGTATGAACTCCTTCAAGGTTTTTTACGGTTTTCACCTTCACATGGGTTGCTTATACTCCCATTCCCCCCCAGCCCACACGCACACCATTCCCCAGCGATCAAGCTGGTTCACCCTGCTTTGTTTACAGGGGTGCATTTTCTTACAATGTTATTGTCACATTGTAAGCATATATCACACTTCTGTGGGGTTTTCGTAGTGTTAATGTACCTTTATTTGTGTGAATAAACTTCGGGACATTGTTCTGGTTTACAGATCATTCCCTGAAGTCCCTTCAAGTTTGGGTGGTCGGCCACTCTTTTATATACTGGGCCGCCAGACATCCGTCACCTCAGGATTTGTCCACATGTAATGCCCCAGTGAATATCCAATGGATTGGTATTAAGAGGGAGTTGGGTATGTTATTCCAACAAGAGTCTTACAAACAAATTTCGATTATTAGAACAGCGACAATGATTAAATACAAACTTACATTTAAGCACACAAAGGACATTTCCGACGTCTCTTCATCTGCTATAAATTGCGAAGATACTGCGTGCGAGCTCTCGAGATGTACGTCAAAAAACAGAGCAACATGGACATTTCTAAATTTAAAGCAGCAATGTCAGGAGCCGGCGCCTAACCCTAACTCTTACATTAAATGGTAGATTTGCAGAGTCCTGCCATTGCCGCTTTAAATTTAGAAATTTCCATGTGTGAATCATTGTCGCTGTTCTACTAATCGGAATTTGTCTGTCTATATAGTCGTTGTCGGTAAGACTCTTGTCGCAAAAACGAGTACCACTGGGAGGGGAATGTGCTGACCCAACTTAAACTATCTGATTTTTTATGTTAGCCGGAGGTCAGGCAACCGATTTATTAATTTTTCATTTAGAGGACAATGATTTAGGCAAGAACACATTTGGCGTATCATAGATAAATTGCAGATTATAGCCGATATCTGTTCTGGGATTAAGCTGTGCTGGTCCAATATCATTCTTAGATTAACTAAGAGGGGTGCCTGCAGTGGTCTTGTTATGGATACTATGAGGCGACAAGTTAAACATTCTGTTTCTGAATTTTTAAAGGCTCGGGAAGATGGGTAATTCAACACCCTTTTTAATTAAATTCTATCACCCGCATCTCTGTGGACCAGATGGGGTACACCTCGCGGAAGCAAGTTTAAGTCTATTTATATATCAAATTTATGGGTATTTTGCGTATGTTCTGTGGTCAGGTTGCGGTTGGCTGTCTGTTCATTTAAGTACTACAACGTTGGTGGGAAAGCACTGCAGTCAGCGGCTAAAAAGTTGTGTTGGGCCGCAGGATTCTTCCCCTTCGATCTTGTCTCTGTCTGGGTCATTTGTGCAAATTTCCTTGGTAACGTTTGTGAAAGCGTGCCCGTTGAGGTCAGAAGTGGTGGAGCCTCTCTTTCACCGTAAGTGAGGGTCTGGGATTCTGGGTCAGCTGGCCATCCCTACGTTCTGTTTGGTATTAGCTGGTAGCTGAACCTGCATCTGCTTCCATTGCCACCATTATTTTACAAATAAAAAGTGACATTAGTGCGCTAAAATTCAAACATGTGTCAGTGTCTTATTTAAGGTTTTAAGTAAAGTCATATAACTTGGTAGTGCAAGGTGAGAATAACAGCTGTTTGGCGTTTATAGCTTCCAGTGATCATCTCCACAACAATTTCTTAGTGTTTGAAGTAAGATATAGATGCTTTAAAAGAGAACTAGATTCTGGATCATCCTCAGTTGAGAATGCAATGTGCACACCAAGATATGAGACCTTTTTTTTGCAAAAAGTTGGGATAGTCAACTAGGAGCTATTTCCATTTTCCCATTAACTGAAGGTCTTGCTAGATCAGATAATTTATCATAACTGGTAAGACATGGTTAGACTAAATCATCATGAATTATCTTTTGCTTTTAAGAATTGCTTTTAATTCTATGTATTTCTATATAAAATAAGAGTAATTTTAGTAGTTATTTTAAATACATGTTATATTTGCAATTGTCTATGAAAGCCTGAAAGTTTTTTCTGCTTTCAGAAAACCATCCTAGAAAATTAAAGTTAGGTTATTTAAAGATTGACCCATTTGCTTTGCTTATGGCTGGTATCCACTTGTTCAGTAGCCTAAATTCTCTTCTATCTGGCCGAGGACCCATGGCTGATCACTCCAGGATTGGAGCAGGGCTTGTTTTGATGTCGTGGGCCCTGATAATTCAATGTCTGATTCGACAAACCTGTCCATGAGCACCTGTGCTCTAGCTGTTGGGGTCATGACCTTAAGCAGTCTGGTGCTCATAGAACAAGGGTGGTCACTGGTACTTAGTTGCCCTCTGACGTTGGGTAAATGTTGAGTACTATCAAGGACAAACATCATGGGAAAAACTGTCAAACACAGACAATGATCAGACCCAGAAAAATACTAACGTAGACCATCACAGGCAGAGTACATATGCAAGGCCTAGCGCTATAAGGTAATCTATGTTTCAAAGATCATTCATCATCATCATCAGTTATTTATATAGCGCCACTAATTCTGAAGCGCTGTACAGAGAACTCACTCACATCAGTCCCTGCCCCATTGGAGCTTACAGTCTAAATTCCCTAACATACACACACAGACAGAGAGAGAGAGAGACTAGGGTCAATTTGATAGCAGCCGATTAACTTACTAGTATGTTTTTGGAGTATGGGAGGAAACCGGAGCACCCGAAGGAAACCCACGCAAACACAGGGAGAACATACGAACTCCACACAGATAAGACCATGGTCAGGAATCAAACTCATGACCCCAGTGCTGTGAGGCAGAAGTGCTAACCATTAGGCCACTGTGCTGCCCAGATTCGTACACTTTTATGAAGCCATATATATTTTTATTTATTATAATGCTTATTATATGATTTATTTGTTTCTATGTGTCATTTATATATTTATGCAATAAAAATAATTTTGGTTTACTGCTTAAAACTCCCTTGTTATTATATTATGGATATATTGTTTGTCTGAATTTATATGACAATAATTAATCTCAAGAGTTTAGAAATGATGATAGTGCTCTTGTGACATCTTTTATATTCAGCTAAGATCACCAGTGGAAGTGGACAGATCTCTGTGTGATTTTACACCCATGCTGCTTTTACTTTTTGTGTTTTGTTTATTATCTCATGTAAGGTTTTGTGTTTATACCCTTAGTTTGCTGTTTGTGTTCTGCGAACAGTCTTGTCTAGGTGAAAAAGGTAATTGAATACAAATTGTCATACATGTTAACACTGTACACTTTCACATTGCAGTGTGAGCAACAGAATCAGTGTCCACTTTAGCAACACACATAGGTGGCCAGGTTGGCTGAGATCTCGCCTGCACATGAACCCGGCAGACAGATAACTTCTGGCATCACTGGAACCTGTTAATGCGGCTGGTTGATGAATGCACACAGTCCGATAGCGGTCATTTTCTGACTACATTTACCAACAAGTCCAGTAATGGTATAGATAATTTAAATTGGTTTATTATAGGCATGGGGCTTATTTTAGCCATAGACACTTTCATATCTGGTCAATTACTTGATAACAATCCTGATGTGTGACTAGCTATGATCTGCATATCTATGTTAATATACTGCCAGCTAATTCATCACTTGGAGTAAGATACTTCAAGATTATCCTATTACTGTCTACTAGCAACAAAGTAGAAGATTAAAGCCCTGCTAACATTGATGATATTTCATTGCAATTTGTGTAAGATACAAATCATAGTAAAGGAGTTGATGCAGCATTTTTTCATTTAAATATTCAGGAAATCAGGGAGGAAAAAGAGGGAGGGAGAGAGAGAGAGATAGAGAGAGTAGGTGGATGGAGGGATAGAGAGAGATTGTGGATGGAGAGAGGGGGAGAGAGAGACATGGTGGTTGGAAATAGAGATAGCTATAGAGAAATAGAAAGAGGCAGAGGAGAGAAAGCTATAAAGATTGAGGTTGGAAAGAAAGAGAGAGAGAGAGAGAGAGAGAGAGAGAGGAAAAGAGAGATGAAAGAGATATTGGGGTTGGAGAGAGAGATGGTTAACTTGGGATTCAAGACAAGGATAGAGATAGATAGTTGGGCTGGAGAGTAGGTAGCTAGAGAGAGATAGAGAAATGAGAGAGTTTGGGGATGGAGAGAGGGAGAGAGAGGTGGAGAGTAGAAAGCTAAGAGATATGGCAAAGCGGAGAGAGATTGGGACTGGAGTGAGGGATAGAAAGAGAGAAGAGAGATAGAAGAGAAAGCATGTGGGGGAAGAGAGATGGGTAGAGAGAGAAGAGAGAGACAGAGATGATAGAGAGAGGTGATAAAATCCACTTTTCTAGCAGTAGTGAAACCAATACAATTCTGACTGTAGCAAGAGATATTTGGAAAAAAAGTTTTATATGCTTAGTATTTTTTTTATAAAAACATAAGGAAAGTGAATATTTTTACATTGAATATGTATACAATATTTTATTTACTTTCTCAGTATGGTTTTCATTTAAACAATCAATAAAAAGGCACATAGTCTAAAACACTGGTGTTACATCTTTTGTTTCACACACATGTACATTTTACACCTTAAACATTTTAAATGGTTTGCTGAATTATTTAATGTTAAAATGTAAAATCTGAGCTAAAGAAAGGTGGGGTGGAGTTTTACAGAACAACAATAACTAGCAACTTTGTACTTAATTACATCATATAAATACATTTACTGCACAGCTAATTAATCCTTATGTTTCCCTAAGGGGAGATGATGTGCATTAACTGTGCATGGCTTATTTCATGATTATATTCTCTCTTTCTTCTGCTTATTGTTGCTAGTGAATATGTAATTTTTTTCTTTTTGAGACCAGACAATTGGTCTTTTTGGTTATATGAGTCATCAAATTTGTTCAACGTTTAAACTGGATTTTAGTACGAAAATTGCTGGGATGAGTGAAAACTGATAAATAGCCATTTCAGCATTGACAGTAATCATAAAGAAGTAGAAAAATTAGATCATTATTAATTAAATCTTAGTGTTCAAATTTTAGAAACAAAACGGGCATGTGATCAGGAAAACATACTGTAACTGACATGAAGATGTAATCTGAGTCCTACTGTCAGTAGAGAAAAGCTTGTGTTAGTAGTTTATATATATTGATATGTTTCTGGGTACCCTATACCCTATTATATATTTGTTCAAAGGCAAAATAAAAAGGAGTGAGCATTCTGCCAGATAGAAGGTCCATAATGGCCTTGACTGCATTCTGAGAGGAAGGGAAGCTTCAGAACATTCCGCTTCTGAAAATAATAGGCAGCTTTTACCTTGTCATTCAAGAAGGATAGATGTCCTATCCGTGCTGTGTAGAAAGGGTAAATGTCTCCTATCCTGATAAATAAAGAAAATCCTTGGCTTATCCAGGGAGCAAAGGCTCTATCTATGCATTCTGTTAAGGTGGAGCACCTTAAGTGTTTTTTGTATAACATGGTGACCTATATTGCTCCCCTCCTTGTCACCATCCTTCTGTTTGTCTTTTAGAAAGGTAAGGATATTGGGCAGTTATCTCCTGGATGAACTTATTAAACAGTTTACTATTATATAGAGGGTTTCTGAACCAAACGAATTTGTGAATGTTCCTTCATTATCGTTGGAACCCAGTTGATACTTCTCCCAATTATAATGGTGTCAATGACCTGAATCCTGGTTTGAATTTGGAGCAGGTCTCACTATAATGTTCAAGAGGTTCTTCAACTTCTTGATATAATAGACTTTTAATGCCTATCAACTCATCTTACATGTATGCATTTTACATCACTCCTTAGCTTTGATTCTAAAGTAATCTTATGGAGTCTGTCTCATCCATAGGTTTGTCTTTGTTTTTGGTTCAAAGTTATGAAATATCTCTACATGTGTAGTAATAAAAATGTTGATATGGGATGATTTAGAACCTGAGGAACCAATGACCCGGATATCTGAAAAAATCTTACACTGGGATTTGAATTACGTTTTCCAGCATGTCTCTTCTTATATAATTAGTACAAAACCAAATACAGTGTACTTCATTAGATAATTATTAATATTATTTCTTATACTGTATTTCATACATTGAAGGATGTTGACCAAGAACCAAACAATTATAAACAAAATTATTCTCCTTGGATTTTCTAAGGATCCGAAGATAAACACTGTACTATTTGTGATATTTATTATCATCTACACCATAACTGTTACTGGAAATGGTCTTATAATGTGCATGATCTTTATTAATCCTCAGTTACATATCCCCATGTACTTCTTTCTCTGCATGTTATCCATTCTGGACTTGTGTTATTCATCGACTGTTGTACCCAGATTATTAGCGGACCTCTTTTCTACTGACAGGACAATTCCCACCATTGCATGTGCCATTCAGATCTATGTCATTCTCCTTGTAGAGGGATCTGAGTGTCTTCTACTTGCCCTCATGGCTTATGATCGATATGTTGCTATCTGCCAACCACTCTATTACTCTGCTCTTATGGATTTGAGTACTTGTTATAAACTGGCAACACTGATATTGATTGCAAGCTTTATGATGTGTGTTGTTCCATCATGTTTCATGCAGATAACGCTATGTTACAACCAGATCAACCATTTCATGTGTGAGATGTTGGCTGTACTGAAGCTATCATGTACCGATATTTCACCAAATGAACTTGTGATATTTTCCGTCAGTTTTATGTCTCTTCTCTTGCCTCTTATGCTTATTATAGTGTCCTATGTTTGTATTATTTCTTCTGTATTAAAGATTCGCTCTGCAGGAAGGTCTAAGGCTTTCTCCACGTGCACTTCCCATCTAGCTGTGGTGGCTCTGTACTTTGGGACAGCAATGTTTATGTACTTTGGGCCCTCCTCTCAGTACTCCACCAATCAGGAGAAATATAGTTCCATCTTTTATGTTATTATATCTCCAATGCTGAACCCTCTAATCTACAGTCTGAATAACAGGGAAGTTAAAGAAACATTTAGGAAAGTGGTGTCAAAAATGCACTCAAATGTTTAAGCCATTATGGAAAAGCTACAAACATTCAGTGCATCTGTCCTGACTCCTGTATAGCAATGTGTGTGTTGTGATTTACTTTCTCCTAAATCACCATCACTTTACTCTGCTGTGCCATAGACAGACAAAAATAAACATATTGATCATCCGTGGCCCATCGGACAATGAAGATGCAAAGAATCGCAAAGAAGGTGATAACTTATATTTTTGAAAGGTATCCAAAATAATATCAGTAAACTCCATGCCTTTTTCAGACAGGGCATAAATTAAATAAACCTTTGAGCACAAAACAAATTTGAGTGTTCAAAAATAAAAGTTGAAGTGTAGCTTTGTTTAATATAAAGGTGCATTTGACATCACAATGTTCATCAGTTTTACCAGTTCATCACATCACTACTCTGTACTAATCTAGCTATTATTCTGAGATTTCCCGATGGCTTCCGTTCAGTTCATCACATTATGGATCTGTCACATGCAGTTCTGTACTCAGAATCATAATCACACAAGTGAACTGTCCTCTGTCTGTCAAAAGATCAGAACAACCATATACTGAAATACTCTGTCCTGCTGGACAGTCTAATAATATTATTAGCTGCAGATTTTTTGACTCCCTCCTACTAGTAAACTTGGGATTCATGGACATCCAGGAAATGAGCATAGATAACAAAGAAGTACACTTTAGTAAGCACAAATATTATCTTTCTAGATATTTTCTTCTATAATGACTGCATCCCATCAGGACCAGCCCTAATGTACACAAAACAAAAATTTATATTTTAATGATAAGATTACACTTATATATCTGTGATCCAAGACTTTAAGACAACTTATGACAATAAGTATAAACAATATATTGAATTCATTAATAAACATTTATTTATATATTAATATATCTTTATAATGTAAATAACATCATTTCCACATTTTAGACTGAGTTCTACTGTCATCTACTTTCCAAAGTTAGTGTTGGTTCTAACTATTTCTGAGACTTAAGAACGTCAATCATAATTATTTCTATGAGACTTTTGAAGACTATAGAAGACTCCTGACTGGGAGGATTATTTGACAAATCTCCTAGATGTGAAGATTCCTTGAAAGTCCCGCAGAGTTTATTGTGATCCCCATGCTAATTCAGGACTGTTTGTGTGCCAAACATATTAATCAAAGTTAAGCAAGTCATTATTAATATACATAATTTATTATTATTATTATTATTACTATTATTATCATTTATTTGTTAGGCGCCACAAGGTATCCACAGCGCCGCACACAGTACTAACAGTAGACTATACAGGGTGAAACCATACAGAACAATGAACAAAAAGTCAGTCATATGCAGTAAAGACGGAGCGGAAGAACAGGTATGGAGACAGGAGGGGTGGGGGCTCTGCTTATATGAGCTTACATCCTAAGGGAGGGTAAACAGACCAGGCACAAGAGGAGCCAGTTGAGGCAAGAGGAGAGAAGGGAGGACGGACGAGCAAAGGGAGGAGATGGGGGTTAAGTAGATGGTTGGTAGGCTTTGAGGAAGAGGTGAGTTTTGAGTGCACGTTTGAAGGAGCACAGAGTAGGAGAGAGACGGATGGAATGAGGGAGGTCGTTCCGGAGAAGGGGGGCTGCACGGGAAAAGTCTTGGATTCTGGAGTTGGAAGAGGTGATAAGAGTGGAGGAGAGGTGGCGGTCGTTGGCCGAGCACAGGGAGCGGGCAGGAGTGTAAATTGAGAGGAGGTTAGAGATATAAGGGGCAGTAGAGTTGGAGAGAACCTTGTAAGTGGTGGTGAGGAGTTTGAAAAGGATTCTGTAGGAGAAGGGGAGCCAGTGTAAGGCAAGGCAGGGAGGGGAGGCAGAGGAGGAGCAGTGTGAGAGAAAGATGAGTCTTGCGGCCGCATTGAGTATAGAGCGGAGGGGGGAGAGACGGGAGTGGGGGAGGCCAGTGAGGGGGTGGTTACAATAATCAAGGCGGGAGATGATAAGTGCATGGATGATAGTTTTGGTGGCATCCTGAGAGAGAAAAGGACGGACGCAGGCGATGTTGCGTAGTTGGAAGCGACAGGCTTGGGCAAGGGAATGAATGTGAGGGCTAAAAGAGAGAGAGGAGTCGAGGGTGACACCCAGGCAGCGAAGTTGGGTGACAGAGGAGATGGTGGTGTTGTTGACGACAATAGAGAGGTCATCGTGGGATGGGGGTCTGGGCGGAGGAAAGACAATGAGTTCAGTTTTAGAGATATTGATTTTGAGAAAGCGCTCGGACATCCAGGAGGAGATGACGGAGAGGCAGTCGGATACCCGAGCGAGGAGGGTGGAGGAAAGATCAGGAGAGGAGATATAGAGTTGAAATTTGCTTCATTTTGTTATTTTTTTCTTTCTGTTAGTATTGTATGATTGGATTGTAATCTTGATAAAAGTATTTATTAATCTGTTGTTCTAATTATAGAACTGTTTCATAGAACATGCAATATTTATATATAAATATCTAGATAGATGGATAGATAGATAGATAGATAGATAGATAGATAGATAGATAGATAAATAGATAGACAAGATAGATATGTATTATGTATTGCCCATGCTCTGAATGGCTAGAGTAACTATCTGCACATTCTTTCTCACACTGGATGGTATGCTAGCTTTATAGTGATGATATTAGCACAGATGTTTTATGCCAGGTAACCATTACATTGGCCACGACTGGCTTCAATTATAACAAGTATTGACCCTTAGAGGTACTGGATAGTTCTAAGTAAAACGTATATGTATCATTAATGTTTTCATTTCATATGGTAATGATATCTGATGTTATGTTTGTGAATCTGGAGCTGTGTAGATTAATATTGTGTACCGATACTCGTAGGCTAGTTGTATTGTTCTCTTAGGAGTGTAAACTGATGATTCTATAAGGATAACTCAATACTTGTTATAATTGAAGACGGATTAGTAATAAAAGAGGATTGAATATTCAGATTATGGGAAGGTTATGTCCTATATATAAATACGGGGGAATATAACTTTATATTAATATATAACAATATCCCCATAATATTTAAAGGCTAACCCACCCTATATATAATAATCAGAGATATAAATCACACACAGCAATGCTTTTAATTATTGTTTTTATTGCACATATCACTAACATTTCGCTGTTTTTATATATAAAAAAACAAAACAAATACAATACAAATAATATTACACATTTTTTAATCCAATTCATAATAAAGGTTATGTTTTAAATCCTAATTTTTCAATCTCTGTAATAATTTGTGAAATATTTCAAGACTTTGAGTGCATCAATGTAAATCCAGCGTCCTTTCTCTTGCTTTTGTATTGTTAATGTAAATTGCGCTGGGGATTGCACCTCATGCTAACTTAATGATAAAACAGAATGGTCTGTGAAATAAATATAAGATAATTGAACAGAAAAATTCTAATTAAATTGTATACTAGTGCGACATACTATTCCTCTCTTCTTTCGCAAAACCGAAAACATCAGAAGATGACAAATCTCTATTAGTCCTCAAGCACTGCTGCTAATAATGACCAGTTCTGATTACAGATAAGGATACAGCAATAATAGCGATGACTGAATTTCTTGTATTTTAGTTCATGTTCATTTGTATTGATTGTTTTCATTGAATTGATTAAAACATAATTATATACATAATTATATAATTAAATAATGTTTGAAACAACGATATTTGATGATATTTGTCCAAAGTCGTGTTAATTAGGGGCTTTTGAACATTTTATTGTAAATAAAGACATTTTAAAAGAAATCTAGGAATCTTATCTAGAACCAAGAAATGTTTTCCACAATTTTCTAAATAATGATATATGATTTCGCTTCTTGGGTACATTGTTTAGAAGATTAAATCTTGGTTGGATTTAGAGCAGTGATAAGACCCCCACCAAATTTCTACATCGTAAGATATCAGCACCAGAACAGCTTTGGTACTGGATAGAGAATGTTTGGTTCTCAGCAGAGTATCCATATTCAGATAAGTACAGTATGAGCCAACTAAGGAGATACTGAACCTTTCTTACCAGGAACATTGTTAACTCCTTCAGGGGTGTACCTCCTAGTCCAACTAATTGCTTTCTTGCACCTTCAAAATATTTAACGGACTTGCACTTTCATTTGTTGGTTATAACTTTCCCTGACAATATTGTATTATCTGAAACTATCTAATTTCAGAGACTAGTACATCCAGGATTGTGAAGGATCCCTGTTATAAATAGATAGATTATTTTGTATTTGTTAAAGTTATATATTTTGCTCAAGGACATCTAATTGGGACACAATTGATTTGCAACCTATGTTGTTATGTCAGAAGAAATTTTAAGAGTCAATGGTGAGATTTTATAGTCAAATGTGAGAATTTCTAATTTTTTCTACTTACTGAAAAGCGACAAAATGTGATATTTAAGGATCAGAATACCTATAATATCTCTTATCTAAGGTGCTGGATTAATTAGTCCTTGCTAAGTATCAGTGAAGTTTAATTCTGTGTGTACTCTTTTGCTAAATATTTAACCTCCGACTACCATATTAATAATTTCATTTTTAAACTGTAAGGTGTCAGCTATGGTGACATTAGTGTCCTGCTATTTGCTTCACGGTGTTACTGTGGGCTTCCTGAGTGCACAATCTCAGAGACGCAGGGTTACAGAAGTTCAGACAGTAACCCAAGAACACACATGCAATAAAGTTCTGAGGTCATGTGCAGTAATGACAAGTCACTTAAGCTAATATAGTCCAAGCCAACTCTAACTCTTTTATGACAGAGAATGTGTCATGGTTATTTACTGAGGTGTGGGAAACACATACACTTATTATTATTATTATTATTATTATTATTATTATTATTATTGCTATTATTATTATCCTTTTTTTATGCAAAGCCAACATATTCTGTAATACTTCACATTCTGAGAGTATTTATTTACGTTAGTCTTTACCCTATTGGAGCTTACAGTTCAATTCTCTATTGCAGGAACACACACAAACAGGAGCCTAGCGTGGGCAGAGCAGCGGGAGCAGATGTTCCAGATGCCAGCAGAAGGGGGTGTGCCAGCAGGGGTGATTTTCCACCAATGTAGTATATACTTTTTTACAGACCACAGAGATGGCGCATAATCACCACGCTGGGAGCAACAGCAAGAAGGTCCCCATTACTGGTTGAATGCTGCCATACATAGAGGCTATATTCAACCTCTGTTTTCCCAGGGGGCACAGCTTCTACTTGTGCATGACCCTGAACTCTGCCCTTGTAGCTGTCTCTATTCCTTCTGTCGCTATTGTCTCTGTTTCTATCTTTGTGTTTGATTCTCTGAATGCGTTTCTATCCTTCACTGGGCTCTCCATGCCCAGTCCAACACTACTGCTGGGTTTTTCACTTTAGCTTCCCCCACAGAAATGCAACAACCCCGCCCTTGCTCCAACTTAAAGGCCAAACTTCATATTCCGGTGGGAGCAGGGATGCCATAGCATGCGCCTGCTCCGGGTGCCATAGCTCCATTCTACACACACACACACACACACACACACACACACAGGGGCCAATTTATTCAGAAGTCAATTAAATTTTAAGTATGTTCTTGGACCATGGGAAGAAACCGTTGTGTGCACAAACACAAACATACACACAAGCACAAAACTACACATACTTGGTACTTTGCTTCCATATTTTGGAGAGTCCCCTCAAGTTTCACAGCAATATACTTTACAGCTTGTAATTCCAAGATAAAACAAATGGTCCTACCTACAAAGGTGTGGTTTAAATGCTCATGGCATTTCAAACTTTACTATAAATGATCACTAACATAGCACAACTATGACCAGAGCTAGACCATCCATTGGGCAACATCATTTTCTGCCTAGAACCCAGTGGGCACTGAGGGGCCCAATTACACTAAAACAATTTTCATGCATTCTTTTGTTGACAAGTGGAGGTGGGAAGGGAGCCCCAAACGTGATTATGACAATACTTGGAAGATCAGAAATAATATAAGGACACATCCCTCAAATTTTCATTTAAATCAATGTATTGCTGAAATACATTTTACTTAAATGTTCCTCTAATAATTGAAAATAAATGTTTTTTCCCACCAAACTAAGTATATAATAAATAACAGCATTATTTAATATCAGATTTACCACATTTAAACCAACCCCACCATATATAATCAACATAACATTGGGCAATACCACCCCCTTCTCACATCCCTGGCAAAAATTAATCAGATAGATCCTTGGCCAGTATTATACATGCAGAGGGAGAAGCTTCCCTCCCTCTTCTGTTTTAAACTAAGGCTAGGTACACACTGGAGGTTTTTCAGCCATCTATCGGGCCAATCACCCGATAAACGACCACTCGGCCAAATAACGCATTAGTGTGTATACCTACACGATGATCGACACTCATTCCAAAGTACCGATTTTTGTTTCATTTGGTTGGTCATTCTGTTTAATAATCTCATTCCAATCACCTTCCAATCATGTAGTGTGAAGATACTCACGATCTCCATTGAGTTTACAGAGTCATTGTCTTTTCAGCCAATGAATATGTCCCAGTGAATAAATGTAGAGAGCGCTGTAGGTGGAATAATTCGTCTGTTCATTCTGAGACTGAATATTTTGTTTCAGAGTCACAGAATATAACAAAATTCGTTATGACATGTGGATAGCTATAACAAGGCGGTTAATCAGTGTGACAGGAATGACAGGAATGAATCAATGACTAGAGGACCAGATGAAGAGCACATATCTGAAGGTAAATCATGTCTAGTGTATTCGCATAATTCTCCCGTCCGATCGGATCTTCAGCCGTTGTAGGTAACACATTGGTCAGAAAATTCTCCAGTGTGTACCTAGCCTTAAGGTAGCCAGTCTGGACTAGCTAATGTCATTTCCTGATTCATTAAATCATTATTAATTACAGTAAGCAAACTGAGGAAACCTTTAATAAAAGATTCTAGGTGATTCAGTTATCACAGTAATTTAATTATCTCTAATAATAAGGCAATGAGGGTAGGAATGAAAACGGTGGCAGTCACTTTCCCGATAATGATAACCCCAACAGTTACTATAGTGACATAAAAAAAACAGATGCTTACATGACCAGAAATAAATATAGACTGACCTTAAAAATGACAGCTAACGTATCGAAGACAAGAAATGCCGAGATGCCGTTTTGACGTCATTTAAAAGTGCGACAGTCATATTTGCGGTTTTAAAGCGGCAATGCCATGTGCCGCGGCTTAACCCTAACCCTAACACTTAAGTTAGATTAGTTAGGCAGTGGGACACGGCATTAATGCTTCAAAACTGCGAATATGACAGTCTGTAGAGCTCTGTCTCTAGGGGTTTACACTATATTACACAAGAAGATCAACTTTTCTGTCAGTTGTGTTTCAGCAATGATGCAAGGGAACAAAAGACTTCTTCAGCAAACTTGATCTCGATTGCAGTCCAGCCAGGCCAGGAGTCTCCCTGCCTGACAGGGGACTTTCTTTAAGCTCTCAGTGGCACACTCACAAGTTTCTCAGTGCTGATTGGCTGCAGATAAAACACTTCCCAAAGTTTGACCAATAGGGTACAGTCTCTCTCTATTAACAAGTGGCCATTAAACACTTTCCATATTCAGGCAATGATGTTCAATGTCTTCCTTCTTTGTCAATCTCATAGACTGGTATATTTCACTCGTCAACTAGTCCAGTGCTCTCTCCTCTGTTGTTATCACTCTGTACACAGGTTTCAGCAATATCTTTTAAGCACTCACTTTTCCTAGTGTCCCTGGTAGCCTTTATGCAGTTGTGCTCTGTCTCACTTCTTTTCACACTCTGCCTCTGTGATGGTAGACTCTCACCTCACTCTCAGCTCTGCCTTCAAACTTTCTGTGCTAACCCCCCTTCTCTCTAGGAGGTCACTCTTGGAGATCTCTCCGGGTCCCCTCTCTCCTCCAGCGCAACTCACCAGCAAAGCAAGCCGGAAGGCACAGTTCCTTTCCCCATCTGCTGGCAATGACAAGCATGGAGCTGGGGTTGCATTGCATTTATAATTTTATGCATGTAGGCACATTTTAACAAAAATTTTTATAAGGAATTTTGCCAGGATTTGCTAGACATGGTGCACCCCGATGTGACATAGCCATGCCCCCATGTATCATTACCACACCGCCTTCTCGTCAGCAAATCATCATGTAAACTCTCACAATCAAAACATGGTTCACAAATGTTGGGATGTATGGATATGGGTAAGGGCTGTGTGAGTAGGTGGTCATTGGGTAGGTAATTCTGCCTACATGGATACCAATGGTATTTACTTGGGTAACCGGATACAGATTTCTACACCCCAGAAAAGATGAATGTGTACTTGTGGTGGGGATGAGGGAAGCTAGACATGCATAGTTACCCCCCACCCCCCCCCCCCACACATGAAAATGAGATGCTGACAAAAAATGAATTATGCTTGTAATTGTGAAATGCTTTCATTATATCTGTAAGCCATTCTTTATAAAAGAAAGTGCTTATGTAACAGACAAGGATTTCGTAACTGTCAAAATCTTGAGAAAATTCTTTAATGGTAAAGCTGTGATATTTTTGGGTACTAATAAAAGTGTCACTGATTATAGTCTCCAGTGGTCATCTCTACAACAATTTATTGGTGTTTGAAGTGGGAAATAGATGTTTTGAATAGGAATTAGACTATGGTTCACCCTTAGTTGAGAATGCAATGTTCACGGGTTGGGTACATTTTCCCAAGTACCACAAACCCGACAAGTAGGATCCCAGCAAAGAAAATCCGATTTGAAGTAAAAACGACTTGAAAATAAACAGACTTACCTAAAAACCAAATCGGCTCATTTCCGATGGCACCAGCATGTTGACAGCGACTCATTCCGAATACACAGCTTTCCGCCAGTTGATTTTCACGTCAGTTAACAGTGCGACCTAGATAAATGTTAATTTTAAGTGGCAATGTCTGGACCCCACAGGTTAAGTGTTTAAGTAAACATTTAACCTGCGGAGTACCGACATTGGAGCTTAAAATTAACCCAGCAGGTTAACTGTTTCATTAGACACTTAACCTGTGGGGTCCAGACATTGCCACTTTAAATTAACATTTATCTAGGTCCCACTGTTTATATTCCAGTCATTTTTATTCAAATCGGATTTTCTTTGTAGGGATACTTCGTGTCGGGTTTATGGTATTCGGGAAAATGATTACCACTGTTGTGGACGCCAATGTATGAGACCATTTTTGCAAAATTTCTAGTTGGGATAATTAAGGAGCTATTTGCATTTTCCCTTTGACTGAAGGTTTTGCTGCATCAGATCATTTATCATAACTGGTAAGACAGGATTAAACTAAAACATGGTAAATTTTCTGCTTTTAATTCTACAGAGAATTGGGGCTAGGTTTACTAAGCTGCGGGTTTGAAAAAGTGGGGATGTTGCCTATAGCAACCAATCAGATTCTAGCTATCATTTTGTAGGAGGTACTAAATAAATGATAGCTAGAATCTGATTGGTTGCTATAGGCAACATCCCCACTTTTTCAAATCCGCAGCTTAGTAAATCTAGCCCTAGGAGTAATTTTAGTAGTTTATTTAGGTGTATATTATATTTGCATCTGTCAATCTCTGTTTTCAGAAAACCAAGCTAGAAAATGAACTTTAGGTTATATAAAGATTGATCCATCAGCACCAAGCTATGCCTGTGGTTGGTATCAACTTTTGCACTAACCATGATTGGAGCAGGGCTTGCTTTGATATTGTGGACATTGATAATTCAATATCTGATTCCACAAACCTGTTCATGAATATCTGTGCTTTAGCTGTTGAGATCATGACCTTAAACAGTCTGGTACTCATAAAACAAGGGTGGTCACTGGTACTTAGTTGCCCTCTGACCTTAGGCAAAAGTTGAGTATTATCAAGGACAAACATCGAGGGAAAAAGGTTGTTAAACACAGACAATGATTATATCCAGAAAAATACTAACCTATACCTATCACAGGCAGAGTACATATGCAAGGCCTAGAGTTATAAGGTAATCTATGTTCCAAAGATCGAATACTTTTGTGAAGCCGTATATATATATATATATATATGTTTTACACATAAAAATGCAACACAGTAATAATAAGGTTTATTATATAATTTTTGTTTCCATGAGTCATTTCTATTTTTATACAATAAAAATAATTTTGGTTTACTTTGAATCTTCATGATGAACATATCCTTAAAATAAAAATATCAACAATTTGCTTAATACTCCCTTGCTGTTATATTATATATATTGTTTTTCTGTATTTGTATGAAAATAATTAATCTCAAGAGTATATAATTAATGACAGTGCTCTTACGACATGTTTTATATTCGGATAAGATCACCAGTGCAAGTGGACAGATCTATGTGTGAATTTACACCCACACTGCTTTTACTTTTTGTGTTTTGTTTATTACCTCTCATACGTTTCGTTACCTCATGTAGGGTTTTGTGTTTATACCCTTAGTTTGTGTTTATGTTCTACAAATAGTCTTGTCTAGGTGGAAAAGGTGAGTGAATACAAATAGTCATATATGTTAACACTGTACACTTTCACATTGTAATTGCAGTGACTAGGCCAAGGTTACATGGATTTATACAACATTTGTGACTTTTAGACACAGGTGAAATTTTATAGTGTGTTTTAATTTAGTTTTTTTTATCTACCAGTGTGAGCAACAGGATTAGTGTCCTCTTTTGCAACACACAAAGGTGGCCAGATTGGCTGAGACCTCACCTGCACATAACCCTGACAGACAGATAATTTCTGACATCACCGGAATCGGTTAATGGGGCTGGTTGATGAATGCACACAGTCCGATAGCGGTCATTTTCTGACCACATTTACCAGCATGTCCAATAATGTTCTAGACCATTTCAATTGGTTTATAATAGGCATGGGGATAATTTTAGGGCCGAACACACTGTCATATCTGGTCAATTGCTTGATGACAATCCTTATGTGTGGCTAGATACAATCTGCATATCTGTGCTAATATACTGCCATCTGATTCACCACTTGGAGTAAGATACTTACAGATTATCCTCTTAGTTTCTACAAGCAACAAATTAGAGGATTAAAGCCTTACTAACATCATTGTGATTTGTGCAGGAACAATCCAAAAATCAGAGAGGAAAAGAGGGAGGGAGAGAGCGTGACTTGGGTGTACTGTAGAGATGGATAGCAAGATAAAGAAAGAGTGAATAGGTGAATGGAGGGATAGAGAGAGATTGTGATTGGAGAGAGGGGAGAGAGAAAGAGTTGGTTGATTGAAAGAGGGATAGCTAAAGAGAAAGATAGAAAGGTGGAGAGAGTTATAGAGATTGAGGTCGGAGAGAGAGAGAGATAGCTAGAAAGAGGAATAGAAAGATGAAAGAGATATTGAGGGAGAGAGAGATAGATAAATTGGAATTTTAGAAGGGATAGAGATTAATAGTGGGGCTAGAGAGTAGGTAGCTAGAGAAAGATAGAGAAATGAGAGGGTTTGGGGAGGGATACGGGGAGAGAGAGGCTGTAGAGTAGAAAACTAGAGAGAGAGAGACAGATGATAGAGAGGAGAGAGATTGGGAATGGAGTGAGGGATAGATAGAGAGAAGAGAGAAAGAAGAGAAAAAGTGTGGGGGTAGAGAGATGCATAGAGAGAAAAGAGAGATAGACAGAGATGTTAAAGAGAGAGAGAGGATGGATAAAACAGTAAATATACTTTTCTAGCAGTAGTGCAGCCAATACAATTCTGAATGTAGCAAGATCATTTTGGAAAAAATGTTTTTATCTGTTTAGTATTTTCTATAAAAACATAAGGAATGTTAATAGTTGAACAAGGAATGTGTGTACCATATATTATTCACTTTGTCAGGATGGTCTCCATTTAAACGATCAATAAAAAGGCACATAGCTTAAAACACTCATATTAAATATTTTGTTTCACACAGATGTACATTTACATTTTACACCTTAAAATTTTTTAATAGTTTGCTGAATTATTTAATGTTAAAATGTAAAAACTAAGCTAAAGTGTGATGGAGTTTTACAGAACAACAATAACTTAATAATTACATCACATGAATACAAACTGCACATATAAAAGAAATGTCTATTTTACGAAGGTGAGATGATGTGCATTAACTGTGCATGATTTATTTCATGATTATATTCTTTCTGTCTTCTGCTATTTATTGCTAGTGAATTTGTAATTTTTCATTTTTGAGACCTGACAATTAGTCTTTTTGGTTACATGATTCATCATCATCATAATCATCATCATTTATTTATATAGTGCCAACATATTCCGTAGTGTTTTACAATTGGGGACAAACACAGCAAACTAATAAACAAACTGGGTAAAACAGACAAAGAGGTGAGAAGACCCAGCTTACAATCTATTGGACAATGGGAGTTTGACACATGAGGTAAAGTCTACATTTGCAGTCGGCCCAGCCAGACTGCAAAGGTAAAAGTGACTCATTAGCTAAATGATCCTGTCACACAACAATGTTGGTCAAGGAGTAGTTGTATAACAGGTGGTAATAGGGTAATGTAGTGAGGTTAAGTGGGTGGTTGAGGAATATTTTAAGCTTGTCTGAAGAGGTGGGTTTTCAGAGAACGCTTGAAAGCTTGTAGACTAGAGGAGAGTCTTATTGTGCGAGGGAGAGAATTCCATAGAGTGGGCGCAGCCCGGAAAAAGTCCTGTAATCGGGAATGGGAAGATGTAATGAGTGTGGATGACAGACGCAGATCTTGTGCAGAACGGAGTTGCCGAGTTGTGAAATATTTTGTGACAAGAGTGGAGATGTATGTTGGTGCAGCTTTGTTGATTGCCAAATTTGTACAAAGTGTATACTGGATTTAGGTATGAAACCTGCTGGGATGGGTTGAAACTGATAAATAACAACATAGGTTGTATCTGTTTTCAAGCTTTTTTTGTTTATTTTATTGAAGAACCCTAGAAACATACTTCAACTACAGGTATTGACAGTTATCATAAAGAAGTAGAAACATTAGGTAATGATTAATTAATTCTTAGTGCTCAGATTTTAGAAAGAAAAAGGTGATCAGGAAAACATACTGGCATGAAGATGTAAGCTGAGTCCTACTGTCAGTGGAGAAAAGCTTGTGTCAGTAGTTTATATCTGTAGACATGTTTCTGGCTATCTTCTGCCCCATTATATATTTATCCAAACACTAAATAGGAAGGAGTGAGCCCTTTGCCAGATACAAGGTCCATCATGGCCTTGACTGCATTCTGAGAGGAAAAGAAGGTTCAGTACATTCCACTTCAGAAAATAAGGTGTAGTTATTAACCTTGTCATTCCTGAAGGAAATATAATGTCTTAACAATGCTATGAAGAAGGGGAGAAAGCCTCCTCTCCTGCTTAATAGAAGAAATCCTTGGCTGATCCAAGGAGAAGTGGCTCTATCTATGTATTCTGTTAAGGTGAAGCAACAAATGAGTTTTTTCTATAACATGGTCCCCTCTACTGTCCCCTCCTTATTTAGGCTTGTCACCATCCTTCTGTTTGCCTTTTAGAAAGGTAAGGATATTGTACAGGGTTATCTCCTGGATGAACCCATTGAACAGTTTACTATTATATAAAGGGTTTCTGAATCACACGAATTTGTGACTATTCCTTCATTATCATTGGAACCCAGTTGATACATCGCCCACTTGAAATGGTGTCAATGACCTGACTCCTGGGTGAATTTAGAACAGGTCCCACTATAGTGTTCAAGTGGTTCTTCAACTTATTGATTTAATAGACTTTTAGTGCCATTAAACTCTCTTTCTATTTAGTAAAAAGAACGTTGATCTGGGATGATTTAGAGCCTGAGGAACCAATGAATTGTATGATATCTGAAACATCTTACACTGGGGTTTGAATCACATTTTCCAGCATGTCACTTCTTATATAATCAGTGTATGGCCAAATACCCTGTACTAGATTTACAAAGAATAAAGAGTAGCTCCTTCCTATGTCGTATTAAGGCAGCAGTTCAATACTCTCATAGAGACATAAGCTAAGTCTTATTCAAGAAAGTATCAATAGGGATTATCAGTTATCAAAGCTGCTTGTTATACAAATTCTATAAACGTGTGATTATTTTACATGACTGTGTCATTCCATGAGCATATGACAAGTGGGAGATATGATCTTGTATACAATTATACTTGCAATGTAGGTTTATATGAAAATTGTAATAAATATATGAAGCATTTAGCAAAGTTATATTGTGCTCACCATTTTATTTATGGCACCAGGGAATCCACGTTTATAGACCATGTACTACATTGTAAGCTCATTAATGTCATTTCTTATACTGTATTTCATACATCGAAGGATGTTGACCAAGAACCAGACAATTATCAACAAAATTATTCTCCTGGGATTTTCCAAGGATCCAAATGTAAACACTCTATTATTTGTGCTATTTTTAATGATCTACACCATAACTGTTATTGGAAATGGTCTTATAATGTGCATGATCTTTATTAATCCTCAGTTACATATCCCCATGTACTTCTTTCTCTGTATGTTATCCATTCTGGACTTGTGTTATTCATCGACTGTTGTACCCAGGTTATTAGCGGACCTCTTTTCTACTGACAGGACAATCACCACCATTGCATGTGCCATTCAGATCTATGTTATTCTCCTTCTGGAGGTATCTGAGTGTCTTCTACTTGGCCTCATGGCTTATGATCGATATGTTGCTATCTGCCAACCACTCTATTACTCTGCTCTTATGGATTGGAATATGTGTTATAAACTGGCAGCCCTGATATTGATTTCAAGCTTTATGATGTGTGTTATGCCATCATTTTTCATGCCGATTGCTCTATGTTATAACCAGATCAACCATTTCATGTGTGAGATGTTGGCTGTACTGAAGCTATCATGTACCGATATTTCATCAAATGAACTTGTGATATTTTCCATCAGTTTTATGACTCTTCTCTTTCCTCTTATGCTTATTATAGTGTCCTATGTTTGTATTATATCTTCTGTATTAAAGATTCGCTCTGCAGGAAGGTCAAAGGCTTTCTCCACGTGCACTTCCCATCTAGCTGTGGTGGCTCTGTACTTTGGGACAGTGATGCTTATGTACTTTGGGCCCTCATCTCAGTACTCCACCAATCAGGAGAAATATAGTTCCATCTTTTATGTTATTATATCTCCAATGCTGAACCCTCTAATCTACAGTCTGAATAACAGGGAAGTTAAAGAAACATTTAGGAAAGTGGTGTCAAAAATGCACTCAAATGTTTAAGCCATTGTGGCAAAGCTAGAAACATTCAGTGCATCTGACCGGACTCCTGTATAGAAATGTGTGTGTTGTGATTATATCCTCCTTAATAACCATCTTTTTACTCTGCTGTGCAATAGACAGACAAATGACACATATTGATCATCCGTGGCCCATCGGACAATGAAGATGCAAAGAATGGCAAAGAAGGGGATTACTGATATTACTTGGATTACCTTTCAACCACGTAAGTTAAGTTCATGCCTTTTTCAGACAGGGTATGAATTAAATAAACCTTTGAGCACAACACACATTTGAGTGTTCAAAAATAAAAGTTAAAGTGTAGCTTTGTTTCATGTAAGGGTGCATTTGACACCAGAATATTCATCAGTTATACTGGGTCATCACATCACTAATCTGTGCTAATCTAGCTATTATTATGTCATTTCCTTTATGGTCTCCATTCAGTTTATCACATTATATAACTGACACATGCAGCTCTGTCCTCCATAACATAATCAATCACACAAGTGAACCAGCCTCTGTCTGTCAAAAGATCAGAACACCCATCTCTTGAAATACTCTGACTACGGAACATTCTGATGATCGCATTAGATGCAGATTTTTTGACTCCCTCCTACTAGTAAACTTGGGATACATGGACATTCAGGAAATAAACAAAGAAGTACCATTTTGTAAGCTCAAAAATTATCTTTCTAACTATTTTCTTCTATAATGACAGCATCCCATCAGGACCACTCCTCATGTACACAAAACAGAAATGTATATTTTAAAAAGAAAACCTAATTGACAATAGTTTTACATTCATTAGAATTTCGGTTACACATCATCATATTAAAATATTGCCTTATTAATACTAAGTAGGAATGAAATGCGGCATTCAATCTGGATTGTGCATTTTTTTACCTATTTTTATTGAAGGATCACTAAACCCCCCAAATGTTTCAGGTAGAAACCATGAAGGCAAAATACCTTCTTTACTGCAGCTATAAAGTGTTAGAGTTTACCATAAAAAAGTAGAGCGTACTACTTCACATGAGTGACAGAGAGCAGGATGGACATATTTAGTTAGGTCTATGATTTATCTCAGTCCTGTTTACTTAGATATATCAGCAGTTTTAATTTTAGGGGAATAAATATGTGCTTTAAAGATTATGAGTGGAAGAAATATGGACTGTGCTGGAAAAATCGGAGAAGAATAACTGTATTTTTTGTGTATAATAAGAACAATTACTCTGCGCATGCGAAAAACCGGAACATTTGCCACAGAACGCAGCTGCGTCCGAAACAAGTTTGAACGCAAAGGACACTTACGATTTTGGGGAGGGAGCAGGTTGGAGAAGGGGCAGATGCACTTAGGCAATGTTCAGTAAAGGCTTTACCCTGCAGATGAGTTTGATTCAAACTCTGTCGCACGCTGATGGAAGCTGTTTTTCAGACGTAGGTCTTGCAGCTGCTCGGGTCTAGTCTAACTCATAGGGATGACCAAATACAGCATTCACAACCTCGTCATCTAATGGGAAAATTGACTATTCACCTGCATACACCCACACACTCATCTCATGACAAGACTGCCAGAGGGAGATGACTATTGTTTGTTGTGTTATTCTGAAGATTAGAGGATTGTTATATACCAATGAAGTAGGTGTATTATTTTATATTTTACAAGCATTATATACTTGTGCAAATATTTCCGTACATTTTTATTACATGAGCCTGTTATTAAATGTTATGTGCGTCTTGCATACATGTGCATTGTGGTTTGTGCTTTAAATATTTAGTCTTTGTCGTCTACTATCTATGTCTATGTAGTACCTATTTTTTTTTTTACTTTCTTGTTGCTCTTTTTAGGATTCCCAAGACTATTCTGGCTAAACAAATGATGGGATTTGTTCATACTATTCATGTAAGTACCTTTTGGACTTTGCTTTAAATGTAATGCTTAAAGTTCATGGACAAAAACATAAGGGACCCTTTTTATGTTCGAAATTGTGTATTACTGCCAACGAAAAAAAATTGAAAAGCCAAACCATATGTGCAAATAAAAAAACCAAAAAGATAGTTATCATATTTTCCAGGCCCACTTGACCCTTAGGCCGACAGTAGCTCTTGTTTTGAAGGCGAAGCAGAGGGAGGTGGGGCAAAAGAGGGCATTTGGCCAGAAGATGGCAGTGGGTCAAATGAGGGCATTTGGGCAGCAGAGGGTAGTGGGGCTGTAGATGGCAGTGGGGCTGGAGTAGATCATGGGGCTGGAGAAGGCAGTGGGGCTGGAGAGGGCAGTGGGGCTGGAGTAGACCATGGGGCTGGAGAAGGCAGTGGGGCTGGAGAGGGCAGTGGGGCAGCAGAGCGCAGTGTGGCTATGGGGTAAAGTTGGGGAGGATAATGAGGGCAATCTTGGGGAGGATAAGGAGGGTACCCTTGGGAGGATAGGGAGGGTAAAGTTGGGGAGGATAAAGAGGGTAAAGTTGGGCAGGATATAGATGGTAATTTTGGGGAGGACACTGAGCAAAAATTTGGTGCACAGTTGCCTAGGGAGAGAAATATGGCAGAGGGCCTGAAGTAAGGAAATGTGCTATAGGTGAAGAAGAGGAAAAATGTGTCATCGTGGGAGGAGTGGTAGCATGTGTCATAGGTGTAGGTGGGGAAACATGTGTGATAGGGGTAGGAGGGGTAACATGTGACCGAGAGGCAGGAGGGTAGGTGGTGAGGTATTGTGCGACAAGTTCACTGAGACTATTCAGGTAAGTGTCAATATTTTGTAAAGTGTGATGGATATGGGTTAGGGCTGTGCTTATGTCACGGGTAGTGTTTCTAGTGCTTGATTAGAGTTGTGAATTTTAGTGTAAGAAACTTGGAGGGGTGAAGGCTGCACGTTGCCACAAGCATCATCTTCCACTGTATCTGAATCTTTAAATGACATAGTGGAAGGAAAAAAAGAAACATACACATTTCCATAAAATCCACACTTTTGTGTCATATTATTAGATTTCATGCCTTTTCTTTCTTCATAAGTGGACATGGCAAAATAAGTAAAACTATGTATTGCATAATTATTAACACAATTGTGACCCTACTAACGAACTAAGAAATCTTGGTCATCTTCGCAGACACCTCTCTCTTTGCCAAGAAAGCCGTGTGTTTAAATATAGAAATTGATGTATTTGCACAAAAGTAATTGTGTGCTGTGACACAAGAGCATTTGTTCTTGATTTTATATATATTTATATATTCATTTATTTATATATTCTGCTTTCATATGATAATTGTAATAGAAGTTCAAACACATTCTGGCTTTTTTGCATGTTTAACTTGGTCAGAGATGATTGCAAACAACCAAATGCAGACAAAGAAAAATTGTAACAACACATCTGGGATCAGATTGATTTAGTTATTAATAATTTCAGTAATTTACAATTGAAGTGAGATTACACTTATATATCTGTGATCCAAGACTTTAAGACAGCTTATGAATAGATTGAAATAATCCTTTCTTCTAGAATAAAATAAGCAATATGTATAAACAATATATTGAATTCATTAATAAACATTTATTTATATATTAATATATATTTATAATGTAAACAACATACTTTCCACATTTTAGACTGAGTACTACTGCCATCTACTTTCCAAAGTTAGTGTTGGTCATAACTATTTCTAAGACTTAAGAAGGTCAATCATAATTATTTATATGAGACTTTTAAAGACTATAGAAGACTCCAGACTGGGAAGATTCTTTGGACAAATCTCCTTGATGTGAAGATTTCTTGAAAGTCCTGCAGATTTTATTGTAATTCCCATGCTGATTAAGGACTGTTTGTGTGCCAAACTTATTAATCAAAGTTAAGCAAGTGATTGTCAGGCAACCATTACATTGACCATGACACATTTTTAAGTTGCATTGAGTTACATTTACGAGGACTGAGTGGCTTTCAGTTAATCTCCGCTGGATGATGTGTAAACACTTTATTGTTACAAGGTTCACCTTCATACATTTTGCAACATTTGTTTTGCTTAGGGTATTCTCCTTGTAAGCAGTTGGAATTGCATTAATAAATGTCCCATTTTCGTAGTATCCCTGACTGCTTTTTGTTTCTATATTTAGTGCATTCTGTTGTGTTTTGCTAGTAAAAACCCGTTTATGGTATTTGTCATATTTATGTGATTATGAAACACAGATATGTAACAAATTTAAAACTAAACTAAAGCCTTTCATAGAAAACAGTCAGAAATATGACACATTTAAAAGTAGTGGATTTAACCTAATGTCTTCTATAAAATATATGACAAAAATTAGATCTTTTGAGAGATAATGAACTTGCTAAAATAAGAACATCACAAGATAACAAATCTGTAATAGTCCTCAACCACTGCTGCTACTAATGACCAGTTTTGATTACAGATAAGGATACAGCAATAATGGAGATGACTGAAACTCTTGCAGTTTAGTTCACCTGTGTTGATTGCTTTCCTTGATTTGATTGAAAAATTATTATCAAAATAATAACTTTGTTTGAAACGGTTATTTTTGAAACAAAAAGTTATTTCATGATAAGTCGTGTTAATTATGCACTTTTGAACAATTTATTGTAAATAAAGCCATTTTGATAGAAAATGTGTTCCTGAATTTGAAAACTTCTTTCAGAGTGACCGTCACAAACTAAATGAGTAGCCCAAAAAGAATGGTATTTGTTGACATTCAAAAACTTGCCAAAAATTTACTCAACTGTAATAAATATCTAGGAGTGACCCCTCTATCACTGGTTAAGGGTGAACCAAGAAAGGTTTTCTAAAATTTTGCTAAATAATGATATATGATTTTGCCTCTTAAGTACGCTGTTAACATTATTAAATCTTAGTTGGCTTTAGAGCAGTGATAAGACCCCCACCAAACTTCTACATCGTAAGAGGTCAGCAGCAGACTAGCTTTCATTCTGGATGGTGAATGTTTGGTTCTCAGAAGAATATCCATCTTCAGATAAGTACAGTATGAGTCAACTAAGGAGATACTGAACCTCTCTTACCAAGGGTAGATTTCAGGAACATTATTAACTCCTTCAGGGATGTACCTCCTAGTCCATCCAATTGCTTTCTTGCACCCTCAAAATGTTTAACGGACATGTAACTCTCGGTTGTTGGCTATAACTTTCCCTGACAGAATTATGTTATCTGAAACCATCTTTTGTGTCAGAGACTAGTAGAAGCAGGATTGTGAAGGATCCTTGTTATAAATAGATATATTATTGTGTATTTGTTAATGTGATATATTTTTTCCAAGGGCATCCAATTGTGACACAATTGATTTGTGACCTATGTTGTTCTGTCACAAGACATTTTATTGGTCAACAGTGAGAATTATTTTTTCTACATAGTGAAATGCCATACATTTTTATATTAAAGGAGATGAATACCTATATTATAGTTTATCTATGGTGCTGGGTACATGAGCCATTGTACTGTACCAGTGAACTTTAATGCTGTGCAATCTCACTTGCTAAATACTTAACCTTCAACTACCAAGCCAACTCTAACTCTTTTATGACAGAGGATGTGTTATTTATTGAGGTATGGGAAACACATACACTTTTTATTATTATTAGTATTAGTATTATTATTATCCTTTTTAATGTCAAGCCAACATATTCTGTAAAATTTTACATTCTGAGAGTATTTATTTACATTATTCTTTACCTGAGTGGACTTTCAGTTTAATTCCCTATTGCTGGAACACACACACAGAAGCGTAGTGTGGGCAAGTGGGCTGAGCAGATGGAGCAGATGTTCTGGGTGTCAGCAACAGGGAGGGTGTGCCAGCAGGGGTGATTTGGCCACAATGTTGTTTTTAGTTTTTTACAGACCGCAGAGATGGTGCATAATAACCATGCTGGGGGTAACGGTGAGGCTGTCACACATAGAGGCTACATGTGACCTTTGTTTTCCCAGGGGGCACAGCTTCTACCTGTTCATGCCCCTGACCTCTGCTCCTGCTCCACCGGGTGCTTGTTGCTTATACCTCTGCTCCTCTCCCTGCTGCCCTCATAGGTGTCTATATTTCCATCTTTGTGTTTGTATTTCTGTATGCGTTTCTATCTGCTGCCCTTTGTGTGTGTGCATCTGTGTCTCCTCTTGTGTGTGTGACTGTGCTTTTCCCCTTTGTGTGTACAATTTGCATCTGCTTAATCTGACATTTGTGATGCATGTCTCTATACTGTGGGTGTCTCTCCTTTCTAACTCCCCTTTTGTGTGTTTGTCTCCCTTCACTCGTCTTTCTGTAGCTATCCCCCACCTTATTTTACCATGTCGCCCACCACCCACTTTTCTCCTATGCCCCTCACAACCCACTTTTCCTCTTTCACTACACCTTCTCCCACTTCCCTCTCCTTCAACCTCTCTGCTTTCACCCCTTACATTCCTCTTCCTCTTGTTGCTGGTGTCCTGCTGGCTTTCAATCAGAAGAGACATAAATGAACCTGTGAATGGCAGATAAGTACAATCTTCTGATTTTAATAGTCTTTGCCCTATAACCCATACTGTTAACGGCAATAGCCCTGGTAGTGCTAAGATTTACTGGCTTTCACCAGTGAAGGATTCCCAAAAGGAATTGCACTAGTGTTATAGCAAAACTTATACAGCTGCAATACTTATTCAGATTAAAATCATTTTATGATGTAAAAAGCGGTTTATTCCTCGAATAAAGCATTTTAATGTAAAATATTTTTAAATATATTACAGTTCTTTTAAAGTAAATATCTATTTTTTTTTTCCAATTTAGTGGAAATGAAAGCCCAAATGTGGCAAGCTGACCCAAAGCCTGGACTGGCAAAAAGCGGTAATCGTTACCGCTTCGGTGTCAGTATCACTGGGGCAGCTGTGTATTTTCATTGAAATCAATGTATTGCTGTATATATAGGAACACAAATATATATCACATCAGGGACAAATGCAGGATTTGGAGGGGGGGGTCATTCCACGTCTTTAGTGGGCATGACTAGCATACAAGGGGGCATGGCTATCAATTTAGTGCTAAGTTGATCTCCAACTCATCCAAATCCCTTCAAAATCTCAGGCAATGGTGCATGCACTACTGTTAGATGCACACAGTTCTGCCTTCACGAGCAGAGCAGTCTGGAGCCGGACATACCTCCCAATTGTCCTTGTAGTCAGGACAAAGCCCTGAGTTTGTCGGTCCTCAAACTCGGGACTGACCTACTAGAATCAGGACAGTTGGCAGACTGTCCTCCTCTCTCCTACCTGTTTTGGCTGCTTTCACTACTTGTTCCTGCTGATGGTGTCTTAAGCTCATATGCTACTTGTCTGAATCCTGGAATGTTGGGCCCCTGTTTGAAAAAAGAATATATATATATATATATATATATATATATATATATATATATATACGACATGTCAAAAGCCTACCAATGAGTGAATACTGTAGTGCTCCCTTCCTCTACGGAGCCCGATAGTAAATCAAAAGCATCCATGTTTTATAATTATTCCTCCCTCCTGGAACCAGCCCATCTGTAAATTAATTTCATTCATCTTTAATAAAAATACCTATTTCCCCCAAACAAATCCAAAATTAAATTGATATATTTACTTTTATTAAATATACCTATTTCCTCCCAAAGACTAAATAATTAGCATTCATTTTTAAAAAAAAGCAGTCCTTTTCCCAAAACTCAGACACACATTCAATTAATGGCACTCAAACCATCCTAGCACTAAATTAAAAGGCCCATCATCCCACCCTAAATTAATAAGTCCGCACCAAAGCCACTATTAAATAAAATTGTCCCCCCATAAAATATATATTCCCCACAAATAAATTAAATGCTCCAACATACCATTAAATGATTAGCCCCCACTGTCACCCTACTATAAAATTAATATCTCACACCTCACCTACATTACATTAAGAGACACTAAAATCCCTTTTACTCACCACACTTACATTAAAAGCCCATCCAAGCCAGGGTCTATTTTTAATACAGGATCTTACTTGAATTTGATTTTTTTTTGGGTTCACATCCACAGTAAAATACATCTGTAGCCATAACTTTTAACAGAAATGTACATCTGTAAGTATAATTATTACCTGCTTTATTGTTTTATGTAGATTACAACAAAACTGAATGCTGCAAACTATATTTACACTGGAACTAGTTAAACTTCTGCATTAAATAACCACCCCTTACATGAAAAGTTCCTTCCCATCATTGTGACACAGTGTAACACACTTACATGAAAAGCTACGCCCTCCCCACACACATGTCCATCTTCTCCCTGTTCTCCTTATGTGTGTCTGTGACTGACAATAAGTTTGACTGAAGAGAAATAAGGACACAGGAAAGTGTCATATTTTCTCAAATTTCATACTTACAAGAGTTATGTCTGGTATGTAAATGATGGGAAACATATGACCCACTGTATTGAGATAATATCATCTTTTCAGAGCATTCTGGATAGAAGTTAGGCCAGTATAAAGAATCCCTGACTTGAAAGGTGTTTTGAAAAGAGGGTCGTAAACTATTTTGCATTTACACAGTTTTTCATGGCTCTGACATAACAGTGGAAGAGGGGCTGTGGGCACTTGAAAAAGTTTGATAAATTAAAAGCCAAAATTCTGGCTCGTATGGGGGGTAACAATGTCAAATCCAGGCACATTGTGTTCATCGCTGGGGATACCAGATGGATAAACCTCCCCACGCAAAGATGCATGGCCTAATCCATCTCAACAAGAAGTGGATCCAATCTGAGACTTTGACCGGGCCACAAATTGTGTAAAGGGTCATCATGAATTGATATCTACGGTCCTGCTGTTCTGTGCAAGTAATCCTAAAACAGCAGACCAACTTGTAAAGAAGGTTGTCATCCGAGGAACTGATGAATGCATCTCACCAGCCCCTAATTCTGCAACGGCAAGCTCCAGTGACTACTGGTAAGACTGTTCCAGGGGAAAAGGGTGTTGGGCAGTGGAGTGAACTGAAGCATTCAGACTGAAGGCTAGGAACCTGGAGATTGGCCAGTTATGACAAGTAGGTTCCAGCCTTGTATAACACTTGCTAAAAATGTGATAAGGTGTTTAAGATGTTGTGACTTAGGCCATATTGCTGCTAATTGTTCACTTACATCTGAGCCTATGCAATGTGATACTGCATATGTATAGTGTAGAGTATCTTTTTTTGTCCAGCTGCCCTGCACTGCAGTCTGACAGGCTGAGCCAGGCAAACAAATGTGTGTAATTACCATAGAATACAAACTGGCAAAGGCTTTACTAGATTCTGGTAGTATGGTTACACTTGTAAAATGTCATGGGAAAACTGTTGGAGTACCCTGAATACACAGGGATACTTGATATTAAAATGAACATAGAGACACAGTGTGGTTCTGTGGTATTCGCTGTGGGATTAGTTTCTGGTTTGGGGTTTGATGCAATATTAGGAAGAGATTTTTCCCACTTTTGGACACTGTGGGAAACCCAGCTGGTTACACAAGTAAATAACCCAGATCCATTTCATAATGTTATGGATGCAGTGGCGGTGGTAGTGTTCCCCGAGTCTGAAGTGTTCCAATTCTTAAATTGATTGTGAAGCAGAAAATGACGAGGGCAGCAGTGGAGCACAGGATAATGTACTGAAGTAGGAAATGTTGTTGAACCAGTTGACTGTATGCCTGATCTTGAAGTGGGAAAATATATTTTTACCTAAGAACAGTTAAAAGACTCCACTCTGGTAAAGGCTAGAAAAAATGTAAAAGTAGTTGATGGAAACCCCTTAGAGCCAGACAGTAGGTTGTTATAACCTCAAATGGCAATGAGTCAAGTGTTGTTGTATCAAATATCCAACAAGGGAGAGGATATTGTGGAACAGCTAATAGTTCCTAAGGGATATAGGAAAATGGTGTTAGACCAGGCTCATGGTCACATAATGGCATCTAGGGGTGTTAAAAATATCAGAAAAAAATTTGCAGTGGTTTTTCTGGCCAGAGGTCCATAAATATGTGTCCAACTACTGTGCATCCTGCCCTGAGTGTCAATACCATGCTCCTAGGCTGCATTATAAGTCAGCTTGTCCTGTTACCCATTATTCATGTCTCATTCATAAGGACAGCTATGCATTTGGTAGGACCTCTAATAAAGTATACAGGGGGTCATCCGTATATTCTGGTGATACTGGATTACGCTAGATACCCAGAAGCGATACCATTATTTAACACATCAACAAAGGTTATTGCTAGGCAACTAGTACATGTCTTTAGCAAAGTAGGGATACCTAAAGAAATCCTCACCGACCGAAAGAGCTGTGCCAATTGTTTAAGGTTTCTCAGCTGAGGACCTCTATGTATCATCCTCAGACAGATGGTTTAGTAGAGAGATTTAAAAAAACTTTAAAGCATATGCTAAGGAAGGTAGTGGATAAAGATGGGAAAATTTGGGACTATTTGTTACCCTATTTGTTACTGGCCATTACAGAGGTTTTGCAGTCCTCCACGGTAATCTCACCTATTAATTTGCTATATGGGAGAGGAGACACCCTAGGGGATTACTGGATATTGCAAATGAAACATAGGAGGGGCAGCCCAGTACCTATAAAACTCTGATTGAACTTGTTTCCCAGATGCAAGAAAGGATAGCTGCAGTGGTGCCGATAGTGAGAGCGCACCTACAGCAAACCCAAAAGGCACCACAAAGTGTTTATATGTTGTGAAATTCAAATAATTGGATGGAGTCGTTTCAAATTTATAAACATCAATTTAATTGGTTTTATGTCAAAATAAGCGAATGGTATGCTACAGCGTGAAAGGGCTAATTATGCAATTACACTAACGAACACTTATAAATACATTTACATTCATATATACACTTGTAAATAGTTCACTCTAATAATGTTGCAGCACATAGTCTTTTATATTCAGATGCAATAGATTAAATAGTTTAATATAATAATGTTATAACCACTTTATTGACATCTGAGGTTCATTATATAGGAAATGCATCATGTTTCGTCTCATACTAATCTACCTTGTACCATCAGAAATCTGCTACCATCGGCTTAGCGATCACACCCTGCATATGCTAGTTATGGATGATAAAAGATTAATAATCAACATGATATTGTGTTTGGAATGCTAATAGGCTGGTTTAAAGTAGTATTTCGGCAGGCTCCTGAGAAAGACAAGTAGGCAACAGTTGGAGTGAGATGCCCGCCACCCTTGGAGAGCATTTCTCTCTCGGAATGTCCACTCGGTTGCACAAGGATATCAAAGCATTGTTTGAACCAACCTATGACCTACATTATACTGGACTGTCCTAAATCCTGAACCAATCACATCATCACAGTTTTTTTTATGTACCACAAATTGTATATAAACCAGGCACTGTGACCATTCAGTCTACTTTGACCACAGGCTTCAGGACTGAATGGCTGATTGCTGGATCTAGGGTACTGCCTATGTATTAACTGTACTTTATTTCATTTTATTGTAATTTATTACATCTTGCTATTAATTCGTTTTGTGCTTTGGAACCACATCGATCGCATCGGACAATATTTATGATAGCGACCAAACAAACATAATAATGTCTAATGCCCTTTACATGGACAGAATGCATATTTTAGTACCCACAGTAAAAAGTTAATTTTTGGCTAAATGGCAAGGACTATTTGAAATAATGAGATAAATGGGTGACGTTTATTACAAGGTATGCCAGCCAGGGAGAAGGAAGCCGGAACAAATCTACCATGTAAACCTTATAAAACCATGGAAAGACAGAGTAGCTTTGTCGGCTACCTTAGTTTCCTTGGTAGCTACTTTAACTCTGGTTCTGGAAGTAACAGTAGCTTAAGCAGCATGAGGCTAAAGAGTTTCTCATAAGAAACATAGCCTTATTTTTGGATGTACCTGGTAAAGCAACAGTCATTAAACATGACATAGTCAATGAACCGGTTAAGGTTAATTTAAAACCCTGTAGAATACCAGAAGCGCAATGGTAGTCATTGTCTAAAGAGATACAAAAACATGTTGGAGTTTCATGTACTTGAAGAGTCACAAATTGAATGGTCAAGTCCCCTAGCACTTATTCCAAAATCTAACGCGAGCTTACGCTTCTGATTTCTGTAAATGAAATAGGTGTCTAAGTTTGATGCCTACCCAATACCTCGAGTGAATGCGCTCATTGATTGGCTGGGAACTGCACGTATATGACTACTTTAGACTTAACAAAAGGATATTGGCAATTGCCATTGACAGAAAGGGCAAAGCAGTAGACATCTTTTTCTGCACCAGAAGGGCTGTTCCAAAAAAAGATGCTACCATTCGGGTTACATAGGACACCTGTCACCTTTCAGCAAATGATGGACAAAGTTTTACGTCCTCATAGACAATATGCAGCTGCATACCTTGATGATGTAGTCATCCATAGTCCTGATTGAAAAACCTCACCTAGGGAATCCAAGCCCAGCGCTGAACAGTCTAGGGTTGGTTAGTCATTATGGCAGCGGGACTCCTGCCGCGCGTCCCACTGCTATAGTGCCGTCAACCCTGGCTGGTTTGCCTAGTGCTGGTAAAGTGAAAATCGGGGGGAACCCACGCAAAATTTTTCCCAGATTTTCACGGGACCAGCACTAGTCAGGCAACACTAGGGTTAAGCATAAATAACGGGGGGACCCCACGCTTTTTTTTTTTTAACTTTTATCTGTTCTTTCACTTTTTAACACTGCCAGGGCAGTGTAACAGTGATGTGTTTGCCAAACACAGGAGAGTTTGCTAAACTCGTCAGTGTTTACATCGCTCAAAATCGCCAGAGATGACCAGCGATTTTTAACATGAGTCTCAAAATCGCAGCTTGATACATTTCCAGTTTTTTTTAAAAAAATCGCGGGTAAACACCCGCAATTTGCCGCGATTTCAACACGCTGGCAAACTTGCAGTTTGATACATTTACCCCAAGGTGTCTAAGTTTGATTCCTATCTAATGCCTTATGTGGATGAGCTTATTGGATGGCTGGGAACTGCATGGTTCCTGAGTAGTTTAGACTTGACAAAAATATATTGCCAAGTACTATTGACAGACAGGGCAAAGGACAAGACATCTTTTTCTGCATCAGAATGGCCGTTCCAATATAACAGGTTACCATTTGGGTTACATGGGGCACCCGTCACCTTTCAGCGAATGATGGACAAAATTTTAAGACCCCATAGACAACATGCATCTGCTAAATTTGGTGATGTAGTAGTTATCCCACAGCATAAATGGTGAGGGGCAATCTCTTATTTATTTAAGCAGTAAGTTAAATGTGCATGAAATAAATTATGGCACTATTGACAAGGAAGCCCTAGTAAGTAAATGGGCGTTAGAAACGCTAAGGTATTACCTTTTGCGCAGGAAAGTTAGGTTGATCATGGATCTTGCTCCATTGAAGTGGATGTCTGAGAACAAAGAAACGGACAAATAACGGAATGGAAGAATAACCAGGTGGTTCTTGGCTCTCTAAAATTTTAAATTCTTTGCAGAGCATAGGCCTGGAAACCAACTAGTCATTGCAGATGCATTGTCCCAAGTTCATTGTTTAGGGACTACCAGCAGGTCAAAACAAAAGGGGGGGATATGTGACAGAAGCGCTGGGAAAGAAGTAAATGACAGGTATATAAGTCAGGAATTTCTGTCATTTGTGTTTTAAAACCCCAAGGAGATTGTGTGTGGAGAAAACTTCCCAAAGAGTGTGTTCAGCTTTTGGAAAAGCTGGTAAGGGTCCCTGTAGCATAAATATAGAGAGAAAGTTGGACTCCATTTATAAGGTCCATTTTGATCTTTCCAACCAGCTGGCAAGTTGCTAGTAATCAGGAGTTGCACCTGATGAGGTGCTGTTAAAAGACTGCCAAGCAGTTCAATAACTCTCTCAATAGCTGGGGAGGAGGTTAGATGGCTCCTTACAGATACTGCATTTTGGCATCTGTAAGTTCTGTTGTTTTGTATGTGTGTGGGACAGTATACAATATAATGTAGCACTTACCTTTTTGTATCAAACACCCATTGTCTCATAGATGGTACGCTTGTGAGCAGGGTCCGCTTACCTCTCTGTCTGTATTACCCAGTATTGTTTTATTACTGTTTGCTTACAATTGTAAAGCGCTTTGGAGTTTGCAGGTGCTATACAAATAAATGTTTATGATGGTGATGACATTAGGTTCCTCACTTTAGAGAGGGAGTTAGAAGCTGGACAGGCTACAACTTATGTATCTGTTTGTTTACTTTTATGCCTGGTGAATAAAACTAGCTGCGGCTAGTTAAACCAAAATAATTGACTTGTGTGATATCCTTGGCTGATCCGTCTAAAGTGCAACCATCTACCCCAGAAGATGGTAGCCCCAATACAATCTTATGACCATAATATATAAATAATATGTTTTATTAGAGAAGTGTAAGTTGTTTGTGGGTATTTTTGTGTAGTATAGTATGTAGGAGTTATGTTGGGTGGGACGCAGTGTATGGGGTGTGTAAGGATAACAAATTAAGTTAATTAGACAAATTAAACAATAAGGTGCACGAGATAAAAATGTTAAAACACTATGCGCACACTACATTTGGAATGATAGAGGGCATGTATCATGGCTAGTGAAGCAGCAGTAAAATCAGATGTCATTAGACGGCCAGTACCAGCATCAGAAGACATTTAACAGATGATGATAGACCACAGGTATAATGTTTAAATGGTGCAGATGGAATTGTCCTTTTGAAAAGGACATGCACATAGTTTAACAAATCAAGCACTTCAGCAACAGGGATCTCCACTCTTTTGGCTAAAGTGCTTGATTTGTTTGAGCCCCGACAAGATCCCACATTTTTTCGGATTGTTGGTTGTTGAACTGGAGCATAGACGTGGGCATTTGGATAACGTTGGTCATCTTCGTTAATGGTGACAAATGACAATGTCATCACCCTCTTCATCATTCCCATCAAAAATGTCTAGATCAATTACATTTTCAATTTAAAAGAGAAGAAACACCAAGTAGGTAACCGTTAGGCAGCATATGTGACACATTGGAGAGGGGCAACAGCAACACATTGGAGAGGGACATCAACTACAGCATCAGAGCACATTCAATAAACAGCGGTGGCACCAGTAGACATTTAGACAAGTAGAAGGACAATGGTGAACTTTAGGCATAATAAAAATCTTGAAAGACAGTACGCAGATTATAACTTTTGAGTGATAGAGGGTGTCCATTAGTGACAGTGAAGCTACAGTAAGAAGAAGTCATTAGACAGCCATTTGTATCAGTAGACATTTAGAAGATGATAATTGATCGACCAAGGGCATAATGTTAAATGGAGCATAATGGAATTGTCCTTGGGCCCTCCCACTCAGATGTGATACATATGTTCGACAGTTACTTGTTTGACATAATATTGCATACACCCTAATATAGACAGGGTTGGAAAGTCGACAAAATGACATGTGACAGTGTTATTAGGATGACAATTGAAATGTAGGCAGTAATATTTATTATGTTGCCAATAATATCTCTAATCCTAGCCCTGTACCTAGCCCTATCCCTAACCCTGTCCGTATCCCTATCCCTACTATGTACAGGGCTATGGACTGCTTAGTCCTATCCGTCCCAGCCCTGTCCCTAGCCCTATCCCTAACCCTGTCCGTATCCCTATCCCTACTATGTACAGGGCTATGGACTGCTTAGTCCTATCCGTCCCAGCCCTGTCCTTAGCCCTATCCCTAACCCTGTCCGTATCCCTACTATGTACAGGGCTATGGACTGCTTAGTCCTATCCGTCCCAGCCCTGTCCCTAGCCCTATCCCTAACCCTGTCCGTATCCCTATCCCTACTATGTACAGGGCTGTGGACTGCTTAGTCCTATCCGTCCCAGCCCTGTACCTAGCCCTATCCCTAACCCTGTCCGTATCCCTACTATGTACAGGGCTATGGACTGCTTAGTCCTATCCGTCCCAGCCCTGTCCCTAGCCCTTTTGCTGTTCCTAACCCTGTCACTAGCCCTATTCCTAACCCTATCCCTAACCCACTGTCAACATATTTGAATTATCCAACTAATAATACTGCCCACCATGTGAATTGTGGACCTAGTAATACTCTCAACATCTGAATTGTCGACTTAATGGTGTCAACTTTCAGAATGTTGATCAAATCAATGTCAAGCTGATGACCGCAATTTACACAAGATGATAGACTGAAGCCAAAATGTAAAATACTGCAAGATGGAATTGTCTTTGGGCCAAGACACCCACCCATATATGAAAAAGAACATGTACACAGTTTAACAAACCAAGCACTTCAGCATCAGGGACTGTCACTTTTGTCATTGAAGTGCTTCATTTGTTTGGGCCCCCAAAAAAGAGAACATTTTTTCTGTTGCTTGATAAACTGGAGAGTGGAGAATAGACAGTGATTTTGATTATTTCAATTAACTAACGGGCATTTGGCTAACTGGTCATCTTCCTCTATGGTGACAATGTCAACACCCTCATCATCATCATCATCATCACTGATGTCAACATCATCATCACACACTATTAGTTCATCCCCACTGGATTTTAGTGTTACAGATTCTCTTTGTAATTGGTGGCAAGAACAGTATTCCTCATACAATTTACAGTTCATTTTGATGAACACCAGTTTCTCTACATTTTTGGGACGTAATGTCCTCCGACAATCACTCACAATGTCCCGGCTATGCTAAGCACTCTTTCCAAGTATACACTACATGGTGGGCAGCTTAAGTATAGCTATTTTTTTTTCTTCCTGGAATTCAAAGAGATTGACTGAGATGCTAATTTCTACTTTATCATTAAATAATCCTCCATCATTCTACTAATACAAGGTTCATCAGATTGAGCCATGGTAGAGGTGTCAAATTATTTATGCATTTTTTTAACCCTGAACAGATGTCATAACCTTTCACATAGTACTGTGACTCATCATCAGTGTGACTCTTACAAAAGAGATATTTTTTTCGGGTACTATCATTTTTCAGAGAAACTGAAGCAGGGGACTTGTTATGTGCAACTTGAGCCGACGACTTGCTCACAAGGAGAAGATTTCTGTCATTTGGAATTAAAGTCATTACATATGACTTACACCTAGGATCGAGTATGGTTGCCAAAATGCTGCAAACCCTTGTGTCCTGGTGAAGCGAATAAAGGACTTGATCTACAAGGCCAACAAACTTTGTATAATCACTAAGTTTCATTTCCTCCTTCAGTTTTTCCAGTAGTTGGTTTAAGGGTAGGACTTGACTCAGGCTGGTAGTGTTTGAACTCCTTTCATTTGTTTCATTTTCAAAAGGTTTCACTAGCTTGCATAAAACATAAGGATTCTCTAATGTGCTGGAGCAAGGTAACATGTCCCCCCTCACCTTATCTCCTGGCTTGATGTGTAGCTCTTCATGGCTTGTTGCTATTTCTCTAGTCGCTGTAGCATATAAAGTGTGGGATTCTACTACCACTTGCTTCAGTTGGTGGTATGTGTGACATACCCGGGCCTTATATTGGGAATATTGTGCCAACCTGGTCTGTCCTCAGTGGACCAATTGAACAACCGTGGCACACTCTGTTATCTCCCTGTTTGCTAACTATTGTTCTAGCAACTCTTCAACATAGTCTGAATTGAAGACCACAGGTTGAAAACCACTGATGTTATGCTCTACTTACACCCCTGTTACCACCCAACCTCTTCACACTACCAATTGCAAGAGGACAATGAGCGGGGAAGTGGCCAGGATCGGGTGTCCTGTGAGAATGGACAAAAGGAACTCTCTGGGGGAGGGGTGTTGCTGTTGGAGAATCTTGAGAGAGCAGGGACTGAGTTTGGACTTATTGGGAGTAATCGTATTCTGCCAGGGCCAGAAAGGAATGCTTGAAGCAGGAGCTTCTTGAAGCAGATTGGACTGATTCTGTCACCACTCCATTGGGAGACACTCGCAGATTCTGGGGAATTGGTGAGCCTACATCGGTAGGGAGACTAATACCCAGGGTCCCACCAAGCTGATGGAGAGTTGGCCGAGCGGCTGGGATAAGCAAGATACATAGATCCAGAAAACCTGGCCCACTTGGATTGCCAGCTGTGGATTTTATTACCAGGAGCTTGGCCTGTGCTTGGAGGTAATCTGCTGGGGACTTTGTTGGGGAGTTTTTACTTGCACTGGTGATTTTCTGACACTTGATATATTTGGTGGGGGAACAAGTTTCTCCTTGGGGAGCACTGTTGTATTTTGATAAGTGTGCACTTTGTTTAATAAAAGGGATTGTTATTTCTTTCCTGTCTCCTTACCTGTGTGACCTGTTAACCTAGAGGTCCGGGTATCTAGTGAGCTTTGGTTCCAATCCCGCTGTCCTCACAGTATGGCAGATGATTTTTTACAGCTGCTTTAATGTTCTACATGCAGTCGCTGAATGTCAAAATGCCAAGTGTGGCTCAGTGGTCTGTCATGGTCATGTAGGCTCAGTGGTCTGTCATGATCATGTAGTCTTTTGATTTTTTTAGTACCTCTTGACCACATTTCTGTAGTTAAGTGGACAGTGGCTTTTTGCTTAATCTTCCAGTACAGCTGAGGATTTGCTGTTCGCGAGAAATTAACAGACAGACGTACATTTTGAGTGAGACGATTGTGCATGGGAAGTTAAAGAAGATGCAAGATTAAATGGAAAAGACATATTATATGATTTTTTTTATTCTATAAGTCATTTATATATTTATACACACAGAAAATAATTTTAGTTTACTTCTTCATATATATATATATATATATATATATATATATATATATATATATATATATATCCTTAAAAGAAAAATTAGAATCATTATCATCAATTTGCTTAAAGCTCCCTTGTTATTATATTATGTATATATTGTTTGTCTGTATTTAAATGACAATAATTAATCTCAAGAGTTTAGAAATAATGATAGTGCTCTTGTGACATCCTTTATAGTCGGCTAAGATCACCAGTGGAAGTGGACAGATCTACAGTATATGTGATTTTACACCCACACTGCTTTTACATTTAGTGTTTTGTTTATTACCTCTTGTAAGTTGTATTACCTCTGTAAGGTTTATTACCTCATGTAGGGTTTTATGTTTATACCCTTGATTTGTGTTACAGTTCTATGAACTGTTTTGTCTAGGTGGAAAAGGTAAGTGACTACAAATAGTCATATATGTTAACACTGTACACTTTCACGTTGTAATTGCAGTGACTAAGCCAAAGTTACACGGATTTATACCACAATTATGACTTTTAGACACAGGTGAAATCTTAGAGCATTTATTTTACTTTTTGGAAATGCCAGTGTAAGCAGCAGGATTAGTGTCTACTTTTGCAACAGACATGGGTGGTCAGATTGGCCGAGATCTCGTCATTCAGCCATGAACCAGGCAGACAGATCACTTCCGGCATCACTGCAAACTGATAATGTTGCTGATTGCTGAACATACATAGTCTGATCGCCGGTCACTTTCCCACCACATTTACCAACATGTTCAATAATGATCTAGACAATTTCAATTGTTTTATAACAGGCATGGGGATTTTGTTAGCGCCCAACACACCGTCATATTTGGTCAATTGCTTTATGACAATCCTGATGTGTGGTTAGATATGATCTCCACAGAGTTAGCATACTGCCAGCTGTGTCATCGCTTGCAGTAAGATACTTGAAGTATATCCTCTTACTCATACTTGCCAACATTTGTTTTTCTTTTTCCGGGAGATGCCGGCTGGGACGTGGGCGTGCAGGGGGCGGGGCACCAAATCGCGTCATTTTACAGTGGGGGCGGGGCTAAACGCCGCGATTCCTATCAGGGAGATTGCCACACTCGTCCGGGAGACTCTCGCAAAATGCGGGAGTCTCCCGGACATTCCAGGAGAGTTGGCAAGTATGCTCTTACTAATGATATTTTATTGGGATTATGCAATATATAAATCATGGTAAAGGAGTTGTTGCAGCACTCTTTCTTTTAAATATGCAGGGATTTCTATCCAAAAATCAGGAAGGAAAAAGAGAGGGAGAGAACGAATTGTGTGTAGAGAGGGATAGCAAGAGGGAGCTATAAAGAGAGGCTGGAGGGAGGGATAGAGAAAGATTGGGGTAGGAGAGTATAAAGAGAGAGATAGACATATTGTGGTTGGAGAGAGGGATAGCTAAAGAAATAAGTTGTATCTCTGATGCCTTATACAGAGTTACAACTTCTTAAAAAGGGTTACATTTAAATCGTAAATAATATTTCACTTCTAGAACTGTAATGAAATATGATGATGAATTAGACCCTATTGTTATAAAAAAAAGAAGATAAAATTTGTTTGGATGCATTAGAAGATCTCTGGATAGAGGACAATATTTCAGGCTTTCCTAACCACTCTGAGAAAATAATTTTCGATATTCATACATGTGGAAAAGGAGAGAATGAGATCTGTTTTAGAAATAAAACCAACATTTTTTCCTATTAATTAGAGCAGCCCAGCTATTGATATCCATTGTAAAAATGTAAGGATTTAAAAAAAATCTGTGTTGGATTCAGCTATTACCAGATTTAGAATTAAAGGAGGATCTGTCCATTGTCATTAAACAGGCAGAAACAGAGGGGTTTTCCTGTTAAATAAGGATGATTATTTTGCTGAGGTGTATAAACATTTCAACGATCCAGTTTTTTTTATGTGTTCCTTGATAAAGACCCTAAAAATGAATATAGAGACCAATTAAAGATTTTATTGGAGGGAGCCCTGAATTGTGCAGGTGAAAGCTGAGATCTACTGCCAGTAGAGGAAAGCTTGTATCAGTTATTTGTATCTGTAGACATGTTCCTGGGTACCCTCTGCACCATTATATGTTTGTCTAAAGCTGAAATAGAAAGGAGTGCGTCCTCTACCAGATACAAGGTCCATCATGGCCTTGACTGCATTCTGAGAGGAAGGGAAGCTTTGGTACATTTCATTTCTGAAAATAAGAGACAGCTTTTACCTTGTCATTCCTGAAAGAAAGATAATGTCCTATCCATGCGGTGTAGAAAGGGTGAATGTCTCCTATACTGCTAATTGAAGGAAATCCTTGGCTTATCCAGTGAGGAGAGGCTCTATCTGTGCATTCTGTTAAGGTGAAGCAAGTTAAGACATTTTGTTTAACATGGTGACCTATACTGTCCCCCTCCTTATCTAGGCTTGTCACCATCTTTCTGTTTCTCTTTTAGAAAGGTAAGGATATTGAGCAGGGTTGTCTCCTGGCTGAACCTATTGAACAGTTTAATATTAAATAAAGGGGTTCTGACACAAATGGCTTTGTGAATGTTCCTTCATTATCATTGTAACCCAGTTGATACACCCAATTATAATGGTGTCAAAGACCGGACTCCTGGATCATTTTGGAACAGGTCTCAATATAGTGTTCAAGTGGTTCTTCAACTTCTCTATTTAATAAACTTGTTGTGCCCAAAAACTCATCTTACATGGATGCATTTTACACCTCTCTTAAAATTTGTATCTATAGTAATCTTATGGATTCTGTCTCATCCATAGGATTGTCTATTTTTTGTTCTTTGTTTTAATTTATTAAATTGTTCTACATGTATATTAAAAAGAATGTAGATCTGGGATGATTTAGAGACTGAGGAACCAATGACTTGTATGATAATGAAAAATCTTACACCGATATTTGAATGAAAGTTTCCAGCTAGTCTCTAAGTATCCACATTTTACTATAGTCTCTTCTTATATAATTAGTGTATGGCCAAATACTTTGTACTACATGGTACAATTATTTATATTATTTCTTATACTGTATTTCATACATTGAAGGATGTTGACCAAGAACCAAACAATTATCAACAAAGTTATTCTCCTGGGATTTTCCAAGGATCCAAAGATAAACACTGTACTATTTCTGCTATTTTTTCTTATCTACACCATAACTGTTACTGGAAATGGTCTTATAATGTGTATGTTCTTAATCAACCCTCAGTTACATACCCCTATGTACTTCTTTCTCTGTATGTTATCCATTCTGGACTTGTGTTATTCATCAACTGTTGTACCCCGGTTATTAGCGGACCTCTTTTCTACTGACAGGACAATCACCTCCATTCCATGTGTCATTCAGATATATGTCATTCTTCTTGTGGAGGGATCTGAGTGTCTTCTACTTGCCCTCATGGCTTATGATCGATATGTTGCTATCTGCCAACCACTCTATTACTCTGCTCTTATGCATTTGAGCATTTGTTATAAACTGGCAGCACTGATATTGATTGCAAGCTTTATGATGTGTGTTGTTCCATCATTTTTCTTGCAGATTACTATATGCTACGACCAGATCAACCATTTCATGTGTGAGTTGTTGGCTGTACTAAAGCTATCATGTACAGATATTTCATCTCAAGAACTTGTGGTTTTCTCCATCAGTTTTATGTCTCTTCTCCTCCCTCTTATGTTTATTATAGTGTCCTATGTTTGTATTATATCTTCTGTGTTAAAGATTCGCTCTGCAGGAAGGTCTAAGGCTTTCTCCACGTGCACTTCCCATCTAGCTGTGGTGGCTCTGTACTTTGGGACAGTGATGCTTATGTACTTTGGGCCCTCATCTCAGTACTCCACCAATCAGGAGAAATATAGTTCCATCTTTTATGTTATTATATCTCCAATGCTGAACCCTCTAATCTACAGTCTGAATAACAGGGAAGTTAAAGAAACATTTAAGAAAGTGTTGTCAAAAATGCACTCAAATGTTTAAACCATTATGGCAAATCAAGAAACATACAGTGCATCTGACCGGACTCCTGTAGAGAAATGTGTATGTTGTGATTTATATCCTCCTAAATCACCATAATTTTACTCTGTGCTGTGCAATAATCAGACAAATTACAAATATTGATCATCCGTGGCTGATCGGACAATGAAGATGCAAAGAATGTCAAAAAAGGTGATTACTGATATTATTTGGATTACCTTTCAACCACGTAAGTTAAGCTCATGCCTTTTTCAGACAGGGTATAAATTAAATAAACCTTTGAGCACTACACAAATGTGATTGTTCAAAAATAAAGTGTAGCTTTGTGCCATGTAAAAGTGCATTTGACATCAGAATGTTCATCAGTTATACTGGTTCATTACATCGCTACTCTGTACTTTATCTAGCTATTATTCTGAGATTTGCTGACGGCCTCGATTCAGTTCATCGCATTATAGAACTGACACATGCAGCTCTGTCCTCCATCATGTAATCACATAAGTGAACTGGCCTCTCTCTCTCAAAAGATCAGAACACCCATCTCCCGAAATACTCTGTACTGATGATTGCGCTAACTGCAGATATTCTACTCCCTCCTACTACATTCAGGAAATGAGGATTTAACAAATAAGTGCTCTTATTTTTGTAAGCACAATTTTTTTTCAGATATTTTTTCCTATAGCAACAGCATCCCATCACTACCTGACTTAATGTGCACAATGCAGAAATTATATATGAAACAACAAAGAAATATATATTTTAAAAAGAAAACCTAATTGACAATATTTTTACTTTAATTAGAATTTCCGTTACACATCATAAGATTGGGAATGAAATGTAGCGTTCAATCTGAATTGTGTATTTTTAAACATATTTTTATTTAAGGACCACTAATCCCCCACACTTTTCAGGTAGGAACCATGAAGGTAAAATCCCTTCTTCACTGCAGCTTTAAAGGGTCAGAGTTTAGTATAAAAAAGTGTTACTTACTCCATTACATCACAGGAATGAAAGAGAGTAGTGTGGACATATTTAGTTAAGTCTTTGACTTATCTCAGTCCTGTTAATTTAGATTTATCACTAATTTTATCTATGGGGGAATAAATATGTGCATTAAAGATTTTGAGTGGGAGATATAGGGAATGTCCTGGAAAAATCAGTATACATAGAAACCTTAAATCGACTACTACTTTTAGCCGACCTCTTTCATTAATTCAAACCTTTCCTTTTTTCCTCAAAAAAAAGGATTTCAGTTTAGCCTAATTTATATCTTACATTAAACATGAAAGTCGGACGACGCTTTATTACATGTGTCACTTGTGTGTGTTTAAAGTATTTAGAAAAACATTGGTGGAAGTGAGCCATGAAATGTACTTTTGCATAAAAGTGCAACTGAAAGGTGCAAAATGTTCCCTATTGAAAGTATAGGATGAGATCCCACTTCTAACACCATAACAGTGATGGAAATATCAGGTCATTTTGCAGGGAAAAAATAGCTACATGCCCTCCAACAAAGGAAAAGATTTACGAAAATCCACCATCTCTATTTTGGTTAATTTAATAATCAGTATGTATGTATAATCACACTCTCTCACTAAAAAATTTATTATTTCCAAACAGAATTTAAGATTTGTGCTGGATTTCAAGGATTTTCGGCCAAAATTCATCCAAATTCATGTGACTTTTAAAGACCTATACAGAATAATGAGGAGTATAAAATACAGAGAACATGCTTGTGACCCAAATACAGATGTGAATGTGATAAAAGACAAGCTGAAGGATCTACAAAACAGATCTAGGAGACACAGAGACAGTTAACAATGCAAAACTAAATGAATATGTGACTGCAATATTTATAAGGATGTGTCCATCATCACTATATCAAGATCTCCTGATAGACTCATGATGAGACTCCCAGACATAACCTGCTTAGAGTCCATCTTTTCCACACAAAAGAAAAATTGATCGAGGCAGCCAAACAATCAATTACTTTAGCTGAAACTTTGATGGACCCCTGAACATACCATAATATATCACCTGCTACAATAGCAGAAGGAAGACTTTTCTGGCCTTTAACCACAGCTTTGAGTGAACACAATATTCTATACAGATTGGGCATCCTGGTCATAATCCACCAAAATGGTATACTTACCACAAAACTCTCTCCAGAAGAAGAATTGAGAAATCTCAAGGATTTGAATGGACACTAGATGGTAAAAAACCTTAACCATATTTGTTAAAGTAAAATCAGATTTTGTTTGTTTTTTCTCTTCTTACTTACAGGTTTTTCTGACATGCCGGAATATTAATTAGACCTCACCAAACTGAGTAAATGAATCTAAAAGGTGTGACAATCTATTAAAAGTTACATAGTGCCTGATCCAAGTCTGAACACAACTTGCACGTAAGCTGCATTTAAAGAACGAGCACAGAGCTAAAACAATATTCAAATCCAAGCCTATCTCAAGATACAGTTACATAAGATTCTGGGTGGAAGTATTGGCTGCCTACACAGTATTTGCCATATGTAGAGACACAGAACAAACTGCAGTATACGCACAAGCTTATGTACAATAAAAGGTCAAATCAGAACATATAAACATTTTTTTGAGCATAAAATAAAACAACAACTATAAACATTATAATCATTTATATAAATATTAAATTTCAAATATAGATTTTAAAATTTGTTTACATTTATTACATAACTAAAGATGCTTTCAATAAGTACTGTATATACACTGCATTTTAGTGTCTATCCTACTTGCGTACTTGCTCTGTGACAGCAAGTGGTACATACGTGGTACATACGTGTATCTTTTAAAGCAAATACTATGCTGTGTCAGTCATCACTATCAGTTGGTATTTACATCCGCCCTGTAGTGGGTTTAAATGATACAGCTGAAAATAAACGTACCCACGTGAAACTCAGGACCTGAATCCGCCGCTTCTGCGTCATAAAGCCCTTTCTTTAAATGGCCTACGTTAGTCTGCCCCTTCCTTCCCCTGTTCCTCTTTCAAGTCCAAGAAAGTCATAAGTATCATTTACATTCAGACATGAAACGCATGCAATTAAATTCACTGGCGTGAAGCCTACTTCTGGGATGTAGTCATGTTTTCAACGATAAAAAATGTCGTCAATTAAAACGTCGACACAAAAATGGTTACTGTAACACTGTCAACACAAGAAAAAGGGCGTCATATAAAATGGTGACACGTTAATATTGTCGACTAATCAGTAATGTCGACAAATGCAAAAATGCCGACATCTGAAATGGTGGCTCATTATAATGTCTACACGTTAATAATGTCAAATAAACTGTATATGCGACACACAGACTGTCGACACATGCAATATGGCGGCATCTGAAATGGTGGCACAATTTAATGTAATCCCACTAAAAATCCGACAACCAGGTTTATTCTTATCACTGTAAAGTAATTGACATCCAAAGAATAGAGATTAGTTTAGTACATCTGTTAAATTGTTTTAACTCTAAAAGCCTGTAAACAATGTAAAGTTTTATCATGTGGACTACCAGTAATCTCTATGACACCCAATATTGATTTATTTGTTAAGTATTGTTATCTCCCATTCTGTGAATAGCTCATACACTATGACACCCTAAAGAAAATATGCAAATATTTAAACCATCCTATCAGTGTAAATGGATTTGCATAATATTGTTACATTTTCGCGACTCACATCAGCACTAATAAAATCCCTTTGTGCCATTTCTCCAAACTGTTTGAGCCTGTTGGTTGTCGTGATGTTGGCTTTTCCTGACCCAGTTCCTGACAGCTGATTTTCGAAAATCTATTCTTTTCAGAGAGTTAAACCCAATTATTTTTCTTATCGTGATAGACTTGTAGGCTTGTAACCCAACTATTTTTTAAAAGCGATCTTTTTTACAGCTATCATTCTGATTTTATTTTATTGACTAATTCATTTAGACAGGATGTCTAGGGAGCGTAGAAGGTGTGTTCCTCTACAGGAACAGCCAATGCAATGAATAAATAGACTGACATCTAGGGGTATATTTACTAAACTGCAGGTTTGAAAAAGTGGAGATGTTGCCTATAGCATACAATCAGATTCTAGTTAGCAATTATTTAGTACATTCTACTTGATGACAGCTAGAATCTGATTGGTTGCTATAGGCAACATCTTTCCTCTTTCAAACCTGCAGTTTAGTAAATATACCCCTAGATGTCAGTCTATTTATTCATTGCATTGGCTGCTCCTGTCAACTTGAAGGTGCCAGCAACAGCCCACCTCAAGCTGACACACTTTCATAGATCAAAGGGACACTTCAGGAGGTATGTCCATGAATTGTACATGTAATATATATGAATTGTTTAATCTTGCAACTTATTTGAAAAAAAATAATAACAAATATTCTTTGTTTGTTTTTTTTATTTAGATCCCCTTAACTTGTCAATAGCCGACCTGGATTCTGCAAGTCAGGACACAAGCTCAAAATGCAGAAATGTCACCAAGAGCAACTCATGAGGAATAAGCCAATCTTGAGCAAATAATGGAACAGGAGCCAGTCCAGGGAGTTAGAGTCATTGAAATTTTGCTTGAAAATCAATGCCAAAGTCGGCAAATTGAACATTCTACAGCACTTCACAATGTACAAGTCACACTGCAGCAAATGTCATCCACTTTAAATCAAATATTGGTGATGCAACAGTCAGCAGCAGCAAGTACTGCCATGTCTACAGCATTGCTTGTTTAGTCAATGAAATCCACAGAAGAGTGCTCCCATGCCAGCACAGCAAGCTCTTGTTCAAAGTTCTCAACAACATCACAACCTGGACAGAGCACAGCATCAACAAAAGAGACAGTACACCAAGATTGAATGGATCAAATGTCTAGCCTCATTGACAGTCAAGACTTGTACGTGCCTCCCTCTCTCCCCTCTGGTCTCTCCTCCAAAAACCTTTGCTCTTCCAGTGTCCAAAGTGATGTGTCCAATGTGTCAGATCATTTTGTTTCTTTTTTCTAATGTTTTTCTCTACCCCTGCATGGTCTGTTGCCATGTAAATCGCATCCCCGGTGTGACAGGGCATCTATCAATCCCCGTCTGCTGAGACTACAAATAAGTCTCTTTCTCGCTGACTGTGAGTTGAATGCCCAGCCTCATTGCCAGACAAGACAGGAATGATCCTTGTATATACTTTTAACGTACATTTAAACAAATATATATATTTTTTTTACTTCTATTGTATTTATTTTTGTTTAAACCATGAATAGTTCAAATCATGGAACACCAAAGGTTTGAATGCAGAGAGAATGTAACCAATTAGGGTCACATGACCTTTTCAAGAATACAACATTATTTATTCCATGCAAGTTAACCTACTTGAAAATGATGAGAAACATTGAGAAAGTAAATTTTTCAAATTGTATTTTAATCTAAAAAAATGGGCCTCAATTTGTCCTTATAAAACACAGTTCCTCCACCAGATAAATATATATTTTTTTCTTGCTGAGACTTATACTCACACTTAGACAAATTTTCTGATGTTCACAGATCTTGAAAAATATAATTCCACATTGGAAAATACACAGTCCATTAAGCTATGCAGAAAATATATTTTTGAGCCTGAACTCTTTTAAAAATACCAAACGGCATATCTTGGATGGACAGAATAAAATACTCATGGACTCAAATTATTTCTTTATGGACTAATTTCCTGTATTACCACCGTTTAACTATGTCATGCATAGCTATAAATATTTCCACTTTGCATTTTTTACCACATATCAAAATCAACAAACCAGGAAGATCGCAGAATTAATAGAAAGACAAGATGAATAAATATTAATTTAAAAACCTGTTATTGGTCTAATTATATCTGTGTGTACAATCCTAATGTATCAATAATAAAATTAACCATTTTCTTTGTGTTGAAATATTTTATGTTTTGCTTTGTATTTAATTAATTTAAAATATAAAAAAATATTGTTTTAATGTCCAACATTTTACATTTTCTAAAAAATTTATTTATATATTATGCTGCCAATGTTTGATTTTATTAATGTTAATTAATGCTCCTAGCCTGATTTCTCGTTGTAATTAATGTAATGTCAAAGTATTTAAAAATAACTTATATTGTACCTTGGAGAAATCAATCTTTGTTTAATTTTAATTTGTCAGGTGACATTAAGGGAATGTTGCTCATTTAAGAGCAAAGTTAATAATTGTAATACATTGTCTTATGAACAAAGCATCTAACAATGTAAGTCTTCACAAATATATTTGTTTAACGGACATAATTTAAATTCTGTCAGTATTTTCAGATAACATTTACCTAACACTCAAATGCAACTATTTTTTTAAAGTTTAAAACTGTAGTACAATGTAATACAAGATGGACGGTGGAAGAAGTTACCACATAAAAAAGAAGTCAAATAGAGGGTGTTATGGATAAAGGTAACAGATACTTTATATATTTTTATTTTTGTATGCAAGTTTTTAGAACATATTTCTTTTGTATCACTATTCCTCCTATTGTGGTTTAATTGATGAGATAAGTTAAAAACGGAATAAGAAATAGCTATAGTAAGAAAGCTTTTCTACGATACATAATGGTTGTTGATAAAGGACAAGAAGAAGAATATATTAAAGCCAAAACGGAGATAAAATTGCTATCTTGGAATGTAGAAAGGTTGAAACAACAATGAAAAGGAAAAAAGATAACAAAAACTTAAACGTTTTATACCAAAATTCATTTTATTACAAGAATCACATTGGAAGGAGGAAGATTGTAATACTTTGAAAGATAATTGGATGGGAAAATATAAAGAAGCTTCCTATAAAATTAAACAAAGAGGGGTATTAAAACTATTTAGTAGATATATAATATATAATATAGTTGCTATAAAGAGGAATAAAGTGGAAAGATTTTTGGTAATAAAAATTATAATTGGGAAAAATACACTATAGTTAATATTTATGCACCTAACAGTCCCAATCAATGTTTCTTTATGCAGTTGTATATCTTACTACAGGAATGGGTAGAAGGACATGTAATTATGGGAGGATACTTTAATACTATTCTTAATTCAACAATGGATAGAATCAATTTCAAGTATAAGAGATATAAGGATATTCAACTCTAATTAAAATTAATTATGGATTCATTACAACGTATTGATCCTAGGAGATATCAACATCCAGTAGATAGACAATATACATTTTACTTCCATCCACACAATATATCAACATTCATAGACTATTGGTTAAGATCAATCAATATACTGTATAAAGTCAAAAAATCAGGAATAGATCTTGGATCCTGCTCCAGTTCTAGTAACTGGAGATTTTATTCATACTTGGTTAGGTCAGAGATCTTTAAAGAATAACTGGAAATGTATTTCCTAAACTATGTAGAAAATAATGCTGAACTTAAACAATATATTAAATTATTCTGGGAAGCATCTCAACCAATGTTAAGAAGTCATATAATAGCTTATGTAGCGTATAAAAAGAAAGCTATTAACCAATGTTTACTTGTTGTGAACCAGGAATTAACTAAAGCATATATGGATTTACAGATAGAAAACAACCAAGTTAATATGGAAAAATATTAGAAGAATTAAAATCTAGATATGATACTTTGTGTGTGGAAGAAGCACAAAGCAATATTGAATACCAAAGGAATAAATTCTATTGATGGGGCAACAAGCCAGGGAAACTGTTGGCAAACATAGTAAATACTCATAAGTCCCCTAAACACATAATAGCTATTGGAACTGATGCTCAAAATAGAATTTTAGAATCTTAAAAATTTCCAAGGCATTCTTAGAATATTACAAATATCTGTATAAATCAAGAAGAGATAATGCATAAAGTGGAATAAAATTTTTACAAGAAGCAAAACTAAGAAAATTGAGGGAAATAGAAAGAGAAATATTAAAAGCTCCAGTGACGGAAATAGAAGTTAAATAGATTATAATGTCTCTGCCTAATGGCAAGGCACCTGGACCAGATTGTCAGAATACTATAAAATACTATCTAGACACATTACTACATATTTGACAAAACTATTTAACTCAATAATAAGTGGAAATCAAGCTCAGATGCAGATAAAGCTTTCAACTGCATTTTGTGGTCTTACTTGATTAGGGTATTTAAGTTTAAACACTTCGGTCACACCTTTTACATATTTTTAGAACATTGTGGGCCTCATTTAGAGTCAGGCGCAAAGTGGTTTTTAGGCGCATCAACCAAAAAAAACACTATCATGCATGTGTAGCAAGCACCATATCTGCCTGCATCTTGGACGAACTTTACACTTGCAACAGCTTGCGGCTTATTAGGAGGGAAAGGGCGGAACGCGGAATTGTGAAGATGTGACCCTGTAAGTAAATTCTAGACGCAGTAAGGCGCAGACGCAGCACACATCAAAAAAGGGCTAAAGATGTGCGGCGGGAATTAGGTGATGCAAGTAGTTAGCTAACTGCAGAAACTGCACGGTAGGGTATTACGAGTTGGATGCAACTTGGGTTGCATGCCACTCGCAATAACCTACCAAGCTGCGGCACACTCTCACTCCTACACATCTTAGACGGATTTGCATTCGACTTTAAGTAAGGCCCCATATTAACAACTGAAAGCTTATTTGACTATCAATAATAGAAACACTACAAAATTTCTACTGAATAAAGGCCAGACAAGGGTCCCCTCTATCACCTAATTTTTTTAATATAGCTTTAGATCCACTATTGAGACATCTGGATAACATCATTGTAAAGGAATAAAATTTGGTATAAACTATATATACACAATCCAAAGAAAGCTATACCTTTTATTAAGCAGAAACTATCAGAATATGAAGATATTATGGGCTTCCTAGTAAATAACAATAAAACAGAGGCTTTGACTTCCTTTCCAGAAGCAAGGAGAGGATGGAGAGGAGACTTTCCATTTAAATCGTCAAAAGGAACATTGAAATACTTAGTTTTAAATATTCCTACAAATCCATTGCTGCTATATGCAGAAAATATACCAAGAATAAATAATAGAATTTTTCATCTTGGAAAAATGTACTAATATCTTATTTTGGAAGATGTTATCTTATTAGGATGATAAGCTTTCTACAAATACAATATTTCATACAGATGCTACAAATAATACTTCTTAAACAGGTAAAAAAAAATGAAATAAAGATTTTTTGAAATGTATATGGTCACATAAACAACCTAGAATGTCTTTGTTGAAACTGCAACAACCCCTAGATAAAGTAAGGATAAATATGCCCAATATAAAAAAACTATAATCTTCCGGCAAATTACAGTTAGGCGATCGATTGGATAATATGTATACTAGCAGGGATAAAGAATAAACGTTTAGTCCAGAAACCGACTTAATAACTTTAATACATAGCAATCCAATAGATCTACAGAAAAATATTAAAGAGATTCCTTTGATATACTCGGTATGTAAAGCATGGAGACTTATTCAAGACGATTAAAACTCTCTGCTGATTATTTTCTTTTCTTCCCATTAGTATTTAATCCAGATTTTCAAAATGGTCCACCATCTAGGAATATAAAAGAATGGAAAAATAAAGGGTTGAGTTTACTCTACCAATTTGTAGATTTAAATTATTTAAAATTATAGGATCTATCTTAATTGATTAAGAATTATCCAAATATAAATATATATATAAATATATCAATGTTTATTTTTTTTCAGTTAGGGAATTATGTTAGAAGGATATTATAAGAAATCAAAGATAAGGATAGACAATTTATTTTAGATGGTGAATTAATGTGTCAGCCAACGAAAATCTTCTCTACCATATATATCCCTACATATAAAAGAGACTATAGAATTAGAACATTTAAAAGGAGGTATGGTGAAATGGCTTATAGAATTTCCACATTTGAGTTTACAGGAAATAATGAAGGCACATGTAAAGACAAATGAACAACTGGCAGCTAGTACATTTAGAGAAATTAACTATAAAATATTACATAGAGCATATTTAACACCATAAAAAGCTTTATTATTGGTTAGAAGCCAAACACAAACTGTTATAAATGTAAACAACCAGATGCAGATATATAACATTGTTTATGGTCTTGTGAAAAAGTTAGAGCTTTCTGGAAAGAATTTGAGGAATATATTGCAAGAGAGCTGATGAATAAATTTAAAATATCATCCAATTGGGTCTTTTGGAATGTATAAGAACAAAATATAAATAAATATTTAACACTAGGAAAAAAAAACTATTATTGATAACAGCTGCATCATCATCATCATCATTTATTTATATAGCGCCACAAATTCCGCAGCGGTGTACAGAGAACTCATTTACATCAGTCCCTGCCCCATTGGAGCTTACAGTCTAAATTCCCTAATAGACACACACTCACACACAGACAGACAGACAGAGAGGGAGACAGACAGACAGAGACTAGGGTCAATTTTGATAGCAGCCAATTAACCTACTAGTGTGTTTTTGGAGTGTGGGAGGAAACCGGAGCACCTGGAGGAAACCCAGGCAAACACAGGGAGAACATACAAACTCCACATAGATAAGGCCATGGTCGGGAATCGAACTCATGACCCCAGTGCTGTGAGGCAGAAGTGCTAACCACTAGGCCACTGTGCTGCATCAAAAATACTCTACTATCTAATTGGATATCTATGGATACTCCTAATATTAATCTGATAATAAGCAGAATATATTTTCTGTTTCAAGTGTATTGGTTGGAAACAACCATTAATAAAGAAAAAATTACAAGAAGATTCCTTGAAATATGGACTCCCTATATAAATACAGTGTCTTTTCATTGAAAATAATATTTTATAATATATCTCTTATAATATATTTTATAGATAATGTAAAATGTTTTCCATTTTGTACTATATGAATTTATATGTGTTAAAATGGATATTGTTAAAAATTATATAAGAGAAATGTATGTATTCTAATGTTCTTTGTCATATTTTTGTATTCCATTTGTATACAACCTTTAATAAAGAAATACAAAAAAAGAGATATATAGTGTATTGACAGTTCACATGATCTTCTTATGCTCTGATGTACAGATATGTAAAATACACTTTGAATACATATACATTGATTAATATAATTTCACAGACATACAATAGTTTTATTACGAAGATTAACATTAATCACCTTATTTTATAAGGAAGGAATAAAGTAATTGTTTAGGTTTTCAAACTCCGTTGTCGCAAGGCTGAGATTTGTTAAAGATTTTGTTACATTGCTGGACACCCTATAGTGTCATAAAGAAGACACAAAATCAAAAGTAGCTTATTGTAATAAAAGTAAACATATAATAGATGACTCATGTGAGGATATATATAATAATAAATGTATTAAAATCCTATAATTTGTTTTATATTATATCTAATTTCAAACAGCTACTGCACATAACATTTCTTTAATGATGGTTGCGCTAAATTATGTTACTCCGTTTAGTCTGAAAAACCACACTTAACCCAAAATGATCTTAATTCTAATAATGTGATAAACAGAACAGATGTTTTAATCAGAAGAATTCCATTACATGTATATTGCTACATTTCTATCTTTCTTGTTGTTTCTTAAACGTTGCTGAAACACCAAAAATAATTTTGAAATATGTAATGTCTTTTTCATTCTTTTCCTCTCAGTCACGCTAAATAATGTTGCTGACCTGAGTTTGAAAACGAAACTCTAAATAAAAATACATTAAACATATATTCTGGTATCCAAATACACTCACATTTAGTTTATTACATACTAAATATTATAATAGAGCATATATAAATGATGCGTTTTGTCACCCTACAAATCTGTTGAAAATAACTATTCTTAAGTCAATTACATCTCATTTCCAAATATTATTTTTTTCACTACACTTAGGGCTAGATTTACTAAGCTGCGGGTTTGAAAAAGTGGGGATGTTGCCTATGGCAACCAATCAGATTCTAGCTTACATTTATTTAGTACCTTCTACAAAATGACAGCTATAATCTGATTGGTTGCTATAGGCAACATCCCCACTTTTTCAAACCCGCAGCTTAGTAAATCTAGCCCTTAGTCTGCTTAAAATATGAATTCACATTTTTCAATATTTCATAAAGATCACATTATAAAACAATGGTATTTAGTTTCTATATGTTAACTAAACAAGGTGAGGCAAGCAAAGAATAAACATAAAAAAAAAATATATGGTGTATTTTAATTGGCTAACAAGTGTTTTATTCATACATAAATTATTATTCTTTTTTAATTGCTATTGGACAATGTTATGCACATACGTCTTAGCACAAGATAGCTCATTGTTCATCACGTTTTGGTGAAATTCTGGAAAAATCCTAAAATTATCTTGATTGTATTGAGCTATTGGAGGAATTCTCGCTGATTCCTACTTGATTCAAATTTATTGAGCAATCAAATCTTGATCATTTTCGAACACAGGATTTGGATAAATCATTTTACTTTAAATTCTAGAAAACAAGTATATTTGGATAATAGTATCAGAATAATCTTGTCGCCTGGTTCCTTCTCAAAAAGGAATTTTTCTACTCAATGTCAATGGATTTTTGTTCAACAGAAACAGCTCTCATAATCACTCTCATCACTGATGTCATGATTATCCTCATCACACAATATTAGTTTATCCCCACTAGAATCTACAGATGCTGTTTGTAATTGGCAGCAGGAATGGTGTTCCTCATACAATTTGTAGATTATTTTGATGACCACCAGTTTTTTTTCATTTTTGGGAAGTAGTCGCCTCAGGTGATCATTCGCAATATTCCTGGCTGCGCTAAATATTATTTCAGGGTACACACTGAACGGTGGGCAGCTTCAGTACAACACAGTTAGTTTGTACAATGGGCTCCAAATTGTCTTTTTTCTCTCCCAGAATTCAAAGGGACTTTCTGAGATGCTAAGTTATACTTTATCGTTAAAGTAATCCTCCACCATTCTACTAAGACAATGTGAGTCCGACTTTGACATGGTAGAGGTGTCAACACATGTAGGTATTTCTTTTAAGCCAGACCAGATGTCATAACCTTTCACATGGGTGTGTGGCTGTGTTGTTGACTCATCATCAATGTGACTCTTAGAAAAGAGAAGGTTTTTTTTGGCAGTAGCTAATGTAGGAGAAGCTGAAGCAGGGAACGTGTCATGTGCAACTTGAGCTAACAACTAGCTCACAAGGAGCTGTTTGCATCTGTGAAGATTTGTGTCATTTGAAAAGAAAGACATTACACATGACTTAAACCTAGGATCAAGCATGGTTGCCAAAACGTAATGATCAAATTTTAAAATGTTGCAAACCCTTGAGTCCTGGCAAAGTGAATAAAAAACTTTACCTACATGGCCGTCATACTTTGCAGAATCGCTAAATTTCATCTCCTCCTTCAGCCTCTCCAGCTGCTTTTCCAATAGCTTGATTAGGGGTAGGACTTGACGCAGGCTGGCAGTGTCAGAACTCACTTCATTTGTTATCATTTCAAATGGATTCAGTAGCTTGTATAAAACACTAAGAATTCTCGAATATGCTGGCGTAAGATAATATGTCCCCCCTTTCCCTATCTCATGTTTTGCTGTGTAGGTCTTGATGGCTTATTGCCATTCCTTTAGTCGCTGAAGCATATATTGTGCAGATTTCCAATTTATTGCTACCTCTTGCTGCAGTTGGTGGCATGGCAGATAAAAATATTTTTGCAGCTGCTGCAATGTTCTACATGTGGTTGCTGAATGTCAAAAATGACTAGAAATTGTATGGGTCATGAACAGCATCTCCTGCACTGACCTCTATTTTTTTAAGAAATTCTGCACCACCAAATTTACTGTGTGTGCAAAGCATGGTATGTGTTGAAATTCACCAAGTCGTACTGCACACACAATGTTGGCTCTATTATAGGCAATGAGGAATCCTGAGGAGAGTTTTAGCAGAGTGAACCATTTTGCTATGGCATTCCTGAGCTTTCCTAAAAGATTGAACCAGGATTTTTCTTTGTGAAGCCAGCACTACATAGAGTAGCTTCCCTGTGAATGACCTGGCATTGAGTACTAGCTCTACTATGCTGAAAGGATGATTAGCATGATGGTGAAGGTAATAGTGCTGTTGGTGATACCCTACCCAGTGGGCTGTTACGGTCATATAGTCTTTTGTTTGTCCGCATAGTTAAGTGGACAGTCAGTACAATGGCACTTTCTAGGGATTGAATTACTTTTTGCTTAACCTCAAGGTATAGCTGAAGAATTGCTGCGCGGGAGAAATGGTATCGAGTTGGAATTTGATAGCATGGACACATGACCTCAACTAATCGCCTGATGCATTGATGATGGAAATTGGATGCACATCCAATGCTAACATAGCTATCATGGCTTTAGTGATCTGCTGTTCAACAGGATGCTGACTGTGATACTTGTTTCCGCTTGCAAATGTTTGTTTCAGAGACAACTGTGTAAAATGATGCTTAGTCACCTTGCTTCCCTTCTGTGTCAATGTATCACTCCCAACAGCAGCAGTTGTAGTGCCCAAGGATGTTTCTTGGGAATCATGGATTGCATTAGGGGAGTCATTTGGAACTTCAAAATTGGATGCTGGACTACATACTAATAATGAAGAGGTTTGATGATGAGGGTGTTGACATCAGTGAGGATTGCAACTGTCTATCCATTCAGCTGCTAGTTGATGCTGGGCTGTTTGCTATTATACACAATTTGCCACTTTTGAAAACAGGACTTGAATAAACTTGCTGCAAATGACAAAGGGACTGCGATGGGAACTCGATTTGCACCAAGTTACGCGAACCTGTTCATATGCAATGGGAAGAGAATACCAATTGGGCTAATGAACAGTATACAAATAAACTTATAGTTGGTACAGGTTTATAGATGATATTTTCTTTATATGAAATTGTGAACATTCTACTATAGACCATTTTCTCAGATCAACAGGAATGAAATTAATTTGGAATTTACAGCCAATATAAGTTAGTCAATTCTACAGTGTTTGACTTAGAAGTGTATATAAAAGAAGGAAAAATAATGACACATACTTTTACAAAGCCATTAAATTATAATAATTAGCTACCTGCAGATAGCAATAATCACCCACGGTGAGTAAGAAATATACCTAAGAGACAATTCAGAAGAATAAAAATAAATTGTTCCAATCCTATTAAGTATAATCAGCAAAGGGAAAATCTGATGGAAAAATTTGTAGAAAGAAAATATAATAAATCTATGGTCCAGAAAGCATTCAAGGATGTTAAAGCAATGGATTGAAAAAGTCATATAAACATATAAGAATAAGACAAAACCAAAGGATTTTAAAACTGTCTTTGTTATAAAATTCAATAGTAATTACTGAACCATCAAGGAGATAATTGAAAAACACTGGAACAATTTACAGTATGATGAAAATTTAAAATCCATCATCCCAAAAAAAAACAAATTTGTATTTGAAAGGCAGATAACTTGAAAAACACATTAACCACTTTATATCTCCTAATAGTCATCCAAAAAAATACAGTACATCAAATGGTTTTTATAACTGCACAACACATGCAGGTTGTAAAAATGTAAAAGAAAGATCTACTAATTAATTACCACCTACACTACTACAACAACTGAGCAAAGGGTTCATTTACCTAGTGGAATGCCCATGTGGCCTTCAATATGTGGGACGGAGAAAAAGGAAATTAAAGATTTGAATACTGGAACACATCCAAAATATAAAGAGAGGTGTTACGACACACGGCGTATGTAATCATTTTTTAGAGAAACACAATAATGATCCTATAGGTTAAACCTTTTGGGCATCAAATGTTGCCAAAAAATTGGGGCGGCAATTGTAACCATGTCTAAGATAGAAACCGAACATATATATAACCTTAAAACCTTAAAACCATTAGGTTTAAATTTAGAATTTGACCTATGGCCTTTTTCAGAATATTTAAAAAGAGATACAGGAAATAATCATTTAACATGTATTTATTGTTTTATCAAAATATCATCATCATCATCCCCATTTATTCATCATCATCAGCACCACTGAATCCGCAGCACTGTACAGAGAACTCATTCACATCAGTCCCTGCCCCATTAGGGCTTACAGTCTAAATTCCCAAACACACACACACACACACACACACACACACACACACAGACTAAGGTCAATTTGTTACCAGCCAATTAACCTACCAGTATGTTTTTGGAGTGTGGGAGGAAACCGGAGCACCCAGAGGAAGCCCACGCAAACACGGGGAGAACATACAAACTCCTCACAGATAAGTCCATGGTCGGGAATTGAACTCATGACCCCAGTGCTGTAAGCCAGAAGTGCTAACCACTTAGCCACCGTGCTGCCCACAAATGTATCTGTAGATATAATTTACATTTAAAACACAATGTTAGAATACCTCTATACACTAATAATTTTTTTTTAAAAAAAACCACACAAAAACAAAATGGATTTATATTAATACATTTTAAAATGGTATTTGTTAATAAAGTTATTGAAATATTAATGGTTAAAATGGAGGCAGAAGGAACAACCATTAATTTTTCATAAAGTCCTTATGGACGAAACGCGTTGGTATGCACAACAACAAAGGTATTTTGGCTCTCATAGGCTACCACACTACCAGGAACTTGATTGCGTTTCACCTGCATTCCATGACCATCCCGGCAGAAGAAGGGGGCATTGCTCCACTTCCGGAGAAGACATTCTGAAAGGGAACTTCAACACTGGGCTTTACAGACCAGAAGAACCTTGGAGGACTCTCTAGAAGAACTAAGCAGGGAAGGAGTAGAGTCAGAACCTTTTTATACCTAAAGTGCCGGCAGCTATTAATATCCATCACGGAGAGAGCATAAACATGATTTTAACCAGTGTGTGAGTTTTGTTTAATAAATGTGTGCATACAGATTATTCATCCCTATTTTATAAACAAAAGACACCTACATTATACTATTATACCCAAGTGCCTCATGCGCTTGTATCTTGATTGCTGCAAATAACGTATCCGGGAGGAGTTGACCATTTTATCAACGTTCCTACCTCTACATTTTTTGGCACAACAAAGGCTACAGATGCCTTGACAAATGTTGGCTGGTTTTAGATAAAAATATTTCCAAACAGGAATGTGTTCTGCCCTGGCATGAACATGCACTTATCATGGGCATGAGGTGGTACCACTAGTGGTTACATTTCTTCAACACAATCATCCTCCTCCTCCTCATTATTTCCTTCAAGTACAACACGTTCATTTTCAGATCCACAATTACCCCCTTCATCCTCTTGTACATTTGCAACTCCCAAAGTAGCCTCCTCAATTTCTAAGTGTAAATCAGCATCAGTACTAGTACTGCTACTCATCCTCACATTTCCAAATGGTTTCTGACCTTTGGAAGGAGGCTGTTTAATAATGACAGTGTCAAAATCTGAAACATCATGCTCACATATAGCACTCATGGATACCCGTAGACTGTCCTCAGAATTGTGTGTGTGCCCAAGTTGTTCTTTAGCCTCAGTATTTTTTTCAGGCATTGTTTTGGCTGTTTTGGAGGTGACAGACATACACTTTAAGAGACAAGGTGGTGCATGAGAAGTTAATGTATGACCATTCTGGGCACTCTGGTTTTCAGTGGCATTTCTATTATGTCTACAGTATCAGCACTAGAAAAAGTGGCCATAATCAGACTCTTGTCTTGCCACTGTGGGTGGTGTGGAATGTTAGCTATTTTTCTTTCTTTGGACAAATTACCACATTCATCAGAAATGTTGCTCTTAATCATGCTCAATACACCAAGAGCTGATGTTTTCTTTGAGATTGAATTTGACAAATAGTGTTTGGATTTTGAGGACACTTTCGACATCTTTCTTCCTGTATTACCTTTTTTTACTACTATAGGTCGTAACAGTAGTACTATTACCAGTATTGGGCAGCTCCTGATCTGTACAGTGATCCATGGTTGCAAAGAGGAGTAATGTTACTTGAACAGATTGGAGCTACTTATAGATGCCTGCCACCACATCAGGGGAAATCCCAATTAGACAGAGAAAGGAAGGAATGTTATCTTACAATTCTTAGGACACTGCTCCGCAAAATATTCTTCTAACAAACAACTTTTATATTTTCTTGGGGGGGTTGTGTTACAGACAAAGACACAGTTTTTACTTTTTTGGGGTATGTAGCTGCTGCTGACGCTCACATGCAAACACCCTTTTTTAATATAGATGTCATTGAATCACCCTTCCATAATTGACAAGTATTGAAAAATAGAAAAGATTAGCTATAATATTATAAAGCGTTTTTTGGGGGTGCAGCTGCTGATGAACCTCACCCGCAAACACTCTTTTATTCAAAAGGGATGTCACTGAATGAACCTTTAAAAAATGACAAGTACTGAAAAATAGAAAAGATTAGAATATACATTTTTGGATTCTGCTGTCATTAGTCAGACAGCAAAAGCACACTATTTTCCTACATTAAATAAATATACTACTTAGTTAAGAATGATATCTAACTAAGTCTGTATATACTGTCTAGTACTGTAATATATGCAATTCATTAACTACAACTAGTAGCCACTAGTCCGTGTAAAGTCTATTAAAGATTTAAATTAAAAGCAATTGATTAGCAAACTATTCTAGCTGACTAATCTCTACAGAACTGCTTTACAATAATAGCAGGATTCTATTGCTTCCTATGTCCCTGGTTCACCCCGATAACTATTGAAAACTATTTACTGAGCTGTGCACCGCAGCTAACCTCCTCCCTAAACACTGTCTGTTCTAAAATGGCACTTGAGAAAAGGAGGGAGGAATATATATTTATTCCATGATTTGCAAAAAAAAATCCCGGAAATGACAATTCGCTTCGTTTTGAGATCCTAATTTGGCGCGTGAAACCAAGCCACAACTCGGTTTCACTAGGATCCCCAACATCGGATATTGTCAGATTTCAAATAATACGAACCGATCATCTCTATTATATACACTGTCTGGTACATTTGCTATTAGGAACAAGGAAAGTGTTATATATATTTAATTACAAAGAAGAAGGTGAGCTTTAACACAATGACGAATTTACCAGTACATAAGGTAATTGTTGTGAAACAATACCTGTTTTATTGATATGTATTGATATTGAGAATAATAAGTAGCTTAAAACACTTGTAATACAAATAAAAACATTTCACAAAAATTCAAAACAAAAATATACTATTACTGTCTAAAATAAATAAAGAAATTATGCAGGATTCTAATATTCATTTAATTAATATTCTAAGCTATTAAAGCAAATAAATGATTATAAACAAATAATATAATTTGGGTGCTTAGAGTTCAAACCTATATTTTATTAACAAAAGAATAAAATTAAAGAGCCTGTGATTTGGAATACAGATTATATGTAATGAACATAACAGGTACATATAACTTAACATAATGTCAAATACGTTTTCTTTTAGTGTTTCACAACTATAAAGATGTGTTTCCACTAACCTAAAGTAATATATTTCAAAGCATGAGGATTGGAAATAAGCCACCGATCCCAAAAGTGTTACTGTTTGTCACAAATTATCCTGCAAAATAACTGAAAACTATCACATTTATCCCCTTTACCCCTCTCCACCCAATATTCCTCATGGGTTTATGCTCACAAGATGCAGATGAATATATGGCCCCACATATAGCGGAAATCCTCTTTCTGAGTCCTCCTTGGCTTTCTGGAGTCTCAATACACCACTGCTGTACACCCGTCAGGAAGGCACTTCACGTGTACCGCAAGATACACCTAATCCCTCAGATATTCCAGATATGGTACAAAAAGAAAGAAACAATCTAGTGTTTCACCTTTTAATAAAACTCATCTATAACAGATGTTTAGCTTTAAAAACAGGACTCGTACCATAGTGCAGATCAAAGCAGGCATGAACATCGTAAATCACATAAGCTCACCACAATCTCATCTGATATAAGGTACCGTCGGGTCCATGAGTAAAACCAACGCGTTTCAACTTTAAAAGTCTTTTTCAAGGTTCCCTGACTTGTAAAGTCATATTTTGTTCTGTTCCAGCTTCGTTAAGTACATATTTGTTTTAATTTTATTTTTTAAAAAGACTAATGTAAAGTGATCATTAATTAATTGACTGATCTACCCCCGCTCCCATTGTATTTTTGCGAGCACCCCATGCTTCTTCACTGTCTACTATAATAGGCAAAGGCCTAGTTTGTTGTACAGCAAAACTGTGCAATAGACAGAAAGACACCATTATATCAGTTACATTTTCAGGGGCTTAGAGAACACACCACAAGATTTATCATAGTCCAAATGTACGTTCACATGTCTAAATGTGCCTTCTTACATTGGTGCTGGACAGGAATCTGCAGATTAATCAGATGTGTCATTAGCCAGGAGTGACAGCTATATCATGAATCACCTGAAATAATGCCAAATTACATCGTATTCATCATATTTTGTTAACATATATTTTAGTTAGTACATGTTAAGCATATGAAACAAGGTTCATCTACAAAGCAATGTTTGTTTTCATATACTTCTGACATTTTCCCTCTCTCAAACTTTCCATAGAAGAATAACTGTGCAGGATAAAGGAATCATGCCACTAACGAGGATAGCCTGCCACAACACTAATTATACACAGTCATGGCCAAAAGTTTTGAGAATGACACAAGTATTATTTTTCACAAAGTTTTCTGCTTCAGTGTTATTAGACCTTTTTGCCAGATGTTGCTATGTTATGATTAAGTAAAATTACAAGCATTTCATAAGTGTCAAAGGCTTTTATTGAAAATTATATTAAGTTTATGCAAAGAGTCAATATTTGCAAGTCGCCCTGGCATGCTGTCATTCAACTTCTGGGCCACATGCTGACTGATGGTCACCCATTCTTGCCTAATCAATGCTTGGAGTTTGTCAGAATTTGTAGGTTTTTGTTTGTCCACCCGCCTCTTGAGGATTGACCACAAATTCTCAATGGGATAGGGTCTAGGGAGTTTCCTCGCAATGGACCCAAAATTTCAATGTTTTGATCCCCGCGCCACTTAGTTATCACTTTTCCCTTATGGCGAGGTGCTGGAAAAGACACTGTTCATCACCAAACTGTTCTTGGATAGTTGGGAAAAGTTGCTCTTACAAAATGTTTTGGTACCATTCTTTATTCATGGCTGTGTTCTTAGGCAAAATTGTGAGTGGGCCCACTCCCTTGGCTGAGGAGCAAACCCACACATAAATGGTCTCAGGTCTTTATTGTTGACATGACATAGGACTGATGGTAGTGCTCACATTTCCTTCTCCTGACAAGCATTTTTCCAGATGCTCCATACAATCTGAAAGGGGATACATCAGACTGGTGGTGCCCCGGACCTGCAGCGGAATCAACTTTAGGACATGGTCCTGGCATTTGTTGGACATTCTTGGGCGCCCTAAAGCCTTTTTCACAACTATTGAACATCTCTCCCTGAAGTTCTTAATGATCCGATAAATGGTTGATTTAGGTGCAATCTTACTAGCAGCAATATCATTGCCTGTCAATCCCTTTATGTGCAAAGCAATGATGACTGCACGTGTTTCCTTGCAGGTAATTATGGTTAACAGAGGAAGAACAATGGTTTCAAGCACCACCCTCCTTTTAAAGCTTCCAGTCTGCTATTTTAACTCAATCAGCATGACAGAGTGATCTCCAGCCTTGTTTTGTTTTACATTTTTTTTTCTTGTATTGCAATTTTTTTTTCTTCTCTTAAAGGAAAGGAGAGGCAAGGGGCGGAAAGCAGAAAGGGACAGTGTGATTAAGAAGGGGGGAGAGAGGCACAGAGTGATAAAGAAGGGGTGAGAGGCACCGAGTTATAAAGAAGGTGGGGTGGGGTAAAGAGGCACAGAGTGATAAAGAAGGGGGGAAGAGAGGCACAGTGTGATAAACAAAGGGGGAGAGGCACAGAGTGATAAAGAAGGGGGGAGAGGCACAGAGTGATAAAGGAGGGGGGGAAGAGACACAGAGTAATAAAGAAGGGGGGAGAGAGAGGCACAGTGTGATAAAGAAGGTGGGAGAGAGGCACAGAGTGATAAAGAAGGGGAGAGAGGCACAGAGTGATAAAGAAGGGGGGAGAGGCACAGAGTGATAAAGAAGGGGGAAAAGGCACATCGTGATAAAGAATGTGGGGTGGAGAGAGGCACAGAGTGATAAAGAAGGGGGGGAGAGACACAGAGTGATAAAGAAGAGGGGAGAGAGAGGCACAGTGATAAAGAAGGGGTGAGAGAGGCACAGAGTGATAAAGAAAGGGGGGGAGAGAGAGGCACAGTGTGATAAAGAAGGGGGGAAAGAAAGGCACAGTGTGATAAAGAGGGGGGCACAGTGTGATAAAGAAGGGGGGGAGGCACAGTGTGATATAAAATGGGTGAAAATAAGCATGGAGGGCATAGTGTGATTGCAAGTGGGCACAGTGTAGTTGTGATGAAGGGACACAGTAATGTGTGTGATGGCGCAGGGGGCCTGTTGCAATATAGTATGTGTGAGGTAGGTAGTGGCTAAATAATGGGTGCAATTTTGTTTGTAGGGTGATGGTGAGGCAATTTAATAGTGAGGACTATTAATTTAAGATGGGGTGGTTTGGGGGCTATTAAATGTGGGTGAGTTTGGGGAGAATGAGGTCTATATATTAAATGTGACTATGAATTATTTAATGGCAGTGATGGTTGCAGGAAATAGGAATATTTCTGAAATGTAAATACTATTAATTTATTGCTGTGGCTGTTTGCAGGGAGGGAAATAGGTTTATTTATTAAATGTGAATACTATTATTTGACTGTTGGGGCTGGAGGAAGGCCTAATTATTACTCGTGGGTGCTATTGATTTAACATCAGGGCTGGTCGTAATTTTCAAAATGTACCCTTTTTTTTCCCAAATAGGGCCCCCAACATTCCAGGATCCAGAGAAGCCGCAACTAAAGAAAGCAGCAGCCACAGGTGGTGAAAGTAAGAAGAACAGGTAAGACAGTGTGTGAATTGTTGTGATTCTAGTGGGACAATCCCAATTTTTCGTGAGTGTTCTGCCCAATGTAAGGGGCAGGCCAAGACTGTGAACTGTTTCTGTACACACTGCATTCTTTCTATACTACACTATGGTGTTAGATGCCCTGAAAGTCAGGAGTGCTGGGACATATGTCACGCTCCAGTAAGCAGGCACTGCACCCTTGTGTCAGTGGTGTAGGAGGGTGGCCTAGCGCTTATCACCTGCTAGCCACGCCCCAATGATGCATAGCCATGCCCCAATAGTATGACCACATCCACACAAATTTTTATAGCATGCTCAACTATAAGGGGGGCTTCATGAAATTGTTGTACCGGGGCCCTGAATTCCTCTTGGCAGCCCTGGCCAGCCTACACCAACGGGTGGTCCAACCGGGACCCTAACCCCACTAAAATCTGGCCATGATCCAACTGGAACACCTCGAGGTTGGTTTCAACCCAATCAGTGCAGGGGTGTCTGAATGCATAACCGGACAGACAAACAAACCAAATACATCCAGTGAAAGGCCCAGAACAGGCTCCGTTGGTGAAAGTTCTGCCAAGCATATACCAACAAGAGGTCCGACCAGGACCTCAACCCACTAGAATGTCTTCTGGGGTGTAATGTCATCAATCTGTGAAGTTTTGTCCAAAACCATCCAGTGGAAGGCACATAACAGGCCTCCCAGGTCAAAGTTGTGCCCAGCATACACCAATATATATATATATATATATATATATATATATATATATATATATATATATATAGCAGGGTTCTCTCTTACCTCTCTGTCTTTATGTATTACTAGGTACTATTTTATTAGTGTTTGTTCCCAATTGTAAAGAGCTACGGAATTTGCTGGCACTATATTAATAAGTGATGATGATAATGATGATGATGATGATTATATATATATATATATATATATATATATATATATATATATACATATAATAAATATTTGAATATTATCTTGACTTACTTTGAACCAAAATTCTGACCAAATGTTTACAACAAACCTTACAATAATTATCATCAATTTGTTTAATACCCACTAATTATTCTAAATACATTTTGTTTGTCAGTATTTGCAAGACATTAATTAATCTCAAGGGTTAGTAGGTGATGGAGGTTCTCTTGTGGCATGTTTTATATTCTGCTCAGATCACCAGTGGACATAGGCAGAATTATGTGAGATTTTACACTCACACTGATTTTTACTTTTTGTGTTTTGTTTATTATTTCTGTAAGGCTATGTGTTTATACCTTTATTCTATGTTTGTGTTTGACAAAAAGTTTTGTCTAGCTGGAAAAGGTATTTTCATACAAATAGGCATATATTTTAACACTGTACAATTTCACATTGTGATTTCAGGGACCTATTAGAAGTTACAGGGATTTTTACCACAATTGTAACATTTAGCCACAGGTTAAATCTTATTGTGTTCGAGTTTGCTCTATATTTGCTTTATTTGTTTTTGGTACTTCGATCATGAGCAGCCAGTGTCTAATTTAGCATCAGAGAGAACACTTCTAGCATCACTGGGATCTGTAATGGCGTCCGACTGATGACGCCGTCTATTAGCGTTTATCTTCTACAACTTTTACCAAAATGTCCAGTAACGATCTAATACATTTTAATTGGTTATTATCAGGATTGGGGCTTCTTTTAGAGATAAACAGATTGTCATAATAGATCAATTGCCACAAATCACTGTTGATATTGCAACGTGTGGGTTTAGCTATAATCCGCACAGCCGTAAAAAGCTGCCCGCAGATTTGCTCATAACTGGGCGCATTTACTGAATAGCCTTTAACTGTCTCCTAGCAACACATTAGAAAGTTAGGACATTGTTCCCATTAATGACATTTCACTGAGATTTGTGTGAGATATCACAGTAAAGGACTCGTTCAGTACGGTTAATTAAATATGCAGGGCCACTTATCTAGGAGGAAAGAGAGAAAGAAAGATTGAGAGCGGGGATGGAGATAGTTGTGATCCGACAAAAAATTGGAGAAAATCTTAGATCAGATACAACGCTTCTCCTCGTAGCCAGTTAGTAGAACTATTGTTTCAAAAGGCTTTTATACTGCAAGGAGTTTTTTTCTGTGATTGATGGGATGTCCTGAGCAGATAGAATATACAGTAATGTTGCTGTGATATGTTTAGGTAACAGTCACGTTTATATGAGGTGTAGGCTTGTTCTTGGGCTTGTCTTTGTATATCGTTCAAGTGGTTCAGTACAGTGGCTTAGTGCTTAGCACTTTTGCCTTACAGCACTGGGGTCATGAGTTCAATTCCCGACCAGGGCCTTATCTGTGAGGAGTTTGCGTGGGTTTCCTCCAGGTGCTCCGGTTTCCTCCCACACTCCAAAAAAACATACTGGTAGGTTAATTGGCTGCTACAAAAAAAAAGTGAGTGAGTTCTCTGTACAGCACTGCAGACCTAGTGGCGCTATATAAATAAATGGTAATAATATTAATAATAATAATAATAATAATAAAATAATAATAATAATAAATGTATCTCACACCTATGCATTTATACCTCTCACTTGCTTTGTATCTACAGTAATCTTATGAAGACTTTCTCTCAACTATATTTTTGTGTGCAGAAAACATAATTTTGGCCTAAGATGATTTTGGCATCAAAGGAACATAATGACTTAAATAAAGTATCAAAAAATCTTACATTGGAAATTGATTGAAAGTTTCCAGGAAGTCTCTTAGTATCAGTATTTTTTCTATCTTTCCCTTCTTATATAATTACTGTGTTATATTGTGTACATCAACTTTGTTTCTACAAAAAAGAGAAAGTGTTTAAAAAAACTGTATTACACTATGTAATTATTTCTATTATTTTTTATACTGTATTACATTTTATACATTGAAGGATGTTGACCAAGAACCAGACAATTATTACCGAAATTACTCTCCTGGGATTTTCCAAGGATCCGAAGATAAACACTGTACTATTTGTGCTATTTTCCATGATCTATACCATAACTGTTACTGGAAATGGTCTTATAATGAGCATGATCTTAATCAACCCTCAGTTACATATCCCCATGTACTTCTTTCTCTGTATGTTATCCATTCTGGACTTGTGTTATTCATCGACTGCTGTACCCAGGTTATTAGCGGACCTCTTTTCTACTGACAGGACAATTTCATACGCTGCTTGTATCATTCAAATCTATGTCATTCTCCTTGTAGAGGGATCTGAGTGTCTTCTACTTGCCCTCATGGCTTATGATCGATATGTTGCTATCTGCCAACCACTCTATTATTCTGCTCTTATGGATTGGAGTATGTGTTATAAACTGGCAGCACTGATATTGATTGTAAGCTTTATAATGTGTGTTGTTCCATCGTTTTTCATGCAGATTGCTCTATGTTATAACCAGATCAACCATTTCATGTGTGAGATGTTGGCTGTACTGAAGCTATCATGTACCGACATTTCACCAAATGAACTTGTGATATTTTGCGTCAGTTTTATGACTCTTCTCTTTCCTCTTATGCTTATTATAGTGTCCTATGTTTGTATTATATCTTCTGTATTAAAGATTCGCTCTGCAGGAAGGTCTAAGGCTTTCTCCACGTGCACTTCCCATCTAGCTGTGGTCGCTCTGTACTTTGGGACAGTGATGCTTATGTACTTTGGGCCCTCATCTCAGTACTCCACCAATCAGGAGAAATATAGTTCCATCTTTTATGTTATTATATCTCCAATGCTGAACCCTCTAATCTACAGTCTGAATAACAGGGAAGTTAAAGAAACATTTAGGAAAGTGTTGTCAAAAATACACTACAATTTTTAAACCTTTATGGAAATACTAGACACATTGGGCCTAAGTCATTAAGGATCTTAACTTAAGAAACTTCTTATTTCAGTCTCCTGGACAAAACCATGTTACAATGCAAGGGGTGAAAACTAGTTTTCTGTTTTGTACATAAGTTAAATACTGACTGTTTTTTCATGTAGCACACAAATATCAACTTTAAATATCATTGTACAAATAAGCTATCAAGTATTTGTGTGCTACATGAAAAAACAGTCAGTATTTAACTTATGTGCAAAACAGAATACTGATTTGCACCCGTTGCATTATAACATGGTTTTGTCCGGGAGACTGAAATAAGAAGTTTCTTAAGTTAAGATCCTTAATGAATCAGGCCCATAGGGTCTAAGTCATTAAGGAGAGCAAGGCAAAAAAGAAGCATATTTAATCCTGGACAAACCATGTTAAAATCCAAGGGGTGCAAATTTGTTTATTAATTTACATGTAAGGAAAATACTGGTTGTTTTTTTTATGTAGCACAAAACACCTAATAATTGTTTTATTTTTGCATTGAAATATAAAGTTGATCTAGGACATGACCTTCCTCAACTATAATACTGTCCCCACTTTTTAAATTGACCTCCCTCTCAAATGCAACATAGTTTTGCCAAAGTGCAAAGTTACTCCGTTTTCTTGCTTTGCTCTCCTTAATAAGTCAAGTCCATACAATGCATCTGTCCTGACTTCTGTATAAAAATGTGTGTGTTGTGATTGGCATCCTTCTAAATCACCAACATTTAGCTCTGTGCTATGCAATAGCGAGACAAAACATCAAATATTGTTCATCCGTGGCCCATCGGACAATGAAGATGAATTTAAGATGCAATGAATGGCATATTTGACAAAGAAGGGGGTCATTAATAATTTTTGGGTTGTCTTTCAACAGCATAAATTAAATGCATGTCTCAATCGGAGCCGGTATAAATGAAATAAACCTTTGAATACAACAAAGAGTTGAAGTGTGAGCTTTGTTTCATATAGAGGTATACTTGACACCAGAATGTTCAACAGATATACTGCTGCGTCACTTCACAACTTTGTGCTGTTGAGGATACTACACCTTCCACTGTCTAAATCTCATACTGTGATTTCCTGAAGGCCTGCATTCTGTTCATTACATTAAGGCACTTTCACATGCAGCCCTTTCCTCACTAACATAATCACATGACTGGACAGGACACTGTGTCTCAAGATCAGAACACCCATCTTTTGAAATACTGATTAGTGGGATAAAAGATAAGCTATTGGACCTAGAAGACAGATATAGGAGAGACAAAGACAGTTAGCAACACAGAACTAAATATATATGTGATTTGAATATTTAAAACAATGCTACCATCATCATTATATCAAGATCTCCTGGTAGGCCCCGTATGGAACTCCCAGAGATACTCTGCCTATAATCCATATTTTCCATATCAAACAAAAAATAATCAGATTGGTCAAACCATCATCTTCAGCAGCTGAAACATTGGGGGTCCCTAAGGTGCTTTTATGTCACCTGCTACATTGGCAAATTGAAAACTTTTCTGTCTGGTAACAACAGCTTTGAATGAAGCTAATATTCTATACAAACAGGACTTCTCAGTGAGACTTATAATCCACTGAAATGGATCATTTACCACAATACTCTCCCTAGAAGAACAATCGAGAGTCCTCTAGGATTGGAATGGAAATGAGTTGGCAAAAATTTTAACCATATTTGTTATAGGAAAATCAGGTTTATGTTGTCTGGTTTTTCTCTTCTTGCTTACAGGGTTTGTCTGACATGACATTTAGACCTTACCAAACTGTGAGTAAATTAATTTAAGATGTGTGTCAGTCTATTACAAGTTAGGCTAGGTACACTACTGCGTTTTCAGCATATTATTGGGTCAATCAATTGCTAAACAACTGATTGGTCCGATATCACAGTAGTGTCTACCCTGGAATGATGAACGACTATCATTCAAGGACACATAAAATCTTTGATCTAGATTTTCAAACTGACTTGAAAATCTCATTCAACAATGAAACAATGTTGTTCCAATTCTGCTGTGTGTTTGCACTCGGCAGAATTGGCACAACAAATTAGATATCAAAAATTTACCTGCTGGGTATTCCCTTCTCATCCTACAGTAGCACTGATGTCCATGCAAGTGTTTTCTCATTGCAATGTGACAGAAACCAGGAACCTGTGCACCGCCAGCAGAGCCTGCCTTGCTTTCTCTTCTTTCTCTGCCAAAATGTCAGTGTCTACTAAACTTGTGGCTACTAATGGAAAGAACACTTGTTACATATTGGGTGAGTGGATAATGCTCTGCTGGATCTCACCTGATGCTGACTACCTTGAAAATTGACAACATGTATATTGATCAGAATATGACCACTCTGAATCGGTGGTAGTCGACATATCGATGCTGACTTCACCGACAAGACTTACCCCGACATCTTCATTTCGGACAGCTGCTTCCCGACGAGGATCCATAACGACTCTATTGTGAAATGTAGAACCCTTTGTAAACTACATAGTACATGGCTGCATACTTAAATTACCCCCTTAAGAGCGGCGATAACCGCGTCGCCTATGTCAGTGACGTCATGAAGTCGCGCCGGCTTCTTCTTTCTTCATGATTGGTTGAAGTCGATTCACAGAAGATGAGACGTCTTGGATCATCGTCGGGAAGCAGCTGTCCGGAATAATGATGTCAGAGTAAGTCTTGTCGGTGTAATCAGTGCCGTTATGATGTACCCCACCCACTCCAAGTACCAGTGCATTGGGTAGCTTGAATGAGAGCAGACCTCGCAACCATCCCAGCTGTTATGTTTATATTTGGGGTGCTGGGGAACTTGATTGTCATTATTGTCTTGTGGAGCCGAAGGAGGCCACCTTCTTGGTGTGTGGACTGGCACTCATGGACCTGTTGCGCACCTGTTTGGTGAGTGCAGGGACTATAGCCAACTATGTGCAGAAGCGCTGGCTGGGCGGCAATGCTTTGTACTTATTCCAATATGTATGCAGGTTTCAGCTTGTTCCTGGTCACTGTGCTGTGTATTGTGTTGGTGCGCATCGCTCTGGGAACGAACACCCAGATTTCAGAGTTCAGGCAGCGACGGAGCTTTGGGAGAATGGCTGGGGCTAAGATACAGATATCATCCTGCTCATAGCTGCCTCCGTGGTGGTGCTGATCTGCTCTATAACCCTTGTGATAAGTTTCACACATTCCAAGTAGAGGTGTTCACTGACCCCCGTGTTCTGGTTTTGGTTTTGGATCTGGATTAACTTTGTGTTTTAGTTTTGACTTTGGTTTTGGATCACAATTTTTATCTAAAATCTAAATTTTTTTTGCTAAAATCACATGATTTAGCTTTTTTTCCCCATACAATTCCTCAGTAGTGTATTCAGATTATTTTCTCTAAATTTTGAGATGAATGGTGCATAATATAAAAAACAAACAAATATGACATAGTGTGATACAGTTTAAACAATAAACAAAAAAATCTCTAAACTTGAACTTGAATTTTCTTCTTAAAGTGCCTTCAACTGATTAATTTCATATATTTTTGCTTATGTGATTGCACTTACTGTTCACCATGGTGATGGAGCCAACATTATAATACAATATTGTGTTGTTAACACGACAGGCGAATATATTTTTGCTTTCCAGTAAGTGCAATCACATAAGGAAAATGATTAAATAAAAAGATACAGTTGGAATACAAATCAGAAAAACTACAGATTCAACAGGTGCCCTGATAGGATACAGCTCGTACTCACCCAAAATCAGTAACACCTAACTGTACTAAAATAGAATACTATACAAAAGAAGGGTGGATCAGAAGCTTCCCATCTAAAATAGGGAAAACAACATTAATAGTCAATGGATAGCACAGAGATAAGAGTATACCTGGGCGCTCCACTAAGATATGCAGCCTAAATATGTGACTGTGAACCCCACTATAAATTCACAATATGGCAATATTTAACAAAACAATAGTCACATACATTGGGCGCTTTCTTTAACACTCAATCAGTTATATAAATTTTCACCTTGTATGGGGAAACGTATAAATCCATACGATGTATATTCTTTCTTCAGTATAGCTCAAACATGTAAAGAAAACATACAGACAAACATCGTGCGGATGGTAGACACAAAATGTACAATTTTCAACCGTCACCCACGATAAATAAAATGCACACTAGGATTGAGTGCGGTTTCGACAGCACTTAAAGGATCAGAATACACTGAGGGTATAAAGAATTTCATTAAAGAAGGAATTCTTTTTATTTTAACACATAGTTATTTTCGTTTTGGAGGATATTATTACGCACAGTGTGTCGGGACGGCCATGGGCACCAGGTTTGCCCCAAGCTATGCGAATATATTCATGAACCAATGGGAGAATTCGCATGTTTGGGAGGGTCATGAGTTTGGGGCGAACCTGGTGACCTGGTTACGTTATATAGACGACATATTTTTTATCTGGAGAGGAACAGAGAGTGATTTGGATTCATTTTGTTTATATTTGAACAATAACAACCAAAATATTGAATTGACTTTTCACATTAGTAGAACAGAGGTCAACTTTCTAGATATTACAGTCTATATTAATGAGGGCCAACTACATACGAAAACATATAAGAAACCAACTGATACCAACAGTTATATTCAAAGAGAAAGTCACCATCATGCTGTTTGGTTGGATAACATCCCTTTGGGACAGATGAAAAGAGTGAGAAGGAACTGTTCAGATAATATAGTATGCCAGACTCAAATTAAAGAAATGAAAGAAGCCTTTATGATAAAAGGTTATAGTGAGGATAGTTTAAGAAAAGCAGAAGAAAAATCATTAAATTGTGACCAAAAAACTCTCATCAAAAATAAGAATTCAGATGTGAACAACATGTCAAAGAGTTTTGAGTGGGCGTTCATTTCTGAATTCACTAAAGAACATAAGTGTGTAGAGAATATTTTTAAGAGAAATTGGAATCTTTTGAAGCGTGATGAGGTAATAGGAAATATCATTCCGGATAGACCAGTTTTTATTTATAAAAAAGCACCGAATTTAAAAAATAAAATTGTAAGGAGCAGTTTACCCGAAGATACAAAGAAATCCATCAGAACAGTGGGGTTTCATAGATGCGGTATCTGCATGGCCTGCAGAACATGCAGATCGGATAAAATGATGACCACAGATTTGGAGATTAATGGGCATAAATTTAAAATTAATCAATTCATCACGTGCAACACAAGTAACGTTATTTATGTTATTAAATGCAGATGTGGGAAAGTGTATGTAGGAAAGACTACCCGTCCCTTAAAAACGAGATTGAGGGAACACATCTACAACATTAAGAAAGGCTTTGAAACACATTCTCTATCTCAACACTTTAAGAATGTTCATTTATGCAATCCTCAACATATACAAGCTTTTTGGGGCGTACAAATGATCGAAACATCATGGAAAAATAGGGATTTGGGAGGTACTTTAGCCAAAGCTGAAATGCAATGGATATATACACTACAGGCATTAGTACCTACAGGGTTAAACTCTGATTTTGAAATTAAGTGGTTCTTATAATATGAGAAATATATTGTTCTGTTTCACTACAGATATTGCATGATATGTGTAATTTATAGTAAGGGGAAGAATATATGAATTATAAGTGGGTCGTAATATGATGATCCATTGTCATCTATCCCATGTCTTTTATGGAGTTAAGATGTCTAGATGATGAACACTTATAGGTTCATTTTTTTGTTTTACCTAAAGATTTTTGCTATAAAGGTTACATGTATTTAGCTTATTGTTAGATTTGTTTTTAATGTGAAGTGTGATTTCACATATATTTTTCTGCTAATGTTAAAATGGCCATGTATGGCAGCTTGCAAAAGATATTGTGATTTTATTATATGGGGTTCAGTAGATGTATTAACATCACTGCGGTATAAATATTATGACATTGTGATTTATACAGTTATATCCATAAAGTTGTATAGTAGAGTATTATAAGGTTGTCCTGAACATCCATATAAAGGTAATCATAAGATTTCATATAGATATGACATACAAGGCATTGGTGGATGGGTGATTTTTAGTGTAAGAGTTAGTCCGGTTTTATTAATGTAAGCATTTCTGTTGTTACATATCCGTTTTTCACCTTAACGATGTCCGGAGTATAATGGAATATCTCTGTGAACACTAAGACGTTACATTGGAATGGAACAATAAAGTTATTTAAAGCCAAGCCTCGAAGTGAGGTTAGAAGGAGGAGCGATGTAAAGAGTCACAGGAAAAGGACCAATCGGGATGCTTGAAGATTGACATGGTCTCCACACATGGACTATATAAAGCTGTTTGTATTATGGACACATTTGTACCTTGATAAAGACCCCCGTTTAAGGGTCGAAACGCGTTGGCTATATTGGAAGAAACCGGAGCGTGATCACACAGTCACAGGTGACGGATGTTGTGTAAACATTTGATGTATCATCTTTATCAAAAGAACCTGTTATGTGATTGTGGGAGCTCAGTCTCTGGTACGAGTTTTTATTTGTTTCAACCATTCTTGGTTGAGGAATGAAATTTTATTACTTTGTTGCAATAAATTTTAAATTGTATCACACGAGATGTCCTTTTTGGTTTCAACTCTTCATTACATGTGCTGAGGGAACGTAAAAGGTAGTTATCGTGTCTGGAAAGTGATCAATTGGATTTAAGAGAGCTGTTTGAAGTGCATGTTCGAGTTTTGTCTCGTAAGCATATACCCCTCAGGGGTGTTTCTCTGAAGAGTTATGACACGTATTGGATTTTTATTATAAATACTTACCACCGTGTGCATTTTATTTATCGTGGGTGACGGTTGAAAATTGTACATTTTGTGTCTACCATCCGCACGATGTTTGTCTGTATGTTTTCTTTACATGTTTGAGATATACTGAAGAAAGAATATACATCGTATGGATTTATATGTTTCCCCATACAAGGTGAAAATTTATATAACTGATTGAGTGTTAAAGAAAGCGCCCAATGTATGTGACTATTGTTTTGTTAAATATTAATAGTCAATGCCCTAATCTCCCATATAGTTAATTATATAGTCAAATTTAAAACATGGAGAAAAAAATGTCCCAAAAGCGATCCAATAGTTTTCTTCACAACAAAATAGGACTTGTCCACCTCTTTCTGCCCTTATGTGGTCCTACTTACAGGAGGATGAATGAGATTGAGTGATGCACAGCTTCCCATCTCAAAGATGTTCCACCGGACGGCTTGTAACAAAGCTTCTTTTCAGGCTCACAGTGCAGAAGACTCATTATGCAGAATAAGTTTGCCACTTGATCAGCCAGTTGTTTGGACTGAGAAAACCCTCTGCTGATCAATCATAAGATATAAGCAGAAAATCGATAATAGTGTAATAACAATTTTATTAAAGTCTTGATATACACATAGAATACACTCACTTTGATAAATCATAAAAAGCATTCACAACACTGTGGCCTGAGCTAGAAGGGGAAGGCGTTCAACTCTGTGACAGTTGCAATTTTTTTTTTATGATTTTGGATATATATTTAAATCACAGATCTATATTATTTTGATCACATCAGATGAATACAAACATATTCTTTTGTTTCACAAAGTGTTGTATGAACTTATTTGCTAGCAATTGAAGGATCCAGAATCATGTCTTGAATTGGTGATGTCACAATTGAGGACAAGTTTAATAGAATTCTGCAGCTTAACACCAGGAAAGTGAGTGTGCTAATGAGTTATGAGTATTATCATGTACTTTATACTGCCTCCTACTTAGAAAATGTCTCCTGGCTTCAGAAGTCTGTACTGTACTGGGCAGACATTTGCTGGTTCCCCCTTAAAAACAGGTGAGGGGGAAGAGCATTAATCAATAACTTTTGCTAAGTTACATAGAATATACTTGCCAACTCTCCCGGAATGTTCTGGAGACTCCCGAAATCCGGGTCGGTCTCCTGGACTCCTGGGAGAGCAGGCAGTTCTCCCAATTCCCGGCCGACTCTGCAAATTAAATGGAGGGGTGGGGCTTAGTGGTGCCATGTTCACGTCATTGTGGCACCTATTTTTATTGGCCGAAAAAAACGATGACTGCTTTGGGGGCAGGGCTAACGTCACAATTCTTCTACCTCCCGGGACACAAGTTGCCAATGTTAGCAACTATGACATAAAAGTATTTCCGCTTGTAGCTACTAAAGATCTTCCTTACTCAGCGATTTAACCCGAAGACCGCTAACCACTAAAGTATTTTATCAAAACCAGGCCAGGCTATACACCAATATATTCCAATTTGTTAATTTAGTTTGTCAACTTGAGTTAATGTTTTTAATTGCTCCCTGCTACAACATTAAATTGTTTGTCATGATGGAATTAACTGTGTATCTGGATTGATAGTCCAGTGCCCTTTTGTGGGTTGGATTCTGAGGTGCGTTGTGTGGTGTGTATACTGGCTACAGTCTACCAAAAAGGGAGAGTACCTGGATCCTTAACTGTATAACCCAAAACTGAACAATTTCTGTGAAACATCCATAAACCATCTATTTCTTGATGCATACTAAACTAAATAGCCAAACAGGCTACACTAGCATCATTCTTAACGCCCTCCCTGGGTGATGACGTCTTCTGTTGGCTGTTTAGGAGGGCCTCAGGCATTTTTGGATGGTCTTAAAGGATTATGGAATTATATCTATGCAAGGTGTACTTCCAGGAGCCTCAAGAAAAAAGAGACCCAATAATATAGCTGCTACAATAACAAATTTGACCAGCAGATGGCAAAGATGTTCTATCTTGTTTCCTCTGTTGTATTTTTATGGGACTTTTGGTGAATAGTCAGTACTGTAAATTATTGTGTGCGATTGATGAATGTACCAACAGTATGAGCTGGCAAATGGCCTAAAGATATTTGTTGATGATCGTATAGCTGTATAGATCTAGGGCTTTTGAGCACAATATGCTTATCAACACCTCCCTGGAGTATGTCTGTTACGCTCAACCACTCAGTAAGTGAAAATAACCAATTTATGAGCATTACAGGCTTATCTCAATCTCAGGAGCAGATGGTCAAAGGGCAAACAAACCTATTGCCATCAAAAGCTGCTGGTTTTAAATGTTTGTTGCTTCTCCCTTTTAGGTGAAGGCTTCCTTGTTTTTTTATTTGTCTTTTAAAAAATCTATTTATGTTTAAACTAGAGATGAGCGTTTCAGATTCTGAGAAATTCGACAGATCAAATTTGGGGGCATCAAGTTTTATTGCGGCAAATTCAGATGTGGAAATGAGGCATAATGTTACTTCCGGTTAAATGTCAGATCTCACGAGTTTTAAGTGGATATATTCTATATACTGCTCTGTTCTCGGCTGTCATTTTAGAAGTGATAGCGTGTGGGCAGGACGTTGGCTGCAAATCTGTGCTCAGAAAGTCGCTTGCAGAGGGTTGGACAGGGTGAAAGAGGCAATTAACAGTGAAATAGCTGTGATTTTACTGCACAAATTGTAAGTTTATTTACAGATGGGTGTGCTGGAATTGTGTGCTGATAACTTGGGTGTGAGAAAATAAAGAGTAGACAAGCAGTGGCGTCTGGAATTAGTGGCGCAGTGGCCTAGTGGTTAGCATTTCTGCCTTACAGCACTGGAGTCATGAGTTCAATTCCTGACCATCGCCATATCTGTGTGGAGTTTGTATGTTCTCTCCGTGTTTGCGTTGGTTTCCTCCGGGTGCTCTGGTTCTTTCTGCCACACTCCAAAATCATACTGGTTGGCTGCTAACAAATTGACCCTAGTCTGTCTGTCTATCTGTGTATGTATGTTAGGGAATTTAGACTTTAAGCCCCAATCGGGCAGGTACTGATGTGAGTGAATTCTCTGTACAGCGCTGCGGAATTAGTGGTGCTATATAAATAAATGATGATGATGGGTGTATTAGTATATAAGCAAGAATTAGGAGTGGACAAAAAAATATTTCTTGCTTTTCAAATCAAAGTGTTTCGATCTGTAGACAGTAGTGCAGGGGTCAGTATCAGTGTCATCTGAGCTATTTAGTAGAAAAAAAACGGTGCTGTATGACTGTGAGCAGCGCACATCATCATCATTATCATCATCAGTTATTTATATAGCGCCACTTATTCCACAGCGCTGTACAGAGAGCTCACTCACACCAGTCACTGCCCCATTGGAGCCTACAATCTAAATTCCCTAACACACACACGCAGACATAGACACAGACACACAGACAGACTAGGGTCAATTTTGATAGCAGCCAATTAACCTACTAGTATGTTTTTGGAGTGTGGGAGGAAACCGGAGCACCCGGAGGAAACCCACGCAAACACGGGGTGAACATACAAACTCCACACAGATAAGGCCATGGTCAGGAATTGAGCTCATGACCCCAGTGCTGTGAGGGAGAAGTGCTAACCACTAGGCCACTGTGCTGCCCACCCCGCAAAAAATATATATATTTCTTGCTTTTAAAATCCCACATGTTTGAAATTGAATGTAATTAATGGCAGTATCTGTGACATCTGAACTATTTAGTGGTGTAAAAATAAGATACTGACTTTGAACAGCACCCAGGGGCGCATCCGAGTGGGGTTTCCTAGTGTTTGGAAACCCCTTTCCTGCCTGTGGTGCCGCGTTGTTGCAGTGACCCCTCCCTTGGGACCAGCCACTTTACTGCTTGTGGCTGCAGATCATCTCCCCTGCTGTGTATTCACAGAGAGAGAAAGTTTTTCATGCAAGTCTGATTATTGCAAACAAATAATAACTCCTTCTCTAGTACATGTACATGTTCAAAAATCATTTGTCCTGCAGTTTATTTCTTGCAAACAAAAGCATTAACGGCCCATAAAATACTAGCAATTTACTTGTTTATGTACATAGAGGTAAAATTTTAAAACGATGCAACAGTGTCATTAAAGTTGTGTGCTTTTACATGCTGGTCACGCCCACTAGTGGTGTGGCGTGGAAACCCCCCTCCACAAGACCTGCATTTGCCCCTGCCCCCTACCACACCCAAAAAATAATGAATTCTTGCTTTTAAAATCCAAAGTGTTTCAATCTGAGTGCAATTGTGAGATGAACAATATTGGTGACATCTTTCTTAGTAAGCAGCCAAATTAACCAGGGTGTTCTTTGGGTGTGAGAGAGTGAAGAGTAGACAAGCAGCAGCTTCTGGTTGTAATAGTATAACTTTCTTCTAAAATCAAACTGTTTCAATCTGTAGGCAGTAGTGCAGGGGTCAGTATCAGTGGCAACTAGAACTATTTGGTAGAGAAAAACCAGGATACTGTGTAACTGTGAGCAGCACACCCTCCAAAAACAAATATGTTTCTTGCTTTTAAAATCTTGTGTTTCAATGTAAAATGCAATTGTGTAATAGCCAGTATCAGTGATATGTTCACAAGTAGGCGGCCAAGAAACAGGATGCTCTTTGACTCTTTGACTCTGAGCAAGAGGCTCCTCTTGATAAAGCTTGTTCTAAAGTGAAACGTACGTTGAGGTTATGGGTAACTGACGTCAACATTGACGTCATACCCGGAAGTGGAGCCAGCGAGCGGTGGTGCCGCTAGCGCTCTGATACTACTGACTGTGTGTCTTTTGTTTTGAATTCACTAAGCGCTTGATGTATATTTGGCTAGGGAATCCATGGCATGCGTTATATCAGTTAATACACTCACATTGATGGTACTATATCAATGTTGTTATTATTCAGGGACTTCTAATACCAACCCTATGGCATATACCGATCTGTGATATTCTTTCACCTGTGTTTTTGCCAATCCCCATTAATTATCATTTATTATGGGGCTGACACTTTAGGATATCCCTGGCAAGAGCGCTTCACACATACCTTAGCCAGGCAATCTTAGGCGTTTGCCACAGTCATTTGGGGCGCTTATACCAGGTTGTTATATACGTTCTACTCTGTCCTATTATCAGATATGGACACCTAGAAAAATATATTTTCATATTACCTGGCTCCACTATCCCTAATTTTAAATACACATTGCTCTATTTTCTTTTCACCATATTCTATCTGTTTTTAAATATTTCACTTTTTTACCAATGAGGTTATATACCATCATCTAGATGGATATGTTTTCTATTTATCAATAAAGGCTTTTTGCCCGTAACTATTTAGTGGTAATTATTGAGTTACCCTTTCAATGTGGATAGGAGTGCTTCCAAATCCCTTCTTTTTCTGATCCCTTTTTATGTTCTATTATGGTAGGAAGCACCCCCTCGTTTATGTAGACTGTGATTTCTATATACTTTGAGGTATATCCTAGCTCTGTGCAGGACATTATACAATCTTTTGGGTTTGGTCATACTTGCCAACTTTTTAAATCTGTCCTTCGGGATCTCCAGGAGGACAGGTCATATGATAGGGAGTAGGAGGGGCGTTGTGACGCAAATCCATAGCCCCGCTCCCTCTACAAGGATCCAGGAGGTTTGCCTACTCTTCTGGGAGTCCGGGACAACTCCCCAAAAATCGGGAGCCTCCAGGAAATTCCCGGGAGAGTAGGCAAGTGTGGGTTTGATGGCAGCTAGAAGTAGCTCCAACTTCAAGTACCATTTATCCTCTTGTTATCCATGGATCACTCTACAGATGAGAAGCATCCCAGTACCAGTACTGGCATTAGTAGTACTTTTTCAATCTCCACTAGTAAAAAAAAATCATCTGGGAAGAAAGTGTGATAAAGCGTGCTCAACATCCAAACACTGTTTGTCAATCTCAAAGAAAACATCAGCTCTTGATGTAAGAATTAAGGGAAAACTTTCTGATGAATGTAGTGTTGAAGTTTAATAATTGGATGAAGGTAGTAATCAATAATTTCTGTACACTACTATCAAAGTTGTGGTGCAATTAATATACAGCATAAATATTATCGTAATAACCTTTAAATAAGTTTAACATATTTTCTATCTTTTTATATAAAATATAAAGTGATAAATAAACTAATTAATGTTTCCAACATATAAACTACATCAAGTTTGCTATCATACTGTTCTCAATCGCATGAGAACGTTTCTGTTATTATTTATGAAGCATTTGCACATTCCGAACGCTAGTTATAAATTATATCACTTTTTATACAGCAAATAGCAAGTCCAGAGAGGTCATAAAATAACTGGTTTATACATGTCTAGAGGCGGGAGTCTGAGGAAGGACACCTGGCCACTTCAAGGATCAATGACCAGAGGAATCAATCACTAGTTATCAGTCTTCTCTGTGTACATCCACCTGCTCCTACATCTTCCACATCTCACTTATCTGCATCACTAGTTATCAGTCTTCTCTGTGTACATCCACCTGCTCCTACATCTTCCACATCTCACTTATCTGCATCACTAGTTATCTGTCTTCTTTGCCTTGTAATGCTTTGCAAATAAAACCTTTGTGCTTTGGAACCACTGCAATCGCATTGTAGAACCTTTATTTTATTCAATACTATGGACGTAACAGTTGTGATTTTTCAAATAAAAAACTAACATTCCATACACCACCCACAGTTGCAAGAAATGGTGGTAATTTCTTCCACAATTACGATAACTCTAACACACCTGACGTGCAAATCGGTCATCCGACCTGGTGTATAGGGGCGAAAGACACCTACAAAAATGTCGGGACCCCGCAGGTTAAGTGTTTCAACACTTAACCTGCAGGGTCCCGACATTGCCACTTTAAATTAAAATCCATGCAAGTCGCACTGACGTCAGACACTACTGCCGGATAGCCGGCCATTCGGAAGGAGGTGCTGTCAGGCTTCTGCTGCCATCGGATATCTGCAGAGTCGGGTTTCAAGTAAGTCTGTGTAGATTCCACTCATTTTTTATTAAATCATTTTTTTTTGTAGGTGTTGTCTATGTCAGAGTTATCGTAATCGTGAAAGAGTACCCAACCCGCAAGAAGAGGCTCAGACCATGCCCAGTTTGCTAGTAGGGGTCCTGCTATTCCTGTTACAAATTGCAAAGACAGTATCCAACACAGTCATGCATCTTTCTTAACTTCCCATGTACCACCCTCTCACTCTGTAGGTCTGCTACCTCCAAAACAGCCAAATGAGTGCATGAAAAGAACACAGAAGCTGAAGAACAACTTGGGCACTCACAGAATCCTGAGGAGAGTCTAAGGGCATCCATGAGTGCTATGTGTGAGGCTGACGTTTTAGATTCTGACACTGTAATAATAGAGCAGCTGCCTTCCCAAATTTCTCAACTTATTTGGAAATGTGAGGATGAGTAGTCATGATGATGATTTAAACTTAGAAATTGAGGTAATTTTGAAATTAGGCGACTGCACATAGAACATTGCAGCGTCTACAAAAAAATATAATCTGTTGTGCCAGCAACTTGAAGAACAGCAACAAGTCATCATGAAGAACACATCAAGCCATAAGGTTGACAATTCACGTGGTGGTCAGGTAGTCCTGGCTTCCTGACTCCGCTTTTATCTGCTCCTTCGGTATTTCCACTGCCCGCACGGTTTGACCTTGGATTGCCCGGCCACGCTTTCTCACCAATTACCTTGCTGGGGGCTAACTGGGAGGGTCGTGAACTGCACGTCTCTTTGCAGCAAAACCCAAACCTCATTGCGTGGGTTGGGGAGACCGGACACGTGTTACACTCCGCGCCTCTCAGCTGAGCCGCATCACTACCAGAAAGTAAACCTTCAGTCCTGATACCCGTGACAGGAGCACTGTGGCACCTTGCAGGTCTAATCTAATAATAATAATAACAGTTGATGTCATTAATGTCGACTTTACAACCTTGTCTAGGTTATCGTGCTGCCCATATAAATGTTGATCATGTAACTGTTGAACATATGTATCACATCCGGGTGGGAAGGTCCAAGGACAATTCCATATTGCATGATTTTACATTATGGCCTTGCTCTATTATCTTGTGTAAAATGTCAACTGATGCCGCTGCTGTCCATTTAATGAACTCTGATTACTGCTGCTACTTTCCCTTTCAAATGTGTCACACATGGTGCCTAACGGTTGCGTACTTGGCGTATTTGCTTTTCTAAAATGACAATCTAACTAATCTAGACATCAGTAATGAGGATGTCAATTACATGGATCTTGAAATCTGTGATGTAGATGATGATGATAAGGGTGATGACATTGTGACCATTGAGGAAGATGACCACTGTCAGCCAAATGCCCATTTGTAAATTGTTAAAATCCCAACCTATTCTCCAGTTCAACAACCAACAATCAAAATGTTCTCTTTTGTGGAGCCCAAACAAATCAAATACATCAGCCACTGTCACTGAAGTGCTTGGTTTGTTAAACTATTCATGTCTTTTTTAACATATGGACCATTCCATCTTGCTATTTTATATTATGGTCTTGCTCTTTTATGTTGTGTAAAATGTCTGCTGATGCCGATGCCGCTGCTGTCCATCTAAGAGCTCTGATTACTTTACTGTCCATGATGCATACTATCTCGCATTAAAAGTATTTTTTCAGTGGTTTTTCTAACATCATTGTTCATCTAAGTGCAGCCCACCTTCATTTATCTACTTATCTAAATGTTTATTGATGCTGCTGTCTGTCTAATGAGCTCTGAATTCTGTCTCTTTACTTTCCATGAGGCATGCTGTCTAATGTTAAAAATATTGTGTCCATGGTTTTTCTCCCACCATTTTTCTTCTTTGTGCAGCCCATTTTCATCTATCTACTTTTACATTATGGCCTTGGTCTATCATCTTGTGTAAAATGTCTACTGATGCCGCCTCTGTCCGTCTCATGAGCTCTGATTACTTCACTGTCCATGACACATGCTGTCTAACATTAAATATATTGTGTCAGTTGTTATGAGCGTTTTGTCGCTATCCAATAACTATTGTCGAATCTTGATTTGTGTTTGCAACGCACAAAGATTTATTCTTAAAAAGTAGCAGAATATATTCAAGCGAAATAATAATAAGTACAGCCGTTACTTATCGCAGGCGCTCTGGATCCAGTGAACAGTCATTCAGTCCTGAAGTCTGTGGTCAAGGTGACTGAACACTACATGAGAGCTATTGCTTATATGCAAACAGAGATACAGTGAAACAATGCAGATGGTATAGCTTGCTTCTATTGGTCCAGGCATCAGGAGGGTCCAGGGGGTTACACATCATAGGCTGATTCAATCTAAGGAATCCAAAGGTGGGGGTCTCTCCAGGGGATGAGTTCTGTTCTTCCCGCCAAACTGCTCTGTTCTTCCCGCCAAACTCCAATTACAATCAGTCCATTAGCATTTGACAGGTAATATCATATTAAAGGTTTATTCCCTAACATCTATAACTAGAGTATGCAATGCACCGAACAGCTGCTGATGTAAAGGGGATTAATATGATATCAGACATGACACATTTCCTTTAACCTGAACCATATGTATCACTAATATGCGTATAACTTATAATATTACACATAAACACTACTATATTTCGACATAAATAAATATGTGTTGCAACTACCATTAATGTGTACTATTTTACAAATGTGCGTGTTTGTGCGAATGTATGTAAAAGCGTAAATGCTGTTGTTGCCACGTGTTGCGGCTGGGCACGCCCTTCCACTCCATAGCGTGCCATACGCATCTTTTCAGACAAAGACAACCAAGTTTGCTCGATTTTAATTGAAATGACTTTATCCAATTTGCTGATTTCGACACAGTGGTCTTTCTAACACCATTTTTCTTCTGGGTACAGCCCAACTTCATTTATCTACTTGTCTAAATGTTTATGGAGGCTGCTGACTATCTAACGAGCTTGACTACTGACTCATTACTTTCCATGATAGATGCTATCTAACGTTGAAAATATTGTGTCTGTGATCTTTCTCCCATCATTTCACTTCTCGCTCAGGCATACCTATGTCTATTTTAGTTTCTTTAATGACCATCCTATCAGAAAGTGCTCAGTAACTATGTTTCATAGGGACTGTAGAATGCTTTGCACACAAAAATTTGTTGTTCATAATTTCTTAAAATAAAAGAGGTCCGTGCAGGAGATGCTGTCTGTGGCCCGTAAAATTTATTGGCATTCATTAGACACATATGACCTGTCATACCACCAACTGAAACTAGAGGTAGTAACAAGGTAGAATTCCACACTTTTTCTCAAAGCATTTCAGTTTTGGGGTGGTCCTGCCCTGGGATATTTTCTTTTCTAAAATTACTATCTTATCAGCCAGTGCTCTCTCTACCTTTATGTTTTAAATTTATATGATTAAATTGTCATGTATTTGTGCTACTGCTCTGTCACTAATTTTAGCCAACCAGCTCACTGAAGCCTTTAGCCAAAATTGGCGAACATTTTGACAGTTGTGAGGAGATCATTAGAAAATAGACTGAAAATGAATGTAAATGAATGTTAATGCTATAAATACTAATGTACAGGAACAAAAACAGCTCAAAATGACATCATTTTACCAGTTTTTCACAATTTATTATGAAATCCAAAGCCAAAACACATGAGAATTTTTAGCCAAAACCAAAATACGAAGATGGTTTTGGAACAAAAAAAAAAGGAGAAATAGGAATATCTCTAGTGTGAGCCTTTTTATCAAGCATCAAGGTGGTATTTGTACTATTAAATTTTCTGTCCTGTTCCTTTGGGGTTGGAATTAAATTAACGGTACTAGAAAACTGGAAAAAAAAATTATTCATGGAATATTTTTTCTTTTTCAAGGTGGATCATTTTAAAACAGACGTTACTCTTTCCCCTCCACCCCCTTCCCTATTTAATATGGAAGATTTAAAAACCCCATCACAGCTGAACCTTTGTCGTATAATTCTGGTGTTCTCCAATTTTTCCACTCACTAATCTAGGGCCTGATTCATTAAGGATCTTAAATTAAGAAGTTTCTTATTTAAGTCTCCTGGACAAAACCATGTTACAATGCAAGGGGTGCAAATGAGTTTTCTGTTTTGCACATAAGTTACATACTGTCATTTTTTTCATGTAGCACACAAATACTTGATAGCTTATTTGTACACTGAAATTTAAAGTTGATATTTGTGTGCTACATGAAAAAACAGTCAATATTTATATATCTCATGTATTTCTGTTACTGGGTGCGAGCCAGAGACTTAAATGGGAAAGTTTTTCTATTAGCGAACAAACACACAAAGAATTTCCCGATGACGATTTTAAAACGAGTTTTCTAAAGGTAGAGGTCATGCTCTTTGAATTGCAGCTTCTCAAAATTATTTTTCATGCTCGTAACAGTCATCCAGAGCAAATCAAACCCTATATCATCTGCAATAACGTGAATTTGTGATTGTTTTAGAATGAATGGAATTCACAGTTATTGATGAAAAGAGAAGTATTTGCTGATCAGAGCAATTCAGTGGAATAGCGGAATTGATCATTGTCAATGGTTTAATTACACAACATGTCTTTACTGGAGAACTAAGTGTTCCATGGTGATTGCAGCATCATTCAGTGTCAGCTTATTTATTGTCCTGAGCTCGTTCTGAAATTCTGATTAAGCGAGCAGAGCAAGAACCTGTTAATAATTTAGCAATTTAAGTGTAACCTGTATAGAAGTGAGATTACAATATGTTACATTTTAATAGAATAGGCTCACATCAAGGGTCCTATGCCTTAAATATGTTTATAACCCATGTTTATGTAAGTTTGCTTATCATTGTTTGTGCAATACATGATAGAAAATATAATACAATATGGGCCTGATTCATTAAGGAAAGTAAAGCAAGGAAATGAGTTTGAACCTTGGCAAAACCATGTTACAATGCAAAGGGTACCAATGAGTTTATTACTTTGCACATAAGGAAAATACTGGCTGTGTTTATCATGTAGGATGTAAATACTTGATATCTTTATTTGTACACTGAAATTTAAATTTGATCTAGGACATGCCCTACACCAACTATAAATCTGTCATCACGTTTTAAATGTACCTCACTCTCCAATGCAATATGGTTTTGCCAAGGTCCAAAGTTACTCATTTTTTTGCTTTACTTTCCTTAATGAATCAGGCCCTATATGTATAAACTCTTGTAAATAATATTTGTATAAATCATTTGTTCTGATGTCATCATTGATAAATGCTTAATTCTGATGTCATCACTTCTGTGCTCATAAGGAAAACTTGTGTATTATGAGGAACAATTTACCCCTTACAACAAATTTTTACAGATATACTGTATATACAGCCATGTACTTTTATATGATCACAGAAGCCCATGGTACATCTGACATCTATGTAATTTACAAAAGGATTTGATTTTAAGATAGTTATAGATCATATATCATGTAGTATACCATTACCAAATAATCAATATGTATTTACTATATAATTATTGTAGCGTATTGAGGCTTGGTGCCCCTGTTATTGATCTCTGATAACCTAATTTCCTTACAGTTGACTGGAGAAGATGAAATGAAACACAGATGAGTAGTTGTAGTTTTAGAATCAGCTTGGGGTACTTCTCAGGCTGTTCCTTTATTTATACCTAAATTCGAGCATTAACTAGTTAAAAACAAGTACATATAAGGTAATCTCTTTTACCTCAACAAATCTTTCTTTGCAAAAATAAGTACATATAAGTACATATAAGGCAATATCCTTTGCCCAGTACTGCGAAATATCTTTCAGACCATTGTTTTTAGTCTTGCATCCAGTTATTGTCTCTGTTCCATGGGAAACACTTGTTTTCTATTCGACTTTTATGTCAAGGGCATAGTTCTCATATCTGTAGTTAAAGGTTTATTAAGGTATTTCACACATATACTTGTACCTTTAATAACCATTCATTGTTCTATACCCCCACATTATATTATTATATAATTTACCTTTTATGTTAGATGGGTTTCTTGCACCCAGAGAATAAGTGACTTTTGATTCGCCTGTGCCGCATCCCATTTTTTCCCTGATGGGCTGACCAGAGGCATTGGATCATTGATCCCTAGGTAGAAATTGCACACCTAAGCAAAGGGCTTCTTTACACAATGCAGAGACAAGAAGAAGATTCTCTAAACTTCATTAAGTAGCGGCCTTAACAGGATAAGAGACGCTGCAAATATTAGGTAATTAGCTATGCTGAATGAAATTAGTTTACCTAAGTAGAAACTTAGAAACTTACTGAAACCTTAAGTCATGCAGAACCTTCACGGATACACAGAACTTATTATTACCATATAATTGTATTATGATACTGAATGTGCGGCTGTCGCACACAGGCGGTGGCCAGTTTAAAAATACTGCCGGTGGGGTTTACACAGCAGCTCCTGGATTCAAATGAATCCAGGAGGTGCAGTGACTCCTGGGGGTCGTAGCAGACTGAGCAGTATATTCGAGCTCAGGGAGATCCAGAAGGGGTTCTCCATCAGGAACTGTTTTCAGCCAAGGGGGAGAGCCAGACCCCGATGCAGAGTCCCTGAAAGTATTTTAGGTGGCACCAGGGAGGAGAGGAGAAGAGAATGAGCCCCTCCCTCTTCTTGGTAGCTCCTGGACAGGGGAGTCTACCCTGCCACTAGAAAAAGTGTAAAGAGGTGTTAACCCCTCCAGGCTGATACATGCAGGGTGCATGAATCAGTCTGGGTTGTTTAAAAAGGCAGGAGGCTGGATTACCTCTTGTCAGGTTATGTGTTCAAAACTGTATAAAAGAGCCCTGTTTGACCATGTATTGTCATATACCATATGAGTTTCTGGAGATAGCTAGTACTTTAAACTAATGTGTAACTGTCCGTATTAGGACTGCTTGAGCTAATAAACCATCACTGCTTCAGGATCCTGCTTTGATGCCTACTTACCTGCTGTAATTCCTGTGACATACAGATTAGACCAATCTAATTCGTTCTCCCACTGTTCTGAGGCTGGGACCCATCATCCAGTACCAATGCTCTGCCTGCTACTCTGCAGCTCTGGCCAGTGTGATAGGCCAGGGGAAATAATCCACAGCAACCCTTATCTAAAGGAAGAGGACATGGGTACCAGGCAAGGTGCCCAGCAAGGGGGTGCAATAGCAGCGAGAGTTACCTAAAAGGAAGAGGTTCTAGGCGCATTTGAAGGAGCCTAGTGGTGGTGGCAGGGCCCCTGCTACTGCATTGAGAGGGACGCAATTGGGATACAGAAAGGGGAAGGTGGCAAGGCATGCCCAACCGGTCCCCAACAACATAACAGAGTGGCAAAGGAGGTCCATCCTGTCACAGGTTGGTTCTTACCTATCTACCAACAGGCTAACTGACTTTTAATCCTGCACTTCTTTTTATGGCTATGTGATATTCTGGTGCAGGAGAAAACTTATCTGCTCTCTGCTGGGCCCCCCGACATGCCTTGTGACCAGCATATATGAAAGTCCTCTGAGCACAGATGGGGATTGATGTGTGATGATTGTCTCCCTATGAGTTCAACTCATCTCTGCTTTAAACTGGAGGAATAATGCGACATGGGAGAAAATGACAACAGAAGGTATTATTAGGGTCAGGAAGAGCAGCCTTGGGCCTTGAATGGGAGGACTGTGTGGAGTCCATCTGTATAATCACCATTGCCACAAGGAAGGCCCTGATACTTTATACCCTTCAGTGGAACCATACAGTAGAATAAAGGAAAGGAATGTCAATAGTATAAATGCTGAGTCTTGGCACCGTGGAACTGTGATGGTTCAGCAGTTTAGTAAACAGGATAAAATGAGGAAAGAGTCCAAGTGCCTTAGCACGCAGGTAGCATATAGCAGGCCAGTACTTGATAACTGGATAACGTTAGGCATAGACCAATCAACAATATAGTAGAAGAGTCAGCGACTTGCAGCTACAATACAGAGGCACTTGTAGACTTTAGTCCAGCTAATAGGTACCATACAGAGTAGTAGCTATATCACAAGGACACATGAATGGTCTACAGCTGGTAAGTTTCACCACGGATATGTAGAGAAGACTTGTCCAACGCAGGTGTGTAGCAGAATAGCGTAAGTGGTCTGCAATAGGCAAGTTGTACCACTGATGTGAAGGGAAGACTTGTCCAGGTGCAGGCATGGAACGGAGTAACGTGAGTGGTCTGCAATAGGCAAGTTGTGACACTGATGTGAAGGGAAGACTTGTCCAGGTGCAGGCCTGGAACGGAGTAATGTGAGTGGTCTGCAATAGGCAGGTTGTACCACTGATGTATAGAGGAGACTTGTCCAGGAGCAGGCAGGTAACGGAGGTAGCGAGAGTAGTCTGCAGCGGGTAAGTTCTACTACCGATGTGGAGAGGAGACTTGTCCAGAAGCAGGCAGGTAACGGAGGTAGCGAGAGTAGTCTGCAGGGGTAAGTTCTACTACCGATGTGGAGAGGAGACTTGTCCACGACCAGGCAGGTATCGGAGGTAGCGAGAGTAGTCTGCAGGGGTAAGTTCTACTACCGATGTGGAGAGGAGACTTGTCCAGGACCAGGCAGGTATCGGAGGTAGCGAGAGTAGTCTGCAGTGGGTAAGTTCTACTACCAATGTGGAGAGGAGACTTGTCCAGAAGCAGGCAGGTAACGGAGGTAGCGAGAGTAGTCTGCAGCAGGTAACACGAGCAGAAAGAGGAAACACCTCAGAGTCTCAAGGAATGAGAACCAAGAAAAGGCAAAGGTAATAGGGCAACAGGTGCCTTAAGTACTGAGAGGTGATTAATTAACCAATGAGACTAGAGGCGAGGTATTAACAGTTCAGGGTTTCTGCACATGCGCAATCTTAGTCAAGATGGCGGACGGCCGCGGCTCAGGAGAGGCGACGGCAGGAGCGAGAGAGACCCATGTCCCAACCTAGAGGCACTAACAGTCTGGTGAGTGACAACTACCCTGCTTGATGAATGGGTAGCACCATACTCAGTAACTGTGCATGACTGAACATGGCAATGAAATGCAGGCAGAGAATGTTACCCATCTGCTTCAATTGTGTTTAGAACACGATCAGTGTGGCCAAGAGCAATCCTTGCCTGTCTCTTGGACGCCAGCATTCCCTTGCAGTTTGTTGCCGCCAGCCTTCTACCATTAAAATTGTACTAGAATGCATGGAGTAAAATGATTGGAAAAAAAATAGTCTAGAGCTGTGTTTTTTTGCTTTTATCAATGTGGGGCATTTACATTGCTACAGTGGCGGATCCAGGGGGGGAGCGATCGGGGCGATTGCCCCCCCTAGCAGGGGCTTGCTGCCGGCGGCTGCACACTGTGCAGGTCCGTTCAGCAGTGACAGTGTGCTGCCCGGCTGCTCTGATTGTGTTTTAAACACAATCAGAGCAGCGGGGCAGCACACTGTCACTGCCGAGCGGACCTGCACATACTGTGCAGCCGCCGGCAGCCTTAGAAATTAGAAAGGGGGCGGGGCCTAAATCCCCCCCGCCGAAAATCGCTCGAGGTATAGCAAAAGTCTGGATCCGCCCCTGCATTGCTATGCAATCTTGAATCGTTGGATTAACCAAGCGGTGGGTTATTTTTTGTTTCTATTTTGTTTGTTATATATCCATGCAGTAAAATAGTCATTTATATATACAGTAAATATACAGACCTGATCTATGACAACAGATTTAGGTGTTACATTTTTTGACCTTTTTTGACCTTATATTAAGCATAACTCAACTTAGAGAATAGCCATTAATGTGCCAGCATTATATTTGCATATAATTTGCATCCTTTTATCGTTACGTTTTCTTAAGTACTAAGATAAGCCAAAGAGTATGACATGGCTGAGTGTAGAAACAAGAGTTGCTCTACAGTAAAGTAGATCAAAGAGGACATAACATGGTGTACAATAAATGCAAATGGTGTAGATGAAGGAGATAAAAGAATATAGCATGGCAGAGTGAAATAACATGAACTGATGTACAGTAGAGAACTAGACATAGCAGAGTGTGGTATCCTATTCAATAATGCTGGACAAATACTGTGGAGTATCAGAATATGGAAGAACACCATGGCGCAGACTGAGGTAGTAGAGACAAGAAACCCATGTGCAGCAGAGGGGATGAGTGTAGGGAAATAGCAGTGCAATGGTCACCACATTGTAGATGAGGCTGGTTGTGGTGGAAGAGAAGTCCATATTGGAAGGTATATTAGGTATGGAAGTTACCTACAGCATAGCATTGCATGAAGAGCTCTGAAGAGATTGCAAGCTTGCGAGCAGAGCCTTCTCACCTCTTTGTCTGTTTTACCCAATTTGTTTATTAGTTTACTGTGTTTGTCCCCAATTGTAAAGCGCTACGGAATATGTTGGTGCTATATAAATAAATGATGATGATGATGTGTGTAACATAGGCAGCTGAGTTGGTTGGAGATCCAGCTGTTGTAGCGCACCCTGGTGGTAGCGTGGGCTGGGGGGCCTCATGTAGCTGGAATATAGGTTTTGGGCCTCTGGGTCAATGTGTTTATGTGATTCATTTTGTACACATCTTCCATGGGTTTTAATGCATTGAAGTTTTACTAATATCATCATCATCATCAACATTTATTTATATAGCGCCAGCAAATTCCGTAGCGCTTTACAATTGGGAACAAACATTAATAAGACAATACTGGGTAATACATACAGACAGAGAGGTAAGAGAACCCTGCTCGAAAGCTTACAATCTATAGGACAATGGGAGTTAGAAACACAAGGGCATGTGCTACATCATATTGCACAATGGACCAGCCAGACTGCAAAGGTAAAAGTACTGAGTGGGCTGTGTGTGTTGCAATGTTGGTCAGAAGGTTGTTGTCTTGCGTTAGCAGTGTAGAGGATGGCAATAGGGTACTCTAGGGAAATTAAGATGATGGTTGAGGAATATCATAACCTTGTCTGAAGAGGTGGGTCTTCAGTGAACGCTTGAAGGTTTGAAGACTAGAGGAAAGTTTTACTGTGCGAGGGAGGGAATTCCACAAAGTAGGTGCAGCCCAGTAAAAATCCTGTAACCGAGAATGGGAGGATGTGATGAGAGTGGAGGAGAGACGTAGATCTTGTGCAGAACGGAGGTGTCGAGTAGGGAGATATTTCGAGACAAGTGAGGAAATGTATGTCGGTGCAATTTTGTTGATGGCCTTGTATGTTAGTAGAAGAATTTTATATTGGATTCGTTGAAATACAGGCAGCCAATGTAGAGACTGACAGAGTGGCTCAGCAGAGGAATAACGGTTTGTAAGGAAAATCAGTCTAGCCGCTGCGTGCAAAATAGATTGTAGGGGTTCAAGTCTGACTTTGGGAAGACCAGTAAGGAGGGAATTGCAATAGTCGATGCGGGAGATGATGAGTGCATGAATTAATGTTTTTGCGGTGTCTAGTGTCAGATATGTGCGTATTCTGGAAATGTTCTTTAGGTGTATGTAACATGATTTAGATATAGAGTTGATGTGGGGAATAAACGACAGTTGTGAATCAAGGATTACACCTAGGCAACGAGCTTGCGGGGTGGGATTTATGGTCATGTTATCGACAGAAATAGAAATGTCAGGCAGGAAGCTTCTGTTCTTGGGTGGGAATAGTATTAATTCAGTTTTTGAAAGATTGAGTTTGAGTTGGCGAGAAGACATCCAAGATGAAATGGCAGAAAGACAGTCAGTAACGCGAGACAACACAGATGGTGAAAGATCAGGAGAGGATAGATAAATTTGTGTATCATCCGCATAGAGATGATACTGAAATCCAAAGGAGCTTATTAGTTTTCCAAGAGAAGTGGTGTAGATAGAGAATAGCAGAGGACCTAGGACTGAGCCTTGTGGAACTCCAACCGATAGAGGAAGCGTAGCAGAGGTGGATCCAGAGAAATTAACACTGAAAGAGCAATTAGATAGGTAGGATGAGAACCAGGATAGGACAGTGCCTTCAAGACCTAGGGATTGCAGCGTTTGTATGAGGAGAGAGTGGTCAACAGTGTCAAATGCAGCAGAGAGATCCAGGAGAATTAGAAGAGAGTATTGGTTATTATTTTTTGCAGTGATCAAATCATTGACAACTTTGGTCAGCGCAGTCTCTGTGGAGTGTTGAGAGCGAAAGCCTGACTGAAGATGATCCAATAAGTTGTTTGCTGTAAGAAAGTGTGTGAGGCGAGTGTAGGCAATTCTCTCAAGAAGCTTGGAGGGGCATGGGAGCTGGGAGATGGGGCGGTAATTTATGAGAGCGTTAGGGTCAGAATTCTGTTTTTTTTAAAATGGGAGTAATCACTACATGCTTGAATATAGATGGAAAAATACCAGTAGAAAGAGATAGATTAAAGATTTTAGTTAGAGTGGGAATGAGCACAGGAGACAGGGACATACCCATTTGTGAGGGAATGGGATCAAGAGGACATGAGGTAGAGTAGGAAGATGAGAAGAGAGTAGAAACTTCCTCTTCATTTGTGGGATCAAATGAAGAGAGAGTGTCAGAGGGTGCTACAAAGGAATTGAGCAGATTGCTTGTCAAGGGAGATACCATTTCAAGCCTGATCTTATCTATTTTGTCCTTGAAATAGGAAGCGAGATCCTGTGCACTGATGTTAGTTGGAGGATTTGGGGCGGGAGAATTCAGAAGAGAGTTAAATGTGTTAAAGAGGCGTTTGGGGTTAGAAGCCTGAGCATAGATGAGAGATCGGTAGTATGCTTGTTTAGCAGTGTCCAGAGCATTTCTGTAGGAGTGGTAGATATCAGTATATGTGATGAAATCATTAGAGGTATAACATTTACGCCAGTGACGTTCTGCTTTATGAGAAAGTTTTTGTAGAGTTCGTGTTACTGTAGTGTGCCATGGTTGGCAACGAATTCTACGCAAAGTATGTAGTGTCGCTGGAGCCACTTGATCCAGAGCAGTTGCTAGGGTTTCATGAAAAGGGGGTACTGCCCGATCAGGGGAGGAGAATGTAGAAATTGGGGAGAGAAGGTGTTGGAGAGAGGTGGAAAACTGTTGAAAATCAATAGCGTTGATATTCCTGCGGGTACGAGGAGGCTTGGAAGAGTTTGACACTAGGGAGAGTAAAGAACTGGGGGTGAGCGAGTAGCTAATAAGGTGATGATCCGAGAGGGGGAAAGGAGTGTTAAGGAAATTAGAAACTGAGCATAGTCTAGAGAAAACAAGATCAAGACAGTGGCCATCCTGAAGAGTAGCAGATTCAATCCACTGGGAGAGGTCAAGTGAGGAGGTTAGAGAGAGTAGTTTGGAAGCAGCATTGGAACGTGGATTAGAAATAGGGATGTTGAAATCACCCATGATGATGGTGGGGATATCAGTAGATAAGAAGTGAGGGAGCCATGCAGAGAAGTGTTCAAGAAATTGTTGGTGTGGACCAGGGGGGCGATAGATGACAGCAACACGCATAGAGAATGGGTTAAAAATCCTAATAGCATGTACTTCAAAAGATGTGAATGTGAGTGAAGGGATACTTGGTAGAACTGTGAATGTGCACTGTGGGGAGAGAAGTAGTCCAACCCCCCCTCCTTGTCAATCTATTATATTGGCAGCCAGCCTAAAGTGTTAACTGCAATCGTGGGAACAAGTCTATAAAAATTTATCCTACATTTAATGTGCTTTTCAGGAATTAACTTGTGTATGAAAAGTACATTAACAGACGATAGATGTGAATGAACACGGAGAGAACACGGAGAGAAAACAGGGAAAGTTGAAGTTAATGAGGTGGGAAGTCAAATTCTGGTTGTAGGTTCTTCCAAACCATGCATGCCTAATTTTTAGTAAAACATCCCCAATGATCTTTATTTTTAAATGCAGCTTCATTAGCTCCTATATAAAATGTTTAGTCTATTTGGAATATCTATCTGTAAATATCTTTATAAATGTCAGTTACCCACAGTGCTACAATTCACATGTTCACTGTTCACGTCTAATAAATATTCTCTCTCAAGGAAAAAAGATAATTGCTTTGCGCCTTCACAAATCTCTCTGTGCAAATATTCCTGACAATCCTGGGTCCCGGGTCACAGGCAATAACAGCTGATAATATAGGGATGGCACACATAGATTCATTATTTGCTAATTTGAAAGAGATTGAGGAAGTATGCTAGGTGTAATGATCTGTGAAAGCACAATACATATAGATAATCTAGAGCTATTATGGCCATGCATAACATGACCATCAATCTATACTGTAAGCAATAAAATGTTACATATAGTTATGAACTGTGGATGCTTAACGTCAGGACTGGAATAGGGGGTTGGGGGAAAGGGGCACTGTACCCCAGGCCCCCCTCTCTCAGCCCCCACCCCTACCCGGTCAGGGGCAGGCGAGCTGAATGTTTTTAAACAAAAGTGTTTGTTTATTTTTTTTGTCCATCAGGTGATGCACGCAACCGCGAATGAGGGAGGGGGTGAGCTGACAGCTGTCACACTAGAGGAGCTCTAAGTATTGCGAGATTTGGTGATCTCACGATATTTAGTGCTACCCTGCTCAGGCACCTACCAGTAGTGCACGCATACTGCCTGTCTATTGTCTGAAATTTGTCTAAAATGATGTGTGTTGTGTGTGTACTGTGTGTGTGTCTGATCTGTGTGTGTGTGTTTGTGTGTGTGGTCTCTTTGTGTGACTGATCTGTGTGTGTGTGTGTGTGTGTGTGCTCAGAAGCGAACGCAGGGGAGGTTTTTTAGATCTCCAGAAACCCCTACCATCCGCTAACTAAGTGCCCCACATAGCGGCAGGGTACTATACAGCAGCCGCGGCGCTGTCAAAGAAGCGTCCGCGGCGGTGCTGTATTATATATGTGCGTGTGGTGTGTGTGTGTGTGTGTGTGATGTGTGTGGTCTGTGTGTGTGTGTGTGTGTGGTGTGTGTGTGCAGTCTGCGTGTGTGTGTGCATGTGTGTGTATGTGGTCTATGTGCGTGTGGTCTGTGTGTGTGTGTGTGTGTGTGTGTGTGGTCTGTGTGTGTGTGTGTGGTCTGTGTGTGTGTGTGTGTGCATGTGTGTGTATGTGGTTTATGTGCGTGTGGTCTGTGTGTGTGTAACTACAAGATTAATTAACCTATTAACAACCAATTGGTGCACTAGAGGGCACCAACCTGAGCTGCAATGAAACCTAAGGGACTGATTGTTGAAGCTTCTTATCTTCTGTATGATTTCCAGTAAGAGCATAATGAAAGAATAACAGGATTTTACGACAGTCCTTGGCTGTTTTGCACTTTGTAAATGAGGTCCTATCTTTTTTGGAAACTACCCTAATTGTATCGTTTACATTTTATCTCCTAAAATGCTGCTTGTTTGAGCCTTATTAAGTATTGAATGAGACTGAGATAACACTGTCTCTGTTTCACATGTCACTTGTACATTATATTTTAGTCTTTATATAGCCCATGCTCCTCCGGTTACCTTGGTGCACCTGAAGGGGTGGTAAACCTTACGGTTCAGGCCGTCTTACCTTTTCCTCATCTTGTTAACACAGGGCCTCCACCCAAATAGATATTCAAAATAATAGCAACAATTTAAGACGTCGCTATGTCCGAATGCAAATAACAATGTTATTCACAATACAATTTAAAATAAATGACAATAGACATGTAGTGCAGCTAAGACACTGTAACTGGCTCTTTGCCATGTAGCTATATCATGTTACTTTAAGAATATTTATAAGGATTAGAAAACGTGCTATGCCCTGTAATTACCTATGGTTTTAAACCTTAGAACTATGAATTGAAATACTGGTGATATGGATGAGATGGAGAAGATAACACAAGTGGCATGTGTACATTCTAGACCAGAAGTGCTCTTAAATATCGCTAAATAGGAGGCAGCATTAACAATATAACAAATAAATAATGGTAATATGAGCAGTGACATTTATAAATAATATCTATATACTGTATCTATGGAACACTCCTGAATTCTGTCAGGATTGGGAATTGGATGGAGCTACTAACTGCTATTGGCGCAACTGTACAAGGAGGCGCAGAGTCTAAGACACCCCTGGTATTCACAAGGGACCCCCGCAAGGAGGTTTGGACTTCACCGCAAAGGGTTCATAGGTCGCAGTTCTCTAGTACAGTTGCCAGAGTAGTAGTGATGAGGGTGGTCAGGTCAATCCAGGTCAATAGGACAATGCATTACCGAGGGAGATCCAAAGGAATGGTCAGAGTAGCTGAAGTCAAAGCAGGAGATCCAGCAGGCGAATCAGGATCCAGAAGAATGGTCACCGAAAAAGCCGGGTCAAACAGGAGGTCAATAGTAGAAGCACAACACATGGACGCTGGAAGCAGGAAAAGACCTGATACTCTGGCACCCTAATGGTGTCAAAGTCAGGTTTAAATAGAAGTGCACAGTAATTGATAGGTCGGCGGTTAGTGACGTTACAGACCGCTGACGGAAAGCCAGAATAGTGCCCCGTTGCCTAATAACGAGGAGCGCTACTGCACCTGCTCGGGCGGTGTCCAGACGGCCGAGGGAGGTTACTTTTCTGCTGTCTAGCAACAGAGCTTCCTCGACCAGAAGTGGCAGGCAGCCATTCCCGATCTATGGTCGTGATACGGGATGATGTCTGACAGATTCTACCTTGATTCTTACTTTTCTTCTGGGCTAGTACAAGACTCTGTCCCCCTGGGCTGGTATCTGGCTCTCTGTTTTCCTCTGGGCTACGCTTGGTTTTCTATCAGCTTGTACAGGACTATTGGCAGGTTACCTCTGATAGTCTGAAAGCTAGCTCTAACAATCTAAAAGCTCTTCTTGACAGATTGGCAGCTTTGGTAACTAGACCTTCAGCCTTGTCTGTGAAGGTTGCGACTCATTATTGCAGCTTGCTCTGTAAGAATGGTTGCTCTGTCTATGAGGCGTGAAGCCTTCTCATCTCTTATATGAGACTATTTATCATTGGTAGCTAATTGGGGGTGATAATTTCGACAAAATTAAAAATGAAGAAATTATATAGTACTATGTTACTCTTGCACCTACTGTCTATTTGTCTGCACATAAATGTATTTTCATGTGGTTCTTTAGTCGAGGTATTGAGGATGGTAACGACTCAGCTCCTATCTTCTGAAGTCAATTACACTGTCACAAAAAGCCCAAACCAGCATGGCAACCTAAGAAGCCAGACACAGTTTTAGCAGTAATTTAAGTGGGTGAGGTAGGAAAGGATTTAAGAATGATGGAGGCTTGGATAATTTGACAGGTGGGCTTACATATGTGAATACCTGCTAATCTGGACAGCTTCAAGTGTTCCTTCTTGGTATCAACATCATGTGGACTCAGATAAGCGCTGTTTTTATGCTAACGTTTGTAGGGTCTTTAACCTTGTTTAAAATAAACTTTGCCTATTTTAGAAGATTTCACACATGAACGGTTGTTTTCTTGATCTATATTTCCTTCCCAGATAATGAAGTGATTAGAAGTGAGAGCTGAGGATTCTCTCTGTAGTACATCTATTGAGCAGTTGACAGATAAGCTTTATCTTTATTTGAAAAATGTATGCTGCTTTCATTCAACAGATTCATTGATTGTACATTATTCCTTCAACATGAGCATCTTTCTGCCCTATATTTTTTTTAATCCTAGATTATTCCATTCTGGGTGTTGATGTTTAGAAGAAAAAAGCTGCTATTTGCCTTTGGGCTTTATTTATGTTTTATGGCTTATATGTATGGTTATTTTTTATGACTTTAGTGTATATACCTTTCAATGCAGCAAGGAAACTAAGAGATGGCTTATATATGTATTCAATAGACCAGAGTTTCCCAAATCCAGTTCTCAGGGAGCTTCAGCAATGAATGTTTTTCACAAGTGAAATAATTAGGACCACCTGTGGATCTTTTAAAATGTATCAGTCAGTAATAATACACTTGTGGTCAAGCAAAGAGATCTGGAAAACGTGCATTGTTAGGGCTCCCTGAAGACTGGACTTGTGAATCCCTGCTATAGACAGTTGACATAATATAATTTATTTTTTAAATATTGTTGCACTAGAGTTTATCCGGAAAGACTGTAACTCATAGACATAATCTGTTATCTGTATTAATTATTTTCTTTCTTTTACAGGAATTCTCAGTGGAATCTAATAATAAAGTACATAGAAGTTCTACCTATCAATTAAAGTTAATGTCGTACCTATATGTTCACTTATAATAGGTATTAGTTTGGTACTACCTCCTTAAATCATTAGCAGGGATTATAGCCGATTCTGTGTATACGGCCACAGTTTTATTCAAAAAATTGGGTCATATATAAAACACTCAACAATTTGCAAAATGAAAGACTGTTGTGTGTCATGTTCAAAGCCAGTTTCTTCTTTGTCCTCTATTTTCTATAATATAATTTCTTGCTGATCTCTAATTCTGCTTCCACTTATGACTTTCTCTATGCAAAATGTCCTTAATCTAATTTCATTCAACTACATCTAACCTCTATGAAAATATGTAAAGTTCAGTCGCAATTAATTTATGATTTATGTCTGTGTGTGTGTGTGTGTGTGTGTGTGTGTTAGGAAATCTAGACTAAAAAGCTTTAATGGAGCAGGGACCTATGTAAGTGACAAACATTCTCTGTACTGCGCTGTGGAATTAGTGGTGCTATATAAATAATTGGTGATGATGATGAGGATGATGATGATGATGATTTGTCACCTGGTCTGCATTTTTACAGTTTCCACAATGGTAAATGTCTTTGCAAGTTATCCGTCGATTACAAAAATAGATTTGGGTTTTAATTGACCTTCAACGCAGGGCCATCTTTTCCATTGGGCACGATGGGCAGCTGCCCGGGGGCCCCATGGGCAGGGGGGCCCCATAGGCACGGCTCTTAATGAGAATAAATAATCCTGCAAAAAAAACCTTCAAAGGTCACTGAGCAAGTACATCTATCTATCTCTATCTCTATATATCTATATCTATATCTGTATACATCTATATATCTATATCTATATCTAGGGGCCCCGGTTCACTGCTTTGCCCGGGGGCCCATAATGTTGTTAATATGGCCCTGCTTCAACGTTGCTATGTCTGGTGACAGAACAGTTGTTGATGAATATTTCTACAGGAATTTTACCCGATTGGAACAGAACTGACTATTTGCTCTTTGCAAGCAGTAGGACAGTGATTTGTAACTGTCAAAGTCCAGGCTCTGGTGGAAAAAATATCACTATTTGCTACTGAAGCTTCTCAAAACCATTTCAAGCTTTCGCTGCATGAGCATAACCTCAGCAAACACATTTAAGTGTTTTGTTTCCATTTTTAAGGGTCATTTTATATCCATTGCAGCAGAAAAGAGCTTATGATGGAAAACTAATTTATCACTGTTTGTACATCCAGAGGAAAAGTTGTTTGCAGAAGATAAGAGACAAATGAAAAAATACCTAAAGCTGGGAGGGAGGGAGACTGGGGCAGGCGACAGAGATTAGATTTTACCCGATCTCGTGTCAATAATTACATTTAAAATAATAGATCTTGTCCACATATAAATAGAGATGCTATTTGTTTTTACATATTCTAACTATTCAATATGAAATATATTATCTGGCTACCAAACAACAGAGAGACTAAAAGTGCTCAGAAATCATAGCACTAAATTATTTAGAATTATTGTTTCTAATCATTTAAATATTAAATCGAGTTCTTCTAACAAACAGAAAAAAGTCCAGAATCCTCTTTTCACAATAATTTAGTTTTTTTTAGGTATGTCCTCGTTGTTTTATCCTTGGATTAGTGTTGTAAGGACCATGCTGACATCTCAGAAACAGAATTTGATGACAGATAATAATAAAATGGCCCATTTAGTTGTGCTAAACCAATGTTTTACTTTTGGATTAATTATGCGTTAGTGATTTTCACTCAGATTCATCACTACTTTACTTATCGACTGTGATACTTTCCCTTAGAATGAGCCATTACACATGTAAATGTATCAAGCTGAGAGTTTTCCAGCGGGTTTGAAAAGTGGAGATGTTGCCTATAGCAACCAATCAGATTCTAGCTGACATTTCGTAGAATGTACTAAGTAAATGACAGCTAGAATCTGATTGGTTTTTCAAACCCGTCAGAAAACTCTCAGCTTGATACATTTACCCCCTGATTTCTTTCTTAGCTTCATTGGGCCTCATTAATTAAGGAAAGTAAAGCAAAAAATGGAGTAACTTTGTGTGCTACATGAAACACAGCCAGTATTTATCTTATATGCAAAATAATAAACTAATTTGCACCCCTTGCATTGTACCATGGTTTTGTCCAGGATAAAACTTACTCCTTTTTGTGCCTTATTTTCCTTAATAAATCAGGCCCATTGTGTTTAATCAGATATACTACTATATCTTCATTATTCCCAGTCTACTTTTATTTTTTGCTTTTGCAATGCTTCCTTCCGTTAGATTCTAGCTTTCATTTATTTAGTACCTTCTACAAAATGATAACTAGAATCTGATTGGTTGCTAACATCTCCACTAATTCAAATCCGCAGTTTAGTAAATCTAGCCCCAAGACTAGTTTTGTTTTCCTTGTGTATTTTATAACCTGCCTAACACAAAAGACTTTTGTTTTAAGAATGATACTCTTTAATTGTTTCCTACTACTCCTGGGGGTATAGTTACAAAACTGTGGGTTTGAAAAAGTGGAGATGTTGCCTATAGCAACCAACCAGATTCTATTTATCCTTTTACATAATGTACTAAATAAATGGAAACTAGAATATGATTGGTTGCTATAGGCAACATCTCCCTTTTTTCAAAACCGCAGTTTCCTAAATATACCCCCCTGGACGCAGTTCAAACATCACAACTCAACCAAAGAATAACGTACATATTTCCCTTTTAATCTAAAGTCAGCTCTCCTGAGACTGAAACTTTCTTTTGTAGTATGTGTCATACTTGCTGACAATTAAAACATTCCCTTTGGAACATGCTGGAGGGGTGGTCTGGTGACAATTGCATCACCATGGCCACACCCTCGGCCATGAAATACCGAAATTCATGCATTACAGAGCGGGGGTGGGGATTGATGGTGCAAATCACTTCATTAAGTCCTGCCTCCACTAAGACCCAGGAGGATGCCTACCCTTCTGGGATCCTGAAAATTGAGGAACCTCACAGAAATTCTGTGAGAGAAGTGTCCCCTGCTGTCTTCATACAAAGCTTGTGATGTTCACTAGTACCCATGTTCCCACCCCTAGTTGCATCTTATACTCATAGTTGCCCACTCTCGCGGAATGTCTGGGAGACTCACGAATTTCTGGGGGTTCTCCCTGACTCCTGGGAGAGCAGGTAAACCTCCCGCATTGTGCTCTCTTCGTTGGTGAAGTGGGTTGGGGCGGGGCTAAACACACTATCCTGACCCCGCCCCATGTTGTGATAGGCCGATAACATTAAACTTTGACAGGGGGTGGGACTTAACAAAGCGACCCACGTGGTCACGCCCCCAGGGCGGACACCCTCCCGGACTTCATATAGCAAAAGCTGGCAAGTGTGCTTATACTCTGTCACCATTTGTAAGTCGGCTTCTTTGCGCATTGGCTCATCAGCAGTTGTTTGAGAGAAGCTCCCTGTAAGTCAGGATGTCCCTACTTTTACTTGTGCCTGCAGAAGACCCACCCAAAACCACATCAGGCATATTAAAACCTCCTATAATTATTACTTCTACATCCTTTGCCATTTTGGTGATTTGTTTTTAGAACAGTGTCTAAAGCCTCTTTTTGCCCTGAAGGTATGTAGATCACCACGGCATGAAGAACGTTCCCCTCTGTATCCAGGGTTACAAAAAGTGTCTTCAATTTAACTTCAATACCTGACATTAAAAGTATCTTTCATGTTGTTTTTTTTAAACAAAGAGTCACTTCCCCACCTCCTCTTTATACTCTAAAAAAGTATAATCTGGTATACCTAAATCTTACTCATGATTTTCATTACGACATGGATTCATAATGGCCACAACATCTAGTTCATTCGTTGTAATTATGGCAATTAGTTCTAGAATGTAATTTCCTAAACTGCCAGCATTTGTATATATAGTCTAGTTTTTTATTACTCTTTTTCCTAAGTTGTTCTTTATTCTTCAATGTCTTTGTTTTATTAACTGTATATTTGTTTAAATTATTCTCCATATCCTGTATATGTTACATTGTGTAGATTTCTCACCGATCAATATCTTATGTGGCAGGGAACAGATTTTCCTGAATAATTTCACTACCCCCTTCATCAAGATTGAAAATTTGCTATTGAATCCTATAGACAGTTCACCTAATAAGTAGAACCCTATCAAACCAATTATTCCAACTATATCCTACAAACCTAACTCCTTCCTCCTTACAGAAGATACTCAGCCACACATTAGATGCTTCAGTGCATAGATTTCTTCTGTCTCCTCTTTCGTATATATTTCAGCAATATTCCTGTAGAAAGAAACTGAGTTTTCCACAAGACTCAGGGAACTTTCACACGTTCATCAATTCTGCTGATTTAGCATGAATCCTGGGTTTATAAATAAGAAGCAATAAAGGGGCTTATGGAGCGAAAGAGAAGCTCAGGAAGACGTCCATCAGGGTATTAGTGCTAAGGGGCGATGAGTGAAAAGGAGTGGACATCTGACAGGATACCTGAGGGTAGAAAGCAGCAAAAAATTAGAGAGAGTGAAAATATAGAGGAACATAAATAGACTGACCCGAGAGACATAAATATAGCGAACATTTAGACAAACAGAGGTGTATTTTGAGTTGCATACTAAGGTAGAGTCATTAAGGAAAGTAAGGCAAAAAAAGGAGTAAATGTTCTCCGGGACAAACCATGTTACAATGCAAGGGGTGCAAATTAGTTTATTATTTTGCACATAAGTTAAATTCTGGCTGTTTTTTCATCTAGAACACAAATACTTGACAGCTTTAATTTTACACTGAAATGTAAAGTTGATCTAGGACATGTCCTATCCCAACTATAAATCTGTCCCTACATTTTAAATTTACCTCCCCCTCCAATGCAAAATGGTTTTGTCCAGGTGCAAAGTTACTCCTTTTTTATGCGTTGTTCTCCTTAATGACTCAGGCCCAGTGAGATTAGTGAGCATAGGAGAGATTGAGCAGAGTTGGAATAGAGTGAAATAGTAACAGCTACAGACATCTGGACAGAGAGACAAAGAGTGACCATGATCACTTCAGTACTGCAGGGAGCAGTGCAAGGTTCTGGATCAGGACACTCATCATCATCATCATCACTTATTTATATAAGAATCATTCCCTTGAGGAGAAACGAACTTCCAAGGCCCTAAAGTCAGACTCCAGTCAGACAGACAAATACGTGTTCTCATAATAAAAGTAAACACTGCACTGTGTACCTCATTTTAGGCACATTTCATTCTGTAAGTCCGGGCCAGGTAAACAAAAGCAATTTCAATTTTCATCTCTAAACAAGGACGTTAAACTTAGTTTACTTTACAACAAAAGGAACATTGTTGGGTCTTCATGAAAATATTAAATTAATAACAGTCAAATTTTAGCTCTTGGAGTTCTGTTTTGGTTCGAGAACCTTGTCTCTCTCTAGGTTGGCGACATTCTCCTGCTCCGGTCAAGAGCTTAAGAAGTGTTTATACACAGGTACCCATCAAGCATACTTTATCTATACTGCTGTTTCCATCTTCACTGGATCAGTCATTCCTCTGACTGTTAGGGAGATTATCCTGCTACTGTAACGATACTCCTGAATAGTCATCCCCAATATCAGCCATTGGGGCATATTAATTGGGGTGTGTCAGATCATGACTAACCTCACTGACTTCCCTCTATCCTCAATTGACCTGACTACCAACCTCAGGATTCTGTTCTTCCATGTCCTCGCCCCCTTATACGTTAGCCCCAACCAGAGCATAAGTATCTAATGCCTCTCTTTATTTATGGACCTCAAGATTGGCAGCCTCTCCTTTACATCCAAAATACAGCTGCTGGATGTAAAAACCGCTCACATCTTGTACAGCAGTATTCACCCTTGCACAGTTGTTCCAATAGTACATACATAGCACAAGGTCTACACTTGGATGTCACTAAACATCATGGCACACATGCTGAATGCTATTGAGTTAAGCTATATCAGAACACTTACTCTAAAGAAAGTTCTGAGTACAGTATTATTTAGCTGAGGCTAATGAATGCAATGTACCGAACTACAGAGTTTTATTAATACTAACACAGAGTATTAATACAGTACTGTGACAGTACCAATAGACAGACTAATGGCAACCACTTATTAGTATTTTTAAATGAAAATATTATGTATAATGGATTGGATGGAGATAATGTTATAGTAAGAAAAGCGTTGACACATGGGATAGCTCTATCAATGCTCTACTACTTTCTACCAAAAGTAAAATTCACAGGTGCCTACAACACAATGTAATGTTGCTGGTGATCCTTAAATTCAATTATGAAGTGATAGTCTTCCTTTTACTGGGATTGTTTCGAGATCCTCATCATTAACACAACAAAGTATCGTTTTAGGGTATAAAGTATCAATGTAAATATTTGTATAGTCCATGCATAATTAAAAAAGTGTATACTTAATGAATACTGATGTTTAACATTAACTATTGAAGTTAGTTTTAGGTTCCTGGTATTTAATATGTTGTTAGATAACTTGGCTTAAAATGCCTTGCTATTGGAAATTTTGAATTGTAACTTAACATACAAGCTATTCTGAGATTGCTGTCTGTTATTTCAAAGGATATATAGTATTCCTCTACCACCATGTTTTTTTATGTTTTTATGAATGATTATCACTGTGTATCTGGATGTTTTCTCTACAAATTTTTGGCTGGTTATCTAGTGTATGCAGAGCCGTAACTTAGAATTCTAGCGCCTGGGGTGAGAAAGACAAATGCCCCCCCCCCTTCCCTAGCCCTCAATTTTAACCAAATGAGCCTTAAACATTCCTAAATTGTGCCCCCCTTCAGCGTTGCACCCTGGGCGGTTGCCCCTATCGCACAGCCCTAGTTACGGCCCTGAGTGTATGTCTCGAGCATTGAGGACTTTATTGATTCTCCTCTGTGGTACAGTCAAGCCCCCTTTCAGCTCTACCGCATATGCTCTATGTGGTGCTAACCAAGCCTCGTTTCCAACATGGAGCTACGTTATGGCTTTACTGCTCATGTGTCATGGGGTGAGTATTAAGGGGTTGGGTACCAATAAACAACTACGTAAAATCCGGCAGCACTTTCTCCAATAGGAGAAGTGTGAATTTGAGGATTCCTACCTTCTGGCCATTCTTCTTATTAAGGTGGTCATTTAAGAAAGCGCCGCATGTACAATGTTTAGTCTACATTGTAGACGCGGAGCTGCCTTAAATGACCACTTTAATAAGAAGAAGGGCCAGGTCGCACTTTAACATGACGTTCTTTTTAAACGCCGGACTGTTCATTATGCAAAATTGTTTACAGCAGTAATTCCAACCAGTTATTATCAGCTGAAGGTAGGAATCCTGAAATTCGCACTTCTCCTATCGGAGAAAGTGATGTCGGATTTTCCGTAGTCGTTTTTGTGACTACCACTGAGATTAAGCCTCTCATTCAATTGTGCATTTCATTTTTTAATAGAAAATATTGCTCAGAAGTTCCAAACACTACCAATTTTCAATATTACAAAAGAAATAGCAGTTTAATCATCCCTTGTTTAGAAATAACAGATGTGTTTTTGTCTGGTTCTTTGTGCAAAGATAACTAATCTCAAGAGATTATAAAGTATGAATGCATTTTCTTGAAATGCTTTATAAGGTAATGGCTCAGAATGCCAGTTGGCATTTGTAGAACAATGCTTGATTGTGCCTTGCTTTGCCATTTTAGTTTTTCATGCTTTGATTTATTAATATAATATCTAATCATGTTTTTTTTTAGAGCATGTCCCAATGTTTTTATGGATGTTTTATTTAGATGAAGGAGATACATAAATATAATCACAAACTAGAATTCATTATGATTTCTAGAAACATATAACAGGTAAAACTAAAATAAATTTGAGTTAACTTACTGTGTTTTGGTTTCAATTTCAATTCAATCTACTTTGAAACATTTTTTTATTATTAAATGGGTGTTTTGCATATGTTTTGAGGATTCTGATTACGCTGTGGAGCAAGTAATTGTAGGGTAGGAATAGAGTTCTTTGAAGAAGTTCGGATTGCTTTTTTGCTGTTATATTCTACATAACACTTAAAGGCCATCAAAATAAACAACTTTAATTCTACTACTGGTGTATCGTCATCATTTATTTATTAAGTGCCACCATTTTCGCAGCGCTGTACACAGAATATTTGTCATTCACATCAGTCCCTGCCCCAATGGAGCTTACACTCTAAATTCCTTAACAAACACAAGCTGACTAGGGTTCATTTTGTCAGCAGCCAATTAACCTACTAGTTTTTGGAGTGTGGGAGGAAACCAGAGAACCTGGAGGAAACCCACGCAAACACGGGGAGAACATACAAACTCCACACAGATAAGACCATGCTTGAGATTCAAACTCATGTCCCCAGAGGTGAGGCAGAAGTGCTAACCACTGAGCCACCATCCATACTGTCCAAGTGTTTAATGCTATGCTATGCAACTCATGTTTCTGCTTGATATTGGGAACAGAACAATCTCCTGCATGTCTCTGTGTTAGTGGACTGATAATCTGAAAAATGTTATTTTTAAAGGATACAATTATCTCTCCTACCAGTAAAGATGCTAAAATAAATCCAATTGATCCAAAAATTGATACAAATTTTTCCAGTTCTAGCAACCCTCACAGTTCAGGAAATCTGACCTACATCAGCACTTTACCATTTTCATTATACAATCAGCACCCCAAAGAAGATGGGGTGCAGAAAGCACTGACTGTCAATGCTGCTGCAGAAGCCATCACAGTGGTAGCGGAGGTGAGTTCTCTCGTTCAGTGGGAGTCCCTGGTACGGGAGCCTACAGCTCCACTAGATGAGGGGAGAAGAATAGAATTAGATGCAGTAGGTGGAATTAGATTTTAAAACAGTGTATAGAAAAATATGTATATTAGCCTTTAAATTATACACATTGAGTTTTTATATGAGAAAATAAGTTAGACAAAAATCTCATTAAGCGTTCCATTTATTTCAAATTGGTGTGTTAAGTAATATGTGGAAAACAAAATGTCTAAAAATGTTTGCAGTTGTTTACATTTCATTTCGAAAGCACAATAGGGGAAAAAAGAATAATATGTAAATATTTATTACATTAATTGTAAGCTTGCGAGCAGGACCCTCTTACCTCTCTGTCTGTCTTTATTGTAGAGTATTGCTTTACTACTGTGTTTATTCCCAAATATAAAGCATTGCAGAGTTTATTGGCGCTATATAAATAAATGATGATGGTGATTAACATAATAAAATCTACAACACAATTCGATATAAAAAATAATTAAAATATAATTAATATTTATAATTCAAAATACAAATAATTGCAGCAAATGAATAAACAGAGGTGTGAAGGAAAGAATGTGGCAAACTGTAATGTACTACTATATATTTGTTATAATAACACATCCTCCATATTTTTCTCTTCATTAAACAGGTACAAAGATACATCAGCTGAGAACTGGGATCACAACAATGTATCAATTTTTTAAGTTACATTTGTTTTGTTGTTGTTTTACACTTTTTCCTTTTTGATCCAAACTGATATAGACAAGAAAGTTTGACGCATCCTCTTGTTTACATAATCTTACTTAGAAAGTAATATCCTCAGCGTAGGGTAATGTTTTTATTATGTCTTCATTTGCTTGTTAAAGCACTGTATTAATTTTTCTTGTATTGTATAGCACGCCCTATAATATAATTAAACTTACATTGAGTATTTCCTCTGGCCTTATCTGTAAATTCAAAAAGGAGTGTACAGCCTCTCCTACAGCTTTCTAATCTTTATCTCACAATTAATAATATTAATAATAATAATAATAATAGTAATAATATTAATAATAATAAAGTGATTCTACAGGATGGACACAGCAAACCAGACAATCATCACTGAAGTCATTTTCTTGGGGTTTTCGAAAGATCTAAAGATAAACATTGTTTTATTTGTAATATTTTTAATGATCTATATAATAACTATTGTTGGAAATTATCTTATAATATGCACAATCTTAATGAATGCCGGCTTACACATCCCAATGTACTTTTTCTCTGCAATTTATCCATTATAGACTTTTGTTATTCTTCAACCGCTGTCTCAAAATTGTTGGCGGATCTCTTTTCTATTCACAGAACTATGTCAACCATTGCTTGTGGCTTACAGCTCTATGTCATCCTCTTCTTGGGAGGAACTGAGTGTCAGCTTCTTGTGCTCATGGCTTATGACCGATACGTTGCCATCTGCCGCCCGCTGCACTATCCGGTTCTTATGAGATGGAGCGTTTGTTATAGTCTGACAGCCTTTGTGTGGATATTTAGTTTTATGTTATATATTGTCCCAGCCTAAGTTGTGCTTATGCCATTATGTAATCGTAACCAGATCAACCATTTCATGTGCGATCTTTTAGCTGTCTTAAAGTTGTCTTGTGATGATATTAATTTCAGTGAGAATGGAATATTTTGTATTAGTTTTATTTCTTTTCTCCTCCCCTTTGTGTTTATTATGGTATCTTATGTTTGTATTATATCCTCTGTATTAAAGATTCGCTCTGCAGGAAGATCTAAAGCCTTTTCCACCTGTACCTCCCATATACTTGTTGTGGTTTTGATCTTCGGGACTGGAATGTTCACGTACTTTGGCCCTTCATCACAGTACTCATCAAATCAGGATAAGTATATATCAATTTTTTATGTTATCATCTGCCCAATGTTAAACCCTCTCATTTATAGTTTGAACAACAGGGAAGTGAAAAATTCATTTAAAAAATTGTTACCAAAATGTTTTGTTTTTGGCTCAATAATGAATAAGTCACTGATTTTCATTGATTTACAATTTATACCGCCTTACCCCCATCTAGACTATATGCCGTTTTCAAGGTTTTCCGGTACATTGATTATACCAGGAAATATATTTTTATTCTTTAATTCCCTCTAGCAAATATGACATTGTATATTTTTCAGAATATATATAGATTACTTTTACTTACATATTGTAATATATAGCTTTTTGTTTTATGTATATTTGCTAAGGAAAGGCAGACACAAGTCAAACAAAAAAATCAATTTTCTCATAATTGTTTTTTCATACACATTCATACACATTTTTTGATTCCACAAAATTAAATGTATTAATCTATGTCTCTAATCCAACATGTGTATTTTAAATAAATGTATTTAATCACCCACAAACACCTTATTTTTATTAATTGAAAAATGTGTACTTGTATCTTCGAATCACTAAACCAACAACATAATACAAATAATGCAAATTATATCTGTGCACTCAGAAAATATATACAGCACTATAATTGTTTGCTTTTTTGTTCACTATGTACTTATCTTAATATTCATTTACTGACCAGGAGGAAACTGAGAATTTCACATAATAGAAAACAAATATCAGTATAACACTTAAGTCAAACTTTTATTGACATGGAAATATATGCAAGATATTGGTATGCCTTCTACTTTGCATGACTGACCCCAACGCACTTGTTGTTGAACGTACCTCAGAGACAATATAAATTTTCTAAATTATAGGTACCTTTCGAATGGAAACTGAGCACAGTGCTCTTCTTTAAAAAAGTATGTGCCAATCCTGCATGTTCTTGGAAGTTTCCAGTCAATGATGGACACACAGACATCCTGCTGGTGTAATAGATGGCAGGTATTTACTATATCTGCCCTTATCTCCTAACTCTTAATTCACCCAAACACACTGCTATAATTATCAAGAAACAAAGTTAAATTAGAAATTTTTAACCTAATGCATGAGTCCTGTTCAAGCCGTGATCAATGGTTTGCTATAGAGAAATGAGAAGCAAAACTTTAAAGTCAAGATTTTAGCCCTTCCAATCCTAGACATACTGTATATCCTGGTCATACTACAATGTACAGCCTTTGGTTTCCTAGAACTTGACGAAGTGACTTGTCTTCTGTGACAGACCTGATTTTCCTCAATTCACCTTGGCACCAATAAAATGCAGCAAATGTTAAAAGGTAAAATGACATCTGGCACATCACAATCTTACTGCATCGCACTGTGTATGTGTTGCCATTTTGAATTTCTCATTGTTTTGCCATAATCAAACTCCTTAAACAATTTTGCTGGTACTTCCAGTACTGTCTGCTTGTAGGGGTTGGATTCGCTTGATCGATGCTGAAAAATCCGACATCGATAAGCCCTCCAACTAAAATCCGAATTTCTGGGAAACCGATGTGTAAATAAACAGACTTACCTTGAAGCCGACGCTGGAGATCTCCGATTGGCTCACCATGCTGACAGGAAGTTATCCCGATTGGAGAAGTGTTCGGCACTGCAGCTATATTTCAGAGTATAAGCCCAGATAAAAAAATAATTGATTTTCATCAAAGTTTTATTAAACAAGTAATATTATTATATTATATTTCAATTACTGATTCCAATTTTCAGACTGTGACAGCTATTGCCATTTACAGTCAAATAGCATACCTTTATATTGATTTACGGTACAGTATGCAAATTGTTTATATCAGTTAAATAAGATTTCAGTTGAACAAATACTGATTCCGATGTTTATTGATTTATTAATTTATAATAATTTATTTACTATAATTATGTTTAAATATTGCCATAGTTCTGTATGTCCTAAGGACAATAAATGCCATGTACTGTGGTGGGCAGCACACACACAGGATAAATAAAAGTAACACATTTATAAAGATTATATACAATTTATATTTTTACTTTTGTTGTCATACTTCATACACTATTATGTACTTAATGTATGTTAGTATGTCCATATTTGTGAATAAAACCAATTCCCAATTTATACCAGGCAGCAAGTGTCATAATATACTGCATTATATCAGTAAAGGGAGATTTTAATTTACCAATAAATTGGCACAAATTGTTTAGTCCATCTTTCCATAATCCATGTTTGAGAAGACCTCTGTGTATATGTGTAACCACTGAAATTTACAACATAACATGTGTGAATTCTATTTACATACCCCATAAGGAACAAATAGAGATAACATATTTTCACAAGAACATAGTCATGTTTCATATGTATATGTCAGAAAATTATATTAGTAGAGATGTGGCATTAATTCCATGTTTTGTGGAATGAATGCCATACCTCTGCTATGTTCCAGTAGAGAGTTATAAAATGTGTGTGGAACTCATTACTAGAACTGCTCTTTAACAAAGAGCAATAAGACGTTTGCAAAATAGAGTAACATAGGTGGAGGTTTGGGCACGAAAGAAGTGCTGAAATGATTTTAGAAATCATCAGTTTATTGGGCTCATTTTTCTGCAAACCTTCTAAACTTTCTCAGAAGGCAGACTATATCAGAGTGCTATTTCTGCTTTTTATCTTAAGAAAACTGTTTGTATTTATATTTCTGTATGCCAGAATGTTATCACTATTTTTATTCAATAATCATTGTGACTTTTGTCAGAATATGAACTTGAGACTCCTGCCGCAGGATTCTCTGGCTCTGCTGACTGAGTTATTCTTGCTGTTGACCTGCACCGTGTATTAACTCTGTGTCTAAACTCAGTCTCATTGCCTCCCTGATTTTCTACTGTGTTCTTGGTCCACACCCTGACTTCATCCCTGCCAAACCATGTCACATCCACCTGACCAGATAATTGTGCTACTGCAGATAGCACAACAAACAGCCATTTATTCTCCCTGAAGAAGTTACCAAGACTAATGTAACATGTTAGGTATACTGGCAGCCCCTACTTTGAATTTGTCTATATCGTAACAGTAACAGTCAGTAAAATTAGTTTCATTGTCTGTTTGGGATGAGTACCTTAATGTCTCTATATGTCTTGTAATAATGTAAGCGTTGTTGTGTAGCATGCTTAAAAGGATGTATTATAAGAACTCCTGTGTATTATCAAAGGCTTTAACACAAAAATCTGTAGGTAGTAGTCCTATAAAATCCATTTCCATTTTTTCATTCATAGATCTTTGAAAACTCAGGAATGCATTTCTTATTCAATTGTCAAATGTAAGTTCTTATGTGTTTTCTTTATAATTTGTTGCAGAAAAAAATAGCAATGTAACACTTTATCTAGCAAATTATATTTTAATCTATTTGCAATAATCCATATGTGCAGTTTTGGAACTAAGTTATATTTTGTTTCTCCCTTACTGCACTAACAATAGTTTATTAGATATATTCTGCAAAATGACTTTCTCAATTAGTTTAATTAGCTTATTTTTTCTCTATTAATTTTAACAATCTGTTCATAGAGATGCTCACTGACCCCTGTCAACTGGTTTTGGCTTTGGATCTGGATTAGCTTCATGTTTTGGTTTTGGCAAAACCACCCTCATGTATTTTGGTTTTGGTTTTGGATTTTTTAGAATAAAATCCTAAAATATGCTAAAATCACATAATTTTGCTCTTTTTTTGTTCCTACATTATTATTAACCTCAATAACACTAATTTAAAGTCATTTGCAGTCAATTTTGACCACCTCACAGATCACAATATTATTTTCATACACTTTCGGACAAATACTGCAGCGATCTGGCTGGATGGTAAGCGACAGAGCAATGACACAAGCACACGGCAGTTCCTAGCACATCTAGGACACATTGTCACACAGCAGTGGCAGAAAAGAAAAAGGGGGTCCACCGTGATGTTGGATCTTAAAAAGTAATCCAAAACTCGCGAGATCCGAGATCCGACGACGTTTTGATGACGTTTTGCCTCGTTTTCAATTCCGAGGGCGCGCAAAAGTACCGAGCCCCTAAGTCTGGGTGTGTTCGGTTCTCGAGGAACCAAGCCTGAGCATCTCTAGTTCTTAAGTATCTGATTCATTCACTCTACAATTCCAGCAGACTAAAGGTGATAAGGAACAGCACATCTCTGTTGTATTTCTAGTAAATCAAGCATATTCTAAAATATTTCATATGAAAAAGGAACCATAATTAGATATAATAGTAATAATAATAATAATAATAATAATAATAATAATAATAATAATAATAATAATTCAATATAATCATTTTAAAAATCCCCAGTTGGACAGCACATATTTCCAAAGGGACTGATCTATGTTTGAATATGTGTTACTAGCTACACCCATTATGGAGAACAACATAACACATATCAAAACATATTTAAACCTTCTTTTGACAGTGACAATGCATCAATATAATCAATCTACATCAACTGTCAGGAACCACCAGGAACTGACACTTGAGGATGAAATTTATACTTTACATTATCTTGAAGCAGATACAACATGAATCTTGAATGTAAACACACTTTCCTCATATTTAGTGAACATTTTTAAAGGACTAATATTTCAAATATCTCCATGTAGGGGCATAAGTCAATTGACCTGAAAACCTAGCCATTATTTCAAGACACTTCACACAATCTAATTTGTAGTATCTGTCACTCACCGGACCATGAGTGCCTCTGCGCTGGTGCGTGGTTCTCTAGCCTTGCTGCCGGCGTCTGTCCTGAGCCGCGGCCGTCCGCCATCTTGATGGACTGCGCATGCGCAGCACCCAAGAACTCTTATGACCTTTGCTTTTAATCTAATTGGAGGATCAGGCACCTCTCCCTATTTAAGGCACCTGTGCTCATTACCTCATTGCCTGATCTTGAGTCTCATTCCCTGTGAGTCTCTTAAGGTGTCTCCTGTGTCCTGCTCGTGTCTTCAGCTTCCTGCTGATTATCTGCTCTACTCATTGGTGGTTCCCATACCCGCTACTGACTCCTGTGTCCTGCTCGTGTCTCCAGCTTCCTGCTGATTATCTGCTCTACTCATCGGTGGATCTCATACCCGCTACTGACTTCTGTATCCTGCTCGTGTCCTCAGCTGTCTGCTGGATTACCTGCTCCGCTCATCAGTGGTTCTCATACCCGCTACTGACTCTTGTGTCCTGCTCGTGTCCTCAGCTGTCTGTTGGATTACCTGCTCTGCTCACCTGCGGTTCCCATACCCGCTTCAGCCGTTCAGCGCTCCTGCTGTGCCTGCATATCCTCGTGGACAAGCTTCTCTACTCAGCAGCGGTATCCATACCGTTATAGACTATTAACTATAACGCTGCATATCTGTTTGGAGCAAGTTCCTCTGTGCTCTCATTGTATTCATACAATTATTGTATCTATTTATTCCTCCACTTATCCTCACCTGGACAAGTCCTCACCTCCTCGCAGTGGTACAACTTGCTGTCCGCAGACCACTGATGCCTCCTCTACCTACCTGCACCTGGACAAGTTTTCCCTACACAGCGGTGGTACAACTTGCTGAACGCAGACCACTGACTTCCCGCTACCTACCTGCACCTGGACAAGTCTTCCCATCACAGCAGTGGTACAACTTGCTGAACGCAGACCACTGACTCTCCCATTTCCTTCCTTCACCTGCTCACGTCCACCCTGCTCTCCGTGGTTGAAACCTGACTTCCACTATAGCTGCAAGTCGCTGACTCATCTACCAGTATAGCTGCAAGTCACTGACTCATCTACCAGTATAGCTGCAAGTCACTGACTATCATAAATTCCATTGGCATCCTCTCTCCATCTGCTGTTATATACGTTCCACTATTCACCCTGCTGCCAGAGGACCGCTGTGCAAACTCCGCCCCTCTGGTAAGCATAGTCAACTGGTGAATCCTGGGCAGAACTCCTAGTGCCCGTGACAGTATCCTTTTATCAATTGGTAGCACAGTATTGGTTCACTACAATTATTATTATTATTTTCTTTAACTTATAAGGCACCACAAAGAGTCTGCAGCGCAGTACATAACATATACAGAAAACAGTGACCCATGACACAACATAATACAGAAACACAAAAAACACAAAAACAAAAAACACATACACACACAGGTAACATTTCGCAAATCAAATTTTATCTGGGACAATGTGTGAAAATCAGCGATAAGTAGGCCGAAGCTTAAGAAAACAGGGTTAGGGAAGCAGGCCGAGAGGTACAGAGGGTGAAGGAACAGTAGAAGTAGCACACAAGAAAAGAGGGCCCTGCTCCTGAGAGCTTACATCCTAAAGGAAAGGGGGAGACACCAGGCGCGGGCTGGCAGATGTCAGCCCGGGGGCGCACATGAAACGCGATGCGGCCGCATCATTGATGATGCAGCCGCATCGTGTCACGTGATGCGACCGCTTGTGCGCTGAGGCGGCCGTATCACGTATATTGTGATGCGGCCGCCGGTGAAAATAGACTATATTGCATCCGGGGGGGCGGCCAGCTGGCCAACCCCCCGGCCCTAACACCAGTAAAACTGAGCGCCTGAGCGCCCCTGCCCCCCGGGCCAGCCAGCCCCTGGGAGACACAAATTGGGTGGTACTAACTGGGGGAGAGAGCCGGGACAAGGAAGTTAGGAGAAATTATTTATCCCCATACGCTTTTTATCGTTTCAGTGAGATCAGAAAATGCCTCTTTCTCTTGCCTAAGACTTGATTTACCTTTGGATACAGCAGCAATCCCTGGACATCAGTTAAATTCATTTGTAGCTGCCTCTTTGGCCACTGTGTCAACATAAACTTCACCTATGATTCCAGGGCGTTCTGTAGCTAAATCAGGGTATGTGGGGTCTGCAAAGTATCTATTAATTTCACATGTGACTACATAATTTGAATCTTGCTAATGTTCATTTTAAAAACTACACTATATACTGCTTGACAGATATTAGGCAAAATATTTGAATTGCCTTTTATTGTACAATTTCTATTTATATCAGGATATCATCCACATTCTAAAATATTTGTTAGCTAGAAGTTGTAAAACGTTTCAGTGTCCCTCTTTCCATCTGATTAATGACATAAATTTGTGCAAAAAGTGAGAGCTTGGATCGCTTCAAAGGCTCATACAGCATAAGACGTCCTATCTTTCCTGTAAGGTATGGTCTTCACCTAGGTGACATAGCAAGTAGAGAAGGAGGATGGGAGGGGGCTGCACCATTATTAATCAGACTCTCTTACAAAATAATGATCTACACTGTCGCGCACTTATCTCTCTGTAACTTTGGATATACTATGATGCAGATCTCTAGTTATGTCATACACTGTTTGAATATGTCTCTGGCGGAATTAAGATCTTCATAAGAAAAACTGTTAGCACATGAGATTCTAAAAAAATACAAGATTAACAATTTAGGACTATTATACTGCTGGTCATTTATCTTGGAATATTTTCACTATATATGATACTGCCTTTTCATTTGTCTTGGTTGCAGTATAAACAGAGAAAGGTATGATTTTTCCACTAGGACCCATAATTGAGACCTGCCATATCTTTGTTTTCCAAAGGGTATATTCCTCCCCTTTCAGGGGCAAACGCAGGATTTGTAGAGGGGGTTTCCACACCATGTTGCCAGTGGGCGTGACCAGCATGCATGGGGCATGGCTATAATTTTAGACAGTGCTGGACTGCTCTCCAACTCTTCCTATCCCCATAAAATACATGGGCAATGCTGGGTGCACTACTGTTAGGTGCACGCAGCTCTCCCTTTTCAAACAGAGCCCTGTGAAGTGGGGGCAGGGTCCAGCCACCTCAATTATACAGTGCTCAAGGCTTGGATGGGGGTTTCCAGGCACTAGGAAACCCCCCTTGGTTTGCCTATGCCTTTTCCATGATTTCCTGTAATTCCAAAGTTGTTTCTGTGTTAAATCAAAAACATTAATTTAATTTTTTTTAAATTTTAATGCAAGCTATAAAATCTTCATTTAATTATTCACTCTACTTACTGCTTCTTTGCTACTTTTTCTGGCATTCTATCTACAGGGGGCATAAGTAATTAAGGCATGCAAACTGAGTGCGACCTGCGTTTGCTTTAGAACGCCCGTAAGTCCGCTCTCCATACTCCAGAGGTCATCAAGGAGCTGATGTGAAGATACGCGTGTTGATGAGTCCAGGTGTAGGTTTACTCTGCTTCATGTTTTGGCATGCATACTTAGCTGTCATCACTAGAATTTGGGAATTAGAATAGCCCTGTAGCTGAAGCAAGAGATACAGCAGAAAACCAGCTTACTTATGAATATGCCTGAACCTACAGTACATTAACTACGTGCATCCACCCCTTCTAAACCCCGTTCCCTCCGTGAAATTGTAGGGTGTAGTAAGTGTCTTTTGGGCTACAAGATGACTTGGACGCGTCTGCGTTCCTTCGCGTATAGTCCAGTTCTGAGCATGCGCAGAATGAATGTGCGGATGATGCGCACACAAAAAGACAGATATGCTCCTTAATGACTAGTGAGATTAATTACATTATTTTACCCTTATGTTTTCTGAATGAACTCTTCCAACATAGATTTCTTATCATCCAAACTCAAATTATATCCCTAATCTATATTGTTTTACTTCTTACAATAAACTTTCATTACAATATAATAGAATACAAATTGTTTCTCTTTTCTTGCAGGGTAAAATGCAATGCTATAGCATACTCTTTGTATCAGTACTCTCACGGAAAGACCCTCCTTTGTCTAAATAAAAACTTTACTGGAATTTAAAATCTCAGAACCCTTCATGATTTTCTGTTTGTCTTATTGACTTACATCTCCTGCGTGCTCACAGGGGTCCTTTAAATAAAGAAATGAGAAATAAGTTTCTCACACAAACATTAAAAATGATAATCAAGCATTATAATCATGTGTAAATACTGACACTGTTACTGCAAATCTTTAAACATAAAAAAAGAAACATTTTCTTTCTACTTTATCCTGTGAATATTTTTTTTTAAACAGTTCCACTTTTAAGGATCTAAATCATTCTAATAACCAGCTTTAGACTTTTCACATTCCACTAGTTTTCTCTTTTTATTTCCATTGGTTATAGTTCCAATCAATGTTAACTTTCCTATTTTCACAACATCCTGTAAAATCCAGTTGGGCAATCTTCACAATTTATGGTCTACCTTGTACCATACAAAGAATTATCACACTTATTTCTAACAGCCTGTTTTCTTGTATACTTCATAAAAATAATTATACTTCTTACACTTTTATAGCGGAGGATGCATCTCCATGGTCTCAGACCTTTCCTCATGCTCTCAGACCTTTCATCATGTCTCAGACCTTTCCTCGTGCTCTCAGACCTTTCCTCATGTCTCAGACCTTTCCTCATGCTCTCAGACCTTTCTCATGCTCTCAGACCTTTCCTCATGCTCTCAGACCTTTCTCATGCTCTCAGACCTTTCCTCATGTCTCAGACCTTTCCTCGTGCTCTCAGACCTTTCCTCATGCTCTCAGACCTTTCTCATGCTCTCAGACCTTTCCTCATGCTCTCAGACCTTTCCTCATGCTCTCAGATCTTTCCTCATTCTCTCTGACCTTTCTCATGCTCTCAGACCTTTCCTCATGCTCTCAGACCTTTCCTCATGTTCTCAGACCATTCCTCGTGCTCTCAGACCTTTCCTCATGCTCTCAGACCTTTTTCCATCCTCTCAAATCTTTCCTCATGCTCTCAGACATTTCTTCATTCTCTCAGACCTTTCCTCATGCCCTTACACCTTTCTCCATGATTTCATACCTTTCCTCATGCTCTCAGACCTTTCTCCATGGTTTCAGACATTTCATCCTGCTCTCAGACCTTTCCTCATACTCTCAGACCTTTCCTCATACTCTCAGACCTTTCCTCATGCTCTCAGACCTTTCCTCATACTCTCAGACCTTTCCTCATACTCTCAGACCTTTCCTCATACTCTCAGACCTTTCCTCATGCTCTCAGACCTTTCCTCATGCTCTCAGACCTTTCATCCTGCTCTTAGACCTTTCCTCATACTCTCAGACATTTCCTCATGCTCTCAGACCTTTCCTCCTGCTCCTTTCCTTTTCACTGTGTAGCTGTATTATGGATCACTTTTGTCTCACTTTGTCCAAGATAACATTTCTACTTTTAAAAACGTTGGGTTCCATTTCACTTTTATCTCGTGGATTCCTTAGGGTGCCAAAGAGAATTGCCTTCCAAATCATTGGCTTGTAGGCCTTTTAAAACAGGTAGATCTACAAAGTATCCATCTACATCAGAATAATAAGAACATTTTATGAGAGGATACCCATTTTTCTTTAGCCCAGACTACACAGGTGCTGTTCAGAGGACTCCCAGCTTTTGCCTGGCTCACATCTCTCCCAACACCAGTAAAATCTTACCTTGCTCACTAGTGCCCTCTATGGATGGCTCACCAAACTGTTGGAAATGTCAACTGTATTGAAACTTGAATAAGTTATTTCATAAAGTTTTATTTCTTTCCAAGGCACAATTGCAGATTATAACAAGCAGTTAAATCAGCACAAAGTCATTATAAAAGTTGGTTAATGAAATTAATATAACTCATAACAGTTTCTGCTAACTTGTTAAACTAAAATTGTTGTCTATTTATTTATGCAATTCTAAAGCTAGGTACACACTACAGAATTTTCCACCAACTTTTTATGCCGATCGATTTTACATGCGATCGATGGTCCGATCGCTCGGTCCATGGACTGCATACACACTAGCCTTGTTTTAGAAGATAAAGGGAAGAGCGGACTTCCCTTTAGCGACTTTTTACAGCCATGTTGTCGTGAGCAATGATTGCAATTTCGCACACATCGGTCGGAAGTTTATACACACTACACAACGGAAACGAGATTGGAACGAAAATATTAAACGGTACGACCAACCAAATGAGACGACAATCGTACATTTGGACAGACTTTCGACCATCGTGTCACTACACACACTGACCCGACTTTTGAAAGAGCGGTCGTATGTCGACTGATTGAGCCGATTATTGGACGAAAACCGTGTAGTGTGTACCTACCTTAAGAATTCAGTGTAGCTTGAGAAGATTCTCTAAGTTAATATATCTAGACTTTCACATTTACTAACCTTAAATAATTATCAGTAAGAGTCATGCATGTATGCTAACATTGTAAGATTCTATGGTTTTTATCTCTGCTTATCTTGCAATCCAGTGCACTGTTGTTTCCTTTAATTATCTCAAACAATTACTTAGGTGTCTCCTTCTCTAAATTCCTTACAAAACACACAAATCCTTTTTATGACCTTCATCTTACAGACATTCTGTCAACTTGAGTAGAATAAAATATGATGTACTCATGGAGGTTCATTGTCTATCACCAATTACAGTATGCTCTTGTGCTTTTCCCCTCAAGTCTGCCCTCAGGTATTCATATGCCCCAAGGACTTAATATCACTCAGGAGACACTGGAACTCCAACATGCAAAACAGAAGGTAACAAGACCAGGGCAGGAATACAAGGAGGTTAGCAGCAATAACAGGTTAAGACAGACATAGGAGCAAGGAAACTAAGATACACAATATACAGATGTTAAGTAAAACAGAAGGTACAAGCAGAAAGAAAAGGACCAGTACCAGTTGTAGAATACAGAGAATTAGTAATACAGATAAAACAAAGGCTAGACACAGGTATAAACCACATAATAAACCAGCAGTATCCAGTGTTTAAACAGACCTAATATAGTTCTGGAGATTACTAGGCTTCTTAGCATGTAGAACACAGACTAGAAGGAAGAGACTATGTACACTACAAAACAATGGTAACTAGCATTCTTGCCAACTTTTCCTCGTTGGCGTCAGAGAGATCCCAGTAGAGGTGGATGTGCAGGGGCAGGGCTTGACGAAACACATCATTTTGGTCCCGCCACCCTAAATGATTGTCAAAATTTTGGCCAATTACAGCAGGGGGCGGGGCCCCCCTGCCACTTATCTATTGCAGGGACGAGAACCGGGAGGTTGCCCTGCTCTCCCTGGAGCCCAGGAGGTCTCCCAGAAATGCGGGAGTCTCCCGGACTTTCCGGGATAGTAGGCAACTATGCGTTAAAGAAAAGCAGCTAATGAATCTCTAGAGATAAAAGTGTCTTTTACATTTCTGTCTCCATTACTGAAGTCATGTTGTCTTACCTGTCAGTCATTGATTAAATCTTGGTCTCTATGAAAATTTCCACCACCATAGATATCAATACATGGACATAGAACACAATTTCTGAACTGTGTCATCATGCCACAGATGGCAAAGCCAACCACGTCTTGTACTGGCTCAGCATCAGGGAGAATGCCAGACTCTTCAGGGAGTGAGGGAGATCACCCCTATTTCAGGCAGTCTCCCTGACATTCAGGGAGAGTTGGCAAGTATGAACTAGTAAGATACATACCATAGCACATGCTCTAATACCATGGTGGAAAAGAATCAGACACTGAATCAGGTCCTAACAAATAACTTTTCAGAAAGGATGTTGAGGATTTACATTATATATCTCTGTCTGCTGAAACATACATAGACAGCTCTTCACATGTAGTCTCTTCTCTTGCCCAACACTAAGCTTCTTTAGAGAAACAAAGTGCAAGATATTGGGCAGAAGTTTTGAGATGGTTAAAGATCTTTTTCTACAAATAAGGTCTAGGTTATTCTTTAAGCACACAAACCAACAACAATTTCTCAAATGTGGAATCTATTGGTTGTGGCTTGCCAATGCCATCAGTGCATTCCGGGTCTCTTATCAGACCATTGCAAAATCTAAAATGAATGAACATGCCGTACCCTCTCCCTGGCACTCAGAAGCTATAAAATCCCGAAATATTCTAAAATACACTTTATTATCTGCACTGGCTTTTGGTGTACCCGATTACACAAAAACCTTTACATTGTCTTATTAGATAATGTGACAATTGAATAGGAATAAAGGAAGACCAGAAATCTGTAAATTGGGGCACTCAAAATTTAAAATAATATTTGTACATTCATTAATTCAATACATATGACCATAATGTTAATACAATTAAATTACATTAGTGGAATGATTAAAAGATGTGTGCAATAATGAACTGACTGCAGTGAACCACTGCTCTGCTATATAAAATTATTTATAATATTGTTATTAACATAAATGCTTCTAAAAATTCAATATTTAATTACTTGTTGGTAATTTTGATATAGTTCCCCTGGTCTCCACCGTGATAAGTTGCACTACCGTCCCTGGGATGCTCATGATAATCAGAATTAGAATCCAAGATTGGAAATGATTATAATAAATGGTCATCATAGGATACTTGGTTTACTCGGTGTGATGTACTCTATTATTTTTAAAGATCATGTGATAGTTAATTTTACTCCGTGTTTGCTGCTGTTATAACTGTAGAACTCTCAGCTGCACTTGTTGAAGAATTGTATATGTTGTATTGTAAATGTTGTATATTACACAATCTAAAGTTGATGTTTTATGTTAATTGGACTTGTCTAAAAAAATAGAAAGGGAATGTGGTTTCAGGCTACGCATTCTCAGATTATGCAGTAAAAGGTCATTAAATGTAACTGTTTGCCTTTATTTTATTAAATCCTCGTTGCATAGCTAATTATGGTTAATTGTACAATGGGAAAGCTGTAAATAGTTTTAATGATTTTTTTCTATGTGTGTTTTGCGTGGTGCATAATTATGGGCAGCCGTGGAAACAATTTCTCACCAGTGGGTCCACACAGATTATAAATGCTATCTCTGTCACTGGTATTACATGCACTTCACATCTAAAATCTTATTACAAGAGGTAATACTGTACTACAACTTATTCTGCAGGTCAGGCAGCAGTCCTTTCCTTACCCCATGCTAAACGTGTTACCTTCATTTTTAACTGATTAGTTTCCTTTGGCCACTCTTAAAGATATAATTATTTTATAGATTACAGTTCCAGAATCAGAAAACAATCTACATGGAGACTGCAAGACTGCTTACTATATGCTGATCAATTGTGGCTCTCTCCTGATAGTTGCCTGGTAGTGCCGATTGATCTTCTTCCATAACTTGCTCATGTGCACCATGGTATGACACACAAGAGGAAATTGGGTTCTTCACTGCCCCATATATCTCCAACCTCCTCTCCATTGCAACTGGTTCCATATCACCGATAATCATCGCCTTTTCTCCACTCTCAACTCATCCAGCTCCACAATCCAAGTTTTCTCCCAGGCTGTCTCCCTCCACTGGAAAACCTCCCATGCTCTATCCAACTGTCCCCTAATCCGTGCACCTTCAAACGGGCACTTAACACTCATTTGTTGCTCAAGGACCAGTTCAAGGCTTTTTTTTTCTGTGCCCTAGGCAAAGTTTCAGCCTTCCTTCCCCCAATTCCCACTCCCTAGCCTCTCACACACTTCACATTAGTCAAATAAAAATAGTAACTCTTATCTCCTCCTGACTGGCTGGTAAGGCTGCTCTCCAGATGCACTGCTGTCCAGATGTACTGATGTCCAGATGCACTGATGCAGAAGCAGACTGCTGTCCAGGAATCACTGCTGCCCAGGAACTAATGCATGATATCTAGAGGCTCCAAATTGTATATTTCAGAAAAATAGCAAAAAAAAAGCTTGATATAATTCACCTGTTACATACTGACATACTGACATGCCACCAGCCCACCAGCTATTCTTATACATGAAACCTGAATGCATCAGCTCTTGTCACACATGCTACCTCCATTCCAGCAGCTTATCTCACATGCCCCTGTCCACTAGCTATTCTTTCATATGCACCCTGCCCTAGCCAGCTTTTTTCACACATGCCCCCTGCCCACCAGCGTTTGTCACACACACACCCCTCCCCACCAGCTTTTCTCTCAAATGGCCCTTTGCCCACTAGGTTTTCTAAAACATGTCCCCCCTGCCAAACAGTTTTTTCTCTTATGTCATCTAGCCCACAATATTTTAATAAATAAGCAACATAATGAAGTATGTATGTCAATTAGATTACCTTTGTTTACGTGTTAATGTATTCTGCAGATTTAAATTAATTATACTGATATATAGCAAAAGGGGAGAGTTCAATAGTGTTCAAATACTAATAAAATAAATGGTTGCTCAAAACTTAACTTAATTTAAATTAATAGTGTGTAACTCGTGGGGATTTCTGAACGTAACCCTCCCCTATTTTCTCCAGCCACCTCTCTCAACATTTTCTCTAGCCCCCTCAACACACCCTTTATCTCTAGCTCCCTCTCCCCCTGTTTTCTCTAGCTTCCTCTCCCTCCATTTTCTCCAGCCCCCTCTCTCCACATTTTCTGTAGCCCCCACCATCTTCCTTTATCTCCAGGTCCCTCTCCCCCTTTTTCTCCAGCCCCATCTCTTTCTGTAGCCCCCTCTCTCCACATTTTTTGTATTACTGTAAATATCTTCTTTTTTCTCTTCTTGTCCTTATCTGTTTATCATCTTCTTATCTCCGTTTCAGGGAAATAGCGGGCAGGTGATCACACCGACAACACCGTCCACACCGTCCTGGCTGCCTAACTAATTTCTCATTCAGAGACCTTGTTAGTGTGAGTCCCTGCCACAGTGCCCCACGTCCCCCAGAGTCCAACGCAATAGACAGCTGTCTAAAGCTGCCTAATGGTGGTGTTGGCTCTATTTGGGACACCTGAGGCTAAATAATGGTGAAACATGCAACATTTCTTGGCCAAAAGGCAGAAACAAGGTGAATATTTTTCAGAACAATTTTAAATGTTTCTTATCTTTATAAGCTACCGTCATAGCAGCCATTGCATGAATTGAAAAATTGAGGCATCAGATAACTGACTAGATTTAACCTAGCTTTTTTAAAAGGCGGGGTCACTGTAAGAAAAAAAGTAATAGATTATAAGAGACAAATGAATTATCACTTGTTAATCAAAACTCACTCTTATAAGCAGATGCTAATTCTCCAAGGTGTTGTTCAACTGATAAAAGTTTTGGAGAATTTACTTTGAACACTGACCATTTCAACAAACAATATTCACAAGTTAAAGTTCAACATACAGCCCTGGCCTTCAAAAAAGTGACAGAAGAAGGAGGGAGGATGAAAAATTATTGCAAAATAGCAAAATATTTAAAAAATGAGAACCGTAACTTGATGAATTTACAAAAATTACTGTTAAAATAGGTAGTTAACCATTACCCTAGCGCACTGCTAACAATATATGTGGACGATAATAGTATTCCTAATAAAGATATATTCACCCAACACTACCTGCAATGTATATATTTTATATCCAAACCAAAAGGTTAATTCTGATGGTTTTGTTTTAGATCAATCTTGATAATTAAGTAGCTGTATTTTTATTCACAGCTCTCATATATACTGAGGGATAAGCCTGTATAATTGGATCCTTCCTGATTCAGTGTAAGTATACAGTCTCTGGTTTATATACCAATTAAGCCAACCCTTTTTTCCTATCCAAGATATTTTAACTAATATGGCTTGCTATTGCAGCGATTAAGCCTTTTAGGGATAAGGTGGATCTAATAGTAAAAATGATCTGTGTAATTCAGCAGGAGAGCGGCACGCTATGCTGCCGACGCGCGTTTCGCTATCTGTCTTTTTCAAGGCAACCCGACGGAGCCTCTAGGTCAGCCTTTTATAATATGAAACTCCACCCCTTAGAAACGTCACTCTTAGAGACGTTTACTAGTAACTAGGATATCGATAAAGGAGTGACGGGTCCGTGAACCAATAGAAAGTGTTTTATCCACCCTCCCATGATACAGAGTCTCTGTCTTCTTTTAGGATAAGAGGTAAAAACCAGGCTATATTAAAGATTACTTAAACGAGCCTACCATACTTAGAATAAGTTAAACGGATTGTAGGTATCTGTTTGGTACGTGATCTAAATCATGCATTATTAACACATATACTGGGGATCGCTATGTAGCTTCAGAATTGTGTCCATCTTCAATGTGTATATAACGTACATACTGGGAATGTTTAATAGATTCCATTGTCTCTAAATAACAAAGGTGACTGAATAATAAAGAATGTTATCAGCGGCTTATTTATAATCCAGCAGCCAACTATCATGCCATTGTTATAAAAACCATGGGGTATATTTACTAAACTGCGGGTTTGAAAAAGTGGAGATGTTGCCTATAGCAACCAATCAGATTTTAGCTGTCATTTTGTAGAGTGCACTAAATAAATGACAGCTAGAATCTGATTGGTTGCTATAGGCAACATCTCCACTTTTTCAAACCCGCAGTTTAGTAAATCTAGCCCCATATCTTCATCATATCAGCCAGCTGTTGCCAATCAATTCTCAGGAAGTTAAAAGAAAAAGACAAAGCTACATTTATATCTTCTTAGCTATAGGAGCAGTTTACTTTTCATATGTGCAGCAAATATGTTAAACACGTTTCCATATATTTCATATTTAGGGAAAGAATGTGCTTAAAAGTTTCTAGAAATACTAATTTTTAAATTCTAAATCTGGTATTAATAAGTATAACTAAATAAATATATAATAACTTCATTAAAGATCCCTTGTTTGGAATTATTAGATGTGTTTGGTGGTTTTTTGCAGAAATAATTAATCACAAGAGATGATAGATTATGAATGGATTGTCTTGAAATGTTTTATAAGCTGATCAGTTAAAATGCCAGTTGGCATTTGTAGAACAACGTTAGATGTGCTGGACACTGCGATTTAACTTGTTTTGGTCACAGTATGTCCTATTGTGTTGAAGGTGTATTATTTAGAGAGGAAGGAAAAAGACCTCCTATGTTTTGGTTTCAAATTGAGTTACAACCATTTTGATACATTTTCAATGGATGTTTTTGTACAGTATATATGTTGAGGTGTCCGACTAAGTTTAAGTTAGTTGGTTGAGTAGTAATAGGGTACTTGGAAGATGCTTATTCTTTTATTTATTTATTTTGCTAGAAAAATTCCCATAACACCTGTAGGTCATGGAAATAATCCAATTACATCATACTACTAGTTTAAAAGTATATACGCAAATCATATTTTAGTATTTGGAACAGTGAAATCTCATGCCTTTAGACATGTTAGTGTGCTGGTCGTCTGAAGATTGGTCTTTAAAATAAACTAAAACACCCTTTTATGTTTAACTGTTAATAAGTTACCATTCAAACAGAATATTCATTCAGGACTTATTTTTTGCATTCAGAATTTGATGTTTCAGGATCCTTAAATTTGTTTATGGTACAATCGGACTGTTCAATCTGGTTAGACTGCCATGGCCGCCCTGACATTTCGGGTTTGAAGTTTGCCGATCAGGTTGAAACCACTAAGCTTGAGCAAGCTGGATCATACTTGAATCAGTTTGAGGTTCACTAAAATGTTTAGCCTAAAATAAAATTTGAGAATTTATCCAAAAAATTACACCTTTGAAAGCTGCTCAGCCCATCTTCATCATTTATCATCATCATTTATTTATTTAGCACCATTATTTCTACAGTGCTGTACAGAGAACTCACTCACATCAGTCCCTGCCCCATTGGAGCTTACAGTCTAAATTCTATAACATACACACACAGACACACACACACACACACACACACACACACACACACAGACTAGGGTCAATTTTGATAGCAGCCAATTAACCTACCAGTATGTTTTTGGCCCATGCACCGGCGAACAGTTACATTTTGTCCCATTTTTCCACCCACCTGTTTAAACAGGACAATTATCTTGCTACATGGGCTGGTCAGAAGGACTGGCATCTGTGTGGTTTCATACATCTTCTCTAGTGTCAGCCAAAATAAAAACCCTACCCTATGATCTATTTCTTTAAAAAGATAAGCATTTGTTTTACTCAAAACACAATTTTAACTATTATTAACCCTCCCCCAATGAGGGTTCTTCACAGTTCAGAAAAATTCCCCCCCACCTTACTTTCTTCTGTATCCCAATGACATATGGAAGAAGGCTGGGAGCACAACACACCTGGTTACATTCTGACAAAGACACTGACTGCCTCGAGAAACTAACTCAGCAATGTTTGGATTGTAACCCGTCCAAGTTGTCTATGTTTGTGACAGAAGCCAGAACATTGCTGGTGAGGGTGAGTTCTCCAGATCTGTGGGAGCCCCTGGTATGGATCCCCAGCATTGCCAGCTAGAAAGAGAGGAATTGTTGTTGACAATTACTTATTGGATAGACTTAGAGGACAACAGCAATTTGAAATGTATATATTGAAGTTGTTTTTTGAGTAAAAAATGTCACAAAGTACATCTTACGTGTCTCTTTCACTTCAACTTGGCGTTTTGAGTAAATGTCAAAAACTTAAATGTAAAACAAAACACCAGAACTTTTACAGTCACCTACATTTCATTCCGATAAAACAATAGCGGAGAGAGAAAAATATTTATTGGAACAATATAATAAATCTGAAACACATGAAATAACACATCATTCTAATTCTACTGGATCTCTCGGCTGCATTTGACACCGTTGACAACTCTCTTCTCATACAAACGCTGCAATCCCTAGGTCTTCAAGACACTGCCCTATCCTGGTTCTCATCCTACCTTTCTAATCGCTCTTTCACTGTTAATTTCTCTGGGGCCACCTCTGCTCCTCTTCCTTTATCAGTTGGAGTACCACAAGGCTCAGTGCTAGATCCTCTGCTATTCTCTATTTACACCACTTCTCTTGGAAAACTAATAAGCTCCTTTGGATTTCACTATCATCTCTATGCGGATAATACCCAAATTTATCTATCCTCTCCTGATCTCTCGACATCTGTGTTGTCCCGTGTAACTGACTGTCTTTCTGCCATTTCATCTTGGTTGTCCTCTTGCCAACTCAAACTTAATCTTTCTAAAACAGAGTTAATAATATTCCCACTCACCAACAAGAGCATACCTGACATTTCTATCTCTGTTGAAAACATGACCATAAATCCCACCCAACAAGCTCGCTGCCTAGGTGTAATCCTTGACTCACACCTATCCTTATTCCCCACATTGACTCTATATCTAAATCATGTTACATACATCTCAAAAATATTTCCAGAATTCGCACATATCTCACACAAGACACTGCAAAAACCTTAATTCATGCACTTATCATCTCCTGCATTGACTATTGCAATTCCCTCCTTACTGGCCTTCCCAAAAACAGACTCAAACCCCTACAATATATTTTGTACGCTGCGGCAAGATTGATTTTCCTTGCAAATCGTTATTCCTCTGTTGAATCACTCTGTATGTCTCTACACTGGTTGCCTGTTTTCTACCGAATCAATATAAAATACTCTTACTAACCTACAAGGCCATCAACAAAGCTGCACCAACATACATCTCCTCTCTTGTCACAAAATATCTCCCAACTCGGCAACTCCATTCTGCACAAGATCTGCGTCTCTCATCCACCCTCATTACATCCTCGCATTCCCGGTTACAGGACTTTTTCCAGGCTGCACCCACTCTATGGAATTCTCTTCCTTGCACAATAAGACTTTCCTCTAGTCTACAAACTTTCAAGCGTTCTCTGAAAACCCACCTCTTTAGACAATCTTATAATATTCTTTAACCACCCTCTTAACTTCACTACACTACCCTATTACCACCTGTTATACAACTACCCCTTGACCAACATTGTTGTGTGACAGGATCATTTAGCTTATGAGTCACTTTTACCTTTGCAGTCTGGCTGAGCCGACTGCAAATGTAGACTTAACCTCATGTGTCAATCTCCCGTTATCTAATAGATTGCAAGCTTGCGAGCAGGGCCTTCTCACCTCTTTGTCTGTTTTACCCAGTTTGTTTATTAGTTTACCATGTTTGTCTCCAATTCTAAAGCGCTACGGAATATGTTGGCGCTTTATAAATAAATTATGATGATGATGATGATGATTCTTGGTCTAAGTAATTTCAATGGATGAATGAAGGAATGAATCTGATGAATGCTGGGCACTATTGTATATTTCTACCCACACCCCTGTTATAACAATACATCCTCACACAATTTATATTTCTCATCACAGGTACAGGGATACTACATCTAAGGACTAGAGAGATTCCAGAGTAACACAATAATCTATCAAGTTATCAAGTCATATTTCTATGGTCCTTGCTTTATATGTTGTTCCTCTGGATGTAGACGGATAAATTAACTAGATTTTGACCTCTCTTCTCTCTGTCCATAATTTTATTACACTGTAAACTAGTCAGGGCAGTGACCTCTTACTGTAGTACCTCCAAATGTATATCATTGCACTTGTATTAATGCCTCTCTATTGTATATCATACCCTTTAATATAGTTTTGTAAAGTATGTATGTAAATATGTATGTATATGAAACATATTAAACATACCATGATTATTTTCTATGGACGAATCCCAAAATTCTGAATTAAGTACATAGTGTACAGTGATGATATTCTTTAATTATATGTAGCACCAATATGTTATCTGGGTAAATCTATAGGATGATCATCCAGACGAACCAAACCATCACTGAAGTCATTTTGTTGGGGTTTTCGAAAGAACTAAAGATAAACATTGTATTATTTGTTTTATTTTTAATGATCTATATATTAACTATTGTTGGAAATTATCTTATAATGTGCATAATCTTAATGAATGCCGGCTTACACATCCCAATGTACTTTTTTCTCTGCAATTTATCCATTATAGACTTTTGTTATTCTTCAACCGCTGTCCCAAAATTGTTGGCGGATCTCTTTTCTATTCACAGAACTATGTCAACCATTGCTTGTGGCTTACAGCTCTATGTCATCCTCTTCTTTGGAGGAACTGAGTGTCAGCTTCTCGTGCTCATGGCTTATGACCGATACGTTGCCATCTGCCGTCCGCTCCACTATCCGGTTCTTATGAGATGGGGCGTTTGTTATAGTCTGACAGCCTTTGTGTGGATATTTAGTTTTATGTTATATATTGTCCCAGCCTTAGTTGTGCCTATGACATTATGCAATCGTAACCAGGTCAACCACTTCATGTGTGAGCTTTTAGCTGTCTTAAAGTTGTCTTGTGATGATATCTATATGAATGAGGCTGCAATATTTTGTATCAGTTTTATTTCTCTTCTCTTACCCTTTCTGTTTATTACGATATCTTATTTTTGTATTATATCCTCTGTATTAAAGATTCGCTCTGCAGGAAGATCTAATGCCCTTTCCACCTGTACCTCCCATATACTTGTTGTGGTTTTGTTCTTCGGGACTGGAATGTTCACGTACTTTGGCCCCTCGTCGCAGTACTCATCAAATCAGGAGAAAAATATTTCTATTTTTTATGTTATTATCTGTCCAATGTTAAACCCTCTCATTTATAGTCTAAACAACAGAGAAGTGAAAAATTCATTTAAAAATGTATTTTCAAAATATTTTGCTATTGGATAAATAATTAATGAGAGAAGAAAAAAATAAAACAATTATTTTGAATATTATACAATTCATACCACCTTAACTGCTTCAAGATTATATGCCTGTATATTGGTTTCACAAGGAATTATATTTTTATTCTTTAATTCCCCCAAGCAAATTTTACATATTTTATTTCCAGAAGATAAATGGATTCCTTTTACTGACATATTAAAAGAAATAGCTTTTTATTTTACATCTATTAATATTATTCTCTTAACCAATATGTGTAATTTGAATAAAGCCACTAAACAAAACGTGTATTTATAGAAGAACCTGAACATAAAGAGCATGTTCAGATGTTCAGAATTTAATAAACTTGATAGAATTAAGTATAAAAATAAACCAGTAAGAATAAGATACAATTCTTATCAGCTTACCAATCATGAAGCCACTAACGCAATAAAAATATTATAAATTATAGCTGTGTACTGAAAAATGTATTCAAAATATATACAGTACTGTTATTTTTTGCTGTTTTTTTTTACTATACTCGTATATTAATAATTAATTGTTAACCAGGAGTCGGTCTATAATTTCAGTGAGAAAACAAATATCAGTATACCACACTTTTATTACTATGGAAATATATGCAAAATATTTTCTACTTTGGACCACTTCTTTCAAAGCACTTGAAGTTAAATGCTGCTCAGACACTATATCTTTTTTCTAAATTAAATGCATCTTCAAGTGAAAACAGATCACAGTGATCTCCTTTAGAAAAGTATGTGCCAATCCTGCATGCTCTTTTAAGTTCCCATTTAATGGTAAACAGACAGATATTCTGCTGGTGTAGTGAATGGCAGGTCTTTACTACCATGTGCACTCATCTCGTAATTTCAATTCGCTCATACATACAGTTAGATTTATAAAGAAATAATGTTTAATTAGAATAACTCTATACAATAACTCAAGTGCCCTGGTCAAGTTAGGATTCATGGTCTCTACTATAGGAAAATTAAAAATAAAGCTGTAAAAGCAAAATTATAGCCCTTTGAAACCTAGACACATATACTGGTTATGCTAAAATATACAGTCATTCCGAACCTGCCCAGACTACATTCCTTCTGTGATAGATCTGTTTAACATCAATTTACTTAAGCACTGAAAACATGTAGCAATTGTTAAACATACATCTGGGGGTAAATGTATCAAGGTCCGATTTTTTCAGCGTGTTAAAATCTCGACGATATTAGTCCAAAATTTTTCAAATGTATTAAGCCGTGAAAATCAGTGAAAAAATTTGCGTGGGGTCCCCCTGATTTTCACTGAACCAGCTGGTTGGTGGCACTATAACAGGGGGACACACGGCAGGGTTCCCCCTGCCATAATGACAACCAGCCCCAAGCTGTTCAGCACTGGGCTGGATTCCCTAGGGAGTATTAATGTGATACTATTCCACTAACTGTTTTTCTGTTCGTCCACCCATCCATTCCATTAAACTGTATACAGTTGTCCATATCCAATTTGTGCAGCTATTGTCATCTATAGTCAAATCACATGAGCGGCAGCAGAATTGTACAGTACTTCTACTATATGTCTTGGGGATGACACATGACGGGTACAGTGGCCAGCAGCATACATACAGGATAAATGGCAGTAAAGAATTCATAAGAATATGTTCTGCTCATATTGGCACTTTTGCTGTCATCCTTCTTACATTATTATGTATTGCACTTGAAGGTATGCACTTTATATGATTAAAACTGATTTTCACTTTACACAAGTATAATGTATATACAGTATTATTATTATATTATTATTATTATTATTATTATTATTAATAATAATAATAATAATAATAATAATAATAATAATAATATATTATATATTAATGTGCTTATCTTGGTGCCAACTAAAGAGAGCAATTTGTACACACATTGGCAAGGACCTTATGACTAGTAATTTACTGGGTACTGCACCTCGGTAGCTGGCGGAAACAAGCAAGTCTATCATATTTGCTTGTTAAAGCCGTGAGTGGAGGAAACCCCTACGTTAGTTTTGAGAGCAGTAAAAACAGAGAATGCATAGTCCCCATGGAGTCTTCCCTGACACAAACTCAGAGACAACAAGCGCTAGAAATGTTTGCTCAGAATATGAATGTTTTCTCAAATTTTCCAAGGTGCACCAAGATAATTAAATATGACTTTGTCACCCCACCAGGGGTTCTAGTTAACCAATGTCCGTATAGAATTCCAGAGGCAAGAAGGGCTGAAGAAAAGTAAAGGTGGAAGTCATGTTGCATCTCGGGACAGTGGAATAGTCCACAAGCGAGTAAAATAACCCAATTTTCCTAGTGTCAAAGGCTTCGGGGGCCATACACTCTGTAATGATTTTAGGAAATTAGAAAAGCTGTCTAGGTTTCACACATATCTGATGTCGAAGGTGGATGAGCTAGTAGAGAATGTGGTCAGTAGTCAATATCTGACTATCCTAGACTTAACAAAGAGGTACTGGCAGATACCACTCACTACAACAGCCAGACCAAAAACAGCCTTTCTGACACCTGAAAGGCTGTTCCAGTACAGGGTGTCGCCATTTGGCCTGCATGGGGCACCAGCCATGTTCCAGAGGGCAATGGACAAACTGCCAAAGCCTCGCCGGGAATACTCCACCTCTTACATTGATGACATATTCATTTACAGTCAGGACTGGGAATCCCATCCTTCCAAGTTGGAGGTGGTTTTGGAATCATTACGACATTACAGCCTTACAGTGAATCCCATTAAGTGTGTGATAGCCATGGCAGAGGCCAAATTTCTGGGTTATTGGGTCAGCCAGGGTAAAGTAAAACCCCAGGTGGATAAGCCATGAGGAATTGTTCTAAACCTGAAAGGAAGTCTCAGTTGCAGGCTTTCCTAAAATTGGTGAGATTGGTCGGGTACTACCGATGGTTTATCCAAAATTTTGCTACTCGAGCCTCAACGTTGATAGAATTTCTTAAAAAGAACAACCCAGAGAAGTTCTTTTGGTCCAAGTCTTCAGAGGTCATCTGGGAAGATTTGAAAGAAGTCTTGTGGACCGCATCGGTGCTACAGTCACCTAGTTTTAAGGAGATGTTCTTTCATTAGCTAGATGCTTCTGGAATGGGTCTGGGGGCAGTATTGTCTCAGAGGGTGAAGGCTGAGGAGAGACCAATTATTTTCCTTTGCCGTAAACACCTCCCGAGGGAAAGGAAGTAGGCTATGGTAAAACGGGAGTGATTGGCCATTAAATGGGCACTAGAGGCACTCTGGTACTACTTATTTGGTATAGAGTTCATTCTGGTTACCGACTAAGCTCCATTACAATGGATGCACACCAATAAGGAGATGAATGAAATTTTTGCCAGGAAGAGAATGCACTTCGCCAAGTGTGACAGATTGTGAGATCTGGTGGGCGGGTGAATTTAGGATTTATGGATATTGCTCTATGTAAGGTGGAGATAAGGCAGCCAACATGGGAATGGTAATGAATTTTGAGATACTTACACACACACAGACACACACACACACACACACACACACACACACACACACATGATTAAGCTATCTACATTTATAACATATTGTACCTACACAATTTTTGTCATCTATGCTGAAATTACATTATGTACCAAGTGTAAGTTAATGTTAATGACATTTTAATATTGCATTATTGTATAAATATAGATGATGTTACATATATATATCTGCTTTGTTGTTATGAATTTATAATGTCTTTATACAGGAAATATTATTATAAATAGAACTGTGAGAGAGTAAATTAGGATTAAAGGACTGAAGTAGGCGTTTCATAAGAGGGAAAGTGTTGAAGCTTGTGGTTATCTAACAAGCTTATATAGGAACAGAATATGAAGATGCACAAATAAGGCATAAATATGGGAGTTCTTACACAGTACATTAGAGTATAGTACTGGAGTAATGCTCCAAATATCCACCTACTGTGGTGGTGTACAGACCTAATTCATGCCGATCTTTATCAGGAAACCGACAAAGATTCTGCACTTTGGGTCATTGTCTTGGAAAAGGTGATGACCTGAGGTCTATGATCTACAGATATAAGGGAAATTAAAAAGCCGTTTTCATTGCAGACAAACGGAAAAGCTTATTATGGAGCCTCTATTCGTACAGAAATAACCATACCATACTATGATACCTGTGTTTTGTCATACATTATGGTGCTATGCAGTGTTATGTAAGGAGTAATCCTGCTGTCACCATCCAAGTCCTAAGATTAACAGTTGGACTTTACATGTACATGCTTTCTACACATATGTACTGACACAGAGGCGGATGCATCTCCAGATGAGCACGGCTCTGCATACGGGAGGAATTACACTCATTTTCCATGCTCTTCTTTTAGGATCAATTTACTTCCATTTATGGCCAACTCTGCATCATCCAGTATTGTAAAGACACTAACAGTACTGTACACTCCAAATTAATTCAGACATAAATGATCAGAAACTAATTTCGCCTCTAGAAATTATACTTATAAATGCCCTTGTGGTCTTCCAGTTTGGAGTTGTGAACAATTTGTAGTACTTTTAATTGAGCTGCTGTCGGTACATACAAGATACAGTATGTTGATATTTCCATATGTTATTCCAATAGGTTAAATGTAAGTCTAACGGGGGATTTGGAAGGTTCAGGTCTGGTCTGTAATGTTCTTTGTTTTCAGACAACAGTTCACCAGTGCCAATACAAAATTTAACTTGGACGGGATTGTCTCTTCTTTCTAGCCCTGGATTGACTCATTAATATATGCTCTTGATAGGGCATCAGACTTCCCTTTCTGTAAGCCGGGTAAGTACACAAGCAGTTAGTCAGAGGTAAGCTGGAACACAGTCATGTAGCTAGAATACTACACAAACTCTACCAGAAGACAGGTCTAAGAAGGAATAGAATATATCTAATAGGCCTTCATATTAAAACATTGCACTTAGTATTCAAAGGTCATTTCCACCAGTCATGGCAGTCAGTCAAAGTATCTTAGAGAAGAGGTTCACAAAATATATATATATATATATATATATATATATATATATATATATATATATATGTTTATATATAACAAAAAAAAACTTTATAGGAATGGCAAAAGTTGAGGCATCAGTTAACTAATTAGATTTAGCATACTGTTTTTTTTCTAAAGGACAGAATGACTGTAGGAAGAAAATAAATAGATTATCGGAGACCAATGAATTATCACTTGTTAATCAGAAGTCATTCTTAAATGCAGGTGCTAATTTTCCAAGTTATTGTTCAAGTGACAACATTTTTAGAAAAATTACTTCTCACACTGACCATCTCAAAAAATCCTATTCACAAGTTAAAGTTCAACATACAGCCCTGGCTTTCAAACAAAAGTGACAGAAGAAGGAGGAAGGATAACTTAGGAGGAGGAGAGATGATTGCATTACACACCTCCCATTGCTCTACCATACAGGTCTATAGAAGGCCTTCTATAGAGCGGTATTGTGAGCTATGAATGGACTTGGTCTATCAACGTCCGCTCTTGGCCTGAGGTAAAAGGCAGTTCCTGGGTAGGGTACTGGTGGGCTTCTTCCAACTTGCAATTCACCCTTCAGTATTAATTCAATTAAGGGTGGTTATGGATAAAATACATAGAAACCAGCAAAGAGAGTGTAGCACTCATCAGTGGTGCTTTACCCCTCATACAATGCATAGAAATGATTCAGTTACTATATGAATTAAGTAAATCTCCAACAACATTGTTTCCATGCACCATCCAAGTTTTATACCTGAAATTGTCATTTGTTAGTCTTCCATATTTCAGACTTATTATATGCTAAAATTTAACAGGGGGAGGGGGAGCGGTTTCCTTTAACATGTTCACCATATTTGGAACCTAAACAGATGAAAAATTTCAGTTCACATTCTTGGTGTTTAAACATTTGGCAGCCGTTTCATAGCTGTGGAGCCATAGGCTGCCTGCTCTTCCCAGCTCTACACCATTGCTATGGAACCATATCTTCATCATACCAATCAGCTGTTGCCTATCAATTCTCAGGAAGTTGAAAGAAAAAGACAAAGCTGCTTTAATATCTTCCTAGCTATAGGAAAAGTTTACTTTCATATGGGAAGCAAATGTGTTTAACACATTTCTGTATATTTCATTTTTAGAGAAAAATTTTGCTGAAAAGTTTCTATAAATACAAATTTTTAAGTTATAAATCTGGGATTAATCTTTATAACTGAGTAAATATATAACAGTTTCATTAAGTATCTCTTGTTTGGAATTATTAGATGTGTCTGGTGGTTTGTGCAGACGTAATTGATCTCAAGGGGTGAGAAATTATGAATGGATTTTCTTGAAATGTCTTATAAGGACCAGTTAGAATGCCAGCTGGCATTTACAGAACAATGTTAGATGTGCCTGGCACTGTGATTTTCCATTTTGTGCTTTGATTTATCAACATAATATCTAGTCTTGTTTCAGTCACAGTATGTCCTATTGCATTTTAAGATGTTTTATTTAGCTGATAAAGGTAAAGAAACATAACTAGGAATCTAGCTCTGTAGAACAATATAAAAGGTAACTCTAAGTAATACTTCACCTCCCGTGTTTTGGGTTCAATATGAGTTTAAAACCAATACAATTTTAATGGATGTTTTTTGTATATGTCTTGGGTGTCCGACTAAATTTAAGTAAGTGGATTAAGCAGTAATAAGGTTCTTGGATGATGTTTATTCATTTATTTATTTATTTTACAAAAAAATTCCCCATAACATTTCTAGGTCATGAAGATAATCCACTTTCATTCTACTCCTAGTTTCAGTTTCAAGTATATCCGCAAATCAGGACTTTTATATTTGGAAAAGGGAAATCTCTGGCCTCTAGACATCTTAGTGTGCTGGTAGTCTGAAGATTGGCCTTTAAAACACATTAAAACACCTTTTTTTATGTTTAAATGTTTATTAAGTTACCAGTCAAACAGTATATTAATGCAGAACTTCATTTCATAGTCAGATTCGCTTTATATTATATTCCACAATTAAAATTCTAACAATTTTGGTATTTCAAGATCCTTAAATTTGTTTATGGCACAATCGGAAAGTCCAATCAGGTTAGACTGCCCTGACATTTCTTGTTTGAAGTTCACTGTTCGGGTTCAAACTATTAAGCCTGAACAAGCTTGAACATATTTTAATCAATTTGAGGTTCACTAAAATTTTTAGTCTAAAATAAAATTTGAGAGTTTACCCAAATTTTTTCAAACTTTGAAAGCTGCTCATCCCATGCACCGAATGGTTAAACTTTCTCCCATTTTTCCACCCACCTACCGGACCGAATAGGACAATTATCTTGCTACTTGGGCTGTTCAGAAGGACTGGTATCTGTGTGGCTTTATAGATCTCTAGTGTCAGCCAAAATAAAAGCCACTCTGTAAACTATTTCTTTAAAAAGATGAGCATATTTTTTCTCAAAACATAATTTTAACCATTATTAAACCTCCCCAATGAGGATCTCTCACAGTTCAGGAAAATTCACCCCCATCAACACTTTACCTTCTTCTATCCGTCTGTTCCCCAGTGACCTATGGAATAAGGCTGGGACCACAAGGCACCTGATTACCTTCTGACAAAGACACCAACTACCTCGAGAAACTAACTCATCAATGTTTGGATTGAAACCTGTCCAAGTTGTCTATGTTTGTGACAGAAGCCAGAACATTGCTGGTGAGGGTGAGTTCTCCAGATCTGTGGGAGCCTCTAGTATGGATCCCCAGCTCTGACATCTAGACAGAGTGGAATGGTTGTTGACAATTACTTATTGGATAGACTTAGAGGACATCAGCAATTTAAAAAGTGTGTACATTAGTCTTTAAAATGTATATACTGAGTTTATTTATGAGTAAATAAGTTTCATAAAGTCCACCTTACGTTTCTCTTTCATTTCAACTTGGAGTTTTGAGTAAATGTCGAAAACATAAATGTTAAAAACAAAACAGCAGAATTTTTACAGTCATCTACATTTCATTCTGATCTAACAATAGCGGAGAGAGAAAAATATTTATTGGAACAATATAATAAATCTGACACACATGAAATAAAACTTTATTCTTGTTTTAAGTAATTTCGGCAACTAAATCAATGGATGAATGTAGGAATGAATCTGATGAATGCTGGGCACTACTGTATATTTCTATCCACACCCCTGTTATAACAACACATCCTCACACAATTTATATTTCTCATCACAGGTACATGGATACTACATCTAAGGAGTAGAGAGATGCCAGAGTAACACAATAATCTATCACGTTATCAAGTCATATTTCTATGGTCCTTGTTATATATGTTGTTCCTCTGGATGTAGACGGATAAAATAAACTAGATGTTGACCTCTCTTCTCTCTGTCCATAATTTTATTACACTGTAAACTAGTCAAGGCAGTGACCTCTTACTGTAGTACCTCCAAATGTATATCATTGCACTTGTATTAATGCCTCTCTATTGTATATCATACACTTTAATATAGTTTTGTAAAGTATGTATGTAAATATGTATGTATATGAAACACATTAAACATATTTTGATTCTTTCCTATGGTCTAATCCCAAATTTCTGTTACAAGTACATAGTGTACCGAGATAATAATCTTTAATGATATAGAGCACAAATATGTTATGTGGGTGATTCTAGCGGATGAACATGGAGAACCAAACGATCATCACTGAAGTCATTTTGTTGGGGCTTTCAAAAGATCTAAAGATAAACATTGCATTATTTCTATTATTTTTAATGATCTATATAATAACTATTGTTGGAAATTATCTTATAATATGCACTATCTTAATGAATGCCGGCTTACACATCCCAATGTACTATTTTCTCTGCAATTTATCCATTATAGACTTTTGTTATTCTTCAACCGCTGTCCCAAAATTGTTGGCGGATCTCTTTTCTATTCATAGAACTATGTCAACCATTGCTTGTGGCTTACAGCTCTATGTCATCCTCTTCTTGGGAGGAACTGAGTGTCAGCTTCTTGTGCTCATGGCTTATGACCGATACGTTGCCATCTGCCGCCCGCTGCACTATCCGGTTCTTATGAGATGGAGCGTTTGTTATAGTCTGACAGCCTTTGTGTGGATATTTAGTTTTATGATATATATTGTCCCAGCCTTAGTTGTGCCAATGACATTATGTAATCATAACCAGATCAACCATTTCATGTGCGAGCTTTTAGCTGTCTTAAAGTTGTCTTGTGGTGATATCCATATGAATGAGGCTGTAATATTTTGTATCAGTTTCATTTCTCTTCTCTTACCCTTTCTGTTTATTATGATATCTTATGTTTGTATTATATCCTCTGTATTAAAGATTCGCTCTGCAGGAAGATCTAAAGCCTTTTCCACCTGTACCTCCCATATACTTGTTGTGGTTTTGTTCTTCGGGACTGGAATGTTCTCATATTTTGGCCCCCCAGCACAATTCTCATCAAATCAGGAGAAATATATCTCTATTTTTTATGTTATCATCTGCCCAATGCTAAACCCTCTCATTTATAGTCTAAACAACAGAGAAGTGAAAAATTCATTTAAAAATGTATTTTCAAAATATTTTGCTTTTCGTTCCATAATGAATTAGGGAAGAAAAAAAAAGTAAAACAATTATTTTGAATATTATACAATTCATACCACCCTAAGCGCATCAAGACTATATGCCGGTACATTGGTTTCACCAGGAATTATCATGTTTATTCTTTAATTCCCCCAAGCAAATTTTGCTTTTTTTTTTTCCAGAAGATATATGGATTCCTTTTACTTACAATTTAAAATAAATAGCTTTCTATTTTATACCTATTAGCGAAGAAAAATCTGACACAAGTCATAAAACACATACTTTTTTAAAATTCACATGGTTACTTTCAGAGTGATTAAACAAACTTAAAAGTATTAATATTATTATCTCAACTAATATGTGTATTTTGAATAAAGCCCCCACACAAAACTTGTCTATTGAAGAACTTAGACACATAGAGGATGTTCAGAATTTTATAAACTTGATAAAGTTGAGTTTAAAGTAAACCAGTAAGAATCTATAATATAAATGTCTAGTGGCGTGTGTTAGTCTGTCTGTGTGTGGAAAAAATAAAACCAAGCTGCAGCGCCACCTGCTGGGCGGAGTTATACACTGACCTACTAAATTTGAAGTGTGTGTGGAAAAAAAAATTCAGAAAGGGCTGAAATTTGGTATACTAAGATGTTTTTAATTTGTTAATTTAATTTGTTAATTGTTAAAAGTGTTTATAAAGATTTAAAAAATATATATAAATATTTCTTGAAGGAGAAGTGACAGTGGGGAGTGGTTGGTGGTCCCCGGGGGTGACAGTTGGGAGTGGTTGGTGGTTGCCGGGGGTGACAGTTGGGAGTGGTTGGTGGTCCCCGGGGGTGACAGTTGGGAGTGGTTGGTGGTTGCCGGGGGTGACAGTGGGGAGTGGTTGGTGGTTGAGGCCTCGGCTATGGCCCAAATGCATGACAAGAACCTTTTTAACACCTTAAGTAGCTTGATTTGACTAGTATGCATGAGTATCATGCACGGGTTAACTTGTAACATAAAATTGTAATAACTTTACCAATCACCAAGCCACTAACGTGATAAAAAATATTTTAAATGATAGTCGTGTACTCAAAAAATGCTTTCAAAATCTATACAGTACTGTTATTTTTTGCTATGTTTTACTATGTTCTTATTTTAATATTTAATTATTGACCAGGAGTAGGTCTAAAGTTTCACTAAGAAAACAAATATCTGTATAACACTCAAACTTTTATTACTATGGAAATATAAGCAAGATGTCGACAATTTTTCTACTTTGCACCACTTATTTGAAAACACTTGTGGTTTAATGCCCCTCAGAGACTTTATATTTTTCTAAATTAAATGTATTTTCAAGTGAAAACTGAACACAGGGGTCACCTTTAGAAAAGTATCTGCCAATCCTGCATGTTCTTGCAAACACACAGATATTCTGCTGATTTAATAGATGGCATGTTTTTACTGTGGCCTCATTCTCAATTCACTCATACATACTGCTAGATGTATTAAGAAACAAGGGTTAAGTAATTAACTTTATAAGTTAACGGTAGCTCAGTGGTTAGCACTTCTGCCTTACAGCATTGAGGTCATGAGTTCAATTCCCGACCATGGCCTTATCAGTGTGGAGTTTGTATGTTCTCCCCGTGTTTGCGTGGGTTCCCTCCGGGTGCTCCAGTTTCCTCCCACACTCCAAAAACATACTAGTAGGTTAATTGACTGCTAACAAATTGACCTTAGTCTGTGTGTGTATGTGTGCGTGTATTAGACGATGTGAGTGAGTTCTGTGTACAACACTGCGGAATTAGTGGCGCTATATAAATAAATGGCGATGATGATGATGATATCCTGACTATGCTAAAACATACAGTCATCAGGAACCTGCCCAGTCTACTCGCCCTCTGTGACAGATCTGGTTAACATCAATTTACTTAGGTGCTATAAACATGTAGCAAATGTTAAACATACATCTGGTGCGTAACGAGTTGATCAAATCACTTGGTTTACGTGTTGTTATTTTGCTTCTCATTACTGTAACCTCACCTAAATCCTTAATACTTTTACTTCTAGTATCAGGGTGAAGTCACTCAACAAACATCGCAAAAGTTATTCCATAAGATTCCATTTGACGTTGCCTAGGGAGATCACTGATTTATTCACTGCACAAAGAGCTGCATCGGAAATGGGTACAAAACATACACTCATCACATCATCCATCCATGGATAGGAAGCAGGACATCATCATCATCATTTATTTATATAGCGCCAACATATTCCGTAGCTCTTTACAATTGGGGACAAACATAATAAACTAATAAAAAAACTGGGTAAAACAGACAAAGAGGTGAGAAGGCCCTGCTCGCAAGCTTACAATCTATGGGACAATGGGAGTTTGATACATGAGGTTTAGTCTACATTTTGCATTTTGGCCCAGCCAGTCTGCAAAGGTAAAAGTGACTCATAAACTAAATGATCCTGTCACACAACAATGTTGGTCAGGGGGGTAGTTGTCTTGTGTGAAATTGTGTAACGGGTGGTAATAGGGTAATGTAATTAGGTTAAGAGGACATATTATATATATATATATATATATATATATATATATATATAATTTGTTTTAAAAAAATGCTGATTACAGTTTTTTTATTTAAATTAAATTATTTATTTATCTATTATATTCATGTATAAATATTGGTGAGCTGGCCACCCACCTTGACTTGGCACTGTTATATTTACAGCTCACAATTACTATGACATACATGAGACTCCTAGAAATAACACTTTGAGATACCCTTTTTTATTCGTCCTATACACATCACAAGAGACTTACTTTTATCTAACCTTGTTGTATTATATGATTGAGATATTGTGCACGTTTTTATACATTTTATATGTATCCTGTATTGTTCACATTGTCGGATGTTATTATTTTATATGTCCTACTTTACTTTGTGTAATTATTTCAGTGTTGATTATATAAATGTAGGCTTAAAAAACATTCTATTTTTTTATACAATCATCTTTTATTGAAAAAAAGATACAGGTTATGTAAATGACATGTTGATTCTAACATTCACATTAGAATTCTGTCGTATTTAATTGTTGAAAAAATAAAGGACCCTTTAATTCATTTTTGTTCTGTACTATGGTGCCCTCATTTGCTTTGTTTCTTGTGGATGTTTAAATATTGCCTAATTTAAATTAGATCTATCACTGGTAACCTGAAGCAGTTCTATATCACTGGTAACCTGAAGCAGTTCTATATCACTGGTAACCTGGAGCAGTTCTATATCACTGGTATCCTGGAGCAGTTCTATATCACTGGTATCCTGGTGCAGTTCTATGTTTCTGGTAACCTGGAGCAGTTCTATATCACTGGTATCCTGGAGCAGTTCTATATCACTGGAATCCTGGTGCAGTTCTATGTTTCTTGTAACCTGGAGCTGTTCTATATCACTGGTATCCTGGAGCAGTTCTATATCACTGGAATCCTGGTGCATTTCTATGTTTCTGGTAACCTGGAGCAGTTCTATATCACTGGTATCTTGGAGCAGTTATATATCACTGGTATCCTGGAGCAGTTCTATATCACTGGTATCCTGGAGCAGTTCTATATCACTGGAATCCTGGAGCAGTTCTATATCACTGGAATCCTGGTGCAGTTCTATATTTCTGGTAACCTGGAGCAGTTCTATATCACTGGAATACTGGAGCTGTTCTATATCACTGGAATCCTGGAGCTGTTCTATATCACTGAAATCCTGGAGCTGTTCTATATCACTGGAATCCTGGAGCTGTTCTATATCACTGGAATCCTGGAGCTGTTCTATAACAATGGAATGCTGGAGCTGTTCTATATCACTGGAATGCTGGAGCTGTTCTATATCACTGGAATCCTGGAGCTGTTCTATAGCACTGGAATCCTGGAGCTGTTCTATAACACTGGAATGCTGGAGCTGTTCTATAACACTGGAATGCTGGAGCTGTTCTATATCACTGGAATCCTGGAGCTGTTCTATATCACTGGAATCCTGGAGCTGTTCTATATCACTGGAATCCTGGAGCTGTTCTATATCACTGGAATTCTGGTGCAGTTCTATATCATTGGAATTCTGGTGCAGCTCTCTATCGCTATCTTTACCCTTGTTCAGTTCCTAAGCGCTGGCAATATCCTGGTGCGGTTCACATACCGCTGGTATCCCCGAGCAGTCACTGCATCACTTACCTTTTGTGCTGCTTCCAGCTAGCATTCCTGATGCTGTACCCTGCTGGCTCTGTACCTTTTTGACTATTGTTATAGCACCTTATTCTACCGGTGTCATTCCTGTACTTATATTACAGTGCATCTCACTGATACATATACATTCTTTCTCCAATCCAACACACAGTCATGCTCACAATATACACCAGGGGCCACAGCCAATTCCATCCTGCTTTGCAGCAGGTTCTAACGAAAACTGGTGTCATGTTAGACTTCACATCCCAGGGAATAAATAGTGCAAACTCTGGCTTACTTCGGATTATATCCTCCGTACCTCCTGATAAGACACATGTCATAAAGATATTGAAACTGTAAGTATAATTAAAGAAAATAAAATATTGAAGTGGTGATTCTAAATTATTAATATTCCAGACTTGGATGTGTCTCTATCTATGCATTGATTTAGGGCCACAAATAAAGGCACTGAGCAGCCTTGTTTTGTGTGGTTAATAATTTAACCTTAAATGATACTTGAACTTTAACACTAATAAAGTTTTTTTTTTTTTAACTAATACAAAATAAAAAAAATCTAAAAATTTGCCGTAAGAGATTGATCAGATTGCGCTGTATCTGTCCACACTAACCAGCCCTTTCCTTGTGTTCCTATAAGCGTGCTGTGCGGTCTGCAGTGAGTAGAGTGATTGGTGCTCATAGTAACAAATGTTGGGATGTTCCATCGGTTTAAATAAGCCTTGTGCCATCTGTATAATTTACATGTTAATAATAACGTTATTATGACATCGCTAAAAACAAATTGCTATTCCTACCAGCTGATGCCAGGATCCACAAACAGCCCTGTTTCAGTTGAGCTGTTAGTTTTGCAAAAAATATTTAGTCCATTTTAACAACTGCTGCAAAAATCAGGATAAAGATGGAATAAATGAGGTGCAAAACTTTTTCTGTAAATAGCTGTAACATTCGCCATTGTCCACATAAATAAATGCACAAGCTGAAAACAACTGAAGGACCACTGATGACTTAACATTATTGATTTCAAGGTTTATTTAACCTCTTGGGGACTCTCTGTAAAATTAAACCGAGGGGATTTGTCAGCAGACAGATCTATAATGTAGAATGTGCTTCAGATATTAAACTGCATTATACTAGTATCAATCAAGGACGTTAAGGTGGTCCTATGATTCTGGGTGCACAATAACTAACCACTTCCATCTGTAAGGTTTATTAATTAATTGCAATTATTATATCTTATTTAACCTCGTATTTATGAGGAAATTGAGCTCAGCATTGCACATACAATTACCTTCTACAGTCAGGACAGTTAATGAGTACAAGTCAGACATGAAGGTCAGTCAAGGTTAAAGCCAGGAAGCAGCTTACCATGAGAAGGATAATGCCAGGAACTGAGGCATTAATGCAGAATTATTATTAGATGGCATCACATTTGACTTTTTAAACCTTTTTCGACAGTATAGTATAGCAGCTAAACTTAGATTGAATCATGAAATAAAAAGCTAAAGCATCCGGAACATTTATGAAGATTGGTACAAGAAACATTGTTACCCATAGCAATCAATCAAACATTAGATTTATTTTCTTAAACTGTAGTTGACATGCTTCAATTTTAATGGCCAATTATGATGCTTTAGTCATAATTGTAGGAGAGTGGCAGGTCCAAAAATACAGATAATCCCAATTAGGAGCCATCAGATGTCAGATGATAACCTTATCTGATGTTGTATATGGTCACCTTCCGACCACGCTCTTGGTGTCTGGTCTGGCCAGATTTGTCCACACACATCTACCTACATGTATGGCCAAATTGGACAGTGATCTGGTCAACTAGCATCTGAGTCCAACAGCCATAATGGCCAGTGCTTTGACAGCTACAGAATCTGATTTAGTGACATAGGCGACAACACCTTTTATCATGCACCAGTTTTAATGTATGTCCCGTACAGTGACGGAACTACCATTGGTGCCGCAGGTGGGGTGCACTGGGGCCCATGAATATAATGGGGTCCGCTGCATGGCAGATGCAGAGGGTCAGGGGCCCCGGTTCCCTCCTCTCCGCCCCCCCAGCACCGATGCTGCACATCTCGCTAGTTCCACCAATGGTCCTGTATTTTGTAACAAGGACTATATGTAAAACATGTCCAATCTTTTGCAGAACTTATGATGTTTAATGTTTCACTATAGTTGTCTAAATTATTTAAACTGCATAATGTTGATGCTTCTTTCCTCTGCACAATAAACCTTTTCTTTAACACATTAAACTTATTGTTGTATTCATTAATTACAGAAACGGACACCAATATAAATTTGGCAAATAAGGTCACAGTTTTAATTAAAACTGAATTGTTGTTGGAGAAAGCAAAATGTGAGTTCCGCTAAACAGTCCAATACAAAACCAAAAGAGTGGATGACCAAATGGCCCAGAGCCCACTGAAAAAGGGATATCATCCCTTACTGAATGGTCAGTGCTATATCAGGCTTCAGAGAAACTACACCCCCCTCTAAATTCACAATGACATGTCCACACAAACAGGTAAAGGGGTCCTCCACACAAAAGAACCAAAAGACACTTTTACTTCAAAGGCGGTAGTGACCCCCTAATGTCCAACTGATCTCTTCTATAAACAGCCACAACCCCTCCTCCGTAAGATGCACAACGTCTACTCTGAACAAGTGGGCCTGTTCTACCATAACCAAGGTATGCTTAATACCACCGATAGTTCTAACAACATGACCAGTAGCCCTATTAATAGATAGGTATAATATTGTGTGGCAGTCACAAAAATATTCTTTGCATTACATGGCGGTTACAAGAATGTTCTCTGTATTGTGGTCACTACCATGCTCTCTATATTGTGGTCACTACCATGCTCTCGGTATTGTGGTCACTAGCATGCTCTCTGTATTGTATGGCAGTTACTACCATGCTCTCTGTATTGTATGGTGGTCACTAGCATGCTCTCTGTATTGTATGGCAGTTACTACCATGCTCTCTGTATTGTATGGTGGTCACTAGCATGCTCTCTGTATTGTATGGCGGTAACTAGCATGCCCTCTGTATTGTATGGCGGTAACTAGCATGCCCTCTGTATTGTATGGCGGTAACTAGCATGGCATGCTCTCAGTAATGTATAGCGATCACAAATATTTGCCAAATTATCATTCAAAGCAATATAATATCTGCCTTGTCTTGCAGTACCCTTTGCATGTCATATTTTAGTTTAATTCAAACAGGAAAAACATTTATTGAACTGCTAATGATAGTGTTTACAAGTAATGACATTAAATACAGGTAGGCAGAGGCAATGTTATTTGTTTTTAGCTTTTTAACACTAGGGAGTCTTTACAATCAGTAGAAGATTGACAGGTATGAGATCCCTGCTAGAATGACCTGCTGTATATGATAGGGGTGACCAGGCCTCATGCAATAACAAGGACTTTTCAGACACAACCACTTTCACTATAATACTAGCACTCTGAACTCCCTGCTGCTGGATTAAGCTGCACCACTAACTGTAAACGATGCGTGTACTCCACACACTGGTGTTGAGTCTGGCCACTTTTGAATTGGCCTCACCTACCTCTGCTGTGGCAAGGGATCACCAGGGCCGCTGAGAGGGGGGGAGCGGGTACTAATTACCCAGGCCGGGCACGCCAGGGGGCCTGGCCCGGGCCCTCGCGCTGATAATTATTTTTTTATCTATATTTTTTTCAAAACTAAATTTTTTTTGTTGTTGTTTTTTTTTTTTGTGGCGGGGGGGGGTCGGTCGTTGGTGGGAGAAGCAGGGTAGTTAAAAAAAAATAAACATACTCATGTGATCGCGGCGCCGGCGTCCCTCCTCTCTGCTCCTCTCTGCTCCATTCAGACTGAATGCGGGTGTGACGTCATCATGTAAGCGCCCAGCATTCAGTCTGAATGGTGCAGAGAGGAGCAGAGAAGACCAAGAAAGAGGAGAGTAGAAAAGAAAAAGGTAAGTAAAGGGAGGAAAATGGGGGGGGCATGGTACAGAGGGGTTAAAAAACGAGGGGGGGGCATGGCGCAAAGGGGTTAAAAAACGAGGGGGGCATAGCACAAAGGGGTTAAAAAATGAGGGGGGGCATGGCACAAAGGGGTTAAAAAACGGGAGGGGGCATGGCACAAAGGGGTTGAAAAACAAGGGGGGTGGCAAAAAGGGGTTAAAAAATGAGTGGGGCATGGCACAAAGGGGTTAAAAAATGAGGGGGGCATGGCACAAAGGGGTTACAAAATGGAGGGGCATGGCACAAAGGGGCTAAAAATGGGGGGGCATGGCGCAGAGGGGTTAAGAAGGGGGGAGGCATGGCACAGTGGGGTTAAAAAATGGGGGAGCATGTCACAGTGGGGTTAAAAAACAGGGGGGCAGCATGGCACAGTGGGGTTTAAAATCGGGGGCAGCATGGCACAGTGGGGTTAAAAAGGGGGGGAGGCATGGCACAGTGGGATTGAAAAAGGGGGGGGAACAGCATAGTATAGTGTGATGAAGGGAAGCCAGGTGAAGGGGCAAAAGCAGCATGGAGGGCGCAGTGTGATCATAAGGCATGGCGATGATGAAGGGGCACATTATTGTAATGTTGGAGCTGGAGGAAGCCTAATTATTAAGGTATTAATTTAATGCCAGGGTTGTTTGGATTTATCTAAATGTAGCCATTTTTTTCCAAATAGGGCCCCCAGCATTCCAGGATCCATACAAGCCGCAACTGAAGAAACCTGCAGCAACAGGTGGTGAAAGTGAGAAGAACAGGTCAGAGAGAGCAGGACAGTATGTGAAATGTTGTGATTCTAGTAGGGACAATGTCAATTTTTGGTGAGTGTTCTGCCCAATGTATGGTGCAGGCCAAGACTGAACTCTTTGTGTACACACTGCATTCTTTCTGTACTACACTGTGGTGCTAGATGTCCTGAAAGTCAGGAGGGCTTAGACATATGTGATGCTCGGCGAATTCAGAGCCTAGTAATTTTGATGTGTTAGACACGTCCCAATGGCGCATTTGCCACGACCCAAAATGCATGACCACACCTGCAGAAATTTTTTGTAGCATACTCGACTATAAGGGGGGCCCCATGAATTTGTTGCACCGGGGTCCTGAATTCCTCTTGACAGCCCTGGGGATCACAATGTACTAACCCTGTCTACTTTGTGTTGACTCCACCTACAATTGACTTGGTCCTGCCTACATGAGGACACATTCAATTTTTTTTCCAGGGCCCCTTTAAGTTCCCAATCCGCCCCAGCCTGCCAGCATACGTGTGTGGAGAGGGGTGGGGGTTCTGAACCAGGTTGGAACTGGGGAAGGGGGGGGCTGGTGATAAGCATGGACTTAGGGGGTCAACATCCCGATGTGTGGCTTGATAAATGGGAGACATATATGGGAAAGGCTGAGGGGTGGGGTTTGTGATATGGCCCCTTTATTGCATGCATGAAATGAGGGGGGGGGGCACTGCATTACTTATCTGCATAAGCAGGGAGGACTGTCTGTGACACTGGTAAGTTGACATAGGGGACATGTGTAGAAAGTCAGAAGGGGGGAGATGACCCCCCCCCCGCCCCTGCCTGAGAGCTTGTAAACAGGGGGGAAGGGGTGTGCAGGGGGCATGGAGACCCCCCTACTACTGCTTAATTTTGTAAACTGTGGGTGGGGGTATTGCCTGTAATAAGACCGTTCACTCCTGTGTGAGAAAACCTAAGACCACAACCCTTAATAGGTAATTGTGTTGTACAAGCACACAAACATCTTACCTTTAAGTGTATTCAGCTTTAGGGCCTCTCTTGTCATAGTTAAATGTAAACTAGTGTCCTCTCAAACACGCCATTATATTTTCTGCTATGTCTTTAGCAGGTTTACAGACATATAACATTGGTAATATGCACACATTTGTGTATAGCTTCCTATACTTGTTAAAATATACAATATTTGGGAATGTTTAGTCATTTTATTATATAAAGCATCAGGAACAGATATCTTGTGAATGATACAGACCCATCATTTCAAATGTGAAGAAAAAATTTTTTTGGGTCATTTAGGTCGTGTCCCGTTTTGACCATGTTACATTGGTCCACTGAACAACACCCCCACTGGGTGTACTTCTGCCCACAAACATGTGAGAGACACTTCTTTGTCATGGCTATCGAGACTGGAACTACCCATTTAATTTCTTTTTCAATGTATTGTTATTGCTAAAAAAATTACTTTTTTCTTATTGTAAAAAGAGATATCTCAGAAGATAAGTAATCATTAGAAAGTCTATATTTGTAGTGGGAATTATCTTCTTTCTATATTGTTGTCTAAAAATAAAAAAATACTTTGCCTTCCATGTCGTGAGAGTTGACATAACATTGTCTGAGCGAAGCTCTTACAGTTTTTCACACCTTACGCTGCAAAACAGTTTATGCCTCACAGGTTTGAAAGCTAATTTTAGTGTCACAGCCGTGCTTGGTAAATATAGCTCAATCTTTTTTTAAAGTCTAATCCTCCTTAGACATAAAGGTAACTAGGAAGTAATATAGTTTTGTGTTGCAGCATTTATGTAAAGTAATTTACTTAGAGGGTGGCACATGACATGATGCATGGTGATTGGCGTAGCATTAAATAACATAAAATTTAATGCTAATATGTTAGACATCTCAGATGTTCAATTTAGAATTTGATTGTTTGCAATAAATTTGTATAGATTGAAACATTGTTGTATGAGTTGCCACTGTAACATTTGATGAGCAGAGAGTGGCAGTGGAAGGTAAAAGTGACAGTTGATAATGGGAAGAGAGCTGACAGGAATTAGCTGTAGAGAAATAAAGAGAGCTGACAGGAGTCTGTGAGAGAAGAAAACCTCTACAGAAAGATACAACAGAAGCAAGGAGTCATCTAAGACTGATCCAGTAGCTGAATTAGAGGAATCACAGCTTCAAAATGTCCACAGTGTGATTGATGACATTCAAATAATCGACAATCAAAATGCCGACATTATAAGAGCAATGCAGGCAGGCCTGGCGCTATACATCCAGAACTGTCGGCATTGCTTTAATAATGTTGGCCACTGTAAGCTGTACTAGTATGTGGGGTGCGTGAAGGTGTTGAGTATCGGTGGTCAACGGGAGCTCGTACTGGGAAGAGGTGTGTTTGTACAAGGGGGGGAGCAAGCAGGTTGACAAAAAATCAAGGAGAGGAAACTGGGAAAATGGGACTACCAGCGGGGGCAGGTTGGGAATAAGCCTTAACGGGACTTTTCCCGGTAGGACGTGGGAGGGGGGGGGGCTGCTGATAAGCATGGACTTGGGGGATCAACATCCCCTTGTGTGGCTTGATAAGTGGGGGACATACATGGGAAAGGTTGGTTGGTGGGGGTTTGTGAAATGGCCCCTTATTGTATGCTTGAAATGGGGGGGGGGCACTGCAGTACTTATTCGCACAGGCAGGGGGGACTGTCTGTGACACTGGTAAGTTTATATAGTGGACATGTGTGGAAAGTCAGGAGGGTGAGAAGACCCCCCTTCCTGAAGAGATATCTTGTGAGTGATACAGACCAATCATTTAAAATGTGAAAAGAATAATTGGAACACTTAGATCGTGTCCCATTTTGCCCAGATCACATTGGTCCACTGAACCACACCCCCGCTGGGTGCACTTCTGCCCACAAATATGTGAGAGCCACTTCTTTGTCATAGCTATCCAGACCCATTTCATTTCTTTTTCAATGTTATATATTTTTATTACTAATAAATTAATTTTATTGTAAAAAAAACATATCTCAGAAGATAATTAATCATTAGAAAGTCTTTATTTGTAGCGGGAATTGTCTTCTTTCTATATTGTTGTCTAAAAATATAAAACTTTGCTTTTCATATCGTGAGAGTTGACATAACATTGTCTGAGTGATGCTCTTACATTTTTTCACACCTTACTCTGCAAAACAGTTTATGCCTCACAGGTTTGAAAGCTAATTTTAGTGTCACAGCCGTGCTTGGTAAATATAGCTCAGTCCTTTTTTAAAGTCTAATGATCTTTAGACATAAAAGTAACTAGGGAGCGGAAATAAAAACATTGTAGTATAGTTTTTTTTGTTGCTGTAATCATGTACAGTAATTTACTTAGAGGATGCCAGAAACAAAAACAGGGCTCTCGTGTGACCTGACCAACAAAAACCCGTTCTTTTTTTGTACAGCACATGACATAAAGCATGGCATAGTTTGGCATTGTTATCCCACAACTCTGAGGCAACGGGCTTGATCCCAACCAGGATGCAATCTGTGTGGAGTTTCGTTGTTCTCTCCGTGTTCTTCCTCCGAGTGCTTCAGTTTCTTCCCACAGCCCAAACTTTTGGGTCATTGGGTCATTTGACTTCTGACTTAAATTGTTTCTAATGTGGTACAGAGATCAGATTGTAAGCTCCACTGGGCAGGGAGTGCTATCAATAAATATTCTCTGACTGAATGATGTTTAATATATTATATAAATAAAAGGTTATTAAAATAATAATAATTAAAGAAGACTGTCAACATTGGGGCAGAGTTATTTCGCTAACTAAGCATTAAAAAAAGCTTAATGGAGGTTAACCATCCCACGTTCTGTTTTCTTGGGAGTAAAGAGAGTGGACAGCATGCCAAAATAGAGTGGATAGCATGCATATAAGCCAAGCTAGCATGTTAATCTCTCTGGGCCTGATTCATTAAGGAAAGTTAAATAAAAAAAATTGAGTAAGTAGTCTCCTGGACAAAACAATGTAAGGGGTGCAAATTAGTTTTCTATTTTGCACCTAAGTTAAATACTGTCTGTTTTTTTCATGTAGCACATAAATATCAACTTTAAATTTCAGTGTACAAATAAGCTATTGAGTATTTGTGTGCTATATGAAAAAACTGACAGTATTTAACTTATGAAACATAAAAGGGTATACAGTGTATTTAACTTATGTGCAAAATAGAAAACAAATTTGCACCTCTTGCATTGTAACATGGTTTTGTCCAGGAGTAAACTTACTCAATTTTTTTTTACTTAACTTTCCTTAATGAATCAGGCCCTCTGCCACTTCTCCACCCTCTGCTGTACAAAGAAAGAATGGGTTTTTGTTTGTCAGGTCACAGGGGAGCCTTGTTTTTTTGTTTCTGGCACACCTACCTGTGAGTTACTAATATATTGGGCATAGTCATTACTCCTGGCGGAACAGTGGTCAGAAGGGAATATTTCCTTAGATTAGACATCCATTAATATTGAGTTAACTAAATAACATTGGACCCAACAATGACAGGTCCTCCTTAAGGCATAGCGTTGGGAGCATCAATTGGTTCAGATTTGCCCCTGAGAAAATCAGACCAATCACAGCTCATGGACCGTAATGAAGCCAATCAGCAAGAAACAATTAAATGTCACATGGCTATAGTATAGTGCCCTGGACTGCACTGCAAAAAATGTATAGTGTGCAAGAATATTTAGAATAACAAAATGCTAAGAAATGATATTGGAGTGTTAAATAATATAATATTTGAGGTTAATATGTTAGACATCTCAGATGTTCAGTTTAGAATTTGATTGTTTGCAATAAATTTGTATAGATTGAAACATTGCTGTATTAATTTCCACTGTAACATTTGATGATCAGCGAGCAAAGAGTGACAGTGAAAGGTGAAAGTGACAGTTGATCATGGAAAGAGAGCTGACAGAAATCAGCTGTAGAGAAATAAAGTGAGCTGACAGGAGTCTGTGAGAGAAGAAAACCTCTACAGAAAGATACAACAGAAGTAAGGTGTCATCTAAACTGATCCAGTTCCTGAAGAAGAGGCATCACAGCCTCAAAAAGTCCACAGTGTGATTGGTGACATTCACAATATCGACAATCACAATTGCTCTTATAATGTCGGCATTGTGATTGTTGACACTGTGAATGTCAACAATAACACTGTGGACTTTTTGAAGCTGTCTCCGGAATAGAAGTTTTGGTACGTAGCTCACAATCTTCCCCCATCGAGGTCCACAACACCACAATAGCTTTATAAAATGGGCTTACAGAACCGCTGGCACTATATCTAGCTGGATTGTTCTAGGGAAAAATGTTACTGAATGTTAATATTTGTGAATAATACTTGTGATATGACCTTTGACTTATCACTGACCTCTGTCTATTCTAATCTTCACTTTTGTCCTGAGCACACTTATCAAATAGCCGCATTGTCTTATTTTCCTATCTTCTGCAAGTGGGATTTCAAGTTCCTGCAGAGACTGAGGGGCTTATTTATTAATGGTGGCATATGTTCTCCGTTAAATATCATCCCTTATTGCAATGATAAGGGATTATATTTTGCAGACATTTATTAAAAACTATCCTGGGACAACGCTTTTGATAGAAGCCTGTCCGGGTGTTGACTTTCCTTATCTTTCAACTCCGGGGGCTAGATTTACTAAGCTGCGGGTTTGAAAAGTGGAGATGTTGCCTATAGGAACCAGTCAGATTCTAATTATCATTTATTTAGTACATTCTGCAAAATGACAGCTAGAATCTGATTGGTTGCTATCAGCAACATCTCCACTATTTCAAGCCCGAAGTTTAGTAAATATACCCCTGGGAGTCTGTGCTGCGCATGAGTGACCTTAGGACCTTGGCTAATGTCCTCTTCAGACGATGTTAGCCAATGGGCTCAAGCTCCGAAAAACTAGGCTTTTTGGAGCTTGTTGTGATATCTCATGCGTTAGGCTTTTGCTAGATAGGAGTTTTACATTAAAATGCCTTAACCATGCGGAAAAAGCCATTTCTGCATGGTTTATATCTTAATAAATAGGCCCCTGAGTTAACTAGTGGGATTTATTCATTGCTCATTACCCGGATATGACCTAATTATGAGACTGTAGAGGGAGATTCATTGTTCACTTAACACCCAGGAAAATCCGGGATATAGAATAAGTTACTACATTCATGTTAGTGAATTTGCTTCAGGTTTCTTTATTTTCAGTTAAACATATAATGTCCACTTGGCGCACATGTGTATCATTTATTTTCAGCACCGAAAGACTGGTCCTAAGTATTATATGGGTCACCTGTAAGCTAGGAGAGTGGTTAGTTTTGAATGTGAGGGATGAGGAGCTAATTAATTACCCAACAACACCAGAAAGATATTATAGTGTTAATTGCTCACAGATTCAGTTTAATACTTCAGTGATTTAATGGTTAAGCTATTATATTAAAATAAACTGTGTGGGTTTTCTTGTATTTCACAATTATACTTCATAACGTGAATATTTTATCTTACAATGCTACTCCAGCTCACCTACCCTTATTACTGTTCTTGAGGCATCCGAGGTGACTTGTCCTCATATGTGTGTACTTGGTGAGCAAGGCTGGCTCTGCTGTACCTGAGACCATGGACTGTGACTGGAGAAATCCTGTCTCTGCTCTACTTGAAACTATGAACTGTGAATGGAGGAATCCTGTCTGTGCTCTACCTGAGACCATGAACTGTGACTGGAGGAATCCTGTCTGTGCTCTACCTAACCCCATGGACTGTGACTGGAGGAATCCTGTCTCTGCTCTACCTGAGACTACAGAATGTGACTGAAGGAATCCTGTCTCTGCTCTACCTGAGACTACAGAATGTGACTGGAGGAATCCTGTCTGTGCTCTACCTAAGACCATGGACTGTGACTGTAGGAATCCTGTCTGTGCTCTACCTGAGACCATGAACTGTGACTGGAGGAATCCTGTCTGTGCTCTACCTGAGACCATGGACTGTGACTGGAGGAATCCTGTCTGTGCTCTACCTGAGACTACGGAATGTGACTGGAGGAATCCTGTCTGTGCTCTACCTAAGACCATGGACTGTGACTGGAGGAATCCTGTCTCTGCTCTACCTGAGATTATAGACTGTGACTGAAGCAATCCTGTCTCTGCTGTACCTGAGACTATGGACTGCCTGTGACTGGAACAATCCTGTCTTTCTGTTTTTGGTTTACCTGATAATGTGGACTGTGTCAGGCACCGTCCCAGCACTGTTCCCTTGTGCCGGGGACGAACCCCTGCCTCCACCGTTTAGCCCGTCCATACTTCTGGCTGCGCGCGCATGCGCAGTAGGTTCACGTCCCTTTGCTAGGCGACGGGACGCTTCTTCACCGGCTAGTCGACGGTCAGGTGCATCTGACCGCCGATATCCCACTCACCTATCAGGGCCCACATTAAAGTATATAAGGCACCTCTTCCCTACAGTCTGTGCCAGAGTATTGGTTCTCCAGTCTCCAGGATTCCTGTGTCCTTATCCTAGTTCCTGTTTATTGCTTATCATTCCTGAACTTAGGTTTGTTTCTTCACCACCCCTTGGCTTTGTGATTCGGTATCTCATTGTCCAGCAGTTCCTGACCTCGGCTTACTATATTCATTCTTCTGGAATTTCCCCTTGTACCTCAATGCAGCTGTCTTGCACCCACTAAACCTGTGTACACTCCATTGCACTGCTGACTAGCTGGGAGAACCGCGATCTGCTCACCTTACGCCGCCAAGCCCATACCTCCTTGCCGGGGTCCCTCGTGAATACCTGGGCTGCGTCAGACTCCGCGCCTCTCAATCTAGCTGTGTCAATACCAGCCGGTGGTTACTTCAGTACTACAAAACGTGATAGACTGTAGCTCTGTAGCTGGAGTAATCCTAGTTGTTAAGGATTGGGGTGTGCCGTACATACTCTGAACATACACAGTATTAATCTGGCAGTCAACCCCCTAGATATTTCAAACATAACAGGAGTAAGCACTGAGATAAGATTCCCAGGCAGAATTCCTCGATGCTTCCCAATACCATACTTGCCTACTTATGACTTTTGGACTCTCCCAGGCTCCAGGGAGAGCAAGGCACCCTCCCTCCCACATTTTGATCACTTACTAGTAAAGTTGGTGGGGCCTCGATGAGGTAATTTGCTGCCAATTCCATAATTTTGTCATTGGTGCAATGACTTAACCTGGGCAAAAAGCATGCGATTTGCAACACCGCGCCACCTCGCAACTTACACTTGACCTCTCCTCCACAATTTTCTGCAGAGGAGACTGTTAGTATGATCGTATGTATGTATGTATGTATGTATGTATGTATGTATGTATGTGATCATGTCACAATCTGACCAATCCTGTAAGTGCATTGAGGAGGATGCCAGAGATCTGGAGAATAATGCATGCTGGGAGTGATATAACTCGAAAACCATGTTCCACTTTAACCCTTATTTACGTTATAACTGCACGTCATGTATTTACTGTGAAGCTATACATAGAATATTTTGAAATAACAAACCCAGAGCATTTTTCCAAAAAACAGTTTCAGTACCCTCAATCTGTCTAAACACAGAAGGAATGTGCACAGAATTGACTTCACTCCTGTTGATAGCAGAGTCTGTGACGCACAATCCCGCTCCCCAGCTGGAGGGGGGGCAGCACTGCAGGGCCAGGGAGATGTAAAACCACCTTACCCAGCATCAGCGAGGCGAGGGAACAGAAGCTGGAGGTACAATTATTGTTGTTTATTCATGATGATTCTACTGTTCCAAAACACTAGAGGTACTCAAAGATTTTATTTTAACTATAGATCAGACAGGCAACATGGTAAAGACGGAGCTGCTTAAAGTAAAAGAGCTGCGCTCACAGATGATTGATGTGACTGTTCAGATATAGTTTATAGATACATTTATCACCCACTCTAGGTAAATATTACCACACCCCTCCTTTAAGCCAGATGGCCAGAGCTGCTGCACACATCTTTCCTCAGGTTCCAGTGACAGATCTCCTCACACCCCCCCTGGGCTGTCAAGTAAGATTTTTAGCTTTATTGATTTTCTGGTTCTGTATTGCGGAACCGACAGAGCTCCAGGAAAAATGGCAGCATGTATCGCCCCCGATGGTCCGACTAGGGAAAGCGGACAGGTGAGTAAAATATTTTCCCAGGTGGTAGCACAAATTTAAAGGACTAAATACGTTTCTTTTTTCTATATCCTCATCTTAAATTACTTGCCTTTGCCCTCTTCATCATTATCATCTATTTATATAGCACCACTAATTCCGCAGCGCTGTACAGAGAACTCAGTCACATCAGTCCCTGCCCCATTGGGGCTTACAATCTAAATTCCCTAATATAGACACACACTCACACAGACAGAGACAGGCAGAGACTAGGGTCAATTTAGATAGCAGCCAATTAACCTACCAGTATGTTTTTGTAGTGTGGGAGGAAACCGGAGCACCCGGAGGAAACCCACGCAAACTCGGGGAGAACATACAAACTCCACACAGATAAGGCCATGGTCGGGAATCAAACTCATGACCCCAGTGCTGTGAGGCAGAAGTGCTAACCACTAGGCCACGGTGCTGCCCTCTTCTTCCAAGATGCAGAACTTCAGTGCAACCCTACTGAGCATTTGTACTTTGTGCTGCAATAAAACTTACACAGTATGAGTAGTAGTGAGGATCATTGATAAGTTCTACGGGTCATTTACGAAGCTGCCGAGGTTAAGTGTAAATGTAGTTTCTCTCTTTTTTGGGACATGAGTTATCTATTATTGCATACATCCCAACATATCTGCCCTGGGTAGCGGGACAGGGGGTGTGGCCACATCGTGATGGGGGCACTGGTGGGACCTCGCGACAGTGCCCTGTAATCGGGACAGTTGTGAGATATGACTATTGTGCATTTTATGCCCGTATATAAGGAAGTGGAGATGGCACCAAATGTTAATGTTCTACTTCTGATGAAAAGAGCTGAATGAATCAAGGTGTTCTGTGTTGAATGTCGACTTGCCACAGTAATGTGATTTATGCTGCATCCACAGGGGTGAATACAGGGGGCCTGATTCATTAAGGAACTTAAATTAAGAGGTTTCTTATTTAAGTCTCCTGGACAAAACCATGTTACAACGCAAGGGGTGAAAATTAGTTTTCTGTTTTGCACATAAGTTAAATACTGACTGTTTTTTCATGTAGCACACAAATATCAACTTTAAATTTCAGTGTACAAATAAGCTATCAAGTATTTGTGTGCTACATGAAAAAACAGTCAGTATTTAACTTATGTGCAAAACAGAAAACTAATTTTTACCCCTTGCATTGTAACATGTTTTTTTCCAGGAGACTTAAATAAGAAACTTCTTAATTTAAGTTCCATAATGAATCAGGCCCAGGAAGTTTAAATTGCGGTTTCCAAATGATTTCTTTCCAATAAAAGCAAAACAAACTTGTAGTCATATTGTTTATCTGTAAATAACAAGTGTGGTTGAGTCACAAAGTGTGTCTTCTTCACATAGTGACCAGGGACACCAAGAGTATTTTTTGGGACCTTATACAACGACTTCGAAGTCGAAGTCCGAAGGGGGCATCAGACTCCTCCCACTACACAGGCAGGTCAGGGTCACCAAGTAAGACCCAGTACCTTGTACCTGCGCCCCCTCCTGGAGCCCCTGGTAATGACAAGATTCAGTGTATTTAATTTTTTTTTTTTTAATTCTGTGAATATTTCATACTTTACTTGCCAACTGGCCCAGGAAGTCAGGGAGACTCCCGAATTTTGAGTAGGTCTCCGGGACTCCCGAAAGAGATAGCTATTCTCCTGTATCTTGCCCTCGTGGTGAATCATGTTATTTTGGCCCTGCCTCCCGCGGAAAAAATGCCGGTGGGGAAAAAGTAAAAAGTTGGTAATCATGGATTATTTTGAAAAGCCCTCTAGTCAGTACCAGTAATGTCACAATAACTGTTCTGTTATCGCCAATTCAGGATGGCGATAACAGATGAAAATCAGTATAAAGATGCTTTTGGAATAAAGCATTTTTTTATGTAAAAAAAACTATTCAAATTTTTTTCAAATATTTTTGCCCTATTTTTTTTTTTTTTTAAAAAAAACATTTATCAAGTAGAACTGAAAGCCCTAATGTCTCTCAGCTCCATTGCGCGTGCTCATATCCGGTGCAGACTGGCAAAACATGGAGTTAACCACTCCAGGCTAGAATCGATTAGCTGCTTGACAACCCCCGTATGGTGATCCAAGCCCCAGCACTAACCTGGGCCGTTAGTGTCAACTGCAGATGGCCAATCAGCTGGGGGTCTCCACCAAAAAGCCTCAACCAGTTCCAGTCTATACTGGTCACACAATCACAGGTAAACCTGCAGGTGGGGCCTGTTATAGACCCAGAGTGTTCAGCGTGGGGCTGAATTCTGTAGAGGAACCTCGGTCTGCAAATTAATGCAGCCAACACCCTAGGTAACAACAGCCCCCAGCTGAAAGCACTAGGTCTCTTCCCAACACTCCTGCCCATTGGGAGTTGGGGTAACAAATATCTAAATGTAATAATTCAGCATTTATATGTGGCACTACTGGTCTCTGGAAGCCATACACTGCTTGGGTATGCCGGCACTTGTAGAACTACAAGAATCAGCATGCCCTGGCACCCAGGACCCACTGGGAAATGTTGTGCCACATAGGAAAATAAAGTTTTAGGAAAACACAAACTCAGTGAAAACTTATTTAATATAAAGAAATACCCCCCAACACTCCCACCAATTTATAGACCAATGGTGGGGTTACTTCTTAGTCTTACAGCTTTTAATCCTTATGGAAAAAAACACACACTGCGCCTTGCAGAGACCCATCGCAAATGACGGCCCTGTCCTTCACTAACACAGAGTGCCTTAGTTCTGATTGGCCGAGTGTGAGAAAGCCTCTCTGATTGGCTAGTTGCGGTTAGATCCCATGTGGGCTGTAACCACAAAGGTCTAAATTGATACAATGTAGATCAGATTGACTACAGTCCCCTTTGATTTTTTTAATTACACAACAATTTTCCCCATGATAACAATTGTATCTTAAATAACTGCAGTCTTGAAATGTTGTTAATACGTTTACACATATCTTTGACAGTGATATACCAACCTTGGGTATAAGTTTAGCAGCCCATTTACATTTTGGAAATGTTTGTAAGCACTTTCTTTTTAGTGGATTACAAAACTGGCAAAAACAGTTAAGAAAGGTTTAATACATCCTATTTATACATCTCTGGCTGTATCATGAAACATCTACCTGTACTGCACGTGGAACTCATCAGAGATGAAGATCAATTGATATAATACTTCTGCACAGACTACTATATCCTGAGCCAATATTTGGAGCTTATGTGAATTTCGGATAGATTCAACTCTCTGGAACACTGGGAAATAACAAGGCCCCTTATTGTGATATGGGACAGAACAGAATACGTTAGAAGATAAAATGATCACAGCAGATATAGAACCTCCATAGTTTGGACGGTTCACTAGAGACACTAACGTCAAACATGTTCTGGATTTAATTGTTTAGAACACAGGGCAGTGGATATGTTAGAGGAACTCGAGTAGTTGTATCTGCTGCTTACTTACCTCCTCTCTTGTCTGTTTCAGACTGTGCCACGCCCAGTGACATCACAATTTATGCCCAATCAGTCACACATATCCCCAACGTTAGGCTGCCAAACTATAATATTGTCAGAGTATTGTTACACCTCAACTAAATTGCCAGACAAGTGTTTACAACTGTTCTACAAATCTGCAGAGAGACTCAAAATATATTATAGAGGCCAGATGAACACACTATTTGCACTGACCTACCTACAAAGGTTACTTACAATTTAAGATATCTCAAGCTTTTTTGAAGGGATTGTTTAGTCTACAGTAGCACATAAAGTGTCATAATGTGAATTAACCCTGCCGGTTGTAAGTTTAGCGAGGTTTGGACTGAGAAGCCTATCTAAGTATTGCCGTGGGAATCGTACTGCCATGATATCTCCACTGTTATCTCCGTTTTAGGATGGCGATAACCGAACGAAGAATACTGTTCTTGAGTAAAGCATTTTTAATGCATAAGAGTATAAAAATATATATTTAATGTTAAAAATAAATATGAGATTTTTATTTAATCTTAACGGGGTCCATCTATTAATTAACGGGGTTTCCCCCCGGTAATCATGATCTGTCATCACAACGACGATCCCTCAACAGCAATACTCTCCCCTTCATCCACACACTCTGTGTCTTACATCATCCACACACTCTGCACCCTCCTTCATCCACACACTCTGTGCCCTCCTTCATCCAAATTCTGTGGCCTCCTTCATCCACACATAATGTGCCCTCCTACATCCACACACTCTGTGTCCTACATCATCCACACACTCTGTGGCCTCCTTCATCCCCACATAATGTGCCCTCCTTCATCCACACACTCTGTGTCCTACATCATCCACACACTCTGTGCCCTCCTTCATCCAAATTCTGTGGCCTCCTTCATCCACACATAATGTGCCCTCCTTCATCCACACACTCTGTGCCCTCCTTCATCCAAATTCTGTGGCCTCCTTCATCCACACATAATGTGCCCTCCTTCATCCACACACTCTGTGTCCTCCTTCATCCACACACTCTGTGTCCTCCTTCATCCAAATTCTGTGGCCTCCTTCATCCACACATAATGTGCCCTCCTTCATCCACACAATTTGTGCCCTCCTTCATCCACACACTCTGTGTCCTCCTTCATCCACACACTCTGCCCTCCTTCTTCCACACTCTGTGCCCCTCTTCATCCTCACTCTGCCCCCTCCTTCATTCTTTTGCCCCTCCATTGCTGTTTCCTATCACCATTTCCCCTCCCCTTCCTTTACTTACCATACTTGGCCTTCTTTCTTCTATTTCTTCTGTCATCCCTTCTGTCTTCTTACCAATCCGGCGGCGCTCAGAACCCAGCAACCTCCCCTCTCACTGAATATGTCGAACGTGATGACGTTACGCCCAACATTCAGTGAGAAGCGAGGAGGGAGGAGGATCCTGGGTCCCAGGTGCCACCGGATTGGTAAGTTGTTTTTTTTTTCTATTGTTCCTGGCCACGGCACCCCTGTGACAGTGCCACACTTTGGGAACCACTGGTATGGGCTTTATAATTAGGCCCCCGTATATTTTAAGTTTAGTGGAACTGATGATGGGTGCAGCTGAATATCGCTTGGCTGTCTCTACAAATTGTTCTTATTAAATGGCAGCATAAAAAAAATAGAATCACGCTTAGGGCTGCAATCGGGGACGTGTTAGTACAGTCTATCAATCACTGCTATTTACTGATTGGCTGGCAGGAGTAACTGCACATCTGCAATTTTTGAAAATAATTCTGTATATTTTCTCTGCAGAAATATCGGACTGGAATTCTTTTTTTACATCAATTGAATGGTTCACATATAAAACCAGCAGAGAAACAAGGGAATTGGAGCCTAAAGGGCAGATCAACCTTGGAATTTATATGCATAAGGCTAGAGAGGGATTTTATATTTAGAATCACTGGGATATTAATGAATATATTCTTAGTTTTTAGCAGAGGGTGTTTGTGTCTGTGGTGTTTGTTTGTTTTCGTGCTGTTTGTAGGTTCTGGCTCTGTAGATAAGGCGATGTGAGCTGACCTGACAGCAGTAACATGTTCTTCTCTTCTCCGTCTACGGGAGGGAGTCCATCTGGCGTGGAACACCTGGCCTTTACCAAGTGTAATCCTTTAATCTATCAATGCGAAAATAGAATGTAAAAAAATCCATTGAAATTGGAGCTGCGATGTCTCTTGTTTAAAAGGACTTTAACCCTATCATGTGTGCTTCTATAAAGAAAATATTAAGGGATGATTGCCTAAAAATTTTTGTCTCGTTATAGGTCTTTAACTAGTTCCTATAGGTGATAGTTGGTCTACTTGCACAGTTAGCCATTCAGTCCTATTGCTTCCCTTCCCTTCCCCATAATCCCTTAATACCCATAAGCGTTCTCCTGTTAATCTTATTGAGAATGATATTCCTGTCACATTATAATAGCTAGGGGTCGAGGTCTAGCAGTAAGGGACATGTGTGACATCATTGAGGACAGGACGTGATGTCAATGGAGGTGTGAAAGTCAAAAAGTGTGACATAGCAGGCAGATACAGGAGGGGAGAAAGCAAGTCAAAGTCAGCGTTCCCCGAGGGTCACAAAGTCTTTATCTCCCTAAAAATACTTGAGGGTAGAGTTACTAAAAATCGTGTTTGGTTACAGTTTTAAACTGCCACACATCAGCGGCCGTTTAGTGCTCCAAACCATCACATTAACTATAGGTCGATTTGAGGCTGGAATGTTAAATGCCTGGAGATGTAAGGTGGATTAAACCAGCTAAACCCCCGGCTTGGTCAAAACCAACAGTAAAAATGCCTGTTTCTAGTTGAGCTATCTGGCCATTTATAACATGATCATTGACTTATGAATCATGGGGCATCATTATTTATTGATTAAGTGGCAAAATTAATTTATAATTAACTTATGGAGACAATTTTATTTTTCATTATATTGAGGGGACAATAATACTGTATTATCATATAATGGGGCTACTATGTAGAGCCACACATCATAAATAATTATAGCCCACATTAGCAATCAAATAGTATTTCATCATCATCATTTATTTATATAGCGCCACTAATTCCGCAGCGCTGTACCGAGAACTCATTCACATCCGTCCCTGCCCCATTGGAACTTACAGTCTAAATTCCCACAGATAGACACACAGACAAGGGTCAATTTGATAGCAGCCAATTCATCTACTAGTATGTTTTTGGATTGTGGGACGAACCCAGAGCACCCAGAGGAAACCCACGCAAACACGAGGAGAACATACAAACTCCACTCAGATAAGGACTTGGGGCCTGATTCATTAAGGATCTTAACTTAAGAAACTTCTTATTTCAGTCTCCTGGACAAAACCATGTTACAATGCAAGGGGTGCAAATTAGTATTCTGTTTTGCACATAAGTTAAATACTGTCTGTTTTACCATGTAGCGCACAAATACTTAATAGCTTATTTGTACACTGATATTTAAAGTTGATATTTATGTGCTACATGAAAAAAACAGTCAGTCAGCGGAAAGTCTGAGCGGCCCGGGGGGCCGATGACCCCCGGTCCCCCGGCCCAGCCCGCTCCTGCATGCACTTATTTTTTTTGAATGTCCTGCGTTTTATCTGTTAGTCCTCTATGTCTTTGTAGAATGCTCTACCTCCCCACTGGAGTGCCTCATATTATAGCAGTGTATTTCCAAACGGGGCTTACATTTTTTTTATGATGGTTGATATAAATGAAAGTGTGATAGCAATATGAAATCATAAGTCAGCTTTGTACTTATACTGCTGCCATCCTAAGCCTAGAACTATGTGTCTATCTAATGAAATTCTGTCCTCTTTCCCTGCAAAAATAATTGTTTTCTTATGTGGTTTGTTTAGTTCCACTTTATGTTTTTTAATGACGTCACCCCGATCCTCTACAGTAATCCATTCTAAATTGGTATTACAATAATAAACAATGTCTATAGGAAGCGCACAATTTCCCATGTAACTTTATAGAAAGTTCTCCCAGAACGCAGGCAGCTTTCTCCTGATGTGATTATTAATCCTCAATGGATCCCATGTCTCTATCTGATATGCTGCAAATTGCTTCCCATTGAGACCCTCCCCTCTTTTGTCTGAAAGACGTTCTCAGTGCAGGGAAAATATTGTGGCTGCCAGAGATTCGTTTTCCCGGCGAGAGCAGGATTCAGCTCAGAGGATAGATGGCTATTTATAGCACATTCATGTAGTTATGTAAGAATTTAGGAAAGTGAGCGCTCTAGAAAAAAAGTAGGGTACACGACTGTTACATGCCAGCACTCAGGTGATTAAATCCCTTGCACAGGGAGGCTAAAACCATCTTATATACATGTTATAGAAGTCACAGGAGAAGGTTACATGTATAAATGATGCCTGTTTTAAATTTACAGTGCTTGCATATTACATTGTATGTTATTTTGCAAATGTTACACTACACTAAGGTTTATATATTTTATGTGTACACTGTGTTGTTTTGTTCTTTATTGTACACTTTTCAAAAAATAGTTTAATAATGTTTGTCAATGGATTGTCATTTCTTAACAAGAATGACTTCCTACTGTTTAATTGAGGAATCATTGCAGTTTCATAACGTTTGTATTTACCGTTGTACGTTATTTAACTTTTCCTTTACAATGTTTTTATTGTTGTAATGTCCATGTAAACATGCTTTAATAAAAAAGTTGTTTGGAAAAAGAAAACAAAATGTTTATTATTATTATTGTCCTATATTTATCTAGCACAGACATATAACCTAGCGCAGTAGAGAGACAGTTATTCTTTCCTTTCTGCAGTGGAGTTTACAATTTCCTTACCACTTTAGGTGCCTCATTCGTCTTCAGACGTCACCTTAACGCCACTTGCATGTTTTAAACCTGCACATAACTTGCAGATACGAAGGCAAATATTCACATACAAGCGGATCTCAAGACATTTGAGTCTGGGTATAAATATGTTCTGGGTACATGTTACTTTCTGTATGTAGACAGACAGAACACGATGCAGGATGCACACATGCATATGTGCAACATAGTCCCATCATAACGCATGCAAAAAACGTCATAATATAAAAGAAATGACCATCTCATGATACTATAATCATTAATAATAATATGTGTTTAAAATATTACATATTTAAAAAAGAAATATATATATTTTTTACATTAAATATATAATCAGGATGTTCTTAATGCGTACTCTACATATAATCCGCTTTTATAGTTTCTTTATCTTGCATACACATGTTCTGTGCTGTCACGTATACATGTAGTCATCACAATCAGTCGGCTCTTACACCTGCCCTATAGTTGGTGCCAAGGACATGGCTAAAAGTCACGTGCGTACAAGAACTTGAATCGGCTGCATCCGCATTAGCACGCCCTCGGCTCGCACTTTCTATTCATTGCCTACGTTCATCCTCCCATTCCCTCCCCTGATGAGCCCTTCAAGCCGCAAGCAGTAGTAAGCATCATTTTCATTCAGACATGAATTGTCTGCAATTGCTTTTATTGCCGTAAAGTCTGTTTCTGAGCATGTGCAGAGCAATTTCCCGCAAGATACAGCAGACAACGATGAAGATCAGGCTCTAGAACAAAAAGATGAGGGAAACTGCAATGAGAAGAGAGCACAGTATTAAAAGCATTGCATTAAAGCGCCTTCCACACTGCTCCACCTTTTATTGATATTAAAAATGTGACTCTTGTGCACTGCATTTACCAGACTACTGGAACTAATGTGTACTCAACATAAGCTTTACATATAAAATGATCCCATACATTAGCTTATTACAAAATAATTCCCAGGGAAAGCTTACTGGTCGTATCAGGGCTCTTGTCCAGCTTTTAGTGTTGATGTCTCGGACTCAGACTTAACCACATGTTTTCATCCAAGACTCACTCTCCAGTGATTTCAATCACAGGTGACATAAAGATACGCTGAAGGTGGGACATTGAACCATGGGTGTGGAGATGTTATTAACTTTGAATTTTTCTTCTTGGTGGGAAAAAATAAGGCTTTACTGTATATCAAACTCTAATTTCCAGTAACATCCCAACCTGCCTTTAGAGATCACATTATTTAGGATCATTGGCTTTGCTCTGTTAACGACTGAAATGACAAACATTGTACTTAAGCTGCTGCGGTCTCTTCCATGTCTGGAAAGTGGATTCTGGGTTGGACATACTACTATATTGAGGATTGCGCTGAGTTATGGCTTTATATAAAGTATAATCAGATGTGAGGATCGGCTGTTTATAACAACTGAAAGAGACTTGAAAGGTGCAATCCTATCTAAAAATGACATGTGTTAATTATTTGATGATTGTGATTGTGTCTAACGAAGGCCACACATATTACGATATTGCAGGCAATTAACCTGTTACACTCCGTCATGCCTACTATGATGCCCATAATAATATAAACCCATGTGATCAATATCAGGCATATTGCTATGAAAATGACCGCTTGTGTGATAGCAGAAGGGATGTAGGTACTCAGCCTGAGTCCCAAATGTACTGGTATCCTGTTGTTCAGCTCTTGCTCCCTACCAAAGTGGAGAATAAAACGTTGGTTGCGTTGTTAACCACCTGAGTGAAGAACCACAATAGGGATCTTATTAATGCCTTTGTGAGCTACCTGGCAAGGAGAACATATCAGCTCCCTGCTCACCAATGTGTCCTATCTAGGATTCACAATAGTCCAATCTGTATTGTCCTCTACACTTTATTTCTCTTTATTTCTTTCTCAGTCACCTCCCAGTAAATAGGAAGCTGTCTACTGTTTTGCCCAATATTGAAGCCTGAATATTTCCATATAAATAATCAGACTTAAACCCTGTAGCAATATATAGCCATCAATATCTGTCATGGCAGAGATTGCAACCCTATGGGGGTCGGTGCCAGGAAATCCTCCTCCCAAATGGAAGGCAAGGGTCTACCTGGCGTTACAGTTACCGGAGTTGATCTAACATTTCATTCAAGACTACCAAATACAACAGAGTAGCTTGTGATCATGTTCAACAAAACCATGCCCATCGAATCATTTTAGATCATCATCTTTGATCACCCAAATGATGCACATTTTAGGCAGGAACATAGGGGTCACAAACAGATGTGGGTGCACATATAGAAACGTTATTTCATACTGTACGCAGCAAATTTTGTCAGACATCAATTCTAACTTTTAAATGCTTCACTTAGGTATAATAACTGGTACCAGGAATCTTGTAACCAAAACAGAAGCTTGACAGCAGTAGCGGATATCTGATGGATTAAAGCAAAGGACGAGTTATATAAAGATCATGTTATTGTTAGTTACTTGCAATAGCCAAAAATTAAAAATAGGTTTATTAATCATGTATTTTGTTCCAACTAAGGTGAAGATAATTCCACCAACCTGTAGTCATTATAGTCAGTGTTAACGTATTACAGCCCGATGTCAATCAAGTGGGACAATACACGATACTGAGATTGAACTGATGTCTACATAGTGTAATCAGGGATATTAATGATCCTCTCTCCTGGCAACATCAATGCATGGACCATTACAATAAATAATTATTCTGTCAGCGCGGTCAAGCATCAATAAAGGAGAAATGGGATTTGCTCCAATGTTTTCCCCCATAAGAGAAATAGTCAGTTTTGTGCAAAATAAAATGTCCTTCCCCTCTATATATCTGATATCACCAAGCCCCAACCCAGGATCTCCAGTAATAATTTTGCTCTCGTTTTTACAGCCCGAGTACTTAATCACTGAGCCACTGAGAAAAGTCAGAATACAGTGGAGGTCCAATGTAAAAGCATGCAGCAAAAATGATGAAAATCTTGATTTAAAAGCATCATGTCTATTTGCCACTAGATTTCTACTACTATATGTGATTCCATCCACATCCAACTCAGAATTAAACAATTCAAGTGACTTCATAGTGTATTTGTCACTTTAGAAAAAGTCCTAGAATAAAGAATGAGATTGTGTATAGTAATAGTCATACAAGAACGATGAGCAAGAGCCCCAGGGGTGTGATTACTGATATCATGTCTCAAATGGTTTTCCTAGTGTAATTTGCTCCTCTTCCTTTTCCTCTGTCTCAGTCAACTGGTCATGATCTGTTGAATTCCTAATGTGACTAAGTAATTGTATCACACATTCTCACTCTCAATATCTGATGCATTGGGGTCTATGGGAGGAGATCACCGGGGATAACTAAGAACCCTCAGGCTCTTGCTGATAGTTTTGGAAGGGCAAATATGGGGTTTATGCTCTGGGACTCCCAGGCAGTGACAGAACTTCCAATGGTGTAGTCGGGGCCCCTGACCCTCTGCATCTTGGTCGGGGGCCCCGGCTCCCTCCTACCTGGGCCCAGAGCTTGCTAGTTCCACCTCTGCTCCCAAGCATCCTGCTAGTTAACTCACTGGCATGAGAACATTTAGACAATTTCTGTCTATTTCTCCAATAGGATTTACAAGATAAGATTATTAGCCAAGATTATTGCTCACTGAGCCATTGCCCGGGTATTTCCTCCCTGCCCACTGTCATCTTTTGTAGCATCTATCCAGCTGAATATCATTATTGTATTTTGTCAGGGACCTATGTTCACACAGAGATGAGATTTATCTTCTATTAATGTTTGCTTTCACCTGCAGTCACCATGTGTTTTCCTTATTATAGAATTGATATTACTGAGCCACATTGCTAATGAGACGCAACCGTGTTCTGATGACCTTTCAACCATCTGCTGTTTTTGTAATGAATTGTTAGCATCAGTGCTGTGAAATCAGCATTAAGGTAATTTAATTTTGTTTCTTTAACTTTTTCCAGCCCATAGATGTCAATACATTATTATTATTATTTCCTGGTAGATTGCAATGATGGGAAAGTGCCTCTGTGTACATCACATATACACGATGTACTGTAGACAGACTTATCATTACACAACATCATAATACACATCCAATTGCTAGAGTATAGAGCAAAGGTACATAAAGTGAGAGCTACATTTAACATACTGTACAAAACAGTAAGATGTGTTATAGGCTCTTAATACTTACAGAATAAGATCAAATACTGAGATAAAGGTGAAACTAGATGGTGTCAGATGTGGGGGCCTGGAAAGTGAAATGATTCTTTATCAAACACAAATGTAATGTAATAATGAGCCCCACTGAAATCTAATTGGCCACTGGGGAAGACCAAGGAGAGGCCGGCTGCCGCACACCATCAGGTCACATGACACTGGGAAGCGGTACTCCCACCAGACTAGGAGTAGGAGGACAGTGATGCAGCCAGGACAGAGAAGAAGATGGCAGGGGCAGCATGAGTTTAGTATACTGCTGCATAGTACTATTGATGAGCAAGAATGGCATATAAATGACAATTATTATCACTGTTGTTGTTATTATTACTAATCCTGATGGGCATATAATTGGGATATTGCTATAGATGGGCATATTAACGGCTATCACTGATTATGCTATGCAGTCGTGGGCAGCACAGTTGCCTAGTGATTAGCACTTCTGCCTCACAGCACTGGGGTCATGAGTTCGATTCCTGACCATGGCCTTATCTGTGAGGAGTTTGTATGTTCTCCCTGTGTTTGTGTGGGTTTCCTCCGGGTGCTCCGATTTCCTCCCACACTCCAAAAACATACTGGTAGGTTAATTGGCTGCTATAAAAAATTGACTCTAGTCCCTCTCTGTCTGTCTGTATCCCTGTCTGTCTGTGTATGTCTATATTAGGAAATTTAGACTGTAAGCTCCAATGGGGCAGGGACTGATGTGAATGAGTTTTCTGTACAGCGCTGCGGAATTAGTGGTGCTATATAAATAGATGATGATGATGATGATGAAATATTAATACTGATGGGGAGATCATGGGCCATTTCTGCTAGTGCTGTGCAAACCCATGTTCATTATGTTTGCACCACTTATACCACCTGTGCACCAGTAAGTTAGCCAGCGTTCAGATGTGCAATTTGTAGAAAATCAACGCTATAGTGATTTTTTTGCTTGTGGAAGAACTTTACTGCAGGGTTTTGTAGTGTGAGGTTATTGGGGGGTTGTTTCCAGTCACTGATCCCACGTCTTCTGTCACCCTTACACATTTGTTTGTCTAGTGTATGTTTGTTACAAGCATGTGGATGTGGTAATATTTAGTGTACTTAGACTTAGAGTTATACAGGAGTTAAACAGGAGATGAAGAAGAGTGGAACCATCTACCTGAGAACACAACTACAGAACAAACATCCAATTTTTTCCTATGAGTTCCTGATACTTTCCAGCTCATGCTGCTGCTTCGTGTACTGCATGGAAACTCACTATTGAATTGTTTGGGGCCTATTATTCCTAAATCTGCTTTATCACCATGTTTTTACTTTAATTTGTGATGCTGTTTGAGATCTCACCCTTAACTACTTACCTCCCGGGTGCACCTTTATCTGTTACTCACCATGGTTTACTAATAACCTTTACACTTTGTCATTATTGCTCTGTGTAACCATTTACTCCCTCAGTCAGTCCTGCTTAGCGACTTCCCTATCTACAACTGCCCCATTCCACTGTCCTGTTCTGGCTTAATCAGGACTCTTATATAATTAATCTACTGTCATCCCTATCACTCCACATATCCTCACGCTTCCCACCACCTCTTCATGGACAGATTAATCAACCCTCTTCCTAATTACCTCAACCCATCCTGTCTCCAACATCTCGGTTCAACAGTTACCTTCATTACTTCCCTCTACTAACCCTTTTCTCATCTGTCTGTACCATCAAATGTTTTGCTCCTTGCACCCTCCTCACCTCCAGTCTACACAACCTGGAAGTACCCTGTAAACTGCATATCTCATTCCCTGGGGTTCTTTCTTACCCACTTCCTCTTCCTGGCTGCTGACCACATGTCCCCGCAAGAGGCCCAACACAATATCCAATATGCTGCTCTTTTATGGGGGTCTCTCCTTCACCCACACTCTTCAACCCGGTGACCAACAAGGTGATGGATTAGGCTTCCTACTGTACCCTGATCGCATCTTCCAAGTGTCCGCCCAGAAACACACCTCTCCTCCTCCTCCTATGGAATGCATATTATACATCTCTTCTCTCCACACAACCTCTGGGTTCCTGTCATCTATCTTCCCCGAGGCCCAGGGTCCCAATTCCTTGACAATTTTGCCACCTAAGTTTCTCACTTTCTTTCATGTTCTCCTGTCTTTGGTCTTCTCCTGTCTTGGTGCCTTCTCCAGTTCAGCCTTCTCTGACCACAACCTGCTTTCATTCTATTTCACCTTGCCTGCTGCACCCAAATCCATGTGCATACAGCAACACCTAAATAGCCGTGACATGATCTTCTTCTAAGCATCACTTGAAACTTTCCTTTCTCATTTCTCTACACTGCCCTGATGCTGCTGCAGCCTCTTACTGTACCTTTAGAATAGGCTTTTCCAGTCACTACAACTCGTCTCTGTAGAACTAAACCACAACCCAAGAATGTAAAACAGACCCACCCAAAAGTGCTCCCGTAAGCAAATGGAGAAAACCTTGCTCCAATGCTAATGCTATTACTCCAATTGCTCTCTATTGCTAAGCACTTCAAGTCCTCAATATATACCTATTAGACCAACCCTGTCACCTCTTGACCCCTTGAACTTGCTTCTCTGTCCTCCCCACCACCCTCCTCTTCTTCTCTCACTGCTAGTACTGCACCACTTTAATCCTAAATGATACAATGAGACATTTTACTCTGTTGCCCTTCCACATCCACTACAACCCTCTGCATATCCCTTCATTAGCTCTCCATTACCTCTAGAATTCAATTCAAGTTACTCACATTACCTTCAAAGCCCTTAACAAGCCCTCTTCATGTATCTCTGACCTGCACCTTGTCTCACTTCCTCCTCCAAAATGTTTCCCGGTCCGCCCCACTTTATGAAACTCCCTTAACCACCTGACCACACTCTCCCTCAGCCATCAATATTCCAAGTCCACCTCTCAGTATAGCCCATCCTACCCCCACTCATGCTACTCCCTATGAGTGTTCTACCAGCTACAGTCTCATCTCCACTCTAAGTTCCACTGCTTCAAATATATACTGCTTGGTGTTTTACCAGACACATTACTACAGCTGCAAGTTCACACTACATGTTAAGCATCAGAAATGCTACAACCACACATTCATGTCATACATGAGTGTGTGCTCTATGGTGACTATAGAATATAGAAATTATTGTTTATTGCACTATTGCATGTGGGTCACTGTGGATGATATAATATGTACAAATTTAGCATTGTTTATCACTGAAAATATAGCAGTGGAGGATTCACATAGACAGTGTTAGATGGACTAGTACAAGCAGCTCCGTAGGGGGGGTAACCAATCCCCTGGGTTGTATTACAAAATACAGTGATCCACTGGGTGCTCGAGTACAATACAGTAAATAGTAGCTGATATTTAAAGTACTTATGTATAGAGCCAGTTGGTGCTAAAGAGGTGGTTGAGTGGAAAATGCAAATAACAAAAAAGTATATAACAAATAACAAATAACAAAACAGTAACAAAATAGTATATGAACCAGTGGAGTACTAAAGTGGCGTAGCCAGTGAGCAGTTCATAGATGGTCTTTGTATGGGCAGCTGGATATCTGCAGTATCCGTGATGGCAATATAGCCGTTGGTATGTGTCAGGAGGGCCTCAGGGACCACCTGAGACCAGACACCAGGAGCCACAGCCTCCCTGCCAGCGGTAGTCGAAAGCGCACTCACTACCACGTCAAGGTACTTGCATAACATTGCTGTACACACAGAGGACAACAGAAGCATCAGCTGCTAACAGTCCCAACTGGCACATATTGACCACCTCTTTAGCACCAACTGGCTCTATACATAAGTACTTTAAATATCAGCTACCATTTACTGTATTATACTCGAGCGCCCAGTGCAACATTGTCTTTAGCATTTTTTTATTGCTTACATAAAGTTGTATAACTGTGAGCACCAAGCACATGAACCCCCAATCCCTTTGGAAATGGGGGCTGTGGTCATTTTTTATTTCCGCGCTGGGTCCTCTACTTTCTTGGTCCATCACTGAAACAAGAGATGTGGAACTTTGATGTCATCAAAGCATACAACATAATAATAATAATAATAATAATAATAAGGATACAGCATACAGGTGGCAAATATGCTACAGTGACCATATCTAGTCATTGATTGGCTATTAAAGCATGAGTGATATCTGCCACTGTAAGCTAGTTATGTAGACATTGTACTGCTATGGGACAGTAATGTAAATGAAAGCTCAGTATACAACAGAGACAAATATCCACCTGAAACACTTAAATGTTTAAATATAACTAAATCTGTTGCAGCATTTGTCTTCATTCATTTTCTGACTCTTGTATTCATACAAAGCTGCTTAGAAGGAGGGAGCTTATCTATCTTGGATCACGCTGGTATTCTACAGAAGCCTGTCTGAGGGATTAGTTTACAGCCTTCAAGCCAATGCAAATATTCTGCAAAAGTCTGTTGGATTCACAGACAGGAGCATGACCTGTGATGTCGCTATAAGTATAAGTGTAAAATCATCCCGGGACAGCAGCGTATCTGACAGGAGGATGATAGGAGACTGTCCCGGTGATGACTTCACTTACCTTAAAACTCTCACTAAAGATCACGCATGCGCAGAGACATTTTGTAATGCAAATGGAGGGGAAAGCAGTTATATCCGAAGATCCCTCTAACGCAATGCTCTCCCCACAGGATTCAATAGCTAAAGCCATCTTCAGATGGTGTTAGCCATTGCAGACATGTTGCTTCAAGCTAAGCTCTTTGAAACTTGATAAAATTGCCCAGAATACAGTCCCCATTGACTAATATGGGTACTGCAGATAATGCAGTAATTTACCTACTGCAGGAAAGATCTCCGATATCTCCTGCTTTAGGCTTTTCTTAGATTACAATTTTACTTAAAAATGCGGAAAAAGCAGTTTATACATGGTTTAGGGTTCATAAATAGGCCTCTAGCTGACGGTAATTGTTGTCACCAGCTCAAGTCATGTCTAAACGCTATGGTGCATCAACTGATGTTTGTGATGGAGTTTAGAGGGAAAATCTTTTCATCACACTTAATTTTTCAATAAAGCTGTATTGGAAATTCAAGTTATTACTTCTACCTCTATGCTTCATATATGCACATTATGTTAATAGCAAGTATTCAAACTAGTTTGAATAATTTAGTCTCCTCGACGAGGGTGCCTTGCAACATGTGTGCTTCCTAACATCTACCTGTGCTGTGATGTAATATGTCACAATACCAGGGCATCAACAGGCTATTTGCCAGTATTAACTGGCAGAAAATGTACTTGGAGATAATGGGAAATGACTCCCACACCAAGGGCTAGATTTACAAAGCTGCATGTTTAAAAAATTGGAGATGTTGCCTATAGCAACCAATCAGATTCCAGCTGTCATTTTGTAGAGGGTACTAAATAAATGAAAGCTAGAATCTGATTGGTTGCTATAGGCAACATCCTCACTTTTTCAAACCCGCAGCTTAGTAAATCTAGCCCCAAGTGAGTGCCTGCCAGGCTATCTTACTGCCTATCACCCACCTCAAAACCATGGACATGTGAAAGCATTTTCAAACCCACACAAATATCCGAGCAAAGTTTATTTATGACTATTAAACAAATATTCACCAACAGTGGTATATTACTTTTAAGACACAATTATACAATTTTATTGTAAAAATGTAATACAAAATAAAGGGAAAAAATATGTTGCAATTACCGGTCTATCTACAGTTAACACCTGGAGTATCTACCTTGGGTAAAGTCTGGGGCAATATGGCTTCTCTCCCTCTTACTGCCAGCATAGTAGCAATCCTGCTTCAATAATTCCCCCCTGCTCTCAGTGGGCACATACTTCCACAAGGCCTGCATTCACTTATTTAGCCTTCACTTCTCGGAAGTCAAGCGGAAGCTGTAATCCTTAGCCAGCTCTGTCTTCAACCTTCCACGTGCTTCCAACAAATTATTTCTTCTGGTCACAGCCTTTTTATCTCGGCTCTGGTGCCCACACTCATGTCTTCTGGCTACAGGGAAAGAACTATTCACAGCTCCTATCTCTCGGGCTGGACAGTGACTAAGAAACTGTGGATCTCACCACTAGACACCCTGTTGGCTGATAGCCTTATAGTCTGAAGATATCAGGATCACATAATGGTTTAAAACAAAAGAGCCCAATCACTAATGATGAAGTGAGCTGTGGTAACATCAATGGATAAACTCCTTGCATTCTTTTCATTGGATCTGGAGCTCCAAGTTCAATGGAAATACTGGTCTACGGTAGCAGACCACAAAGTCATCAAATCCCACTACTGTCTAAGGGACGGTAAGGTTTGATCTGTCTGAGGTGTGGTATGTGCAGATTGAGGCTTGCTTTGGACAGATCTCTTTGTGGTTTCAGCTGATCAAGGTGTGGTTTGGGCAGATCAGGGTGTGGTTTGGTCAGATTGAGGTGTGGTTTGTGAAGGTTGAGTCATGATTAGGGCCACTTGTTCCGATCAACTAGTGTATTGGCAGATCAGGGTGTGGTTTGGGCAGGTCTGGGTGTGGTTTGGGTAGGTCTGGGTGAGGATTGGGCAGGTCTGGGTGTGATTTGGAAATATATGGGTGTTATTTAGGCAGATCAGGTTGTAGTTTATGTAGATCTGGATGTAGTTTGAGCATATCTGGGTGTGGTTTGGTCATATCTGAGTGTGGTTTGGGCAGATCTGGGTAGGGTTTTTGTTTGGTTTGTGAAGGTCTTGGTGTGTTTCAACCAGATTAAGGGTCTGGATTGGGCAGATTGGGATGGGGTTTAGGTTGATCTAGGTGTGGTTTGGGCAGATCAGGGTGTGATTTAGATAGATCTGGGTGGTGTTTGGGCAGATCTGAGTGTGACAAACACCTCACACTGATCAGGGTGTGGTTTAGGTAGACCTGGGTGTGGTTTGGGCCGGTCTGGGTGTGGTTTGGGCAGATCTGGGTATGGATTGGACAGATCTGGATATGATTTCTGCAGGTCTGTGTATGGTTTTCATTTGGTTTGAAAAAGTCTTGGGGCTAGATTTACTAAGCTGTGGGTTTGAAAAAGTGGGGATGTTGCCTATAGCAACCAATCAGATTCTAGATGTCATTTTGTAGAAGGTACTAAATAAATGAAAGCTAGAATCTGATAGGTTGCTATAGGCAACATCCCGACTTTTTCAAACCCGCAGCTTAGTAAATCTAGCCCTTGGTGTGTTTTAAGCAGATTGGGGTATGGATTGGGCAGATTAGGATTTGGTTTGGGCAGATCATGACATGATTTGGGCATATTATGAAGTGGTTTGTGCAGATAGGGTTGTGTTTGGGTGGAGCTGGAGAATGGCCTAATGTATCCTAGTTTTTTGATGTTGGCTGTTGGGAAGGATGCTACTTTGAAATGTTATATATGGTTATTTAGTCTTCTAACCAAACTACTGATAATATTTTTTTACACTTTTCAATAAAATATAGCAAGGGCCAATTTTAAGAACTGAGACCAGTCACCTAGACGGAGCAGAGACAACCATCTTGTGAGAAGACCAATATTCAGCCAGAGACATCACGTGAATTGATATCTGTTCTCTCCCTCATATTGATTGAGCCTATAAAATTACTGATGAGTGGACAATATCAGGAGTGTCCTTAGTTTGCTATCAGCCCTCTCTCTGTCACAAATATGAGACAGGCCGCACTGCTTGATTTTGCCAGACCTCTATAATGGTTACTCTGGGATTACATGCCATGTAAAATCCATTTTCTACATGTATTCTGATATACAAATCCTGGGGCTTTAATGAGTGGAATTTCCAAAACTATTGTTCAAAATGTTTGCCGTTTTCCATGTTTGGTCGCATTATTTCATACATTTTGCTAGTGGAATGTGGCCTTAAGTCTTCTACTGTTCTACCTCAACAACAATGCATAGCGCAGTGAATTCATCATCATCATCACCACAGTTCTAATCATACACCATAAATGTGCTGAAAGGTTGCACAGTGCAGACATGTCATGGTCAGGGGGCTCTGACTCATCTACTTACTCAGCTGAAAAGGATTATGGGCAGGGTAATGGGAGGGGAAGGACCAATTCCTTCCTACTGGTCTACGCGGTCACACCCCTGCTAGACAGCGCGTGCAGCAACGGCTTTTATATATTTTGGATGCAAAACATCCTCTTATTGTGATGTTGGAATCTCTCAAGCTTTAGACTCTGTCCGTTTATATGTACCCCTTTCTGTGACGTTTATTTTCGGGAATGGGTTAGGGGACAGGAAATAGTTGTTAATTAATCCAAACGACTTGAGCACACTTCATTTTATTAGCTGAAAAGACAAAACAAAACATATTAGAAAAAGGAAAGAGGAGCAAAAAGAGAGAGACAAAAAAATAAATGCAGACAAAAATATATGTTTCATTGTACTGTATACAAAAACAATAATGAAGAATTGATGTGTTTATTATATAGACATGAGGACATGTGAGAAAGGCAGAGAAGAGATCCGACACAGCAAATTAATTTATTATCAATAGGATATTGATCAGTTGAAGTTCACTTGGAGATTGATGATTTTGATTATAGACTAGAAGATGATAATAGATGGAAGCATAGAAGAAAAATCAGAGCTAAAAAATACCATAAGGCAACAACTATAAACAATGGCAGAGGCAGAGGTGTAATACAAACCAAATATTTCAGTGACCTCTAATAAACTATAGGAAAATATTCTTCCCCATACCATTATACTGTACTAGACATGAAGCAATTGGATTCCAAATAAATATTTTAAATGGTACAATTTTGTGATTTACGTCTTTTTTGCTTACAGGAGGCTGTCACAGCAAAACTCATCTCAGCCTGTAGAACAGGAGGATGTGAAAGAGTTAATCAATAGCAAATCTCATGGTTTGTCTAAAAATGACAAAAGTTCCCCAAAGTATAATCTTACCCTCATTATTACTCACTTCCTTCTGCAACCACCAAGATTTGTTTCAAGAGCTGACACACTTACAGGAAGACTTTGGTTACTCTCTGACTTATCTCACTATGTACTCACAACTTAAATTAATCAGAATGTTTGTAAACCAAACAGTTCACTAGAACTAGTTATGTAGCATCTATAACTAACCGAACTTATCTAGCACATGAATCCTTAAGAACAAAGACAAAAGTTATTAAATGGAATTTACTATGGTGCAAAATGTCATTATACCTAAGGTATGAAACTAAATTGGCATACTGTAACATATTGTAAAACAGTTTCTTAAAATGAAAATAAATAACATAAAAACTAATACTCTCATATAGTCATGTTGTCTATTGACCTGGTGGATGGAAAGACTAGGGACAGCTTCTCAATCAGATTGACCACCACAAAGACTGAAAATGGATAATCATTTTCACATGATTTTTAAAAAAAACTCTGTCACGAATGCTCTTCCAGCATCTGTGACTTTGGGTGTTTACTGTATGGGGATTCGTTAGAATATCAAGGACAAAACTCATTGCATTTTAGATTTCATATACAAAGGTACAGGGCATTTGGATATGAAAACAATCAGATTGCAATTAACATACAATTAATAAATGCATGACAGTTATAAAAACCAATGGGATGAAATTGCAGAGAATAAACTTACGTATACTAAACTGTTTTCCTGGGGCAGGTAGAAGAGATGGAAAGTCCTTCAATTAGATTGAGACCCCAAGAGCTGACAATTTGCCCCTTCACACGCTGGCTTTTTAAGCATGAAATGGGATGGAATTCAGAAGGATAGGGTGCATGCTAATGTGGGGTGTGGGAATTTCCCCTCGGTGTCAACAATGGTTTGCTCAAAAATATTCAAAACATTTTGACCTTTCTTAACATTGGGGTAATATCTCGCGACTGATTGAACTTCCCTATAGACTTTGCTTTTGGGAGGAGATTCCTTACTGAATTCTATTGGGTGACTCATTTATCCATGGATGACATAGTTTGAATTGGTAATTTCTTTGTCCAGAAAGTGGATAAACTATTTACCAAAGTGAGGTAAACACCGGCCCCGCATGCCTGGTGGAGGATGTGGAAAGTGTCAGTTTCCCTGCAGGAGATATACTTCCCTCCATAGTAGGTCTGTGATTTCCTTCTCCGGCTACTTATCTGTATCTAAACTTCTCCCATACCTGGAGCGAGGGCATCTTGTGGCCACACCTGATATTGCAGGGCTTTGATGCATGATCACACGTGTGCATAAATAGACAATTTACACAAGAAAACATGAATCTATAGAGCCTGCACCTAAATATAGGGACTCATTTATAGGTGAATGCATATGCAGCCTGAAAGTACATAGAAAAAGATGCGCTTTAAAAGATGCATATTTACATGCATATGTTGAGCCTGATGCATCTCATTTATCCTCAGCTGCAGATCTTCACATACTCTATCCCATACTTGCCAACTTTCATTTGCTGGGATCTGGGAGATCCAGTAGAGGGGGTGGAAGGGCGGAAGGGGGTGGGAGGCCGGAAGGGGGTGGGTCAATTGCATCATTTTGGCCCAACCCCTGTGACAAAATCATTTTGTTGTGGGGCGGGGCCAAAATAATGCGATTCCCCTGAAAAATCGTGTGATTTTGGTAGCCGATGGGCAGGATGCGGGAGGTCTGCCTGCTCTCGTGGGAGACCTACCCAGAATTCGGGAGTCTCCCGGACATTCCTGGAGAGCGGGCAAGTATGGTCCATCCAGCTTACAATGTATTTGCACCAGGCGTATGTCAAGCATAACAAGCATGGACACTTACACCACACAATATTGTAAACACGGCTTTACAGAGTTAATAGTAAATGCTAACCTTGCATTACCCTTTTTGCACACAATATAACACCTAATATCTAATATAAAATGTCAATAAAAAAGTAAAAATTAGTCTAAATTAAAAACATTTTCTTTTCAACCTTAAAATCAAATGGGCATTTTCTTTCCAAATTGAAACATCAATTAAGGGATTAGAATAAATGGCTGAGACTTGACATAACATAGCCAATCAGGTGCAGGGTTCATGATGCAATCAACCAATCAGAAGTAGCTATTCCTCATTGCATATCATTGCACCAGCCCTCAATTACCCGTGAAAGATCCACCTCCTAAAAGGCGCATCTGTGGATGCGTCCTCATTTAATTTTGTCGCATTTCCTCTAACATACACATCACATCCCATGTTATATCTCTCCAGGAGTAAGGAGACGCAAGTCAACAATATGCGATCACTTGTGCAGTACAGAAATACATAAAGAAATTGATGTACATTCAACACTAAACCAGACACATTGTGTGCCAATTTAACACATGGCTGATGGAACAATATTGGCACATCTCTCATGTAACAGTGGGTGTGTCAGTGCTAACCTTTGTAAGGTGGACTTTGTTATGAGCATAAGAATTTCTTTTTTGTGACAATATTATTACTACGTGGATGTCATGTTCATCGGCCCTATATAATTTATGTCAAAGGTGACACTTTGTATCCAATTCATTATTCATTAGAAGACGATGCACTTTTATTAGACATATCTTAATGCTCCTACTCTCATCCTATCCCAGTTTGAACCTCATCTCATTGTAACTTGCGCTTCACATCTGTGCAACTGTGTTTTGTAAAGTATGACACAGGAACGTGTCTTCTATTGTTATAATCTGAGTTTGGCCGCTGATCAGTAAAGTGCAGTTTATCCGTCTTGGTTGTCATATAGCCGGACTGAGACCAATAGATTTTTCTCTTACCAGCCGACCAATAAGCACAGATCTAGCTAATTGGGTTTTCTTTAATATCGATTCTACTTTTTTTTCTTCTATATCTTAGTATTCACTCTAAGGAGAGACATGTTGGGGTGCCTGACTCATTAAGGCACGCAGAATGAATGTAAAATGCGTTGTTAATAAAAAAAAAATTAAAAAAAGGTGCAAATCGGGCAAACACACGTCCGTATTCAGCTAGGAGCAGATTTGATAAAACTACTCTTGTTGAATACGGGTCTAGCTCCACTCTACTTTAACAGACACTGCAGGATACCTACAATGCATATGTGGAATTTAAAGTCCAAAAAGAACGCACAGAAATAAATAAAGTATTCAATGATTGTCACCTGCTAATAATATAGTCATTAATGACAAAAAAAGTTTTAAAAAAAATGTGTTGTTTTTTTTTTTTTTCACTCAAATACATTTATTATGATGTTATTAAGTCTACTGCACATAAAATACATTTGTACAGTTGCTCCGTATATGAAATACATTTTCTAGACAGCTTATGTGACTGTCACTATTACTCGGCACTTACACCTGACGTGTAGCTGGTACAAGCAATATTACAGAAAGTCACGTACCTGAGAGGCGCCCAAAGCATGAATTGGACGCTGCTGTGTTCTCTGGCGTATGGTCCGTCTCTGAGCATACGCAGAGAATTTACGCACGATGCGGCGTGTATCGACAGTTCTTTAATGAATCAGACCCACAGAGAACAACTTCTGATGCTGCCAGTAAGGAGCTGCACCTGCTGCAGCTGCCACCGCACTTCTTATTTCATGCTCTGGACATTGTTACTTAGTAGTTATTTAATTCTCACCATTCAGCTCCTGCTCTCTATCTAACCCCACCTTTCACTGGGTAGTTCTGCTTTCCACAAACTCTTCATGATCTCCTGCCAATAACTCCCATTCTCTATTTTCCCATTACTTCTGTGACTACTGCTCTTATCTCTTTGCTATTGTACTGCTCTACCATAACATTGCTTCCACACTACCTCGGCCCAGACATCACCATGGCTCCTGAACCATCCTGGACATTGTTCAAATAGGTTTCTGCACCATCTGGACCCTCCTGGACTCCACATAGGCTCCTGCACCATTGTGGCCCCATCTAGGCCTCTCTACATCATGGCCTCAGTATCTTGCAGACCTCTACCCAATATGCCTAATGTTCACATTTGCACCTTTTATCTCTCATTACCCCCTCCCCTTTAGAATGTAAGATCTCACAGGCAGGGTCCTCTAACCTATGTCTCATTTACTCTGTGTGTCATATCTGTACCCTATGTCTCATGTCTGTACCCTATTTCTTATGTTTGTACCCTATGTCTCATGTCTGTACTCTATGTCTCATCTCTGTACTCTATGTCTCATGTATATACCCTATGTCTCATGTATGTACCCTATGTCTCATGTATGTACCCTATTTGTCATGTATGTACCCTGTGTCTAATATCTGTACCCTATGTCTCATGTATGTACCCTATGTCTCATGTATGTACCCAATGTCTCATGTATGTACCCTATGTGTCAAGTCTGCCCACTCTCCGTCCTCTATGTCTCTGTTTTTTCTTATGCTGAATTGCTTTTCTGTGCCATGTAATTTGTTCTGTTAGTTGCATCCATGCATTTATTATTCTGCTTTTCTGTAGCCAATGTTCTTATCTGTATGTACTTATGTAATTGTGATGTATATTCCAACCCGTTATGTACGGTTCTGCCATAGTCTTGTGGCTCCTTATAAATAAAAGAAAATAATAGTAGATAGAATTATATTAAGTCTTTCTTTGCTGTAACAAATTACATTAAAAAATCATGTCTGAGGCTTCATTACTTGTAACCATATACAAGAGAAAATGCATTTTAATAAATAGAACACAACTTGTTCTGGGAACTGATCACCATTTTCTCAGAAAATCACATTGAAGACGTGTGTTTCCGAGCTGTTAAACATATGGGAAATAAGACCATTTCTCTTAAACTGGCTCCATTTATGTTGGCTTCTGTTTATAAGTAAATGGAACGGAATTATATGAACATGTTCATTTCCTCTAGGAATGGTAATCTCTCGCCTTGTGCCTGAATGTGCTACAAGCTGACCGGTGGGTATGAGAAATGTCTGTATAATGCATACAAAACATACCTCAAGTACAACTTAGAAACTCCCCAGCCAGCCATAGTCAGAGGAAAGCACAATACTTGCTTGATGAGCTATATATTTTATTCATTGAGTAATAAAATCATGCCAATCATCCCAAGAAATGTGTTTCTAAAGGTTTATAATGTCGTGACTCAACGGAAGAGAATAAAAGTTGTTCCTTAGACATTTTGAACGTTGTCTCATTGAACTGTTAATATTACAGAATGGTGATATATATTTTTTGATTCCCTATCTAATAATGGGGAAAGTTGATATCTCATTTAGAACGTTATCAGTGGTTCCCAAAGTGTGCGCCTAGGCTCCCTGGGGTGCCTTGGAGATCTCAAAGGGGTGCCTCGGCCAGGGCCAGTGGTAAGCAAGGTGGGAGACTACTTGGTAATTATTTTGTCTTAGGGGTGCCTTGAAAAAATTTTGGAGACCCTAAGGGTGACTTGAACTGAAAAAATTTGGAATCCACTGCGTTAAATGATAAAATCTTGGAAAGGAGTGTCTCACTGTTCCTCACCCATACTTGGACAGGAGAGGTGTATCTCAGTGTTCCTCACCCGTACTTGAAGGGGAGAGGTGTGTCTCAGTGTTCCTCACCCATACTTGGAAGGGAGAGGTGTGTCTCACTGTTCCTCACCTATACTTGGACAGGAGAGGTGTGTCTCAATGTTCCTCACTCATACTTGGACAGGAGAGGTGTGTCTCAGTGTTCCTCACCCATACTTGGAGGGGAGGGGTGTGTCTCAGTGTTCCTTACCCGTACTAGGAAGGGAGAGGTGTGTCTCACTGTTCCTCACCCATACTTGGACACGAGAGGTGTGTCTCAGTGTTCCTCACCTATACTTGGACAGGAGAGGTGTGTCTCAGTGTTCCTCACCCATACTTGGAGGGGAGAGGTGTGTCTCAGTGTTCCTTACCCGTACTAGGAAGGGAGAGGTGTGTCTCACTGTTCCTCAGCCATACTTGGACAGGAGAGGTGTGTCTCAGTGTTCCTCACTCATACTTGGAAGAGAGGAAAGGTGTGTCTCAGTCTTCCTCAGTCATACTTGGAAGGGAAGAGAGGTGTGTCTCAGTGTTCCTCACCTATACTTGGACAGGAGAGGTGTATCTCAATGTTCCTCACTCATACTTGGACAGGAGAGGTGTGTCTCAGTGTTCCTCACCCGTACTTGGAGGGGAGAGGTGTGTCTCAGTGTTCCTTACCCATACTAGGAAGGGAGAGGTGTGTCTCACTGTTCCTCACCCATACTTGGACAGGAGAGGTGTGTCTCAGTGTTCCTCACTCATACTTGGAAGGGAGGAGAGGTGTGTCTCAGTGTTCCTCAGTCATACTTGGAAGGGAAGAGAGGTGTGTCTCAATGTTCCTCACTCATACTTGGAAGGGAGGAGAGGTGTGTTTCAGTGTTCTGCACCCATACTTGCTCCAGTTGGTACATTTTTTTTCCTTGTTGTTATTATAGACCAGTCTGGAGTTTGGTATTGGAGTCAGGCTTTGATTTCAGATATTGGGTGGAGGAGTGCAAATAAACCAAATTAAGAGCTGATTCAACCATTTGTGTCTCAATGATCTTTTTAAAGGATTACTTGGTTCATGGTCTACTTAAAAGCAAATTATACAGAAACATTTCTTTATTTTCAAAACCATTAAGGGCCATTTAAGAATGTTCCAAAGTGCGATGACCAATGTATTTATGTCTCTGATGTTATGTTATGTGCACGGATTTCACATATAACCATTTGGGCATCTGCAGAGCCACTAAGGGTAGTACTGTCTGGTGTAATAAGCTGGGCAGATTCTCACTGAGGGATGGAATTTAGTAATGCAACCTCATCAAACGGAGAATTTTCACTTTGTAAGATGAATTTATTTAAATGAGGTTCAAGGGGTGAAGAAGGTGCATTTAGCAGGATTCCCCCTTGTTTAGCAGGGACGGAAGCAGAGCATTTTTCTCCCTGCAGAAGATTACAATTTTACCCAGAGCTGTTGGAGGCTAGGCTTCCTCTAATAGTCTTCCTGTGATACTTTTAGCACTTTCTAAGGCATTCAGAATCTCTGCATTCTACTCATTGCTTGGACTGTTTTTAAGCACAGTATGGAATAGACATACCCTATGAACGGCAAGGTGATTTATATGAACATATCAGACAGGTGCAGCCGGGAATGTAATGCCTGCCTCCTGAACATGCCATGTGGCTGAGAAGGCATGAGTACCATATTTAAGCCAAAACATGTTTCTTTAAAAGACATGTAAGAATGCCCACTGGTATATTATCATTCTTTATATAGTGCCAACATGGCACTTTGCAGAGAAGTTGTGGGAACTGGAGCACCCAGAAGAAGCCCACACAAACACGGGGAGAACATACAGATCACACACAGATGGTGCCCTTGTTGGATAAGAACACAGGGATTATACAAGAATAGGACGGAGTAGATGGTGAGTAGTGATGGCGATTAAAGGGATAGAACAACTACGAAACAGAAAAAACAGCCAGAAATACAAACAAGCAGACAGACCGGGGTCTGGTACCGAGGAGTAAACCACAGTGTACATAGGCCAAGCAGCAAAGGGTAGAATGCAAAGCTCCTGGGTTCAAATGAAACTAGGTTGAGATTCTGTGATGCTGGCTCCTGAAATATTGTGGTAATGGTCCATATTTTAGCTAATGTTCAGGGGCAGGCTGGGCTGGGGGGCAGGAAGGCATCTGCCCCACAGGCCGGCCCCATATTTCGCTACCTTGGCCTGACTCACTGGGCCACCTGAATTTTTATTCTTTAAACTGTCCCTAACAGGCTGCTGAGTGGAGTATTGCCCATCAGGCTGACATTTGCCAGCCCTCGATGGCTGATATTGTACAGCTGATTCCTCTCCCCTGTAGCCTGGAATCTGTGATCCATGAAGAGACTTGTTTGTGACTAGGAGAGGGAGAGCATTGAAATATTAACGATCTGTGTAAAGGCTGTAATAGCAGTTCACCTGTATTGATTTGCAGAGTGTCTACAATTGTATTAGTCAATGTTGGAGAGGCAGATCCCTTTCTGTTCACTTCTCTGGACTGAGATTTGCCGATATTTTAGGTTCAAAGACTTTATTATCATCTTATCTCCAGAACCCGGTATATGAACTTTTGGCACAACGATGCTGTTTTCTTTGGGCTTCTATTACCATCTATTCTGTGCAGTGACTTTATAATGAGCTTTTAATATTACTGATAATAGCTGATTTGGCTGATATAATACTATCTGATTAAAGCACATGGCATTTTGTGGTGATTTTATTTTATTTTTTAAGACCTAGTTTTGCATTTTTATTGTCATGAGATATAACTGTTTGAAGAATCTACACTGAATTATCTATATTGTGTGTATTAAATAAATTGTTCTATTTGTGTTTTACTTTTCATCATCATGTGTGTTTATTCTTGATCAGATCCAGCGCTGTCTTTATTTCCATATATTTTTAAGAGACATCTTTTCTCTACGCACACAACCTTTTTCACTCCGCAATAGGACTTGAGTGTTGTTCCAGCTCAGAGTTTTCGGTCTGCGGGTCTCATCCAATCATTTTATTGCAACCAATTTTGTGCCTCTATTTTGCTCTTCACCTGATGACGATATTTGTAGACACACGCCAAGCAATGTAATAAAAAGCTTCACATATAATAGGAGCTTACAATCTAGAGGGAGGTGTGACTGTGGTAATGACAGGTAGTCAAACGTATCCATCGTGTGAATTGAGATTATGACATAAGGTTTATCTGTGGTGGCATTTTGAGTGATTGGTGTGTAGAACTCAGACATAATTATGAAATATATATATTACTCCATAAAATGTACTGTACATTTGTTGTTATGATATAACTCTTGCAATACACAGTCAGCCGAAGCTGCAAATGACTTATCTATAACATTACTGTGTGTTCCAATCAATGTGAGTGCTATTTATGGCCTAGTTTCCTCCTAAATTATAGTTTAGTTCACTGGGCAAGAAATACATTCAATCCTTATGGGAGTTTTGTGCTAATGAATTCAGAGATTGCTTTTCAATGAATAGAGGAAATGGTTAAATAACGTAAATGACACTTTTTATTAAACACTTTTGGTTTTAGCATAACGACCTATGTCAAGCTCGGATGCACAGAAGAAATGGAGGAACACAGTGTGTATTGTTTTTACTTTGGCCATAAATAACATTATCTTTTCCTTTATTGTGTTTTCTAGAGAAAAAAAAATGAAACGTTTTTTTCCAGGGAGTGGGCACCAGGATAACATTCAGCTTACTGTGTGCAGACAATTCACAAAACCATCGCGTTTATATTGTACAACAGCATATACTAAAGAACAAGTCAATTTGTGTTTCACAGAGATTCCCAATTAAATCACTTATTGTTATTCATACAAAAGTTCTGCAAATTTGCAGAAACTCTAAAACCTTTTATCCCGCTCCATGTGTAACCAGCATCACAGGGTCTATTTCATTTACTTTTTATATTTTGCTTTGACTGCTGTGAGCGGCGGAAATAATCATATTGAGGATTCTAGATAATGTCGGTTTAGAACACTTTATATGAGTGTGATGCACTTTAAACCAAATAAATGCTTGAAATTTGCTCCATGTAGGGAAATGTTTCAGATATCTACTTTATAGCTGTTGCGTCTGCAGTTGGCAGTTGACTCTCAAAGCTTTATACTGTACTGTACTGATTGGTTATAGGTTGGTCTATCCCTGTGAATGTTCTCATTCTCTGATTGACTACAGGTTGGTCTATCCCTGTGAATGTTCTGATTCTCTGATTGGGTACTGGTTGGTCTATCCCTGTGAATGTTCTGATCCTCTGATTGGCTACAGGTCGGTCTATCCATGTGAATGTTCTGACTCTCTGATTGGGTACAGGTTGGTCTATCCCTGTGAATGTTCTGATTCTCTGATTGACTACAGGTTGGTCTATCCCTATGAATGTTCTGATTCTCTGATTGGTTACAGGTTGGTCTATCTCTGTGAATGTTCTGATTCATTGATTGGTTGCAGGTTGGTCTATCCCTGTGAATGTTCTAATTCATTGATTGGCTACAGGTTAGTCTATCCCTGTGAAAGTTCTGATTTGGCTACAGGTTTTTCTATCCTTGTGGATGTTATGAGTCACTGATTGGCTACAGGTTGGTCTACCCTTGTGAGTATTTTGATGTTCCAATTGGCTACAGGTTTTTCTATCCATGTAAAACTTCTGATTCTCTTATTGGCAACAGGTTCATCTATATTGGTGAAGGTGCTGACTCTCTTGGTCTTTTCTTGTGGACATTCTGAGGTTCCGAATGGCTACAATTTGGTATATCCCTGTGAATGGTCTGATTCCCTGATTGGCTGCAGGTTGCTCTATCCCTGTGAAAGTTCTGATTCCCTGATTGGCTATAGGTTGCTCTATCCCTGTCAATGTTTTGATTATCTGATTGGCTACAGGTTGCTCTATCCCTGTCAATGTTCTGATTATCTGATTGGCTGCAGGTTGCTCTATCCCTGTGAAAGTTCTGATTCTCTGATTGGCTATAGGTTGCTCTATCCCTGTCAATGTTTTGATTATCTGATTGGCTACAGGTTGCTCTATCCCTGTCAATGTTCTGATTATCTGATTGGCTACAGGTTTGTCTAGTCCTATGAATGTTTTAGTTCTCTGAATTTCTGGTTGGTTCTCTGAACCATTCTATTCAAAACTTGATCCATCTGAGACTGATGATAAAATATTTATCTAATCCTCTTGGCCAAGTGCATGTCTTTATCTTACGCTACGCAGTTAATAGTATTTTAAGTATAAATATTAATAATCCCATGGAGCAAAAAAAATTACCTGAAATACATTCTGCTCTAACAAGTTCCTAAAAATAACTGGTCTACAGAAGATGATTAGCCGTTCCCTGTGATCAAACTTAACCAGTGTCATCTCTTCAACATTCTTTATTAGATTTCACAATAATGTGTATGATAAATATCAAATAAATTATTAATAATAGATCTGTGAAAAGCTGTAGACACATTCAGTCTCTTTATATAGTGAGAGACAGATAACTTTTCATTATTTAAAAGTCATTGTAATGAATGTAACTTGCAGTCAATCGTGTTTCTCCTCTCTGTAAATATTTCAGGAAGCATCAGAGTATTCCTGCCAGGGACGTCCTTTCCAGGGCACAGAAGTTATACTTTTTATTATGTATGTTATTAGCATTTGTTTATATAAAGCCAGCATACTCTACATCTGGGAGCAAACACATTAACTAGACTGGGTATTAACAGACAGATGGGCAGGTAACAGGGTTCTGCTTGCAGGCTTACAATCTCTTAATAATGAGTTGCCCCCCACTCACCACTTGATTCCTAAGAACAGCCTGCATGCATCAGAGCATGATCTCAACAGGGTATGGAAACTGTGGTCCATGTCGTCTCTAAGGTGCACTGTAGATGTGCGGGGTTAATAGTGGCTCTGAATAGCTTGCTCCATCTGATCCAACAGAGGCTTGATTGGCTAGATATCTGGAGAATGGGACAACATTGGATGAAGCTAAATTCACTGTCATGTTCCTACAAGCACTCTAGAAGGTTCCTAGCTTTGTCATGGAACATTATCTAGCTGGAAACGCCCATACTCAGATGAGTAACTGCTGCCATGAAACCTAACATCTGATCCACAAAGATATTCAAAAATCCTGGATCATCTATCAAAACAATGAAGAGGGAAGTACAAGTTACCTGGGCCAAGGCCTGCCTTAGAGGCTCAGTAATGACTGATTATAGTGCAGGCTGAAGACCTTGCCACCCAGGGTCTTGGGTCCCCGGCTCTGGCCCTATCTAATCTAAGTGTGTGCAGAGCTGGATTATAGGTTGGAGAAAATGAGGTCATGTGACTACACAGACCAATAGCTTCCGATTGGCCTATGCAGTCAAAACCCCACAATCCGCGCAGGTCGCAGTGACTTTTGCCAAGGCTACGTGAGTAGTACACTGTGGGATTCAAGTATCTGCTGTACCTGGGCCTGAATTTGACTTTGTGGCCCTTATATATGTAATGTACAGAAAGTGACTCATTCTGGTAGATTGAAGGCCTGTTTAAATGTACTGAAAGCAATTTGTATTTAAGGTTCATTCAAACAAATACATTTCAATGTACATCCCTTCTTGTTGTCCCCAGACACAATACGTTCACAAAGTATCTTACGCTGTCTGTGTTATAGATCTACCCGGCAAGTGATCTGCAGGCAAATATATCTATTTGTTCTGTAGAAATGTCACAACAATATCTGACATCTTTATATGTAGCAACATTCAGTTTCTCACCGATGTATTCAATGTCTCTTCACATTCTAGCTCTTCCCTGTAATATTGAATCATTCCTGGGACAACAAAATCTTATAATGTCATTCTAATTGTGGTTTGTTTCTCTTGTAATCAATACTCGATTTTCCTTAAAGCTAGTAAATGGTGGTACTCCCTGAGCCTGAGACCCTACATGTGGCCGTTTTCGTTGGACAGGGGTGTGAGGCTGCAGCTTGTGTGGTCCTACCACATCCTCCTCATCAACGTTTTAGGACTGCTGTGATGAGAAGACTTGTCCAGGTGCAGGTAGGGTAGCGGGAAGTCAGTGGTCTGCGTTCAGCAAGTTGTACCACTGCTGTGATAAGAAGACTTGTCCAGGTGCAGGTAGGTAGAGGAGGCGTCAGTGGTCTGCGGACAGCAAGTTGTACCACTGCGAGGAGGTGAGGACTTGTCCAGGTGAGGATAAGTGGAGGAATGAATAGAGTCAATAATTGTATGAATACAATGAGAGCACAGAGGAACTTGCTCCAAACAGATATGCAGCGTTATAGCTAATAGTCTATAGCGGGTATGGATACCGCTGATGAGTAGAGAAGCTTGTCCACGAGGATATGCAGGCACAGCAGGAGCGGTGAACGGCTGAAGCGGGTATGGAAACCGCTGATGAGCGGAGCAAGTAATCCAACAGACAGCTGAGGACAAGAACAGGATACAAGAGTCAGTAGCGGGTATGAGATCCACCGATGAGTAGAACAGATAATCAGCAGGAAGCTGAAGACACGAGCAGGACACAGGAGTCAGTAGCAGGTATGGGAACCACCGATGAGTAGAGCAGGTAATCAGCAGGGAACTGAAAACACGAGCAGGACACAGGAGACACCTTCAGAGACTCACAGGGAATGAGACTCAAGATCAGGCAATGAGGTAATGAGCACAGGTGCCTTAAATAGGGAGAGGTGCCTGATCCTCCAATTAGATTAAAAGCAAAGGTCATAAGAGTTCTTGGGTGCTGCGCATGCGCAGTCCATCAAGATGGCGGACGGTAGCGGCTCAGGACAGACGCCGGCAGGAAGGCTAGAGAACCTTGCACCAGCGCAGAGGCACTCACGGTCCGGTCAGTGACATTACTATATGTTAAAACAGCATTAACATGTTCACCTATAATTTTCACACCAAATGGTAGATTTACTAAAACTTATTAAAAGGAAAGGTGAAGGTGTTGCCCATAGCAACCAAACAGATTCTAACGATCATGTTCCAGTACATAATACAAAACGATAGCTAGGATCAGATTGGATGCTTCAGACAACACCTCCCACTTTTCCTTTTTAGAAGTTTTAATAAATCTACCCCCAAATGATTTTACTGATCTCTGGTTTTCTTCTCTCCATCTTCTTCACTTGAACTTCTACCAAGGTTGACTCAACTGAAGTTGCACCCAAAGTCTCTGTCCTCTGCCAATCAGGAGACACAGTACTTTATATGGGATGTGCCTGAGACACTGAACACTGAACACTCGGGGTCTGAGTCATTAAGGGACATAAATGCTGAAACGAGTCATATTTCGCATAAAAATCTCTTTACGCAAGCCCAGAAACGGACTATACTCCAGTGACCGCAGCCATGTCCAATTCAACTTCGAATGCAAGGGACACTTCCGACTGCCTACGATTTTAAGGGCAGAACAGGGGAGGGGGGGGGTTGCGGCAGGTGCACATAGGCAATGTACAGTAAGAGCGTGCCCCGGTGGAGCAAACGCACATTTGTCCTACTCAAGCTCTGAGCATCTCTGAGGTGCATGATTTTCAGCCGTATCACTTGCTCCAGCTACAGGTCGGGTGTAGGTGCATTCTTTCAAACTCTACAAGAATGTCCAGGAGACTAGCGAAATTCGGGTCGGTCTCACAGACTCCCGGGAGAGCAGGCAAGTCTCCCGCATCCCGCAACTGCGTAGCCTAAATGACGTGATTTGCGGTGAATCGCGTTATTTTGGCCCCGTCCCCGTGACAAAACGGCATTTTCGTCGCTGGGGGCGGGGTCAAAATTATGCATCTAGTCACACCCCTCGCCCGGACTACACTTAACGAAAGAAGACAAGTATGTGTAAGTGCTGATTACTAGTGACAACGGCTGTGTATGCAGCTAGAACATGTGTCTGCAATCAAGAGTAACATCTGTTTGCTTTTTTCAATGTTTTTTCTTTAATTATGTTTATGGGCCTGATTCATTAAGGAAAGATAAGCTAAAGTAAAGCAAGTAAGGCAAAACCATATTGCATTGGAGGGGGAGGAACATTTAATGACAAGTGAGGCCACTTGGCCGAACGCACTTATAAGGAGACAGTGTTTGCAACAGAACTTGCACTTACCTTTAAGGGTTAACATCAGTTCTGGCCCGACCAATGATAGATGTTGTGGGAGGGTCCTGGTTTCATATAGGTGGCTGCACTTCCTGGTTTTCTTCACTCTTTGTCACAAGATCCCGCCCACCCACTCCTGGTTTACTGTGGTAGTTGTTGATGTTTTGACCAATTTTTCGCGGTTGGAAGGCACTGCGTTCAGCGGCTGATTAGTGGGCGCTAGTGTTTGTTTGGCCGCAGGTCACTGTCCCCATAGAGGCACCAGTAACTCTTTGGTGCTTCGGTGAAGAGGGTCCCTTGTCCGGCTCGGTGAGGGGGGGCATCGTTAGTTTAGAAGGGGTACAGTCACTCTGACGCCAATTTAGTGCATGGCAGTTTTGGGATGAGATCCCCTGTTAGTGGATGTACGGCAGGTTCGCCAGTTCCCACGTTTATCTGGTTGTATCAGCTTGGTAGCTGTCCCGCAGTGCCCTTTCTCCGCCACCAAGGGTTATTTAAAAGGTTATTTAAGTTAATAAACTCTGTCCTCCATTTTTGCCAACCTTATACGTGACTGTATTTTTATTTTAGTTAAGTTGGTAAGCTATAAAGGTTTTGTGAAGGTGGGGGGACATACACGGTGAGTCATTTATTAAAATGCGATGGCAGATTTATATTTGGGGTAGCTCATGTCCTAGATCAACTTTAAATTCCAGTGTTCAAATAAGCTATCAAGTATTTGTGTGCTACACCAAAAAACAGACAGTATTTTCTTATGTGCAAAATAATAAACAAATGTACTCCCCTTGCATTGCAACATGGTTTTGTCCAGAAAACTTGAGCAAGAAAACGGACTGAATTTTTTGCTTAACTTCCCTTAATGAATCAGGTCCTATATTATTAACAGGTGTTAATGTATTTAATAGTTCTATTTTTCATCTGTGCAGTTTGATGGGACTTTACATATACATATACATTATGCGTATCCTGCAGTGTGTTGTATCTGTCTGCATACAGCAAGTACCATATAGACAGAGCGTACTTACACCCGAAACGTTTCTTGAGATCCTCTTCTTGTTGAATACAGGTGTATGTGTGTGCTCTTCCAGTCTGTTTAAAAAAACATTACGCTCCTTGATGAATCAGGCGCTTGATGGCTGTCATGCCCAATTTGTCCCACCCAAGTTCCTAATTCATAGGGATTTACCCGTCCCTAAAATCCGCCCCTATTGAGATGCGCAACATGGAACTGTTACGCCTATATCATGGCTTTTTATTAGAGATGCTCAGGTTCGGTTCCTCAAGAACTGAACACACCCAAAAGTAGGGGATCCGAGTACCGAGCTGAGACGGTACTTTCACGCGCCCTCAGAATCGAAAACGAGGCAAAACGTCATTGTGACGTCCTCGGGTCTTGTGATTTTTGGATTCCTTTTTAAGATCCAAAATAACGGTGGGAGGGAGGGCGGTCCCAAGGACAATTCCATCTTGCACCATTTTTCTTTTCTGCCACTGCTGTGTGCCGATGTGTCCTAGATGTGCTAGGAACTGCCGTGTGTTTGTGTCATTGCTCTGTCGCTTACCATCCAGCCAGGTCGCTGCAGTATTTGTCCGAAAGTATATGAAAATAATATTGTGACCTGTGAGGTGGTCAAAATTGACTGCAAATGACTTGAAATTAGTGTTATTGAGGTTAATAATAATGTAGGAACAAAAAAAGAGCAAACATATGTGATTTTAGCATATTTTAGGATTTTTCCTAAAAAATTCAAAACCAAAACCAAAACACGAAGCTAATCCAGATCCAAAACCAAACGCAAAACTAGTTCACGGGGATCAGTGAGCATCTCTACTTTTCATGGATATTCCTTATATATGTTCTTAGATATCACTGACAGCAAACAGATATTTGCTTTACATTGGGGGTGATCCCCTCAGCAATGATTTAAACATTGTCCAATCTGTAGTGTAATGATAAAAGGACGGAACTCTGAGGAATTCTGTTCCACTTCTCTGCGCTGTGAGATATATAAACGGAAGGCGATATTCCCACTAGGACCATCTCACACTCCATCAGCATTAACGCCTTTACATTTTGATATTAATTATACACATCATCGTTTGATTCATCTTTTTTTTTATATCTTAACATTTGTAATTCTTTTGAAATAATAAGTCAATGGGGTATTGGAGAAAGAATCTTTATCAAAGTAATGTTGGACTTACACATGAATTATAGATATGCTCAGTAATTTACTGCACCGTAATTATTCTTTACCGAATCCCATCTAAATGTGACACGCTCAGGTCGTGTTTCTGTTTAAATCAAGGTCTTTAAATATTGAATTTAAGATTCTGTTAATTTTTTAATGAAAGTTATAATATTATATTCCTGCATTTAACCAGTGACCTCCTGCACTTCCCTCCAGTTGATTAACGCCATAGAGACTGTGAGAATATTCTTGTGCCATTTACAATCCTCCGTCAGTTGTGCGGAAAGATTCAAACTGGAAATGACGCTTATAAATCCATGGCTGAAACGCTTAAAAAGAAGCAATAAAGACAAAGTCATATGTTTAGTAAAAGTTACACAAAGACATGTATATTCCAATAATGTGTAGTAATCTGATTCTGGAGTATCAGTCTTCTGGGTCGTGTGCAAATCTGGTAAAAACTAGAGATGGTCAGGCTCGGTTCCTCGAGTACCGAACACACCCGAACTTAGGGGATCCGAGTACCGAGCCGGACCCCCATTTGTCTTTTCTGCCACTGTCCTAGATGTGCTAGGAACTGCCGTGTGTTTGTGTCATTGCTCTGTCGCTTACCATCCAGCCAGGTCACTGCAGTATTTGTCCGAAAATGTATGAACATAATATTGTGAACTGTGAGGTGGCCAAAATTAACTGCAAATGACTTTAAATTAGTGTTATTGAGGTTAATAATAATGTAGGAACAAAAAAATAGCAAAATTATGTTATTTTAGTATATTTTAGGATTTTTTCAACAAAATCCAAAACCAAATCCAAAACACATGAGGGCGGTTTTGCCAAAACCAAAACCAAAACACAAAGCTAAATGAGATCCAAAACCAAAACCAGTTCACGGGGGTCAGTGAGCATCTCTAGTAACTACAATCTGTGCATTTCCCTTTTCAGAGTATAAGGTATGATGGAGGGGGGAGTGAGCAGAGAGCTGTTATATATACATTGATGTGACTCGCAGCCCTCTAAGCACTCTCCCTTCCCTCTGTCATACCTGCCAGTCACTGGCATAGTCCTCATACACTAATGCAGGAGTCTCAGTTCCCGATCTCCCACCATAGGCCTTGTTCTCTATCAGAGTATAATGTATTAGGGAGGGAGGAGTGAGCAGAGGGCTGTTATATACATATTGGTGTGACTCACAGCCCTCTACGCACTCTCCCCTCCATCATACCTGCCAGTCCCTGACACAGTCCTCATACACTAATGCAGGAGTTTCAGTTCCCGATCTCCCACCATAGGCCTTGTACTCTATCAGAGTATAATGTATTAGGGAGTGAGGAGTGAGCAGAGGGCTGTTATATATACACTGATGTGACTCGCAGCCCTCTACGCGCTCTCTTTTCCCTCTGTCTTACCTGCCAGTCCCTGACATAGTCCTCATACACTAATGCAGGAGTCTCAGTTCCCGATCTCCCACCATAGTCCTTGTGCTGTATCAGAGTATAGGGTATTAGGGAGGGGGGAGTGAGCAGAGGGCTGTTATATACATATTGGTGTGACTCACAGCCCTCTATGCACTCTCCCTTCCCTCTGTCATAGCTGCCAGTCCCTGACATAGTCCTCATACACTAATGCAGGAGTTTCAGTTCCCGATCACCCGCCATAGGCCTTGTGCTGTATCAGAGTATAGGGTATGAGGGAGGGGGGAGTGAGCAGAGGACTGTTATATACACATTGAGGTGATTCTCAGCCCTCTATGCACTCTCCCCTCCATCATACCTGCCAGTCACCTCCTTAAACTCATATTCATGATGAAGCATATGCTGGTGATTGGACACTGGAAAATAATGTGGAAGCTACACCCCAGCAATAGAGAGGACCTCCGACACAAGGGTGTCAAAGCTATCGAGGGACCTTACAAATCAAGTGTTCGTATTAGCACAGGTACTATTTGGTTTAGTAACTTGTTGTAGCTAATTACACCCATAACTCAATGTTTCATTTTGGGTGGAATTATCCTTTTATAAGATGCCTGTCTGCTTGCCTGAAACTAAACATAAACATGTAAATCCTTTTGAAGCATGTAATCCTTAGTCACCCAACATTAAGCAAAGCCCCAAGCATCGCTAATAATATTATAGCAACAGATACTAAGAACTACATCTGGCATACTGACAAAGGGAAGTGGTACTGTGTGCTTCTCTATAAACTGGAAATGTATAGAGATATCCACATATTAACACACAGACTGGGCATACAGAACAAGAGAAGTGGTATTATGCGTATATATATTTCATAGTTGCCTACTCTCCCGGAATGTCCGGGAGACTCCCGAATTTTTGGGAGTTCTCCCGGACTCCCGAGAGAGTAGGCAAAAATCCCGGATCCAGCATCTCCGCGTTGTTGTAAATGGTGGGGGTGGGGCTAACCGCGGCATTGTGGCCACGCCCCCTGCTACGATTGCCCAGAATCTCCTAAGATTGACGGGGCGGGGCCTAACGGCGCATCACGAGGACCCCTTCCCGGGCGGCTGGTATCAAAAGTAGGTAAGTATGATATATTTACATATAGGAAATAAGGGCAAAGCTCGAGCTTACAGAACAAGGGAAGTGGCACTGTGCATAAATCTATATAGAACAAATGAGGACAAAGAATGAACATACAAAACAAGAGAAGTGGTACTGTGCAGATGTCCATACACGGAATAAAAACAACTACTGAGAATTTCAACCAACATACAGAATAAGTGAAGTAGTATTATGCAGATGTCCATACACACAAAATAAGAACAAATACTGAGAATTCACTTCCAAAATAGAAGATGTACTGTGCAGTTGTCCATACACAGACTAAAAACAACTACTGAGAATTCACTCCCAACACACAGGATAAGATAAGTAGTACTGTGCAGATGGCCATAAACACAGAACAAAAACAAATACTGAGAGCTTTAGCCAGCATACATTATAAGATAAGATAAGTAGTACTGTGCAGATGTCCATGCACACAGAATAGAAGCAAATACTGATAATTCACTCCCAACATACAGGATAAGAGAAGTTGTACTGTGCAGATCTCCATACACAGACTACAAACAAGTACTGAGAATGTATCCCATATTCTGGTTTTATAAATATGCCCAAAGAACATATGAATCAGAACGCACTGTTTATACAGATGTTATTTAGGTGTTTATACTTATTTAGCCTCCATTGTGTATTATACGGAAATAACAAATTATTAAATCATGAAATTGAAAATATAAAAGCAATGATGTGACATTTTGGTTTATATATTGTATGAACTGAGAACATACAAACTCCACACAGATAGGGCTCCTGGAATCGATCCCATGACAACAGTGATGCGATGTAGCAATGCTAACCACTGTGCCACAGCTCCGCCCTCCTTCGTTGCTGGCTACAGACTTTCTGGAGATCTTACATATCCAAATCCAAATAAACTGCACAAATACCAAAGTATAAATGTTCTATTTTCTCCCAGTATCTGCTAGACAATCACACTGGAAAATATTCTCCACCAGTGCAGAGTTTTATGCCTGTGACCGCTGGACGTTCCTTGATCACAGTTATACTAACACCATGAACATTACAAAGGACTATTTTTAACCTGCAGAACTCATCTCCCTAAATCATTAATATAAATTGTAAGTACATTTAGGCCCTGCCAGCTGAAGTGGTAAAACAAACGCGTGGTGTTAAAGGGACGCCGGGTGTATCAAATCCATATGCAATTTTCTTGTTAGGAAGTAATATGGTTTCAAGGACTCGCTTCCAAAATGTGGTCACTGAACCGTAAAATGTCCTGGCTATAAAAAGTACAATTTTCTCTTAGCCTTAGCAAAACTGCTCATAAATAATTCACGAGGTGCGATGAGGATGAGCTCATTTAATGGAGAACCAGTGTCTGACAAAATGTGAAATAGAATTTAAGGGAGAATATTTACTATGGAGGTGATAAGAAAATTTCAAGTCAAGAATGAAGATTTTATGGCCGTGTGCAATTGCCCACATCAGTGTTAAAAATGCCCTTTGTGCTTTACACGATACCTATATATTTATTAAATTATATATATATATATATCAGAGCTAAAGAGATTTTAAAAAAAATCCAGTGGGGGAGATATTTTCTTGCGCACACCGGACTTCCTGTCAATAATACCATAGCGGGTCACTGCAGTCAGCCTCTGTTTATCTGTAATGGTGGATTACAAAGCACAATCGCTTGCACTCAGTATCCAGCATATGCAAGTACAATGTCATTTAAATATCTGTCAAGGTATGGGAACTTTTACATATGTTAACTCTCCCTGAATGTCAGGGAGACTCCCTGAAATAGGGGTGATCTCCCGCACTCCCTGAAGAGTCTGGCATTCTCCCTGATGCTGAGCCAGTACAAGACGTGGTTGGCTTCACCGTCTGTGGCATGATGACAGTTCAGAAATTGTGTCCTATGTCCATGTATTGATGCCTATGGAGGTGGCCATTTTCATGGAGACCAAGATGTAATCAAAGACTGACAGGTAAGACAACATGACTTCAGTAATGGAGACAGAAACGTAAAAGACACTTCAGTCTGAGATTCCTGACACCGCTAGTTCCAGTCTAGAGAGGGTGACAGGAAACGTCTCATACGGTTCTTAGCATAACAATCTCACCACATAGCACAGAGATCACCAGGTGCTGCTTATTATATATTATAAAATAAAAAGCTATTCATTTCAATATACTGCCAGAAGAAAACTCTGAGCCTGATTCATCAAACAAAGTAAAGCAAAAAAAAAAACTAGTAACTTTGCACCTGGGCAAAACCATGTTGCATTGGAGGGGGAGGTAAATTTAAAATTTGGGGACAGATTTATAGTTGGGGTAGGACATGTCCTAGATCAGCTTTATATTTCAGTGTAAAAATAAAGCTATCAAGTATTTGTGTGCTGCATGAAAAACAGTCAGTATTTAACTTATGTGCAAAATAATAAACTAATTTGCACCCCTTGTATTGTAATAGCTTTGTCCAGGAGAAAACATACTAATTTTTTTGCCTTACTTTCCCTAATGAATCAGGGCCAATGTGCGTTTGCTTTACAACCTCGCGTAAATCAGGTAAACATACACCCAAATTCAACAAGCAGCGGATCTGAAGATACAGGTGATGATGAATATGGGTCTAGACACTGCAGGATACGTCCAATACCTATGTGGATTATAAAGTCCCAAAATAGCACACAGAAAAAGAGAATATTCAGTTAATGTCACCTTTTAATAATATAGCCATTAGTGATAAAACATTAAAAAATAAGAAAAAGTGTTTTTTATCTATTTTTTCCCATGAAATACATTTATTAGGATGTTATGAATGTCTAATGTACATAAAAAATATTTTTTACAGTTGTTCCTGGTTGCAAACACATGTTATAGCATGTATATGATGCTGTCATCACTACTGATCAGGACTCAGACTAGCCCTGTGGCTGGAGCAAGAAGTACGGCAGAAAAACCAGTAACTTTGAGATGGTCAGAGCTTGAATCTGACGTGGCTGCGTGTGCTTGGGATTGGCATTGACTACAGGCAGAGACTCCTTTCCCGTCCCTTACTCTCTCTGACATTGTAGGCTGTAGTTATTGCCCTTTGTGCTGAAAGATGAATTGAACATTTCTGTGTTCCTTGGCGTGGTTCTGGGCATGCAGAATGTATACACAAAGTCGCCGCTTACGTTCCTTGATGAATCAGGCCCTATGTCTGCTGAGAACGGCATTCACATGGTAAACTAAAAGAGACAAGAAAAAGTCATCCCCTCGAAAAGTACTCACCCAGAAACGTAGAAATTGGGTTTGTCATGAAAGGAGAAACTCTCGGGTCAGGAATGAGCTAGGTTTCAAGTTTAGTGTTAATTTAAGAACTTTCATAACATTTTGTTTGGGAAGACATACAGCCACAAAACACATGGATGTGCATTCCGTGCAAGTATTCAGACTCTTGATCCATCTTTTGAAGCAGTAATCCCACACAGACTTTTTTTTTTTAAATAGCAGTTTAAATACTGTTTAAGCATGCATCTTAGCTGCCCACTTACAAAGCATTAACTCCTTTTCAAAATCTCTCGGCCGCAATGTATGGCTGCCAGTCACACACAGGCTCACAGCTATCATCATATCATATGAAGGCAGAAGAAAAGGAGTGAATGATATTACGTGTACACAGAGCAGAGGGTGTTCGAAAGCCTCTTGTATCACTACCGCATGTGTCATGTGACTGTGGTTGCCACGGCAGCCGATAACTGTGCATAATTATAAATCATTAATAGCAGCTTAAAGAAATAAGCAATATATGGACGCAGTTGAGTTGTCAGTGCGGTAAGCCTGTAGGTAGATGCATTTTGTTTGAGAGATGTGTCTCTTAGTGGCGGAGATTGAGAGGTGCAGCCTAATTTGATGGAGAGCAAAATAAAATTAGATCTAGGGCGCTTCAACAGCCACAGCTGCCTTGCACAGACTGAATGTAATACCACTAAACCACTAAATAAATTTGAACATACAATGGTTTGTACAATGGCGCTCAGTAACTTGCCATACAAGGTGCAAAACTAAATGTCAGAAAAACATATAGGAAAATTCCCCATAGACACATGTAACATATTTAATGAAGTGAATCAAAATAGTTCCATAAAATCTCTAAAGCACTCCTGTGTCATATATCCTACAAGGATAGGTGTCTGTTGATCCCCTCTAGGTGTTATGTTACATCAACAGGCAGACGACAATCAACTTCAATAAAGGGTCTTTCCGTTCATTCTTCTCTTGTATCCTCTTTTTTCTAATATTGATAAACCAACCTCATCTCTATATCATATTTCCAGATGGTCTCCCATCCAAGTACTGACCAGACCTAATCCTGCGTAGCTTCCAAGATCAGTCAAGATTAGGCTGATTCAGGGTAACAGGCTAACTTCAATCAAGGGTCTTTCCGTTCATTCTTCTCTTGTATCCTCTTTCTTCTTACTCCCAAATATTGATTCATGGAATAGGATTTTTTGATGTAGAGTCAGACATGGCGCTTCCATTAGGCAGGGTTAGGCAGCTGCCTAGGGCTCTGGGGGGCGCCACTGAAATCTTCCTCGCTGTATAATGCTGTGCGGCGGCCACGGAGTTTAATTTCCATGGCCACCGTACAGCTGCAGGTCCATGGTAGTGGTGTGGTGATTGATCGCTGCCCCCCACCAACGATAGGACGCACAGTGCCTCCCGCCCCTCACCCCTCACTGACTGTCGGGAGTGACGTCATCTTCACGCCCCGACAGTCAGTGAGAAGCCTGGCAGAGAAGAGCAGCTGCAGCATGAAGGAAAAGTCCAGCAAGTAAGTAAAAAGGTATGGCAGGGTGGTGTGCTGTGGGGGTGGGGGGCGGGGAGACATTTGTTGTAATTTCTAAGAAGGATTTGGGTGGTGTGCTGTGTGGGGGGGAGCATTGTTTAGCAGGGGGGAAGCATTGTTTTGCAGGGGGGGGATAGCATTGTTTAGCAGGGGGGAAGCATTGTTTTGCAGGGGGGGATAGCATTGTTTAGCAGGGGGGGAGAGCATTGTTTTGCAGGGGGGGTAGCATTGTTTAGCAGGGGGAAGCATTGTTTTGCAGGGGGGGGATAGCATTGTTTAGCAGGGGGGAAGCATTGTTTTGCAGGGGGGGATAGCATTGTTTAGCAGGGGGGGAGAGCATTGTTTAGCAGGGGGGTAGCATTGTTTAGCAGGGGGGAGCATTGTTTAGCAGGGGGGAGCATTCTTTAGCAGGGGGGAGAGCATTGTTTAGCAGGGGGGAGCATTGTTTAGCAGGGGGGAGAGCACGGACCCCCGGGCCGCTCCGTCTGACCCCTGTTCGGGCCGGCCCCCCGTGAATGGACGTTTTTTAAAAATATTTACCTGCAGCCGTATCGCAAAGCACGCGATGTGGCCGCGTCAGCGCACAGGCGGCTGCAATGCCTGTCATGTGATGCGGCCGCCTGTGCGCCCCCTGGGCTGAGATTCGCCAGCCCGCCTCTGAGGGCAGGAGTGCTGCAAGGGGGGACATTGTTAAGTAGGGCATGGCCGGTGTGCTGAGGGGGGGCATTGTTAACCAGGGGGGGTGCTGCGGGGGCCACATTGAGATGCAGAGGGGCCACATTGTGATGTAGGGGGAGCAGTGTGATGAAGGTACATGTCAGGCCATAATACATAGAAAAGAACTCAATTAATCAAAAAAATTGTGTTATCGGCTTATTGTGTCAAGTTTTTTGTTCCGAAATCTAATACCTGTATACCACTACTCTCGAAATCCGGTGCTTGCCACTCGACAGCAGTGTATTCTGGACAGTGCTCTGCATGAAACATCACTGGATCTGGACCGCTGGTGGAGGTAAGGCTTATTTTTTTTTTTTTTACAAAATCAAGTTTGTGAGGGTCTGGGAAGTAGGTATTTGGTGTGTGTTGGGGGGGGGGGGGGGGGAGGTGGTTTCAAACTTTGTCTAGGGCGCCGAGACACCTAGCACTGGCCCTATGTAGAGTTATATTGAAGATTAAACTGTCTATTGCATGTTATACTGTTCCACCGGCTATATTCAAACACCATTTTCCCAGCACCCTTCCCCTTAATAAACATTCCAAGATGATTTTTACATATACGCTGTGTTACCGCCGAGAGGGCTGTGAAGATTCACGTGGGTCTTCTAAGTCATCCCCTGCAAGCATCAGGTACCAACGCCATCACAGAGGGCACCTTACAAGACTTGGGCGTAGGTATTGCACTTAGCCGTGTGTACGGTGACCACGGCATGTAATGCCCCACTCAAGATTGGCGTGAGGGGGTGTTACACAAGGATAATGGTAAATACTATGATTCTTTTTATAGCCCGTCACAGTTATTTATGAATAAAACACACATTATTTTTTAGGGGACTACTGCTTTATCTCCGAGACATGACTCAAGTTTCTGTGCAGAAACAACCACCAAACAGAATGACGTAAAGGGAAAATATGGTAATAAATATAATAATCTTTTATTTAGATCCTCATTCTCATACATGTCTGAATAGGCTGCCTTCTGAGAAGTCCCACACACTGTATCAGTTATAAATACATAACAACTCAGTGTATTTTCATAAGGAAAAAATCCAATTACTCTCCTCTATCACCTAATGGAGATTTGCTACATATCCTGCTCCTAAGATTTTCTAATGTCGACAATAATATTCTGGAATAATAAACTAACCGAGAATAACAAAACATAAATGCTCATTGTTTCCTTTATGCTGGAGTAAACGGTTCATTTCCAAACAGAAAATTGCAATAGGAATGTATTAAATATATTGAAATTGTCAAGTGTAGAAATATTTTCTCTCTGGTGAGGCTAATAGTCAGTGATCTTATAATGTCGCAGGAGCTCAGTTATTGTCACATGGTAAATTACTTATATATAAAACACAACCTGTCGTCTACTTGTAGAGCTTTGTGGTAGTATAGCAGTTGTCTTTTATTAATATTGTACTGAAATATTTTATAAATAAGATAACTTTAACAAAACCTGATAATGTAGTTTTGGTTGTGGTTCCAAAGCATAAACATTAATCTTGTATGTTACTTAGATGGGATCCGGAGTTCCGGACGTTCCGGTGGGTGTTCCGCAGTCTGCAGCGTTCCGCAGAGGATTTCCTCGCTCCTTCCTTGTGAACACAACACACTTATCTTCCCTCTTACAGAGGCAGCTGGGGGGGGGGGGAATGACTCCCCCCTCGGCTGTATTTCAGCACTTTCTCCATTGGGAGTCCCAGCAGACATCGGTGGACTCTTCTAGCGAGATGGGTTTGTTTCCTACAGGAAGCATTTGTTTTCATAAATTGTGGACTGTTTACGGGCAGCGTGGTGGCACACTGGTTAGCATGGCTGTCTCAGATCGCTGAGGCTACAAGTTCAAGTTTAACCAGGGTTATATATGTGTAGAGTTTGTGTGTGTTTCCTCCCACAGTTCAGAAACAGCTTAGTAGGTTCATTTGCTTCTGTCGTAATAAAGCCTAGTGTGCATCTAGTAGAGAATTTTAGACTGTAAGCTTCTTTGGTGCAGGGACTAATATGAATAATTGTATATTCACTGTAGAGCTCTACTAAATATTGGGGGCTGGCTTCAATGAAATCAAGTTTTCAAACACTCTTAATGGGATTAGTACAGAGTTTCACATAGAGTTTAAAAAGGAAAAGAAAAACAGTCAAATCTCAGATTTAATTTAAACCCAGTATTGATGTGGGCAGGAAAAGAATAACCTGCTGCAAATCAGATTGTCAGAATGGTCACAGCAGTACAGAGTATATCAGGATACAAGTGATGTGTTAGTGAGGACAGGGCTGCATGTGGCAGGTCCAGTGACATGATGTGAGGAGGGGAAAGGAGGCAGCAGGAAGTCACAGACTGAGAGTTATATAGTGGAAGGAGCAGGGTCCCCCAGCAGTACAGAGTATATCAGGAGATGAGGGATGTGTTAGTGAGGACAGTGCTGCATGTGACAGGGGCAGTGACATGATGTGAGGAGGGGAAAGGAGGCAGCAGGAAGCCACAGACTGAGAGTTATATAGTGGAAGGAACAGGGTCACCCAGCAGTACAAAGTATATCAGGAGATGAGTGATGTGTTAGTGAGGACAGGGCTGCATGTGACAGGGGCAGTGACATGATGTGAGGAGGGGAATGGAGGCAGCAGGAAGCCACAGACTGAGAGTTATATAGTGGAAGGAGCGGGGTCCCCCCAGCAGCACAGAGTATCAGGAGATGAGTGATGTGTCAGTGAGGACAGGGCTGCATGTGACAGGGGCAGTGACATGATGTGAGAAGGGGAATGGAGGCAGCAGGAAGCCACAGACTGAGAGTTATATAGTGGAAGGAACAGGGTCCCCCAGCAGCACAGAGTAATAATGTGAGGTACCTGTCACACTGATTCAGGAATATTGGGGTGTCACAGCCAGTATTCATCATCATCATCATCATCATCACCATTTATTTATATAGCGCCACTGATTCCGCAGCGCTGTACAGAGAACTCACTCACAACAGTCCCTGCCCCATTGGGGCTTACAGTCTAAATTCCCTAATATACACACACACACACATACACACACAGACTAGGGTCAATTTTTGATAGCAGCCAATTAACCTACTAGTATGTTTTTGGAGTGTGGGAGGAAACCGGAGCACCCGGGAATTGAACTCATGACCCCAGTGCTGTGAGGCAGAAGTGCTAACCACTTAGCCACCGTGCTACCCGGTATTGATTCTTTGCTAATAATATATTTTATGCAGAGTTGTCAGATGTGTGATCCTCACATTAATGATAGACTCGCACTCACTCTGCCGTTCTCAGACTCTCACCGTAGCACTTACCGGATTTATGGCTTCCAGCTGGCAAACTCCCTATTGGTTTGCGAAATCAAACCAATAGCTCTCATCTGATTGCCATCAGTTAATTTGCCCATCTATGTGAGGATGTGCCAACATTTTACCCTGTCCCAGGAAAGAGAAGCTGGATGTAGTAACGTTCAGGTTTAACCTTTCACAACACAGTGTCAGTACAAAGTCATAGATCTACTCATGATCCCCATGGTGACCTTCTTAGATTGTGTTTCCTGAATTAACACTGTTCCAATTCATTTATGACGCCTAATCTGTAACAAAACGCCATTATCTGTTATTTTGATCACCTTGTTAACCTCAAGCACTCTTCTGTAATCAGGACCATTCCTCCCACGTGAGGCGAGAACCTAGTCTAAGCGGCCTGAGAAACGAGACTCTCACCCCCTGGCCCCCAGCATTCCTCCTCTACTGACCCAGTAACCCCAGGCCTTGTGCTCTGTAGTAACTGAGGAAGTGCAGCGTGACGCACAATCACCCGGGCTTCCTCCTGCAATCACTGTATTATGAATGTGGTGAGGGACTGAAAAGGGAGAACATGCAAATTTCCTCACCTCTTCTGTGACCAATCACAGTCCATCTATTTCAGTGTTGCAATTATTAAAGACAATAGTTACGGGGGGTCCTGATGAGCCAGAGGAGCTGGAGAGAATATTGGGGGGGGGATATATGTGTCATTCAGATAGAGTAAATGGTGAAAGCCCCCTGTATGTAATATATTTATTGTTGTATGTGTACATGTGTCAACGTTTGAGGTTTTGGGTTGTCTGAGAGTTTAAGGAATACGTTTTCAAAAATGCCTTTGTCTTCTGTTTCTGCCTTGACGGTAAATAATAATTAATGAGACAATTAGTGTACAGCACAAATGATAATTTGTACAAGGGGAAGAAACGGTGTCATTTCATTTGCCCCATCATGCAGCAGAATAACTAGCCCCATCCGTGGTGGGATGGATCTGATGTTTGCCGTGGGAATGGGACGAGTTGGGAATGGGGATGAGCGGGGGCTGAAGTTGCCGTGTTAACCCATCCCTGCTCTCTTCTAGTCTATGACTACCGAGGACTCGTATAATATTTTGCACTCATTAGTTTGTATCATTATGTATGCTCATTAGCTGCAGTAATACAAACGTGCACTCAGATTCCCCTCTCATTCCCAGCTAACCCTGCAGATCCCATAAAACAAACCTGGCGTAGTGGTGTTGGCTTCAGTTCCTCCAATAAGGTCTAATTCATTAATATTATTACTCTGCAATTATCAGGTAATTGCTGCAGCCATCTGCTACCAGCACAGCGCACTCGTGTACGGAACTAATGTAATTACCGCTCAGCTTTCAAAGGCCTATTACGTTGTCTTCAGCTGCCGGGCCGTCCAGCTTCCATTAGGCTCTTCAGTTCATCTACCAGAGAGCGATTAGGAGATGAAACGTATTGCAGATTTCCCCGGAGTCTTGCAATAGGTCCCGAGTGGTATTTGTAATGAGCCAGCAACTTACATGAACAGATTGCTTCAGTCGGCCTCTCTTGACCACAATACCATGCAATGTTGTATTATTTTTTACAATGAACTATTTTTGTGCATTTTTTAATTATAAACCAGTATACATCTAATAACTGCACAATGAATCATAAACTCATTGACACCCAAGTCCTTCATTACAGTATACATCAGTGATGGGCAACACGTGGCCCTAGGGCCGAATGTGGCTCTCCGAGCCTTCCTGCTTTTTTCTCATATTTGTTTATTAGAGGATATAACACTTGTTTAAAATGCTGTTCAAATTTTATTACAGATAGGTGTATCTTCCTTTTCATTTTTTTTTAAATTACTTTAACTTATTACTGAGATTAAGGGTGAGGTGCAACCCGTTTGACGAGAGAGGGCCGCAACACGCTGCAAATGCATTTTATCAGGTCGCCCTTCACTGGTATATATTTTACTATCAGAGAATCTAGCAAAGTAGAATGTCTTGTTCCTTTTGTAATCCCAAGGTTTCTGTCACTGTGCTCAAAGAGCAAACCAGAGAAGGGCCCCGTTATCTGCCGGTCCCTGGGGCCATAAAAACCTAACCTTTCCGTGGGTCTTAAGGCCTCCAGAAAGCTAGACCGTATCCTGTCTCCCCAGGGACCGGTGGTGACGTAGTGAAACATTCCATTTACAAGATTCCAATGGGCTTTTTTTTTATAAAGTGCTTCATTGTGGAAAGTGGAACAAAATCAAAGCATCATAACGCAGTCAGACGTCAGGAGAACTTTGTATAGATGAAGCAGATTTTGTGGCACAGCAGAGAGAGGATCTCTCCATAGCTTCGGAGGTTTGAGTTAACTGCAGAGAACTGTCACTTACATCTCAGGCACAGGAAACATTCCGTGCAGTAAACTCTGATTTCTTGTATAATATATTCCTGCAGTAAAGCCTGGTAAAATGTACTTACAGTGTTATAAAATCTCATTTATTTATAGGCACGTACATATACTTTACTTATTTCATTGTAAAATGTATTTACTTAGAGATGTACAAATTTCGGTATACATTACGTGGTATAAACTTATTAGTCCTTATATCATTCATGTAGTGTTAGCCTATTAGTGTTTGTATAGTTCTTAGTGTTTGTATAGTTCTCATAAACTTATTAGTCTTTGTATAATTTACATGCTGTACATTTTCTGTCCTAATATCATTTACATATAACATATAGACGTTTAAAACCTTTTGTGATGAACTTATTGCAGTCTATCGTCCCTCCTCTAATTACCTGTTGTAGTGTTGTAGGGTTATCACACCTCGTGGTTTCAACGTTGGCTTTCCAAGTGCCATCATTTTTGGTTTATCGAACATCATGTTTATTCCTAATGGACATTCAAAATGTTAACGGTGTTCCAGAGATTTGTAATTAAGAAGGTTTCATCTATTGACCTCCTTGCATATAGATTATATTGATTTCAATCAATCCAATGCCTTTGACTGAGACAATTGCATTGATCTGCTCTGCGGTATGCCCAAACTAACGCCAAATTCCATGCTCAACGACGACCTGCAATCCATCTAAAAAGAAACAAGCACAATTAAAATTTAATTAATAAATTTTACATTATTTTTATATTATAAGGTTAGGAACCATGAAGTTTCAAAGTTTCTCATTTCCCATGAGAAGCGAGGTCTTACAATCACAGTCCTACTGACGTGGTCATCAGGATGGACGTGGCTGGGGTTATGATACGGTCAAGGGTTTGTAAGTTATGAAGACTCAGCATAACACTTCTCTTGGTCCTGGAAACCCCAAATCTAGAAATAAGAAGAGTTATTATCAGCTATTTCACTTTTCTTACACAAGTAATTTGATAACGTGTCACCATGGCCTAAAATGTTTTTATTAAGATGTAGTTTAAAATTGTTAATGCAACAGGTGGACTCTGAGAAAACATTTCATACTGTCGAAGGTCAATTTAATAGCATATCAAAACAAACACACATATATGGGGCGCTGGTTACCCTATATCAATAGATCAAGATGCAGCTATCTAGACGGGATCTGGACCCGTCAAAAGTAGAAAAACTAATATAATAAGATAAGATTGCGCAAAACTCAAATCGATATAAAAATTTATTACAAATACATGTGTATCAACAGTGAAAGTATAAGCAAATTGCTTCAATATATATTCTGGTTAGATGGGGCAGCACAGTGGCCTAGTGGTTAGCACTTGTGCTTCACAGCACTGGGGTCATGAGTTCAATTCCCATCCATGGCCTTATCTGTGTGGAGTTTGTATGTTCTCCCTGTGTTTGCATGGGTTTCCTCCGGGTGCTCCGGTTTCCTCCCACACTCCAAAAACATACTGTTAGGTTAATTGGCTGCTATCAAAAATTGACCCTAGTCTCTACCTCTCTGTCTGTATGTATATGTCTATGTGTGTGAGTGTGTGTCTATATTAGGGAATTTAGACTGTAAGCTCCAATGGGGCAGGGACTGATGTGAATGAGTTCTCTGTACAGCGCTGCGGAATTAGTGGCGCTATATAAATAAATGATGATGATGATGATGGATGAAATATCAAAGGAGACTTGGCAGTCATGAAACTAAGTCATTGGCATAATATCGTTACAAATGTCATAGTGAAAGTATATATGTAACATTGAAACAGTAACACTAGAGACTTGTAAAGTGTGTCACACAAAACAAGTAGCCTGGTTCTGAAAACCCTCAGAAACTAATAGATGTCATCAGCATCATAGGAATTAACTTCCATAAGGTTATTATTGTTGTAATTGACGCTCTGTAAATAAGTTTAGCATTCTTATGAGGTTTAAACTTATTTACAGAGTGTTTCAATGTTACATATATACTTTCACTATGACATTTGTAACAATATTATGCCAATGACTTAGTTTCATGACTGCCAAGTCTCCTTTGATATTTCATCCATCTAACCAGAATATATATTGAAGCAATTTGCTTATACTTTCACTGTTGATACACATGTATTTGTAATAAATTTTTATATCGTTTTGAGTTTTGCGCAATTTAATAGCAGCCAATTAACCTACCAGTATGTTTTTTGGAGTGTGGGAGGAAACTGGAGCACCCAGAGGTAACCCACGCAAACACGGGGAGAACATACAAACTCCTCACAGATAAGGTCATGAATGGGAATTGAACTCATGACCCCAGTGCTGTGAGGCAGAATTGCTAACCACTGAGCCACCTTGCTGCCCACTGGACTCCTTTTTACTCTCTTCATTAATGATTAAATATAAGGCACAGGACAGTAACAGGATAATTATTTGCTGCATAAAGATTTAGACAGGAGGACAAACTGGGTCTGGAAATGACAGATGAGATGTAATAGAGGTATATATGGAGTTTTGCACTTAGGCCATGGTAATAACCGTTCTACGTTCACAATAAAAGGAGGGAGACTGAGAAGAGCTTAGGAATACTAATGGGCAGAAAGCAGAGTGGCAGCACAGTGCCAGGCAGCAGCTGTAGAGGCAGCTAAAATCCTGGGATGCATGAAAAATTCCCATGATGTAAACACAGTATTACAATTGTTTAAGTCACTAATTAGACTGCATCTGGAATATTGGATACAGTTTTGGGCATCTCACTGTGACAAGACCATAGGAGAACTAATTAATGATTAATAATTAATAAAGGAAATATAACGATTACATTGTAAAGTAAGGTTAACACAATTAGATGTGGATATATTGCAAAGAAAAGTACCTCAGAGGTGACTTAAATAATGTATATAAATGTATGAGATCAATACTGAGATTTGTTTTGAATGGAAAAAAAAAGGTCTCACCAGCAGTGTAGAAGGGGTTCTTTACTGTAAGAGTGGCGAAGCTTTGGCATTCCTAACCACAAGAGGTGATGATAGAAAATTCACTAACAGAATTTAAAAAATTACTGGATGTCTTTCTTAGAAGCAGTGTTGTTTGTACATATAATTAGTATTGGACATTATGGATAAGATTGATAAAGGGAATTTATCCAAATTGCCATTTTGGGGGATTCTTTTCTTCTAATGTGAGGATATAATGGCAATTATCAGAATGTGGGTTATGTTTTACCTTACTCTAGATCAACAAAGCTAGATTTTATGAAAGGTTGAACTTGATGGACCTTTCTCTCTTTTCATCCTTACTAACAATGTAACATTGATTGAAATAACATATATTCATATCTGCAACAACAACTTGTTGCGTAAAGGAGTATGGACATATGCAGATAACCACAATCTTTGTAGATTCGTCTGAATCTTCATTTCTTTGTTTAGTTTATCGTGGACAGTTTTGTTTTTTGCCACTGGAAATCTTTATCTCAGAACTACATTGATATTAGGGGTAATGGCTGGGGTTTTACATTTAATCAGTATTTGCAGCGCTACCTCTCACCATCCAAGTGCCATTTCCTAGTGCCAGGTTCAAGCTTAGCAATAGTTAGTACCATTTACATACGGCAGCACAGTGGCCTAGTGGTTAGCACTTCTGTCTCACAGCACTGGGGTCATGAGTTTGATTCCCGACCATAGCATTATCCATGTGGAGTTTGTATGTTCTCCCCGTGTTTGCATGGGTTTCCTCCGGGTGCTCCGGTTTCCTCCCACACTCCAAAAACATACTAGTAGGTTAATTGGCTGCTATCAAATTGATCCTAGTCTCTGTCTGTCTGTCTGTGTGTGAGTGTGTGTCTGTATTAGGGAATTTAGACTGTAAGCCCCAATGGGGCAGGGACTGATGTGAATGAGTTTTCTGTACAGCGCTGCGGAATTAGTGGTACTATATAAATAAATGATGATGATGATGATGATGAATACACACAGGGATACAATTATTGGATCATAGTGGAAACTTCTGATAGCAAAAAACAAGACTGTCCACGGTGAACTAAAACATAGAAATGAAGATTCAGATGAATCTACAAAGATTGTGGTTATCTGCATATGTCCGTACTCCTTCAAGCAACAAGTTGTTGTTATAGACATGAAAATATGTTATATCTATCAATGTTACATTGTTAGTAAGGATGAAAAGAGAGAAAGGTCCATCAAGTTCAACCTTTCATAAAATCTAGCTTTGTTGATCTAGAGTAAGGCAAAACATAACCCACATTCTGGTAATTGCCATTATATCTTCACATTAGGAGAACAAAATCCCCCAAAATGGCAATTTGGATAAATTCCCTTTATCAATCTTATCCATAATGTCCAGTACTAATTATATGTACAAACAACACTGCTTCTAAGAAAGACAACCAGTTATTTGTTTGAATTGTGTTACTGAATTTTCTATCATCACCTCTTGTGGTTAGGAATGCCAAGCCTGCACCACTCTTACAGTAAAGAACCCCTTCTACATTGCTGGTGAAGCCTTTTTTTCCATTCGAAACAAATCTCAGTATTGATCTCAGATATATTTAAGCTTATATATATATAGTGTTCTGATCTTAATCCAACCCAAGGATCCACAGCTGCATGAATATACCGACCACTGTTTATAAATCATAAATTCATCTTATATTAAGATCATTTAAATTGGTTTACCAGGTTAGTTGAGTAATAGTAGTAACGCCTAAAAGTGCCTGTCTGCTCTTCAGCAATGATAATAATAGTAATATAATCACATATACAGTGCCTGTGGTATTCTTAGGTACCATTACCACTCTACCTGGTTTCAAAAAATGCTGAGCAGGCGAACACAGTAACTGAACATGACACGTAATAGCCACTAGAGGGAGACTGTGGGCGCACAGTAAGGTATTGGATTTCTGTACATTGCTCTACACAGTGCTGTGTGACTTTAAGAACTATCAATTGCTGCAAGTCAGGCTGATGAATATTTCACTTACTAACAAATGTAGCACCAGATTTATTTCAAAGAAGGAGAACAGCACCGGGCATAATATTGCATGTTATATATTATTTAAAATGCTAATAATCCCAGCGCCTAGCACTTTCATATAGACTGTGTTTACCCAGTGGAATACAAATATTCTAATATTGCACTGTATATATTTATCGCACACTATAAATAATGCAACATCTGACTTATAAATTCCTCACGCTGGCAGCCAAATCTTTCTGGCAGGATGAATATAAGATATATTTGGTGAATACATTGCTTTTATTTATTCCCACTGTCTCCCAATGCCACCCACACCTGCAAGCCTGTTGCTCTTAATGCCACTTCTATTAAAACTGTCAGACAGTGCTGGGTCTTGTAGTTCTACAACAGCTGGTGAGCCCTAAGTGTTCCTGCATCTGTTGCAAGAGGATTATTTGTATTCTGGTGGTTTAGCCTGTCCCCCCACTGTGAGAGCTGCTGTATGTACTGAGCACATGAAGAGAGAGAGAGAGAGAGAGAGAGAGAGAGAGTTTAAATTACATCTCTATTGATTGTGACTGACCACCAGCTAAATGGAAATAAATGACATGTGCTGTCTGGGGGAGGGCCACTGACAGCCCCCCCCCCCCCCCCCCTCTGTGTGTACAGTTCACTGATAATTTTAGAGCTTTGAAGATTCTGTCAGCTCACTGACTTCCAGCCCCCTCCCTCTACCTCCCCTGCTCTCAGTTTTTCTCTTTCTGTCTCTGTGTCTGCTCTCTCCTTCTCAGCCTCTATTTGCCCTGTCCTACCCCTCCCTTTGTGGTGAAGACTAGTCAAATTCACACATCCCATTCTTGGAGCCTGCACATTTTTGGTGAACCCTAGTAAAACTTACACCTCCCATTCCTGGGCATTGCACTTTAGAGGGACCCCTTCAAGTGTCCATCCTTGCAGTCCACTGGCCCCATCCTTGGCCTCAGAAGAGGGGGTCAGAGGGTACCTGGAGCACCTCTGCTGTGCAGGTGGAGGGGTGCTCTCCTCTGGGGTGACCTTGACTCTTCCAGCGATATAGGCACTTTGAGAAGTGACACAACACACTGAGATGCTTCTGACGTCTATTCCCAGGCAGCCAAATTACTTAACAAGCTTCTGCGTCGTCTCTGCAGCCCCAGGGTCTCTGATAACCCCTTTCCACATGTCCAAAATCAGTGCTAGGTCCTCCAAGAGACTGAAGGTCCTTCTCAGTCCAGGCTGCCCCAGTCCCATTGATAAGAGTTCTCAAGAGGTCATTTTGGTGGCCGTGGATCGCCCTGTGTCTGCTGAAGCACTCGCCCTCCCCTTTTGAGAGGAGAGAGCCTTATATGGCCGGGGCTGGCTGTCACAAAGCCTCCTGAGGGTGGTGCTGAAAGGACAGCTCCCTGAGAAGCGCACTCAGTGCCAGCAGCAGCCACCTCAGTAGCCTCTACCAGGAAGCCCAGCAGAGGAGACCTCCATGGACCTTTGGTGCAGCCATGACCTGGGGGTCCACCACACACCCACAGGAAGCCCCTGAGACCCCCACAGTCGCACCATGAAGAGGCAAAACGTCAGGACCTTAGCCCTCATCATCTGCACCTTCACCTACCTGCTGGTGGGAGCCGCTGTCTTTGATGTCCTGGAGTCAGATGAGGAGACCACTGAGAAGAAGAAGCTGGAGGACAAGAGGAATGAGTTACGGAACAAGTATAACCTAACGGAGGAGAACTACAAGGAGCTGGAGTGGGTGGTCATCAAACTCAAACCTCACAAAGCCGGGGTGCAGTGGACCTTCGCCGGCTCCTTTTATTTTGCAATCACTGTGATCACCACTATAGGTAGGAAACCTGCTTCCAAAAGCTCATTTTAACTGTTGCATCCCCATAACGCACCGTTGTGTCAGCAGCATGTTCCCTAGAACTTTAATGCACGTCAAATTCACTAGTTGTGTCATTTACCTTCTTATATGTGTCCTGCTCACCACAAATCTCATCCAGTTCATTGACAGCTTGCAGAGAACTTCCAGTACCCCTGTGACTTCCAGTCTGCAGATCCATACAATGTGATCATGGCATTAGTGACATGTCCTGTGTGCTACATGGGTGACACAGTATGTTACATGCTTTCTGATCACTTTGGTGCAGATGTCTCTGGTCATTGCATGTCCAGCGTGTATGTAAATAACGGTGGTTATATGCACAGCTAATAACAATGTACAAGGCTCTGATTGAGGAATACTAGTCCTGCTATATTTAGGAAGGTTTTCTAGCAGATTTCAGCGCAGTGTAACACATTAGGAAAAAGGGCTTTCAGCTGAGAAGCTGAGTGTGATTACAGAGAGAAAATAGAAATCATGTTACAGAGAAAGCCCACGGGCCACTGTTGCACATGATGTATGACATCTATTTTGGGACACACAAGATGTTCACATAGAAGCTGGAGCCACAACCTTCAAGTAAAAAGGGACATTACCAGGCAAACTGTGGCTCTTTCAGCTTTGGTGCAACTACAAGTCCCAGCATGCATTGCCAGCTTGTGGTACTTGTGGTTCCCTAGGGTTGTTCTGATAGACTTTCTGTGCATTGTTACTTCCTCTTTGATTGTTTCAGCTGTTACATCATTCATTTATTCACAAGCAATCCACAATTTATCAGCACACCATTCATTTGCAGATTAAGTTACAAGCAAAGCTTTACTGCTACATTCAACCTATAATTTAGTTGCATAGGACAGGGCTACAATTAAAATACTCAGTAAATGCAACATATATGTCTAGAGCATGAAATCCTGTGGGTGTATCCTGAATATAGTTATTATACTATACTATAGTCCCTCTTAATTATGCACAAAAAGCAGTGTTCTGTGACATGCGATGGTGCAAATATTTGGTCACAAGCAACACTTGAGTTTCTGGTAGTTTTCTTTACAGCATAATGTTTCTTTAAGATCTGCAGATGTTCAGGGAGTAAGTGGTGACGATAAATCTAATTTATATCTATCGCTGGCTGTGATATATGGCATGTTTGGTAGAATATATCAGTATGTATCTGGCAGGGGAGTTTGGGACGGATCAATGTTCTGCAACGCTAAGTATGAATAACCCAAAACTTTCAGTTTAAAATGTAAATAGATTTATTTGTAAAAAAAAAACAAAAAACTATTTTAACTGATAAATAGTACATGTACAAATATACTTTAGAGATGTTTGTGTCCTGAAATATGTTCTGTAAAATTGATATTTTAGAGCATTAAGTCATTTTCTTTGTTTCAGGTCCAGAATATGTTTTCCTCTCACCTCCCTGACTGAAATATTTTAGTTGGTGAATTTCTTTTACTCATTATATAGTTTGTGTTCTGGAGAATTGTTAATGACTTGAAAATGAATATTAAATATTCCACAATTTAGTCCTATTCGCATCAGAGGGTAAAATCCTCACTGCAGTTATAAACTACCTCGAAAATTTAATATGTGCTGACAGCTCTTGGAGTTTTCACGCTTCAGAGTTGTGTGAACATTTGTTATTTATCAAGAGGTGACAAAACATTTCCTCAATGTTGTTTTTCTTGTGTTGATTCATGTACCCAGATGAAGGGTCGTTAAATGTATAATACAAAATCACAACATCCTGTGCTCAGGTTAATGGTAGCTGAATTCTGTGGCTATTTGTTAACTTCTAAAGAAAATAAATGAGGTATAAAAGATCTTTTAAGCGGATTTGCATCTCTTGTAAACAATGGAGGCAGCCATTTTGTCATTTGAATGCAGCCAATCAAATCGCTAAGAGCTAGAGTCATCGCTGAGTCGTGAGGCACTAAATGGTGATACAAGTCCCTAGTAAATTGATGGGCTGGATATTGGTTTAGCCAATGAAATGGCTGCCTCTTCTGTATGTGGCTGAGGGGGTACACTCTATAGGGTGGAGGTCTGAGGTCAAGATGGATATTGGTTCCTTTAAATCTATTGGTCAGGTGATTGTGTGGTCTTTGTTCTTTGAATAGACTGACAGTTATTGATTGGCTGTGACAGTAAGGGACATCATATCATTTGCCCATTTGCATTTCTCAATATTCATATCGCTTGGTCTATAAATCTAGATTGAAAACCCTTTACAAATTGTGGGACTAGTAACTTATAAAACACTAACCTTTGAATAGGGTTATTCCATCTGAAGATGACCTGTATTTATCCGTTCGTCTGCGCCACCCTGCAGCTTTTACTAACCGCATTGCTTTATCTGTGTTTTTCAGCCCTTTCTTTATATCATCAGAGTTTTGTTTTACGAAGCTGCTCTCTAGATAATATTGTAACCAGGTCAGAGAGGCAGATTTAGTTGTGTCATATATCCGGGGTAAAGGAAAGAATAGTCTTAGGCTTTGAAAATAAATATTTTCAAACATTAAAATATACTTTTTAAATGTTCAGTGTAACCATCATCGTCGCCCGCAGGAGGTGACGAGGAGGGATACATTTTTGGATTTGTTGGTCTCGGGGTGCCGTGGCTATTTTGGCAAGAACTTACATTATGAAGAAACTTTTGATAAAGGGGGCTACATGCTAACCCTGGTGGTTGCCTTTGACTATCATGTTCAGAATGGGGCAGAAGTGACCCCCACCTTGTGAGAGCACTAAGGACACAGAGTAAAAGTCTCCCGTTAACACTTTTGACGGAGAACCAGTAAATGAAGCTGCGAACTGTGTTTCAGACCTCGCAGTACTTTTAGATTATTTTGCGCTCTGCACTCAGCATTGGTAATGTAGACTGGGGGGTTCAGCAGACTCACACATTAATAACCGTCTCAGATCCACATTAATACAAGAAAAACTTACCAATCTGGCTGTATTATCAATAGAACATGAATTAGCATTTTCAAATCAATTTGTTTAATGTAATATAATTTTTCCATCTAGAACCAGATATTCAGGATTCCGGCTGCTCCCTGATCAGGCTTCAGCTGCAGTGTTTTTTGTAGACTATATCATTACATTTTTAAGTTTAAAATGTTACCTTGTGTTGCAATTGTTTTACCCAACACAAAATATAATGAAATTATTATTCTAATACTCATTTTATTGATTAGACATTAGAATGTATTATTTTTCAAACTCATCTCTTAAGAAGAAGTGGCCTGAGATCCAAAGTAGTCCGGGGTAATTCTTATCTGGTTATTATGATGTTCCACTGCAGCCCCGTTGAATGGTAAATTGTCATCACCCCACTCCACTAGAGGCAACTGAAGCTGCTCTCACATACTTAGAACACTGGGATCTCATACAGGTCTAAAACCTGAGAATGCAGTCATTTGAGCTTCTGTGACATCACTGCCCATTTTTTATGAATCCACCAATCCAGACAGAGCATGGCTACAAACCAAGTATGTCAATCTGTCAGTCATTCTCTGCTTACTGTCTAAGAGAAACGCCTAACATATTTAGTTTAGTAATAAACACTCAGGGACTGCTGCAGAGTTAGGTCACTTTACATAGTGTAAAGTGTACAAATTCGCCCTGCTCATGCCAACATAGATAATGGGCCTATGTAGACTTTCACGTACACGGCATTTGCACATCCTGACGACTGGAGAAGACCAATTTGCGACCAATTTTTTGGTCAGCTCCTTAGTGATTTAATTTTTATTATTCAGCAATGTAAAACACAACCTTTGGTGTATTAATATCAAACAGCACCTTCATTTGGTCTTTTATTGGTGACTGTTTTATAGAAGATGACTTGTATTTTACATTTAGGCTTTGTAAGTACATTAATGCAGATGTGAGATAACTGTGTGTGATTTAGGGGGAACAGAGTATTAGTAGAGATCAGCAAACGCACCAATTTGTCATCATTTTCCCCAACAAACCAAATCAGTGACTATAGTAATAGTCCCATCGTGAGCAATGTTCGTGTCTGATTTTGCTGCTTCCTGTTACCATTCGATATCTTTTGTCATTCCCCAGTCTATAAATGACATCTTTTTGTTCCTCTCTGCAAAACACAAACCAGAAACACAAAAGTGCCCAAACCGATTTTCCGTCTCTCAGCGTGAGGCTTGTACACGTGTGTATACACGTGTGTATACATGTACTGTCCGTGTACACGTGGGTATAAACGTACTGTCCGTGTAGCCTGATGACCTCAGTGACTCAGGGACCTAAGCATAGGCTTTACTAGCTGGTCTTTATCCTGTAGTTGTTTATAGCTAATACATTTAACTCTTCTTATCAAACAATAGAACACAAATGCGAAGCAATCAATAGACATTAGTGAGGACAAATATTAGTGTATGTGTAACTTTGTGACTGATAACACAGCTGCTTTCCCCAATAATAGCAGCGCAAATGGTAATAATAACGCTATATGATGTTACATATCTTCTTTGTTAGTTATAAAGTCTATAGTTACAGTTAGTTATAAAGTGTTTATAAAGTCTAGGTGTCGATGATCCTAATGGATATCCACACATTCATTGATGTCAGTGTTTACTAAGTATTGTTAGGAGCCCGGAGTTATCTAGTGCACTCATTAAGTGTGTATTGTAGTCCTTAGTTATCAGTCACACTCACACTTATTCCATTTTAAAAAGATTAGTTTGAAGGAACCTTGACTGAAACAACTGTTATCAAGCCACCATCTTTGTATTGTTTTTAAACAAATTATTTATTGCTCAAAGGGCCAGAACTAAAGTAAATAGTAATACCACATTTTACATTTTCTATACACGGATCAGACACAACATTAAAACCACCTGTCTATTATTGTGTAGGTTCCCTCGCACTGCCAAAACAGCTCTGCCCTGTGGAGGCATGGACTCCACAAGACCTCTGAAGGTGTCCTGTGGTATTTGGTACCAAGACGTTAGTAGCAGTTCTGTAAGTTGTGAGATGGGGTCTCCATGGCTCGGAGTTGTTTTTCCAGCTCATCCCACAGATGGTCGATCGGACGGAGATTTGGGGAATTTGGAGGCCAAGTCAACATCTTGAACTCGTCATCACACCTGTCCTGAACAATGTTTGCAGTGTGGCAGGGCGCATTCTCATGCTGAAAGAGGTCACTGCCATCAGGGGATACTGTTGCCATAAAGGGGTGTACTTGGTCAGTAACAATGTTTAGGTAGGTGGTATGTGTCAAAGTAACATACACATGAATGCCAGGACACAAGGTTTCCCAGCAGAACATTGCCCAGAACATCACACTGCCTCAACCGGCTGCCTTCTTCCCATAGTGCATCCTAGTGCCATCTCTTCCCCAGGTCAACGATGCACACCCACTGGGCCATCCAAATTATGTGTTTCATCAGACCAGGCCACCTTCTTCCATTGTTCCATGGTCCAGTTCTGGTGCTCACATGTCCATTATAGGTGGACAGGGGTCAGCAAGGGCACTCTGACCGATCTGCGACTACGCAGCAAGCTGTGATGCACAGTGTGTACTGACACCCTTCATAGCCAGCATTAACTTTTTCAGCAATTTGTGCTACAGAAGCTCATCTGTGGGTTGGGACCAGACAAGCTAGCCTTCGTTCCCCGTGTGCATCAATGACAGGTTTGCTGGTTGTCCTTCCTTGGGCCACTTTTGGTAGGTACTAACCACTGCATACCGGGAACACCCCAAAAACTCCTGCCGCTTTGGAGATGCTCTGAATCAGTCATCAAGTGATCACAATTTGGCCCTTGTCAGCGTCGCTCAGATCCTTACACTTGCCCATTTTTCCTGCTTCCAACACATCAACTTCAAGAACTGAATGTTCACTTGTGTGTATCAGTGTGTGTGTCTATATCAGTGTATGTTTGTGTGTCGGTGTATGTGCCTGTGTGTGCCAGTGTATGTGTGTGTCCGTGTCAGTGTGTGTGTCTGTGCGTGTGCCAGTGTATGTGTGTGTGTGTCTGTGTGTGTGCCAGTGTATGTGTGTGTCTATGTGTGCATGAACTTGAAGCAGAAAAAAAGATAGACAACTATGAGCCGCCCATTAATAGTGTGGCATGAGTTGTTCATGATCATAGACTCATTCTGTGCTATAAAAACACAACCACAATATTTATCCAGCACCATCTTACTACAGTATTGAAACTTATGTTTCCAACAACTAATGGGTTGAATATATCTTCGTACATGCATCAAGGAGATATATCTTAAAAAGTGGTTTATGAGGCCACGGTCTTCCAAATGCACAGTGTCTGTCTTCCTTAGCCCACTGCAATGACACCGTTCTGTATTACACTGACAGGAGTTGACCTTGGTAGAGTAGACGGCTGCCATACCATGTGTGTGATGAGACATTGTGATATTCTATGGACTGTTTTACTCATCTGTTAGTTCTCTGGCTTGTTTGTTTATAATCACAAGACGACCATCGGCTGTATGCCATTTGGGTGGTTGTCCATTCTTGATACACCTGTGGCACTGTCATGTGTGAAATTCCAACCACTGTTCCTGACACACTTATGCCAGTGGATCTGCCACCAAAGACATCTAAAGAGGACGCGTCACAATGTTCTGGTGTCCTAGTTAATCTGTACATTCTGGAAGAGCGCTTGAATCTCCCGAGACTGAGACGAGCTACCCAACCTGCATGACTTTCTCCCAGGAGGCAATAACATGATACTGTATGTTTCTTTATATAGCCATCTACATTTGTAAGCGTTGTCCCTCCCATGTGTCACAATACATATGAACAAGGTAACTAGATCTATGAAGAAAATATTAGGCTACCTTTGTAACCCTCACGCACAGATCTTAATTAGCCTGGAAGCTTCAGGCCTGTAATTACCTGGAAATAATACGCCATAGAAGGACATGGTTACATTTCGGGATGTGGTAGATGTTGAATCACATTGTAATACGTGAATGTTTACGGCCTCTTTCCTGTAAAAGGCTGTTTTTGTCTGACCACCTGTATTGATTACTGTTAAGTCTATAAATAATTAACAGCAGTATGAGGTACAGACCATATTAGTAAACCATTCTGAGCAAGGAAACAGCAGTTTCTCAACACCTATGATACATGTCTTAGAGACTGGAACTATATTCATTCTGGAAAGTCACTTGGGTGCTTTCTGTGATACCAAGGTAAACATTAGGTTGGGGGAATATTCGCAAAATTCAATTTATACGAGGTGGTGTCAATAATGTCACTGATTAATGGAACCAGTTTAAGGGGTTTATTTAACAACTGGTGAAGAAGCAAAATGTGTAAATGCCAGTGAAAGGTTCTTTCACTGCATTTTTGCTTTTTAAGAAAGGGTTAACATGCGAGGAATCCGAAACTTCTCCGACCTTAACCCGTTAACCGAGCTTAGCGCTGTCCCTATAGACCTCTGTGGGGACAGTAGCACTGGCTCATTTATTAACCTGCGAAAAGCTCATTTCAGGATGACGTTATCTGTCTCTTACAATGGGACGGTGGCTTAGTGGTTAGCACCTCTGCTTTACAGCACTTGGGTCATGAGTTTAATTCCCGACCATGGCCTTATCTGTGTGGAGTTTGTATGTTCTCCCCGTGTTTGCGTGGGTTTCCTCTGGGTGCTCCGGTTTCCTCCCACAATCTAAAAACATACTGGTAGGTTAAATGGCTGCCAGTAAATTGACCCTAGTGTAAATGTGTTAAGAAATTTAAACTGTAAGCCCCAATGGGGCAGGGACTGATGTGAGTGAGTTCTCTGTACAGTGCTGCGGAATTAGTGGCGCTATGTAAATTGATGATGATCTGGTTAAATCCTCTCTGGTCGGCCTCGTTAGATCCCTCACCTATGAAAGTGCTTTGTCCGTGCTCATTACTCTTCCTACATTCACCAGCAGTGTGAGTGCAAAGCTCTGGTCTTACAGCCTAATATACCTCTTATTTTGCCCCCATGTGCACACACAGCTGTATGTTCCATTCCTGTTCTCTGCGTATGATCGTGTGCAGAGCTGCAGACTTTGGATAGCAGCAAAATAAGAAACATCACATTAAAGTCCTATTAGGTCATAAGAGAGGCATCGGGGGCGAGCGGACATTGGGGCTGTTTTTATTTTACGTGTCAAGTTTGTGTATTATTATGTTTCAGTTGCATTGATATTTGCTTGCATAGGAATGAACTTCCCCTTATGAATCATTCCTGGAGGGTGACAGAGGCCTCTTATTGAAAAAAAAATAGCTGATGTCTACTGACCGGAGAACGTGTAAAAGTCAAGTTGAGTGGCAAGGCTCAAACCACTCTAGAGACACCCACTAAACTGAGAACGCCCCTCTGAATGGGCAGCACGGTGGCTCAGTGGTTAGAACTTCTGCCTCACAGCACTGGGGTTATGAGTTTGATTCCCGACTATGGCCTTATCTGTGTGGAGTTTGTATGTTCTCCCCGTGTTTGCGTGGGTTTCCTCCGGGTGCTCCGGTTTCCTCCCACACGCCAAAAACATACTGGTAGTTTAATTGGCTGCTTAAAAAAAATTGACCCTAGTCTCTGTCTGTCTGTTTCTTTCTGTTTGTGTGTCTATATTAGGGAATTTAGACTGTAAGCTCCAATGGGGCAGGGACTGATGCGAGTGAGTTCTCTGTACAGCGCTGCGGAATTAGTGGCGCTATATAAATAAATGATGATGATGATGATGAATATACAATCTCCACTGACAGAAGTCCACCAGAATATCTTCTCATACTTTGCTATATTCTTACCTGCAAAAATAGGTGCTGGATCTTACATAATAAGAAAAGTCATTGACCTGTCAATCAATTCTCTCCAGTGCCTAAATGACCCTTAACAACGTGTTAGCATTGCTCAATGGAAAATCTCGCTACCAGCAACGCACCTTGTTAGACTTCCTTACCGTCCATTGCATCACAGTCACACAATAAGCAGAGTTAATTAGTTTACAGGTACAGTTAATCTGCCCAGATACACAGTCACAGTACTGAGAAACAGACAATAAAATACATCTAATCTTTCATTGCTGTGTCTGACAGCTGATGGGGGGACAGAGCGGCAGGACCCTCATCAGAGAACAAGTCTGTACTTTATAAAGATGGAAATTATTGCGAGGGGCGGAGATGTCTGCGGACACTTCAATCCACTGCTCCCTTTAAGGCCTCTAAGGAAGGTCATAAAACACAGCTCAGTGTCAGTAAGTCTAAGACAATGTTGCTGCCACGTTCTCCTGGAGACGGCTGCAGAAAACATTCACTTTCTCCTGGTTTTGGCCTCTTTCCTGTGCTGTCTGGGTGCGCGTGAATGTTGTGTGAACAGAAGTAAAACAAGTATTATGAAGACAATAAGACAAAAAAGATTGTATCTCATGGTTGATACCATACAGTTAAAGAGTTAACTTACAGCCCCTCCTTAGTGAAGCTTTCGGTAATTAATTATGGCACCATGTGTCATCAAAATGTGCCATCTCTCCTGGGCCCCCAGTGCCAAGAGCTAGTCGACGTTGGGGGACTAAATCTATCCATAGCTCTATAGAAACTGTCCTATAACACTTATTGACCACTATGAATGGATTTGCAGTTTAATCATTTTGCTTGATGCGACGTTGCAGAGAACACAAGCTTTAGTTACAGGGAGAGAGCCAAAGAGAGAACCATGGCCACCCGGTGAGCTACTTCGAACACCCTCTGTGCTATTCAATAAGGGACGTTAATGACGATTGTGTGAGTATAATCCACACAATTACTCTGCGCAGGCCCAGAAACAGACCATTATGCCACAGAACGCAGCAACATTTAATTCATCTTCGAGCGCAAAGGGCGCTTACTACAGCCTATGATTTTGGGGAGAGAACGGGGAGGGGTAGGGGCGTTTGGCACTGTACAGTGAGGGCGTGCCAATCTCGAGTGCACGTAGCAGCGTCTGATTCAAGCTCTGGGCATCTCAAAGGTCCTTGTATATTGTACGTATCACTTGCACCAGCTACTGGTCTTGTCTAACCGCCAATTACTGTGTATGCATGCTAGAACATGTGTTTGCATGCTAGAACATGTGTGTGCATGCTAGAACATGTGTTTGCAATCAGGAGCAACTGTAAAAATGTATTTTATGTACAGTAGCCATTAATTACATCATAATAAATGTATTTCATGGAAAAAACTTTAAAAAAAAATCTTATTAACATGGAACATTATTTGTATAGTTATTATAATTTTCTGTGCGTTCTTTTGAGAGTTTATATTCCCCATAAGTATTGGACGTATCCTGCAGTGTCCTTTGTAGTAGAGCAGAGGGCACCTACGCCCGTAGTCATAACGTATCTTTGCACATTGCGGTCAGTATGCGTGCGCTAATGAATCAGACCCAGTGTCTTGTGTTGAACAGCTCTGGGTATTTAGAAAAGCATTTAATGGGTGCTCCCGGCGCTGAAAGATTTCGTTAAATTGTAAAATCAGGTGCAGGTGGAAGGCAGAAAAGCAGGAGAAATATTTAGTGTGTATTATACTGATATATTCTAATATAATAATTTGTGTCATGTTCGTATTCCCCTACCGGTGAGAACTGAGCCCCATAAAAGTGTAAAGATGATCTTCTTGCATGTATAACCCCTTTGTCATTGGAACATATACATTAGTAAAGAAAATAACATAATAGTGCACGCTGTGTGAACTATATTTATCCATGATAATTTATGCTCACCGTGTGACCCTGTGAAATTGATCCTGTATGAAATGAAGTGTAAGATATATTCTCTTCCTCCCAACGCATGTTTGTTGTAGACAAGGTGAGTCTTATATTGAGAGTCTCTCCCCCCTGGCGCGATGAATCTTATCTCCTCCGCAGGGGACTAAGAGCAGGAAAAACAGAATAAATACACACACACTGTTTGAAATGATCTAATATATGTAGTGAAGTAGCGTGCACTTATCTCGGTATGGGGAAATGCAGCCGTGATACAAAAAGATTCTCTACTTCCAGTGATGTGATAAAACAAAGAAATAAAAATATAGTGACCATTGTGTAATTACAAGAATAATGGCAATTCATGCACTTACCTAATGGACAACTATGTTCAAAAATAACTTAGTTGAATAGCAACCTTCTATGCAAATTGGCAGAGTCACATCTCTTACTTAAACCTTATGTAATGCTTAAGCCATTACTCAACTTCTTACGTCCAACATGTTTGCAGAACTGATTATGTAAGTAGCACCAGATGCAACAGAGTGATCTGCGATGTCTTTTGTGTGTCCCAGAATGCCTTGCTACCAGGGAATGATTTCAGGGATGAATCAGTGGCCACAGGGGGAGGATGCTGCTACAGAGGTGGAAGATAATGCTACAGGGGGATGAATGGCTACAGGGGATAATGCTACAGGGGGATGAATGGCTACAGGGGATAATACTGGAGGGGGATCGATGGCTACAGGGGATAATGCTGGAGGGGGATCGATGGCTACAGGGGATAATGCTACAAGAGGATCAGTGACTACAGGGGATAATGCTACAGGGGGATCAGTGGCTACAGGTGATAATGCTACAGGGGGATCAGTGGCTACAGGGGATAATGCTGCAGGGGGATCAGTGGCTACAGGGGATAATGCTGCAGCGGGATCAGTGGCTACAGGGAATAATGCTACAGGGGGATCAGTGGCTACAGGGGATAATGGTAGAGGGGAATGAGTGGCTACAGGGGATAATGCTACAGGGGGATCAATGGCTAAAGGGGATAATGCTACAAGAGGATCAGTGACTACAGGGGATAATGCTACAGGGGGATCAGTGGCTACAGGTGATAATGCTACAGGGGGATCAGTGGCTACAGGGGATAATGCTGCAGGGGGATCAGTGGCTACAGGGGATAATGCTGCAGCGGGATCAGTGACTACAGGGGATAATGCTACAGGGGGATCAGTGGCTACAGGGGATAATAGTAGAGGGGAATGAGTGGCTACAGGGGATAATGCTACAGGGGGATCAATGGCTACAGGAGATAATGCTACAGGGGAATCAGTGGCTACAGGATATAATACTAGAGGGAGATCAATGACTACAGGGGATAATGCTACAGGGGGATCAGTGGCTACAGGTGATAATGCTACAGGGAGATCAATGGCTACAGGGGATAATGCTACAGGGGGATCAGTGGCTACAGGGGATAATGCTACAGGGGTTGAATGGCTACAGAGGGGATAATACTGGAGGGGGATCGATGGCTACAGGGGATAATGCTGGAGGGGGATCGATGGCTACAGGGGATAATGCTACAAGAGGATCAGTGGCTACAGGGGATAATGCTATAGGGGGATCAGTGGCTACAGGGGATAATGCTACAGGGAAATCAGTGGCTACAGGGGATAATGCTACAGGGGGATCAGTGGCTACAGGGGATAATGATACAGGGGGATCAGTGGCTACAGGGGATAATGCTACAGGGGGATCAGTGGCTACAGGGGATAATGCTACAGGGGGATCAGTGGCTGCTGGGATTGGGGGATAATGATACCAGGAGAATAATGGCTACAGGGGGTAATATTACAGTGGATTAATAGCTACAGGGGGTATTGCTATAAGGGGATTCATTGCTACAGGTGATAATGCTATTGGGAGATCAGTGGCTACAGGAGGAAAAATTGTTACCGGTAGTAGCTGTATAAAATTACAGGGGGAGCAGATATGATTACAAGAGGAGATACATAATTACAGGGGGATATAATTTATTATAGAGTACAATTCTACAGGATATATGATTATAGTGGGGAGGAATGCTGGTGGGACCACAATGAATGAAGGGAAACCATGCTGAATGGGGGTGATTGATAAAGGCACTATCTAGACATTTGGTTTAGGGGGGTATTGCTTCTAGTAAGAGGAGAAGACAGTATTACTATATCGTCCTCCTCGCTGTTTTAGGAATATTGTGTTTCAACCCTAGACAGGCGGAATGAAAAAAAAATCACCTAAATGCCGGTTATCTAAAATGAACAAGGTTAAAGTTATATTATTGTCTACAGACTACAATTAGATTAATTAGTGATTCAATACTAGCAATGTGGCCAAATTAGTCTTTCTAAATATATCTTTATACACCGCAACCAAATGTTATATTACTCATGAAAACATTTCTACAAACCATATACAGTTATTATAGTTTCACATCGTTTGTGTATCATTTTTCTTATAAATTTCAACAACCCTATAAAATTGTTCCCGTGTTAAATCAGCAAACATGCGCTGCAATCATTAATTATCATTTGCTGGGTTTTGTACTGTGCGTGTTTTATACAAAACAAAATTATATTTTATTGCCAGTAAACATATTAGATTAAACTGTATCTCCTGCCTCAGGAAGAAACTATTCCAATAACAGTCTTTTTATTGCTATTATAGTTAAGGTAACATTATCGTACATTGCTATACTAAATTATACTGCACTAATTAGCTTCCAGTAAAGTATTTCTCAATAATGACCCTCTATATATGTATATATATATATATATATATATATATATATATATATATATATATATATTTATATGTATATACTGTGCTGTTTTCTATTTACATGTACCCTTATTTGATTCCCCTCACCATGTGACATCATCCTGCACTCTGATTGGTGGATATTTCCAAACACTCACCAATCATAGTGTGGATAACTCCCACTATCCTGGTAAATGGCTAATACCAAACACCAATCACTGTGTGGCTGGTGAAGATGGGGGGAGATGCATAATGGGACTCAAAGCAAATGTTAAGGCTTTCAGCAACATATTTAAATAATAAAATAGCATAGGAATTGTCTCAAAGAAGAAGGCGGAAAGCTGGCGGAGGCAGTGTGATGCTCTGGGCAACGTTCTGGTGAGAAACCTTGGGACCTGGCATTCATGTGGATGTTACTTTGACATGTACCACCTACCTAGATGTTGCTGCAGACCAAGTACACCCCTTCATGGCAACAGTATTCCCAGATGGCAGTGGCCTCTTTCAGCAGGATAATGCTCCCTGCCACACTGCAATCATTGTTCAGGACTGGTTTGAGGAACATGAGAAGAGTCACAAGACTAGTGCACCTGGGGTAGATGAAGCACTTCCCCGCAGCAGCTATAAAGACTCACAGCAGTCCAGTGCTATAGTACTACTAGCCTCAGCTAGTTTTATTAAAGATGAAATACAAAATGAAACATCAAAATATATCATGGCCTGTCTGGCTCTAACTAATACATTTGATAGTCCCTCTACATGTGGAAGGACCTATTATCCAACTGGCAAACAAACAGCGGGGGGCGACTTGCAAAAATCGGACTTTCATACATTTACCGCAGATGTCAACTTTAGTTCACTTACAGCAAATAGTAGTTTTCTCTCCCTATGGAGGATTCGAACTTCTTTCCCTGGGTGAAAATTAGTTTTTCGTTTTGCACATAAGTTAAATACTGACTGTTTTCTCATGTAGCACACAAATATCAACTTTACATGTCAGTGTACAAATAAGCTATCAAGTATTTGTGTGCTACATGAAAACACAGTCTGTATTTAACTCATGTGCAAAACAGAATACAAATTTTCACCCCTTGCATTGTAACATGGTTTTGTCCAGGAGACTTAAATAAGAAACTTCTTAACTTAAGTTCCTTAATGAATCAGGCCCTAGAGGTACAAGATTTACGCCAGTGACGTTCTGCATTTCCAGAAAGTTTTTGTCGATTTCGTGTTACTGTAGTGTGCCACGGTTGGCAACGAAGTCTATGCAGAGTATGTGGTGTCGCTGGAGCCACTTGATCAAGGGCAGTTGATAGGGTTTGGTGAAAATGAGGCACTGTCCAATCAGGAGAGGAGAATGTAGAAATTGGGGAGAGAAGGTGTTGGAGAGAGGTGGAAAACTGTTTAAGATCAATAGAGTTTATATTCCTGTAGTTGTGAGTTGATATTCCTGTAGTTGTGAGGAGGCTTGGAAAAGTTTGACACTGGGGAGGATAAAGAACTGGGGGTGAGCGAGTAGCTAATAAGGTGATGATCTGAGAGGGGAAAGGGGTGTTGAGGAAATCAGAAACTGAGCATAGTCTACAGAAAATTATATCAAGACAGTGGCCATCCTGATGAGTAGCGGATTCAATCCACTGGGAGAGGTCAAGTGAGGAGGTTAGAGAGAGTATCTTGGAAGCAGCATTGGAACGTGGGTTAGCAATAGGGATGTTTAAATCAACCATGATGATGGTGGGGATGTCAGAGGATAAGAATCGAGGGAGCCATGCAGAGAAGTGTTCAAGAAATTGTTGATGTGGTCCAGGGGGGCAACAGATGACAGCAGCACGCATAGAGAATGTGAAAGGGCAGCAGGTGAGACAGTGTCTGACTGCGTGAGCCATGTTTCTGTTATTGCTAGAAGGTTGAGGTTGTTTGAGAGGAAGAGATCATAAATGGAGGTAAGTTTGTTACAAACAGAACGTGCATTCCAAAGGGCACATTTAAAGGACTTTAGAAGAGAGGGGAGACAGGTGATGCGTTTAAGGTTTGCTGGATTTCTGTAGTGTTCAGATATATGTGTGTGGGAGAATTGAGGGGGACCTGGATTAGGTGATATATCACCAGCTAATAGAAGCAGTAGGTAAGATGATTGTAAGATGTGTGTCCTTTTAGTTTCTGGCGGCAGGGTGAGGCTGTTCTAACTGTTGAATTTAAATTGGAAAAGAGTTCATGAGTGTTAACTAGAGGTGAGTGAAGTAATGAAGGGGCAACGTGGACAGAGGTTTGTGTTGCAGGATAGGTGAGGGATGATATAGTCCTAAAGATAATGCCATGAAAAGAGAGAAAGAAAAATATTTTGGCAAGCATTGGGATTTGTGAGTAAAAGAGCAAACAATGGGGGAATTAAAAGAATTACCTAATTGCAATATCTTGTGTAATCAGAGAAGTAGTGCAGAGTGAGGCTGTAGTAGATGTAGCTTATACATGGATGTCTGGACAGCATGGAGTAATGATGTGGGGGAGCCATGTGGTGGAGTGGGTGGAAGTGTTGAATGGAGAGTTATAAGGAACAGGTGATTGAGTAGCTGAGTTCTTGCAGAGTCATGAGAGAGAAGAGTAATTTCAAAGTCAGTTTCATTTCTTCCTACTTGTGATGGGAGACAAAGCCATGAGTAGAATTGTAAGCACAATGATGAGATAGAGGACTGACATAGCTGTAGCATGGGCAGGGAGTGGCTGAGCAAGTAGCAGAGCAGGCTGATTAAACAGAGGGGATTTTGCAGGGAAAATAAACTGACCGATACAACAAACTTTCATGAGCTGAGTAGAAGATAAGAGCAGACTCCAAAACAGTCTTCTTGTGGTGTGAAGCTTGTAGCCACGGAGACATGGTTTTTCAGGTGAATACTGACTATTGTCCTTGTGTTAATAAGCAGAATGTTCTTCTCCTGAATCCTACGGTATAATTCTGAATTATGCTATTTAAATTTTTTTACACTTGTAACTATACACTTAGAGCTATACACACTAACTATGCAGCCATCACTGGCTTTGCAGCAATTCTACAATGAATATATATGGTTAACAAACACATGTGATCAGTGCTCTTCAATCAAGCCCTAGATAAACTCCCCCAACAAACACTAGCAATAAAAGGTTTAAACAAACAAACAAACAGTGAAAGGACAGCAGACCATTAGAAATAAAAATGCACTTTCTTAATTCAGTTCAAACACTGGTGCAATAAGGTTGAAGTAATTACCATTAGAAATAAAAATGCACTTTCTTAATTCAGTTCAAACACTGGTGCAATAAGGTTGAAGTAATTACCATTAGAAATAAAAATGCACTTTCTTAGTTAATAGAGCATAACTTCTTGGTATTAAGGAAACCTTGAAGTCTCCCTACATTTAATAAAAGAGTTTAGACATCTGGGCCGATGTTGTTATCCTGCGTTTTCTGGCTTGGAGCCGATAACAGTTCAATGCCTCTAAATCTAATCTGACTGTTCTAGTTTTTTTTTTATCAGATTTGAGCTTTTTAACATTGTTAAGAGAACTTAATTGCACACGTGTAATTGCTTCATGAGATTTTAGTTGGGACTTGATAAAAGGTAATATAAACACCATAAGCCAATGTTATAGAGACAGAGAGCAGCAGATGTGTCTTAATGGATATTATATAATGGCCAAATGGGGATTTATTAGATATTTTTTTAACGCAGTAACAGATGATAACTTTTTCATTATTGTTACAAGTTTATATTCCACATTATGAATCACTAAGTGAAACGCGCTCACAACTCCCTCGGATAACAATGATATAACATGAAATCCCCTAGACTGATTCCTCCGCGCTGTTCCCTTCTCCTAACATTGTCCAGACTGCGTCCACTTCAATATTCTGCACCGTGAATCTAGAACCCTCAAAGGGAAAACAGGGGTTATATAATGCATTTAGTTATTGTATTCAGAATGAACATAAAATTGAACAAAAAGGTTACTAATATTTTAATTAAATATACATCCTGAAAAAGGGTGCAAAACTGAAAATAGTTTGGGACACTAAACCTAATGGGGTGTTTAGGAAATCCAAAAGCACCACGAATATCTTACACCTACTGTTCTACGCAGAGACATCTGTTGTCATATTCTAATCTGATATGTCACTATTAAATAGAACGCGTTGGATTTTCAAGTGCGGTAGATGAGTAAATTGCCGTTATATGAAATATGGTGCTAGCGGTAAGCTCAATAATCTAAGAATAAATGATAGAATAGCAAGTCATTCATTAATTGTCACAATTCATTTGATATATATTTAATTTAATGGTCCTTATAGGCTCTAATATATATCGGTCGGCCTCATTACTCGTATTGAGAGGCATATCAGGAATATCAAGCATGGTTTTGAGGCACACAGTGTATCAAACCACATCAGGTTATTCCATCACTGTGTTCCTGAAGGGTTATATTTCATGGGTATTAAACATGTTTTAACGAATCCCAGGAAAGGGGGAGACTGGCTACTGAAGGTAGTGAAATTGTTCATAGATTGTAAGTCTGTGAGAAAGGCCCTCTGACCTCTCTGTATGTATTACTCAGTATTGTATTATTACTGTTTGTTCCCAATTGTAAAGCGCTGAGGAATCTGCTGGCGCTATATAAATAAATATTGACGATGATGATGATTACATTTATTGGATGCAGAAATTCAAGAGCGTTGCATCCTTGGGATTATATCTTGATGTGGATTTAAGGAAAGTTATTATCCATGGAGGTAATATATTTTTTAGTCATATAGTAAACAAGAACTTATTTTTTTAGCGAGTTGATTATATATATATGTATTACTATTAGTAGTAGTAATGTTATGCTATACCAGCCAGTGCATTAATTGATATTATTGCATTATGTCCAGTGTCGGACTGGGGCATGAAGGGCCCACCAGGGGACAGCAACGCTAGGGGCCCACCAGAGGGGGTGTGGCCAACCATCAAAAAGGGCGAGACCAGACACTAGAGGGGGAGTGGTCAGCCCACAAAGGACAGCTAGCACAATAGTGTAGTATATAAAGAATGCAGTGTGTATAAAGAGTACAGTCTTGATCTGCACCTTAGATTGGGCAAAACAGTCACCAAAAATCGGGATTATCCCACTAGACCAGGCTTGACTAACCTGCGGCACTCCAGGTGTTGTGAAACTACAAACCTCAGCATGCTTTGCCAATATATAGCAGCCTATTGCTGGAAGGGTATGCTGGGACTTGTAGTTTCACAAAACCTGGAGTGCCACAGGTTAGCCAAGCCTGCACTAGACTCAGAACATTTGACAGACTGTCCTACCTGTTCTTGTCACCACCTGTGGCTGCTGGTTTCTTTAGCTGCGGCTTGTCTGGATCCTGGAATGTGGAGGGGTCCTATTTGGAAAAAATAATGGGTACATTTAGAAAATTCCAACCAGCCCCGGCGTTAAATCAATAGGGCCCACATTCAATACTTAGGACTTCCTCCAGCCCCAACATAAAAGTAATAGTATTCCCATTTAATAAACCTATTTCCCTCCCAACAGACAGCCCCTGCAATAAATTAATCACATTTACATATAATAAATATACCTATTTCCTGCAACCGTCACTGCCATTAAATAATTCATATTCACATTTAATAAATATACCTCATGCTCCTCAAACTCAGCCCCACATTCAATTAATAGTGCCCAAACCACCCCATCTTAAATTAATAGTCCCCAATATAAAATTAAATTGCCCCATCTTCACCCTACAAAGAAAATAGCATCCCTTATTTAGCCACCACCTACCACACACACATTACATTGCCACAAGCCCGTTGTGCCATCACACACACATTACTGCGCCCCTTCATCACCATGCTGTGCCTCCTTATAATCACACTGCACCCTCCATGCTGCTTTTGCTCCCCCCTTCTCCTGGCTCCCCTTCACACACTGCCATACTGTCTGTGCTCCCCCTTCACTCTGCCATGCTCCCCCTTCACTCTGCCATGCTCCCCCTTCTCTGTTCTATGCTCCTATTTCTGTTCCATGCTCCCCCTTCTCTGTTCCATGCTCTGCCTTCTCTGTTCCATGCTCCCCCTTCTCTGTTCCATGCTCCCCCTTCTCTGTTCCATGTTCCCCCTTCTCTGTTCCATGCTCCCCCTTCTCTGTTCCATGTTCCCCCTTCTCTGTTCCATGTTCCCCCTTCTCTGTTCCATGCTCCCCCTTCTCTGTTCCATGCTCCCCCTTCTCTGTTCCATGTTCCCCCTTCTCTGTTCCATGCTCCCCCTTCTCTGTTCTATGCTCCTATTTCTGTTCCATGCTCCTATTTCTGTTCCATGCTCCCCCTTCTCTGTTCCATGCTCCCCCTTCTCTGTTCCATGTTCCCCCTTCTCTGTTCCATACTTCTATTTCTGTTCCATGCTCCCCTATCACTTACCTTTTCTATCTGCTTCTTCCTTTTCTTCTCCTCTGTCTTGCCGGCGCTCCTCATTGAACGTCGGTCGTGATGACGTCACGCCCGGCATTCAGTGCGAACGGAGCCGGCGCTGCGGTCACGTGAGGTTTTTTTTGGGGTTTTTTTCTATTAAAGTTTCTAGCTCCCCCCACCAACGAAGAGGGGAGCGATTCAGGGTCGGGGCCTACCGGTGGATAGTCCGGTCCACCGGCGGGCCAGTCCGACCCTGATTATGTCTCTGCATATAGGGTATTTGTAGTAATTGTGCATATTCATTTGTTTGACAAATTAAACGATTAGAATCTTTGTTTCAGTTGCATCATATCACTATAAATATATGGTTTATATCGTTAATGATTAATCACACTTACCAACTTTCTGAAGTTGGCTTACGGGAGCCTGGCGGGGGAGGGGTGTGTGAGGGGGACAGGGGGCGGGGTGCCAAAATCGCGGCATTTTGGACCCGCCCCTGGTGACATTTTACAACAGGGAGCGGGGCTAAATGCAGCGATTCGAAGAGAATCGCGGCATTTTGCACCAAATTCTGCCCGCTTCACTAGGAAGTGGGCAGATTCGGGAGATTGCCATACTCTCCCGGGAGTCCGTGAGACTCACCCAAAATGTGGGAGTCTCCCGGACATTCCGAGAGAGTTGGCAAGTATCTGATTAGTTCAGTAATTAGCCGTGTGTTTTCGGAGAACTAACCACCTTGGCTATTTGTGATCCTGCTGGCAACTCTTTTGGGTATTGGGGTACACGCTGTTTTTATGTTTATTCTTCATTTCAAACTCTGCAAAGGTCCATTCAGATGATGATCATCAGCATAACGGATAGATGCACCAGTTCTCAGGCACATGTACATGGCCTGATTATAAGCTGCCTAGGCTGCAGGTGGAGCTGCAAAACTGTGACACGTATAAAATGAATGCCATTTTCAAATATAAGGGACTAGTTGTTCTCCAAAGTAAAAATAAATTATGAAAGATAAATGTGGCAAGGTTTTATTCTTGACATATTCCAATGGTAAAAGTTGACAAAATGATCCTCTGGCGAACACATGAGGATAAGCGTTTAGGAGAGGCCAGGATGGCGACAGGCACAGCCGTCATAGCCTCCTCCACCTTCACCCTCAGTAGAGTTCGTTCATGACTTCGGTCTGCTATACAGTTCTGATTTTAATGAAAACTAATTGTGTGACAATTGCCGTTGCCGTTGCCCCTTTTGAAAAGCCAAGTGGAGCAGAGTTTTGTAAACACGGAAACATTAACATTGGGAGGCGCCGGAGGAAGACAGATTTTAAATTGAGGATGAGCTTGTTTTCATCTACCACGTATGCCTGGCATAGATGGCGAAGGGGCGTTGACAGCCTAGGGCGGCTTAATCAGGCCCTGCACACGTAAGTAATATGCCTAGTGGAGGGTGTATCTGCAGGTCTGCATGAGCTCACACTCTTACTATACTCCCTCCCCCGTTACACTTCACAAGCCGTAAAGGATCTAAGTGTCAGATGCAAGAGCAAATGTCCATGGCACCGCAGCCAATCAATTCACCAGGAAGTAATGAAATTATGGTGGCAAAGGCTGACCATATATATATGCAGAATTGGCTTTTTTTAGGGAATTAATAGGCCGCATTCTTATAAAAATTGACTCGGCCCTCAAAATGGCGGACTCCACTCTATGTAGGTAACAGGTATACATACTCTAATTCCCATGGAATGTGCTATACCTGCGGCTTGCTAGGAAATGCCTACTGTGACGGGTTGCGCTGAACAGCAGATTCTCAATGCAGCTCTTGAAAGTGGAGTCCTCATTATTTTATGCTTTTAACTATCTCTGGATCACTCTTGTTAGAGGGAGCATAGTTCATTGCCTCGACCAAATATAACCAAATGGATTTAAAACATAAGTCCTAGCAAAATATACATTGAAATAATAAGTCCAAGTTTCTGGATATTTTTTTGCAAATAATTAAACATAAAAGACACATACAATTTATTTTCCAAATAGAACACAATGCATAGCCTGAATCGATGCTTAGAAAACATCTGCTATAGAGTATCTAACACATATCTGAATGTGGAGGAAACTGCTGTACCCATCAGGCGGATACACACTGCAGACCGCCACCACCACATAATCTATCAATGGCCACCTGATCATATTGTAAAGCTCCATCAAGTCCGATCCATCATCCACGCTCATTGTAATGTCACTATTTGTTGTTCATTGCATCATTCGCACTCTTTGCTTTTTGTTTTTTTTCTTTACTGATTTCGGGTTATTTTTTTTCCTGTAAATCATTCCTATATAATAGTCTTTAACTCATCATTTGTGACTTAGTCGATTGTAAGATTTCCTACCATTGGGACATTATTCCATGAAGTTATGACCGTTTCTGTGAGAAATATTCCCACTATTACCTCAGTTTTACCCACTCCTTAAACTAGTCGCTGATTGCGCTTTACAAATCAAACCCACTGATGTCGGCAGTTGAGGTAAATGAAGAGACATGAAGAGAGTAGGTTGTTGGATTTTTTACATTTTCAGGTATCTGTTAGATACTTTCTACTACAGAATGTATGTAACCAAGGATTTGAGTTAGACATGTAAGCCTTCACAGGCAGGGACCGCTGTATCCTATGTCTCATGTCTGTTTATCTTTTTTCCCCTGTGTGGTAACAGTATAAAGAGATGTCTATAGCAATTAACACAGATCCAATGATTATCAGACAGGGAACAAGAACGTGATCTGGTCCTCTCATCGTCAAGGTGTATATTTATATATATATATATATATATATATATATATATATATATAAATCCAGGATGTGTTGAAATACGAGAAGGAATTTTGGTGATTTTGTCATATACTAAGATGAGTGTTTCTTCCTAGATACTATGAGGAGCTCTGTTAAATAGTAGGAAACAGACTGGAGTCATTTGTTTCCATACATTATACAGTCATGGCCAAAGTTTTGAGAATAACTCAAGCAGGGCTGTATTAAAGTCATTCTATCGCTTACCAATAAAACATTGTCCAATGCGATTATTGTGGTTCCAACGCACAAATATATTTAATTGCAATATATATCTTCCTTATAGTGTTCACCCAGGTCCTGTGACTACAGCCATGCTCTCACGTTGCCAATATCAAAGAGAGCTAGAACAAAAGCCAGCCTGCTTGTATATAGTGTACAGATAACACTTAGTGAGGTCTTCATTGGTCCAGGGTTGATGATATTCTAGTTCCTTGCAAGATATAGGTCAGTTCATTTGATCATTTTAAAGGGGTGAGGGGCAACCTCCCCCAACCATTGTCCACATGTTTTCACTCTAAATGACCAGTTCAAACTGACCCACATAAAAGTACTTTTGAGTATTGATCTCATATTGCTTGTATCTTGCGATCGCTAGATGCGATCGCTACTCTGTCCACACTGGGTTAATGCTGGTGAAATAAGCTTTAATATAAGACCAAACTCTTTACCTTTTAAAACACCTGAACCATAAATACCTTTATTACAGTATTATATATGCATAAATAAACAATCTAATACATTTTACTAATAAATAAATGTGGATTGGAACCTTAATACATATGTACTATATATAAGTGAATGTGTAAGTGTAAGTGTATTCCTGTGTTATTTATCATGCGATTGCGTCAGGACATGTGGCGTACTGAATGCAATCGCATTGTAAAACAATATTAATCAATATACTTTCATCCAATTATTTGACCTTGACAGCTGCCACCAGAAATTGCGGAGCCCAGTACAAATGTAAAAGGCAGGGCCCCCTCCTTCCTTCTCTAACCCCACCCTCATTTTACATTATTCTCTACCCAATATCCCCCCCCCCCCATTCTCTACAGTCACCACCCATAATTGGTTCCATATAACCACTGCACTACTTTACTTACCTCTCTGTGTCTTCTTGCTGTCTCCTTTCGGCTCCTCTCTCCCCACAGCACCTCTACCTCCCTTAATTCATTGCGCAGGCCATTTCTCTTAATAAATTTGTTTGGGCCAAGGGCTGGTTGGGCCTCACTTTACTGTTGGGCCCCATACTACTAAGTATTGGTTTTCACAAACTTTGCTGATTCAGTGTTTTTAGACCTTTTTGTCAGATGTTGCTATGTCATACTGAAGTAAAATTACAATTTTATTGACAATCACATTAAGTTTATGCAAAGAGTCAATATTTGCAGTGTTGACCCTTCTTTTTGAAGACCTTTGTAATTCGCCTTGGCATGCTGTCAATCAACTTCTGGACCACATACTGACTGATGGCCGCCCATTCTTATCTAATCAATGCTTAGAGTTTGTCAGAATTTGTGGGTTTTTGTTTGTCCACCCGCCTCTTGAGGATTGACCACAAGTTCTCAATGGGATTAAGGTCTGGGGAGTTTCCTGGCCATGGACCCAAAATTTTGATGTTTTGATCCCCGAGCCACTTAGTTATCATTTTTGCCTTATGGCAAGGTGCTCCATCATGCTGGAAAAGGAATTGTTCATCACCAACTGTTCTTGGATGGTTGGGAGAAGTTGCTCTTGGAGGATGTTTTGGTACCATTCTTTATTGATGGCTGCAAAATTGTACATGAGCCCACTCCCTTGGCTGAGAAGCAATCCCACACATGAATGGTCTCAGGATGCTTTACTGTTGGCATGGCACAGGACTGATGGTAGCGCTCACCTTTCCATCTCCGTACAAGCATTTTTCCAGATGCCCCAAATAATCTGAAAGGGGATTCATCAGAGAAAATTATTTTACCCCAGTCCTCAGCAGTCCTGTTTTTCCTGGAGAGAAGTGGCTTCTTTGCTGGCCATCTTGACACCAGGCCATCCTCCAAAAATCTTTGCCTCATTGTGCGTACAGATGCACTCACACCTGCCTACTGCCATTTCTGAGCAAGCTCTGCACTGTTGGTGCCCAGATCCTGCAGCTGAATCAACTTTAGGAGGCAGTCCTGGCGCTTGCTGGACGTTCTTACGAGCCTGAAAGCCTTCTTCACAACTCCTTGAAGTTCTTGATGATCCGATAACTGGTTGATTCAGGTGCAATCTTACTATCAGCATTATTCTTGCCTGTGAAGCCCTTTTTGTGCAAAGCAATGATGATTACATGTGTTTCCTTGCAGATAACCATTGTTAACAGAGAACAATGATTCCAAACACCACCTTCCTTTTAAAGCTTCCAGTCTGTTATTATAACTCAATCACCATGACAGAGTGATCTCCAGCCTTGTTCTCGTCAACACTCTCACCTGTGAATCACTGACCTGATGTCAGCTGGTCCTTTTGTGACAGGGCTGAATTGCAGTGGAAATGTTGTTTTTGGGATAAAGTTCATTGTCATGGCAAATAAGGACTTTGAATTTAATTGCAATTCGCCTGATCACTCTTCATGACATTCTGGAGTATATGCAAATAGCAATAATAAAAACTGAGGCAGCAGACTTTGTGAAAAATAATATTTGTGTCATTCTCAAAACTTTTGCCCATGACTGTTGACATGATAGAGGAGCTTCTTATGCAGAAAACCCCCAAGTCCAAAGCATAATATAAGGCTGATAGGGATGGTCTATAAAATCAAAATTGAATCAACGTTAGTTAAATTATCACATAATTATAAAATCATATAGGCATAGGCAGCACAGTGGCTCAGTGGTTAGCACTTCTGTCTCACAGCACTGGGGTCATGAGTTCGATTCCCGACCATGGCCTTATCTGTGTGGAGTTTGTATGTTCTCCCTGTGTCTGCGTGGGTTTCCTCCGGGTGCTCCGGTTTCCTCCCACACTCCAAAAACATACTAGTAGGTTAATTGGCTGCTATCAAAAATTGACCCTAGTCTCTGCTCGTCTCCCTTTCTGTCTATATTAGGGAATTTAGACTGTAAGCTCCAATGGGGGCAGGGACTGATGTGAATGAGTTCTCTGTACAGCGCTGCGCAATTAGTGGCGCTAAATAAATAAATGATGATGATGATGATGATGATGATCCGAAATGCATGGTGTGAACTTAAAAAGAACCATTAATCTAAGATATAATTTACAACCAACATCTAATGAACATTTTGTTGTTGTTTCTTAGACGAATGTGATTAATGGAATCATTCTCAGCCCCAGCAGTATAAATATATAGCAGTACATTGTGTTCAGCTAGTATAAGATATGCTGGAACTCTCAGTTACTCCATACTTACCAACTTTTAAAGACAGCCGTCCGGGAGGGGGTCCGTTGAGGGGGCGTGGCCACGCGGGGATGCGCCGTTTGGCTCCGCCCCCTGTCAATCATGAGACATTCTGGCCAATCGCAGCAGGGGGCGGGACCACGATGCCGCGGTTAGCCCCGCCCCCACCATCTACAACAACGGGGAGACGCTGGATCCGGGATTTTTGCCTGCTCTCTCGGGAGTCCGGGAGAACTGAGAAAAATTCGGGAGTCTCCCGGACATTCCGGGAGAGTAGGCAACTATGAGTTACTCAATGTTCATTACTGATAAATGCTGTGAAAATGAACTGTGCTTCTAGCCGGGCTGGAATAACAAATGACATTTTCCTTTATAAAACTTTATTAGTGTACGTCTGATACTGGCATTGCTGGTCCTCCGCCCGGGTGCTCGGGAACAGTCTCTGCTGGGACCTGTTCATGTAAATCTGATGGACGGCCCTGGCTTATATTCCATTTACTGGCAGACGTAGAGTGCCAGGTCTGTCAAGAGAATGTGTAAACATCTAATACAGTTGGTTTGACACATGAAACCTCATAGTATCACATGGCAAATATTGAATATAACCGCCCAGTCCTTTCCGTTCTCTTTTAACAACGTTCCGTCAACATCGTGTCGTTCTGGAATTTGTTTACAGACTGTGGAGAAACTTACAGAAACAAAGAAACTTTTGAGGCTAGAAAACAGATTAGCGATCTATCAGGTCAGCTCATTGTGATGTCAGTTTTATTGTTTGTTTGTGTATAGTTTGTATTTCTGTGTATAGTTTTATATATTATTAATATATATTTGTGTATTTATTTATTTTTTTAGCCCTAATTCCATAGACCTTAGTCTAGTGTTGGTCCCATAACAAGGTCTACTAGCCAGTGGAGTCTGAACGTCTCCAGAACATAGCATCCTGTATTGATTGGGTCATTGACACGAACGGAGCTTCACAGAATTGTTAATTGCTTTTTCCCTAAATCCTTAGAGGTCCAAGTAATCTCTATTGATGAGGGATCAAAGAAGGATGATCCAGGGGGGAGGGGGGGTTGTTTTACAATTCACTTCACAGTCATAGGGGTGTTATAAAAATAGCTGATGATGACGATGATGATGACGATGATGATGATGACGATGATGATAATTCTGTGATATGGCTCCTGGTAGAGTAGTTTGTATATTTGCTTTTTCTAATTTGCTGTGGATTACATATTCTGAACATTTGTCACGGATGACAAGAATATCCCTTGGGTGACAAATAAAAAACATTTCTCGTTGGATAACAAATTAAGGTCGTTTCCTATGGGTTACAGGAAGGATTTACACTGCATTACAAGAAGAAGATGCTTTGGAATACAAAGAAGATTTGTTCTGTTTGATTGATAATTTGGTGAACGGTGGTTTGGGGCATTTTATATGTTAGTATTATTTTATTATAATCCAACAAGGTCTTATGGAGCAGTTACCATTATACAGAGGCGACTTAAGTGGCGCAATTTCCACTTCATGGATCGCTAAATTCTTTATTACCGGTGCCTGACAAGCCCAGGGGTGCTAAATCAAGAGCCCAGTGCTGAATTCTAACAAAGGGACCTCACACTGACTGCCCTGTGTTTTAGTGGGAACCAGTTCGGGCTGTCTAGTGCTGGAGCTGGTTCAGGGATTTGTGAGGCAACCAGCCCAATTTTGTGATTATTTACATTCTATATAAGTGATCCCATTCATTTTAATGACCCTTCCACGGATTGGGTACCAGTCATCAGGGCTGAATATTCCGACACCGCGGACTACTCCAATAAAAATGCGACTCTGTAAAAAAACGATGTCAAGAGAAACAGACTTATCTGCATATCGACGTTGGAGATGTCGGATTGGCGCAGGATACTGACCGCAAGTGACTGCGACTACTGAGGTGTCCGTCAGGAGACTTTAACATCAGTGCAACTTCTATCCCTTTTAATATAAAGCGGCAATGTCAAACCCCGCAGGTTAAGTGTTTAAACACTTAACCAAACATTGCCGCTTTAAATTAAAAGCGATACAAGTCGCACTCGCGTTAAGGTCTCCTGACGGACACCTCAGTGGTCACAGTCACTTACGGTCAGTATCCTGCACCAATCGGACATCTCCAACGTCGGTATGAAGGTAAGTCTGTTTCTTTACATCCTTTATTTACAGTGTCACATTTTTATTGGAGGAGTCCTCAGTGTCATTATGGTGGTACCACTGCTTTCCACATGTAGCACACAGGCTACAAACCTCATTGAAATATGAACTACGGTACCCAAACATTGCTGATTGTCCTGTGCATCTCTATGGGGTGCAAAAATCAGAGGAGATACATCACTGTTTGTAACCTTCATGACTGAAGGAACTCCGTAGCACATCCTGGAGGAAAAAAAAATTTTTGGTTTGAATATCAGAACAGTTGTGCTTACTTAGAAGTTGCTTCCTGCACGCTGCCATACTGTATGATCACCTATCACTCTTTTCTCAGCATATAGCTCATTTTGAGTGACTTTATGTCCACGCTCAATGTCATTTTTTTTTATCAAGGTAAGTTCTCTCCCTGTTCTGTGACCTGGCACGTTATAAAATGAAAGGCTATTTGTCAAAAGCTCTATTTTGATCATCCGTAGTAATGTCTGACACAACAGAATGAATGAGCTTGAGAGACGGGTCCTGTCGCCCACAATCCGCAGGTATAATCCGATTAGAACAGAAACTACACGAGGGGAAGATTAGGTTGTATAACATTGTGAAATGGATAATTGCGAGAAGAGGATAAATAGGAGACGGGTTGGTAAAACTATACGAATGAACAGTCAAATAAATACAGCTGGGGACAAGAAGAAGAACAAGTCAAATGCAGCGAGAGAGATCAAGGGAAATCGCATTTAATGGTTAAAAATCTTAGAGTTGCAAATTCTGTATTCCCCAGCAACCAATCACATGTTGGCTTTCATTTTATAAACTGTACTAACAGAAGGACAGCTAGCATTAGATTGGTTGCTATGGGTTACAAAACCTTGTTTGTACAATGTGCATCAGTTTTCCAGAATGTCTCGCTGTATGTTTTATATTGCATTCTACAATGTTTCATGTTAATCTATGTATATATATATAACACTCTTTTACTAGGTATTATTGAGCGGTTAGCGCCTCCATCTGATTCTATACTACACTTAGGGTAAATACTTGAGATAAATGTACCAGGGATGATTCAGGAAACACCTCCGTATACTTCCCTGGTAATAATTAATTAGAGATTCTCAGACTCGGTTTTCTGAAAACCGAGCCCACCCCAACTTAAGGGATCTGAGTAGGCTCGCGAGCCGGCTCGTTACTTTCGTGCGTCCTCGGATCTGAATCGAGGCAAAACGTGATTATTGCGTTGCCGGATCTCGCAGGTTTTGGATTCCATAAGTACCTCCCTCCCCAGGAGATCCAGCGCCATTACTCACACAGAAACAGGGGTAGCAGTGTTCTTGTCACTCTCCATTCTCCAGTGACATTGCTCAGTGCCATTACTCACACAGAAACAGGGGTAGCAGTGTTCTTGTCACTCTCCATTCTCCAGTGACATTGCTCAGTGCCATTACTCACACAGAAACAGGGGTAGCAGTGTTCTTGTTACTCTCCAGTCTCCAGTGACATTGCTCAGTGCCATTGCTCATACAGAAACAGGGGTAGCAGTGTTCTTGTCACTCTCCATTCTCCAGTGACATTGCTCAGTGCCATTGCTCACACAGAAACAGGGGTAGCAGTGTTCTTGTCACTCTCCATTCTCCAGTGACATTGCTCAGTGCCATTACTCACACAGAAACAGGGGTAGCAGTGTTCTTGTTACTCTCCAGTCTCCAGTGACATTGCTCAGTGCCATTGCTCATACAGAAACAGGGGTAGCAGTGTTCTTGTCACTCTCCATTCTCCAGTGACATTGCTCAGTGCCATTGCTCACACAGAAACAGGGGTAGCAGTGTTCTTGTTACTCTCCAGTCTCCAGTGACATTGCTCAGTGCCATTGCTCACACAGAAACATGAGTAGCAGTTTTCTTGTCACTCTCCATTCTCCAGTGACATTGCTCAGTGCCATTGCTCACACAGAAACAGGGATAGCAGTGTTCTTGTCACTTGACAAAAATTGACTGAAAAAGTCTGAAAATTAATGTTATTGTGGTTAATAATAATGTATGAACAAAAAAAGAGCCAAATTATGTGATTTTATCAAAAAATTTTGGGATTTTAGAAAAACAAATTGGGATCCAAAGCAAAAACAAAAACACGAAGTTAATCCAGATCCAAAACCAAAACATGGGGGTCAGTGAACACCTCTTGTCAAGATTAAACCTTACTACATTTTACTTTCAAAGTCCTTCATTTCTCTTTACTTTGGAGAACAACTATGATTTTAGTTTATTTCTCTCCCTGTCACGATTTTGCACCCAGTAAAAATGTTGCTCCCCTGCCAAAAAAAAGAGTCTTGCTCCCTATTCTGTAGCATATTGGATGATCAGGCTCTGACCCTTTGGCAGGATGTTCATGAGGAAGGGGCTGCTGTGTGTGTAAGGATTGGAGAATTATCTGATTAAATATGAGAAATAGCTAAATAACCTTCATGTATATATCTGGGGGTACCGCCTGCATGATAGAACCCATGATCACAATGAACGGATAGCTGTAGGACTTTACTACTTTTCCTTATGTAATCCAAAATAGAATAAAATAATATTTACAAACGGTTTCTATTATAGACAACTCCACTGGCACCAAGTGCAGGCTTTTCCTTTCTGTTGTTTTTTATGCATTTTTTTTTCATTTATTGTTTATTTTGTTTGTTTTTTGTTGCTTTATTTAAAGCTGATGTCACACTTGTATATGACATGCTCCGATGCTTTGTAAAATCCATCTCTCAGCCACTTGAGTGTGACAGAAGACCATATCCCACTCACAACACTCTCACTAAGGGAATAACCCACAGACACTGAGGGGGTCATGTAGAGTCGGACATCAACCTGACTCGTAAGAGCAAAAATCTCTTTTTACAGCCGTGCATGTGCCCTAGACCCGCTCTGAGACATATCTCCCCCTGCGGCTTTTAAAGCTTGGAGAAATGTAACGGGGGAGGTAGTGGGATCACAGACGAAGACGCAGTAAGGACAGACTGGGCTGGGGGGCAGGGGGTCATCTGATCAGTGATCCAGCTACCTTGGGCTGGGTCAGTGGGCCACTTGTGTTTTTTCCCTTTAAAATGTTCCTAATAGGCTGCAGAGTGGAGTCTTGCCCCCTGGGCTGAAATTTGCCAGCCCCCCCCCCCCCCCTGAGTACCGGTGTGTTAACGCTCCTTCTGATGTTGGGGGGGGAGTAGTCACGGATAAGCCTCTGGGACCAGCTGTAGGATCCATGGTTATACGCATTTGACTTTCTATTCCTAGTTGCCTGTATCGCAGGATAGGTGTGGCTTGGAATACTGAAGTACGGAACATAATTTAAACTTAAGCTGTCACTATAAATTGGATTCAGCTCTATTTCAGGCCCAGAATGCTGTGTATTTCTGGATGGGCTAACAGTGTGTGGAACGTCTATTTAAAGTTTCTGTGGCAGATACTATTGCTGCACCGACCTGCGACTTGTGAAACTAAATCCTGTTGCATCAGTATAGACTTGACACAGGGCAAACACTGAGAGTCATTAAACGGAAAATAGCTAGAAATAGAAGGGAAGAGGCCCACGTTACAGACTTTATGTGCACTCTATTTCTGCTCATTCCATGGCTTTAATAAATGTCCCCCAAAATCCAGTCCCCTTACGTGTGGCATCACAATAAGTGTTTCTCTGATCCCCTAGTAACATTCACCAGATGAGTGACAGGTTTCCCTCTCTCGTACAGTATTATAACACTATTGTAGTCCAGAGCGGCATTATCGTAACAGCAGACCGCGCGGTACAGTCGCTTTCTGTTCCTCATCTTATTGTAGTTTTACATTTAGGACCTGGGACATAAGTTCATTTGCATACTCAGAAACAAACCTTATATTAATGATTGCTATTACGTGCAATTCATCTCTGAACACAAATGACACTGCTGTCTACAATTTGAGTGAGGAATGGGGGAGGGAGGGGTTGGAGGAACATAGGCAATGTACAGTCAGGGTGTGCCGAGGATGAAGACGTAGGTAATGTACAATGTACAGGGCAGGTGTAAATGCCGACTGATAGTAATGTCTGACAAGGCGTAGCCTTTGTATTAGATAATACACGTATGTGTGGCCCAAGCTGGCACAGAACATGTATACACAAGTAAGATAGAATTTAAACACACATTGGGCCTGTTTCATTAAGGAAAGGAAAGCAAAAAAAATGAGTAACTTTGGACCTTGACCAAACTATGTTACACATACTTGCCAACTCTCCCTGAATGTCAGGGAGACTCCCTGAAATAGGGGTGATTTCCCTCCCTCCCTGAAGAGTCTGTCATTCTCCCTGATGCTGAGCCAGTACAAGACGTGGTTGGCTTCGCCATCTGTGACATGATGACACAGTTCAGAAATTGTGTCCTATGTCCATGTATTGATGCCTATGGAGGTGGCCATTTTCATGCAGACCAAGATTTAATCAAAGACTGACAGGTAAGACCACATGACTTCAGTAATGGAGACAGAAATGTAAAAGATACTTCAGTCTCTAGAGATTCATTAGCTGCTTTTCTTTAACGTATAGTTGCCTACTCTCCCAGAATGTCCGTTAGACTCCTGCATTTCTGGGAGACCTTCCGGGCTTAGCCCCACGATTTGTCAAACCCTGCCCCCCGCATGCCCACCTTCCCCAAGATCTCCCTGAAACCAACGAGGGAAAGTTGGCAATTATGATGTTACATTGGAGGGGGAGGTAAATTTAAAATGTGATGGCAGATTTATAGTTGAGGTAGGGCAAGTCCTAGATCAACTTAAAATCTCAGTGTACAAATAAAGCTAACAAGTATTCTTGTACTATATGAAAAAACAGCCAGTATTTAACTTATGTGCAAAATAATAAACTAATTTACATTTGTATCTTGCATTGTAACATGGTTTAGTCCAGGAGAAAACCTACAATTTTTTTTGTCTTACCTTCCTTAATGAATCAGGCCCATTGTCTATACAGTACACATTTAAAGAATCTTTATTTATATATTTCATGTAAAAAATAATAATTAAAAAGCCATATTTTTATTAATGATTCTTCTGTTAAGATTTGTTTATTTAATTTATAATATATTCTTTTTTATGTGTTCTAGTGTGACCTTATAGTGTAGAAATACTTGTGCATATACTGCAGTCTGTCTACATACGGCAAGTAACGTTTACACAGAGCACACTTACTCCCAAATTCAGATTGAGAAGTATCTGGGATACGCTTGGGTTTGAATACGGTTGGAAATATGCTCAAGCTCGACGCTCTCTGTTTATAACGCAACTGTTTGGTGTATATGTGAGCTAATTATTTACACATTGTTTCATATACTAAGTGCTTTATTGATTGCCAGCTTGTTTATTATAGTATTGTGTCTTGTACGACATATAGGACAATTTTAATTTCCTGTACAGCAAACAGATGCACCGACACTTATACGACTACACGCAATCAGTTTTACTCTTAACACAGATCTGTTGTTTTTCTTATATAATTGAGTTACGTAATTGATGTTTATCTCCGAATTACTTATGTAACTGTAATTAATTGAGAAAGTGCAGGAGTAATGTCAGGCAATATTGTTTTCCTGAAAGAATAATAGATGTCAGAAACAGACCCCCAGCTGCCACCAATAAAGCAATTTACAGATGCCGGAGATACATCTGTTCTGAGACTGAACCATTATAAAGTAAGATCAGAGGAGAAGAAGAGCATTCAGCCTTTATCTGACATGTCGCTGTGTTACTACTTCACTCACGGCTAATGCAGTTGGGAAAATGGGTGCAAACTAACCAGACGGGGAACGCGGAACACGTTGCTTGTTAGACTTTGCTTATAGGACCTTGTGGAAACAACAGAGATAAATCAGGAAGAGAAGAGAAAGGGAGAGAAGCACTAAAGACAGCGCAAGGTCGTGTAGGAGCGGGACACCTCTAAAATTTCCTGTCATTCGTTCAAGGGGAAGCTTGGCGCAACTTGCTAAGCATGATCTCGGTAGACTAGAGGAATGGTCAAGAGAGTGTTAACTACAGATTAATACCAAAAGTGCAAAATCACGCACTTGGGTCTCAAAAACCCAAAAGGCTAAATATAGTATTAACGGCACTATAATGGGAACTACTGAGGAGGAAAGGGATCTAGGAGTCACTATTTCAGGTGACATAAAGGCAGGTAAGTAATGTAACAAAGCAATGAGGAAGGCAGGTCAGATGCTTGGTTACATAGGGAGAGGAATCAGAAGAAGAAAGAAAGAAGTAATAATACCACTGTATAGGTCATTGCTACGGCCTCATCTAGATACTGTGTTCAGTTCTGGAGGCCATATCTCCAGAAGGATATAAATACATTACAGACTGTACAAAGAAGGACAACTAAAATGGTGCATGGCCTACAGCACAAAACTTACCCGGAAAGACTAAAATACCTTAATATGTATAGTTTGAAGCAGAAAAGGGAACGGGGGGGGGGGACATGATAGAAACTTTCATATATATCAATGGTTATAACAAGGTGCAGGAGGGAAACATTCTACAAAGGAAGAGAAGTATTAGAACATGAGGACATGTACTGACACTGAGGGGGAAGAGAAGTATTAGAACATGAGGACATGTACTGACACTGGGGGGAAGAGAAGTATTAGAACACGAGGACATGCACTGACACTGGGGGGAAGAGAAGTATTAGAACATGAGGACATGTACTGACACTGGGGGGAAGAGAAGTATTAGAACACGAGGACATGCACTGACACTGGGGGGAAGAGAAGTATTAGAACACGAGGACATGTACTGACACTGGAGGGAAGAGAAGTATTAGAACATGAGGACATGCACTGACACTGGAGGGAAGAGAAGTATTAGAACATGAGGACATGTACTGACACTGGGGAGGAAGAGAAGTATTAGAACATGAGGACATGTACTGACACTGGGGGGAAGAGAAGTATTAGAACACGAGGACATGCACTGACACTGGGGAGGGAGAGAAGTATTAGAACACGAGGACATGCACTGACACTGGAGGGAGGAGAAGTATTAGAACACGAGGACATGCACTGACACTGGAGGGAGGAGAAGTATTAGAACACGAGGACATGCACTGACACTGGGGGGGGAGTAGGATCAGAGGAAATGTGAGGAAAAACTACTTTACAGAAAGGGTAGTGGATAAGTGGAATAGCCTCCTATCAGAGGTGGTAGAGGGTAATACAATAGAACAATGTAAACATGCTTGGTATAGACATAAGGATATCCTTACAAAGAACTAAGGATCAAATAGGGTTTGAGGTTACCATAGGTTAAATATGGGCAGACTAGATGGGCCAAGTGGTTCTTATCTGCCGTCAAATTCTATGTTTCTATGGGCACAGTCTTCAATCTGCCCCTCGTCAGGGGTCTGAGGGGATCGGGAAGAATGATTTAACTACAGAAGCGACATATGGGATATAGTATAAATGTTATCTGTTCATTTCATTATATTATATATTATATATATATATTGTATTGTATTGATCTAAATTTACAAAACTCAACTAGCAGAAAGATTGGTATTTATTACAGAAGTTCAAATTTTTGTCTCATTGAACTTGTTGGTATGACAACTCCATGGGAATGAGCGGAGGTCTGTAGGTTCCCTCGTCGTAGTTAGAATCATTGGAGCGATAAGGCTTTACGGCTCTCCTTGACCTGTTTTATTTGCATGTACATGTTGGCACGTGGACGTGTACCGAGTTGACGTCTATAAAAGTCTGCTCAATATGGCAGCCGCATGCTGCAGCACACGGCTCTACCCCTTGAACCCAGCTGTCAATCACAGGCTCATTACTGCTAGCTTCAGGTTACACCGAATCCACCAGTGCTCACAGTAGGGGAGAGCTGACATTGGAACTATTGTCATTAAATAATAAATATAAAAGAATTAAAAAGGAAAAGAAAAAGAAGAAAGGAATATATATATATATATATATATATATATATATATATTAATTATAATTACACAGGACAGTGAATGTAACTTTCAAAATATATTTTCGTTGAGAGTTTGTTGCTTAAGGTCACAGAGGCTTGTAATATAATAAAACATTCAATGCAGTGTAGACGATATCAAAAAACAGTGGGCATACCGAGAGAGACATAGGGCCTGATTCATTAAGGATCTTAAGTTGAGAAACTTCTTATTTCAGTCTCCTGGACAAAACCATGTTACAATGAAAGGGGTGCAAATTAGTATTCTGTTTAGCACATAAGTTAAATACTGGCTGTTTTTTCATGTAGCACACAAATACTTGATAGGTTATTTGTACACTGAAATTTAAAGTTGATATTTGTGTGTTAGATGAAAAATCAGTCAGTATTTAACTTATGTGCAAAACAGAAAACTAATTTGCACCCCTTGCATTGTAACATGGTTTTGTCCAGGAGACTGAAATAAGAAGTTTCTCAACTTAAGATCCTTAATGAATCAGGCCCATAGTTTGTAATTGTCCTTTACAGCTGGGTTGTTGGATTAGCTATATGTAACCAGACATAAAGGATTCACATGCTGAATAGTAACCGCTGAAGACGTCCAGCAAGAATCTCAGTGACATCTCCAGGCAGCATGTCCGTGTCATACGTGTCTACATTCATAACATACATGTGGTGGAAAGTGATTATGTAACAACAGCACCCGAATGTCAATTCTAGTAACTCAAAGTGATAAGAGCAAACCCCTCTGTTACACAGATCCAGCTGCTGGGAACCAGAGCCACATACAGCCGACTCTACAGAACGCAGTGTAGATGGCAGGAAGGGGTTAGGTATTGGGCTAGCTGCCCAGTGTAAATCTCAGTGACAGAGTCCTGTGATCAGGGCTGCTAAGAGGAATTTGGGGCCCCAGTACAGCAACATTTTGGGCTCCTTTACCATAAATGAGATGGAAAGGGTTGTGTGCCGCCGCCACACAGCGGAGGCACCGATGAAAGGGACAAAGCCACAATCTTGGAGGCGTGGCCAACATGGGGCATGGCTGTGTCACTTTACACATAACATATTGAGGGAAATCCAGTTAGAAGAAAATATGCTCAAGTTATCTCCAGATCAGCCACGTAGAGACCTTGTGCATATTTTTCAGTGAAATATCCGCTGATTTTGCTTGCGCCCCATAGAGGTGCGAGGAAAAATGAGCGTCTGTCTTTACTGCACTACCAGTAAAAATGTGCAGCCACAATGTTCTTGAATCTCCGCCATTATGTATTAAAACAGTGTTGCTCTCACCTAACTGTTATTGCAGCTTTCACAACCTGGTACTGGATTCTTGTCTGGATCCTGGAATGTTGGGACCTGCTTGAGAAATGTATAGGTACATGAAATATTGAAAATCGGGCAATAAGTGATGTGGCAATTGGGATACTTTGCCACCTTCTAGTGATAGAAAGAATGATGGTTTCCCTGGGAAACCACAGCCTAAAGGTGCAGAGAAGATTAAATCTACAGGAACACAGACACACAGCACAGCGGACCATGTGGAGCACATGGGTCTAAGCAATCAAGGAATCAGCTAGAGCAGTGCTGGGGAGGAGGCGTAAATAGCTATCTTGTGTTGTGGGTGGGAGACTGCTGCCAAAAAGTGGCCAGTGACCAGTTAGGGACCTAACTGTGATAGCCAGTGTTTAGGGCTATGGGACTATGTATATTTCAGTGAATGTATCCCTTGATTGCTGAAGACACTGCCAAGACTGTTTATCCATCCTGACAAGTAAATAAACGTCAAAGTAGTTCAGCAAAAACCTGTCTGAGGAGCCATCTGTTTGCACGCTTTTCACCGTGAACATAGTACATAACACAGAGCACGCAGTATATAATACATACATTATAATTAAACATTACATTCATCAAGTCACTCCCCAGCCACATCATGCCAAACACCAGCCAAATCACACCAAACACCAGCCAATTCACACCAAACACCAGCCAAATCACACCAAACACCAGCCACATCACGCCACTCCCCAGCCACATCATGCCAAACACCAGCCAAATCACACCAAACACCAGCCACATCACGCCACTCCCCAGCCACATCATGCCAAACACCAGCCAAATCACACCAAACACCAGCCACATCACCACACCCCCCCCAGACACATCACGCCATCCACCCAGACACATCATAACCCCTCCCCAGGCACATCATTAATTCCTCCAGGAACATCATTAACCCCTCAAACACATCATTAAACCCCCAGGAACATCATTAGTCATTACCCCTCACCCAGGCACATTTTTATCCCACAAACACATCATTAACCCCCCCAGGAACATAATTATCCCCCAAATACAAAATTACCCCCCCCAAACACATCATTAACCCCCCCAGGAACATCATTATCCCTCAAACACATCATTAACCCCACCAGGGATATCAGTACCCCCCCCAACACATCATTAAACCCCCTCCCCAAGATTTAGAGCTCCTCCCCCCTCCCCATAGACCCACATACCCCACCCCCCCACGCCCACGGATGTACACCATCCACAGTCAGATAAATAAAAGTCATTTTAGAAAAAAAATACCTTACTTGCCAGTGGAGGCCCCGATAATCTGTATACTCTGCCTATGCTGCATTGTACAGTTTACCTGCACCCAGAGCTGATCACTGCACACCAGCTGGAAGTGAGGTGGTGGCATTATTGGGGGGCCTCAGACTTATGGTCACGCCAGGGGTGAACACAAGTCTCCCAGGGTGGGCACCGCTACCGGCTTGACTCTCATCGTTGTTTATTTATATAGTGCACCCAAACTTAGGGGATCCGAGTAGGCTCGTGAGCCAGCTTGGTACTTTCAAGCATCCTCGGATCTGAATCGAGGCAAAACTGCATTGTTGCCATTGTTGGATTCTATAAGTACCTCCCTCCCAAGGAGATCCAGCGCCATTGAGGGGTAGCAGTGTTCTTGTCACTCTCCATTCTCCAGTGACATTGCTCAGTGCCATTGCTCACATAGAAACAGGAGGGGTAGCAGTGTTCTTGTCACTCTCCATTCTCCAGTGACATTGCTCAGTGCCATTGCTCACACAGAAACAGAAGGGGTAGCTGTGTTCTTGTCATTTGACAAAAATTGACCTGAAATGACTGGAAAGTAATGTTATTGAGATTAATAATAATGTAGGAATAAAAAAAGAGCCAAATTATGTGATTTTAGAAAAAAAATGGGGATTTTAGAAAAAAATAGGAATCCAAAAACAAATCCAAAGCACATGAGGGCAGTTTTTGCCAAAACCAAAACCAAAACCAAAACACAAAGTTATTGCAAAGCCAAAACCAAAACACGGGGGTCAGTGAACATTTCTAATTATGTTTACAAATCATACTTGCCAATTCCCTGTGGCAGATCTCCAAAGTTGTCCATGTCTTGGGGGCATGGTCAAACTAATTACATCATTAGGCCCCACCCCCTGATATACAATATAATTTTAAGCCTATTATAGCGAGAGGGGGGCAGGATGAAACGATTAGCCCTGCCCCCACCCACTTCACCAATGAAGCCGGCAGGATGAGGGAGGTGCCCTGCTCTCCCGGGAGTCCGGGAGAGCTCACAAAAATTTGGGAGTCTCCTGGATATTCCGGGAGAGTAGGCAACTATGTTGTAAATCTTTTCTGCAAAGTTGTGCAATTATTACGCTGTACATGTATTTTTGTATCACTAAGGTAAAGTGTTCACTGCAGTAGGTGAAGGCACAACAAATTAGATTTAACCCTCCTCTCCAATTTACCACAAGTTCAGGCTCTTTGAGGGCTATTTATCAAGCCTTAAACCACGTGGAAACGTCTATTTATAAATGGTTTGGGAAAATTTAGGTATCAGGGTATTTAAGAAACTCCAAACACAGGAGATATCGGAGACGAGCAAACTAACACAGTATACCGCAGTACCCTTAGTTCTCAATGAGGACTGCAGTCTGGAGCAAATTACCAAGCTCCGAGCTTGACCCCGATAGCTAACGCCATCTCAGGATGTTTATTAGAAACTTCTTTACCATATTAGGAAACTGTAAAAGGGAGTAAAGACCGTTACACGGTATAACAGATGTTGTGAAAAATTAGATCTAGGCACCTATGAAGTGCACACTGGAGACAAGTGCATTGTAGTACTCCATCTCCTAACTCTACCACCCTACTTGTACAGCACATCAAATCAGGTCAGAGATTAGTATAATGTGTGACAGCCGGAGACCTAATAGCAGTTGCTAGAGATTTCAGCCAACATACGACGCAGGAGCAGTGCTACTATGCAGCTCCCTGTGGGACTAAGAGATGCATGCAACATTCAGTACAATACTGCACGCTCTGCAGGTGCCTATACACTCAGTGGCCTCCCACCTCGCACCCCTCCGCTCTATACTCAATCCTTTTCAAACTCCTTACCACCACGTACAAGGCTCTCTCTCAGTCTACTGCCCCCTATATCTCTAACCTCCTCTCCATTCACACTCCTGCCCGCTCCCTACGCTCAGCTAATGACCGCCGCCTCTCCTCCACTCTTATCACCACTTCCCACTCCAGAATCCAAGACTTCTCCCATGCCGCCCCCCTCCACTGGAACGACCTCCCTCGCTCCATCCGTCTCTCTCCTAATCTGTGCTCCTTCAAACGAGCACTCAAAACTCACCTGTTCCTTAAAGCCTACCAACCTTCTACCTAACCCTGCATCTCCTCCAAACGTTCTACCCTCTCTCCTCCCGGTCCCTCTCCCCACACTTCAACTTCCTCCAATTGTCTGTTTCGTTCACCCACCCTTAGGATGTAAGCTCGAATGAGCAGGGCCTTCTTCCCTCTTGTCTCCACACCTGTTCTTCTACTCCGCCTCTACTGCATTGACCTAACTGGAGTTTCTGAAGCATTGGTATTTTTGTTTATTGTTCTGTACTGTTATACCCTGTATAGTCTACTGTTTGCTTTGTGTACAGTGCTGCGGAAATCTTGTGGCGCCTAACAAATAAATGTTAATTATAATAATAATAAAAATAATAACAAATGCTACAGTGATGTTCCATACCTTCCAACTGTGTAGGTCCTGGAATTGGGAAAGGGGGCATGGCCACATCATGACAGGGGGTGTGGTCACACCCCAGGGCCATGCCTAAGGCTTCAGAAGCACTAGTCTGCCTCTTAGCCCCATTACCCATTTCCCAGTGGGTGGGGTACGGATTAATGGCTCTGGGAAAGCCGACATAGTTTTAAACGAACCCAGCATAGCGTTTGGTATAACAGCGATACTAATAAAATGCCTACTGACTATATGACAGATACTAACTTTGACCGAAGGTGTCAATGAGCGGCGCGTCTAAGATCCGAACGTCCTAGATAGGTACAGTAGTAAATTCCATACAAAGAGTGAATAGGCCGGTTTTAAAGCGGCAATACCCACAACCCACGCCATGTATAATGCAGTACACATGTGCGGTCTGAGTATCGCCCCTTGAAAACCGGTCTTTTCCCTCTGTCTATGGAAAACGACGAAATTTTCTACTGTACCTATTTAGGACATTCGGATCTTACACGGGTTTTGTCCGGGGACAAAACCCGTAAAAGAAAAGTGACTCCTGGCTCCGGCTGCAGCTTATACTTTGTTAGTAATAAGGACGATAGTTTAGATTCCCCATCACAGAGACTAATGTAACATCATAAGGCAGATGGAGGGAATGGAAAGTTCACTTCTAGATGCCAGACGGGTGAGTCTAGTGTCTGGGTAATCACAGGAGACGCGGATCTCGCTGCGCTCCGGACTGCTGAACGCTGCTGACTCATCTGCCAGGGAAATAATTACTAACATCGCTCTTTTCATTGTACATTTTTTTATGAATTATTTGTAATTCTGTGGTCATAGACTTCATTTTATACAGATGCATTTATCACTGTCCTGTTTATACGCAGCCAGCAGAGCCGCGTCTTACACAGAAACAGGTAATTTTCTTTCATTTAATATAATGGTAATGGTAAGTCTGCTATATAATGCTCAATATAATATATGAGTCAATATAATATAATGGTAAATTTAACATAATATAATGCACTGCCTTCTGGAGTTACATCCCATTGCAATTTATGTGTCTCTTCAAATGTAATTGATGGGCAGCCGCTAGTTTCATCACTGCTCTATCCGCCATGATAGTGGCAGACAACCACATATGCAGTAATACATTGCAGTAGAGGCCTCTCCCGGTGACATCATCACTAAGCGCTAACACAGCTGAAGATATGGTAACACACAAAGGAGTTTGCTGTGGGAAGGGGAGACTCAGACGTTTCTAAGACCACACTTGACCACTTTTTCTTACTCCCCTCCGGGATCTCGAAGTCAGTTGGCAGCTGTGGTGGGAGGGGGGGGGGGGGGGGTCAACACAGCAATTCTGATAACTTTTGACCCCGTTATTCTTCGTGAAATGCGTTATTAGCGCCATGTTCTGCCCATTTAGGAAGTAAACAGTACGCCAAAAACTGTAGACCACTATCATCATCATCATCGTCATCATTTATTTATATAGCGCCAACATATTTCGTAGCGCTTTACAATTGTGTTACCACAATATTGTGGATTTTCGTGCGCACCCCATAGGGTTGCGTAGGAAAATATGCGTTATTGTGGTACTATATTACTGTCAATACTGCGCAGGTTCCGCGGACCGGAAACTTAATTGAATATGCCCCTAAGAGTTGCCCCATAGGTCTATGGATGTTATGTAACATAAATAAAATCTCTTGAAATGTCTATTTCAAGGTGCTATTGCCAATCCATTCATAGTCTGGGGTCTGTCCTCTGTAACTTGTGACTATAGATTAAGGATCTCTCCATTCAGGCAACTTTTTTCTGGGTGATACAGTATTGCCAAACATCCTTATGTGTCCCATTCAATTGTAGCAGAAGGAAGGTATTATCTGTGCAGAGGTATCTGCAGGTCACCTCACTGCTCCTCTGTACAGCATCGTCTTTGTCTAATCCCTGGGACTGCTCCCTGTCCCTTTATTGTTCACCGATGATTTTGTGAATCAAAACTCAAACACATCACAGCTGATTATACGTCTCAATTGTGCGCAGCTGATCACACAACGTAATTCCTATTTAATGAGGAGAGCTGTTAGCTGTGCCCAGCTTCCTTTTATTAATTAGCTTAATTACCTGTCCAAAGCGCATTCCCAGCTGGTCATTTATGTCCCCGCATCAGCGATCAATCAGGCAGCTCAAATGTATCTAGAAATTGTTGTTAATAGTTCAGAGTTGGCAGAGATATTACTTGTAACTGCTGCTGTGTCCTTAAGGAAGAGCCAAGATATGTACATTAGGGATAAGCAAGACACACCCCGATACGCCCGAATCAGAGCTATTTTGGAAGAGGCCATACCTATGTATAGCCTCGTAGATTTTGGTGGCTGAAACATGGACTGTGACAGAAAAATCAGGACTGTGGAGGGATATGTGCTCACCACCTGCAGTCATTTTCTGTCATTCAATTCTGCAATTGGGTAGTTTAAAGCAAAACTGCAGCTTAGATTAGAGCAGGCCTGTCCAACCTGCGGCCCTCCAGATGTTGTGAAACTACAAGTCCCAGCATGCCCTTCCAGCTAGCAACAAATTGTCTACTGGCAAAGCATGCTGGGGCTTGTAGTTTCACAACACCTGGAGGGCCGCAGGTTGGACAGGCCTGGATTAGAGCATTTTATGCCAAATTAAATATAATAATTGTTGCAATTAAGTGCATTAGAAAAATAACGCATCAATTTCATGGTACGTATTGCTTTTTCTCTAGATCATATTTATTGCTTTGCAATCTGTGGAGGACTTATAATCGTCTATACAACTTCTTTATGGATATTGTAACAGTGCAAGAACAAACAATTGTGACAAGATTGTGCCGACCCTGATTTCCCAGGCTTCCAAAATGCTCTGTACAGATTGGTAGATTTATGTACCAGGCCCTGGTAAGCGATTTCCGTGTAAGGGTAACTGACATGCTAGATTTTGCTATTTTACCTTTTTGTCCTATATTGACCTTTTTGTTATTGGCTGGAAGCTGTCTCTTTCTTTTTGTAATAATGAAGGAGGAATTACTTCATATGTTTTTTTTTAAATCAAATTGCACTCAGTTAAAAGGCACCATATCTGTATTTTTCTACACTTTCTCCTCTATATATATATATATATATATATATATATATATATATATTTGTTTTGTAATAAAGTAAGACCCACGTTCGGAGGAGTTCCAGCTGGATGTGAGGCACGCACCTTTTAAAATAGACATGTTAATGTGTTTGAGCGGAGTGACATGAAAACAGTGCTGTGATTATGTTTCCCAGCAGCTGCAATCTACGCTATCTGAGCCTCTTTCCACTTTCTGTGGTATTATCGACCCTTTCAGACCCATGGGGCCAGAATCATCAAGGAACGTACATTCCGTTAAATGCCATCATCACTTGTGCCAATTACTAGCCGTGACGGCTGTGTAGGCATGTTAGAACATGTGTTTGCAATCAGGAGAATCTGTAACAAATGTATTTAATGTACAGTAGTGTCACTGGATCACTTATAAGTAACTTATGGTATAAATGTATTTAAAGGAAATAGCGCAGGGCACTTATTTATATAATTGCAAATGCACTTATTTTTGATATTGTGTATACTGTGGTAAGGGAAATCTTTATCTCAGAGACGAGGGAAGAAACTCGTTTGTTTTAACTTTGCTAGAGGAAATGCGCTCATGTCTGAGGTATATGTTTCATTTCTGATAAGCATTTATTTTAGGAAGTCTGTGTGTGTAGTTTCTAGAACATGTCCTCGTTAAGGCTAATTAAGTCTATTCAATGTGAGTGACCAACACTTGAACACACCACAGGAGGTCGTTACTGTGAGTTCCTGATTTACTTTTGTTAAGGGTGTTAGAACCTGTCTGAATATTGTAAACATCACGTGATTTAGGATATGACAGAAGTGTAAGTTTTGTTAAGTATAAATTGCATTTAAAATCTAAGAACATCCTGAGATCTGATGGAAATCTGAGGAAATCAGTTTGATGTGGAAGTTGTGTTAGATGCAGGATAAGAGAACATCCTGATGTTAATCTTTGAATGATATATTGCATTCTGTGGGGAGCCTTCTATGATCAGGGGGCTGGCTGACCCCCTGCCAAGACTAGTCTCTAAAACTGTATAAAAAGAGATCCCTTGTACACTGAAATGTATCATTCTGATGGTCCATCTGTCCTGACCACTGATACCTTTAATCAGTGAAACTGTCCTTGTCAGGACACTTGAGCTAAATAAACATCACTCTGCTTCAAGACCCTGCTTGACAGCTTCTTCAATATTGTATCCCTGTGACCTACAGATTAGACCCTAAATCTAATCTGTCCTCCGGCTGTTTCTGAGGTTTGGACACAGCTCCTAGTACCACCGCTCTGACCGCTACCCAGCAGCTCTGGCCAGTGTGATAGGCCAGGGGGGATCCATCCACAGCAACCTGATCCATAGTAAAATAAAGTATGGATTTATTCTGATCCATAGTAAGCGGTCAGGGGCACCAGCCCAAGTGTACCAGCACAGGAGTACACTAGCTGCGACAGTTACCCGAAGGAACGTGGTTCTCGGAGCCATAAAAGAACCCAGTGGTGGCAGCAGGCTCCTCCTGCTGCGGCAGGAGGGGGCTATTAGGAATAACAAATGGGGACGGTGGCAAAGTAAGCCCAGCCGGTTTCCAGCAACAACAGACAGGGTGGCATAGGCGGTACATCCAAGTAGACATTAATAACATCCTAATAAATGTATTTTGTGGAGAGAAAAAAAACTCTTTTTATTTTTTAATGTTTTGTCATTATTACTAACAGGTGCCAATCATTGAATATATATTGTTTCTGTGTGTTCTTTTGAGACTTTATATTCCACATATGTATTAGACGTATCCTGCAGTGACCTGTCTGTTAGAGCAGAGCGCACCTACACCCATATTCACCAGTGGAAGACACAAGAGTTGTGAATGTGGTAAACTGTGTCGGGTGGTGGTGGGGGGGGGGGGGGCGATGAGATTAAGGGCGAACTGCGGAGGAGATTATAAAATTTTACACAGACATAAATCAAGATTAGACTCCACCAGAGTCACACAAATGACAATACCTGAGATATAATCAGATATTTTGCATTTTTAGCTTATGTGACATTATTCATTCTGATAAATAGTTCACTGTGTATGCTCTTCGTTCTACACAATACCTTAAATAATATAAACAACTTGTATAAAATAAAGACACGGAGACTTGAGTAAAGTGGCACTAAAAACAATTTTATTATAACCTATTAAAACCTGGTGGCGGAGAAAGGGCACTGAAGATCAGCTCCAGCGATACCCAACCAAGCGTGGACATGGCAATATAGCCTTAAGTCCACCCACTTCTCTCATAACCCCACTGCTTGGCCGGCCCTAACCTGGCGTCAGAGTAAACTGCACTCACCTCACTACTCACTCCCCCTCCCTCACTGAGCCGGGCGAGGCCCCTCCCCACGGAAGGGACAAGAGTAACCAATTGCCTTGTAAGGGGACAGATACCTGCGACCAATCACGATAGAGCCGTCTATATCAGCCGCTGATCGCAGTGCCTTCCTCCCCACCAATCTGTAGACTACTAACCAGCATTATGCTTAACCACCATAATACACTAACACTTCTTTAAAACTGGCGGCGTTTCGCCAGCCGAGTGACTCACCCAGGAAATTGCATCGCCTACAAAGCCACAAGGACCTCCCCTCAGCATCACTGGCCAGACCCACACCCCACGTTAACTCTTTCAGGTAAGTGCAAACACGAATGCAACACTGTCACTATTTAATTTCGTTCGTCTAAAAGGGGACTCTCTAGTACTTAATTTCATTATTAATTGAAGCATCGTTACCACTGTGTGGTTTGTCATCTGTGATTAGATGTATTCAGCAGGTTACTTCCAATAAACAACGACCCCTCTCTGTATGCAGCTAAATTTACATTTATTAAGGGTTTCCAACTGTAAATAGCAATATTCCACTTTGCCTCATTTTGGCGACTGTTCCTTTTCTGGTCCCTCCTGCTCGCTGTACTTAGGGTCCCTTATGTTGCTTTGGGTTGTTTCTCATACTTATAGCGAATATTTGGTGGGTTCTGTGATCTTCAGAAATGAAAAGCATCACAGTATATTGCTACCACTGGACATATAAGGGGGGAATTCAATTAAAGGTAAAGACCCTCTGGAGCCTCCTGTGACGAGGTTCCCCAGGATGTTCAGCACCTAAAACATCTCTGATTTTAGCTTGTACCTCATGCAGCAATTATTTAGCTACCTTAATTCCCAGAAACAGGCGCAGCCACACGTCACACGGGGCTCCTACGGGACCTCTCGCTGAATTTGTAAGTTAATCTGTTCATACAGTGTGACCTTTTAAACGTTGCCACTTACCTGCAATGAACCAGTAGCAGATAGTTCTGTCTTTACATCTCTCACCTACACTGAGGTCATAGAGATGGAAGAGGACCACTAGAGTGTGGAGGAGTACCATCCGACATTTAGGTCCACAGCAAAATACCAAGGTCGAGGCAGAAGAATGGTCAAGGTAGTCCAAGTTCGGGTGGGCGGTACAGTAACAGTATAAACTAGATAACAGGCAAAGGTCAGTACGGTCCATACAAACTGCAAGCCAGGTCTAGGGTCAGATGACGTAATACACCACACAGGAACAGGTCATTGGAGCCACCAGTCAAACTAGTAAGGCAGGAAAAGAACAAACCAGGGAGGTATATCAAACTGTCATCCCGATTACTGACAGCTAAGACTCTCCCACATCTTTAGGACAGTATCCTAATCTGATACATGAAAAAGTTGAGACTGCAGTCATTTGCGCTGCTAAGACATCACTAGCCATGCCACTCTACACAGTGCATTTCTACAGAACAAGTCGGCAAATCTGTCAGTAGCTCTTTGTCTGCTCAGATAGAAAAGCACCTCCCACCTAACATGGCAACCACCCAGGGCCGTAACTAGGGTTGTGCTACAGGGACGATCGCCCAGGGCGCAACGATGAAGGGGGGCGCAAGTTATGAATATTTTAAGTTAATTTTGTTAAAATTGAGTGGTAGGGAAGCGGCATTTGTCTTTCTCGTCCCACGCGCTAGAATTCTAAGTTACGGCTCTGCAACCTCCTGCATAGGAGTAAAAGAGTACATGGTCGACATATTTAGCTAAATACGAGTGTGGAAGTTATATCATGTATAGTATTTAGCTCAGTAGTTCAATGTCTTTCATTTATACTGTTGTAAAATTCTCTTTAAATGTGGTTATCAAAGCAGAAAAACTGCAAAAATGTGCACCTCCTTTTATTCCAGCACTTATGCAGCGCTCATACATAATTTCAAGCTTAAAATTCATAGATATTCTTGCATTTTCTGGCGTCTGAGATGGGATCGCATCACCTTTGCCAATCTTACCCTACACATAGGTGCTCTTTATGTGCAAAGGTGCACTGAGCAACCTGGCAGGACATTCTAGATACCAGAACCAACCGCAAACATCGAACCTGATAACAAGTGAAATGTTTGAATTTTCTTAGAAAGCTTATTTATATTCTGCTCAATATCTCCTTCTAAATCAAATCAATCTATTTGGTGACGATCTCTCCATTACCGGAGGCTGTAAGGTCTCCTGCTTCAGTACTTATGGGAAGTGATAAATATGCATTGTGAGTAAACATTCCATTTTCTGATTACTTTCCGTGTCATTTGCATATTGTCTCATTGCACCTACTTCTTTAAAGCCCTCCGTCCTCTGTTCTTGGCAGAGAAATTGTGAATATTTTATGTGGATTTTTAAACTCTGGGATTGGATGCGCTGGAAGTTGGTTGGTTTCCAATTGGTCATTAAGCAACTTAAAAGATAGATATTCCCTATTTATAGTGAGAGTGATTTATTCATTATAATGGGCACTGTGCTTAAAGTACATCGTTTATTTATATAGCGCCACTGATTCCGCAGCGCTGTACAGAGAACCCACTCACATTAGTCCCTGCCCCATTGGGGCTTACAGTCTAAATTTCCTAACACACACACACACAGACAGACAGAGAAACTAAGGCCAATTTAAGAGCAGCCAATTAAACTACCAGTATGTTTTCGGAGTGTGAGAGGAAACCGGAGCACCCGGAGGAAACCCACGCAAACACAGGGAGAACATACAAACTCCACACAGATAAGGCCATGGTCGGGAATTGAACTCATGATCCCAGTGCTGTGAGGCAGAAGTTCTAACCACTGAGCCACCGTGTTGCTCCATGGGTGTTGTGTGTGTCTCTGTGGAACAAGGTTACTTCAATATCTGAAACATTTCTTGTTCATTAATACCAATTATTTGGGGAAGACAGATAATCACTGTATGATATTGTTTCCTTTGTTTAGGAATGCTGCGTTGGGTATAAGTACACTCCGCCTAAACGTTACTTGCCGTATGTAGACAGACAGATCAGACTGCAGGATAAGTACAAGCTTAGGTGTAATAGAGGTCACATCAGAACACAGAAAAAAAGATTTCTATTATAAAATAAATGAACAACTCTTAACAGTATAATTATTACTATAAAAAATGGATTGTTAAAAAAATTATATATATTTTATTATATTAAATACATAAATCAGTCGGTGGTAGTCATATTTACGGCCCTTAACAGACCGACACTTACTTTAACGACCAAAAATGACTTGAGGGACATAAAAAAAAAAGCTGACTGACCTGAATAATGACAACTGAACTATCCGACAGTGTTGTGCAAAATCCCGAGCTCAAGTAATGACGGCACAGAGTTTTTAACGCCGTATAAAATGGCGACCGCCGCTTTTAAAATGGTAATAATGGCTGTCATCTAAGGTAAGTGTTACGGTGGTAGGTTTAGAGTTAGTGCTCGGGTCAGGGTTAGTGATCGGGTTAGGGTTAGTGATCGGGTCAGGGTTAGGGGTTGGGTTAGGGATCGGGTTAGGGTTAGGTATCGGGTTAGGGTTGGGTATCGGGTTAGGGTTAGGGATCGGGTCAGGGTTAGGGGTTGGGTTAGGGATCGGGTTAGGGTTAGGTATCGGGTTAGGGTTGGGTATCGGGTTAGGGTTGGGTATCGGGTTAGGGTTAGGGATCGGGTTAGGGTTAGGTATCGGGTTAGGGATCGGGTTAGGGTTAGGGATCGGGTCAGGGTTAGGGGTTGGGTTAGGGATCGGGTTAGGGTTAGGTATCGGGTTAGGGTTAGGTATCGGGTTAGGGTTGGGTATCGGGTTAGGGTTAGGGATCGGGTTAGGGTTAGGTATCGGGTTAGGGATCGGGTTAGGGTTAGGGATCGGGTCAGGGTTAGGGTTGGGTTAGGGTTAGAGATCGGGTTATTGTTAGGGATCAGGTTAGGGTTAGGGATCGGGTTAGGGTTAAGGATCGGGTCAGGGTTAGGGTTGGGTTAGGGTTAGAGATCGGGTTAGTGTTAGGGATCGGGTTAGGTTTAGAGATCGGGTTAGGGTTAGGGATCGGGTTATTATTAGGGATCAGGTTAGGGTTAGGGATTGGGTTAGTGATCACTAACCCTAACCCTGTTTTATAGTATGTGTTATACAGTATCTTTCATGCATACACTTGTTCAGTGCTATCTAGTGGCACACATACATACAGATTTTAATACAAAGACTTTACCTTGTCAGTCATCACTATCAGTCGGTACTTCATAGTTGCCAACATTTAGTGATTGGCCTCTGAGAGTCTCAGTGTAGAGGTGGGTGTGAGGGGGGCGGGGATACGCAAATTGTGTCATTTTGTCCCCGCCCCCTGTCATGTAATCATTTTATCTTCTTTCCCGGAGAATCGCATCATGGAGGCTTCAAACCTGCCCACTTCACTAGGAAGTGCGAGATGCGGGAGAATTGTCAGCTCTCCCGGGAGTCCAGGAGACCTACCCGGAATTCGGGAGTCTCCTGGGCATACCGGGAGAGATGGCATGTATGCGGTACTTACAGCTGCCCTGTAGTTGTTGCCAATGATGCAGCTGAGGCAGGCGCACCTAAGAGATACCCAGGACTCCAATCAGCCACATCTTCGCCAGAGCATCCTTACTGTACATGGACTACGCTAGTTCTCCCCGTCCCTCCCCGTTCCGCCTCTCAAGCAGTAGGCAGCCGTAGGTGTCATTTGTGTTCAGATATGAATTGGCTGCAGCATTCATTGGGTCCGTTTTTCATAATGCGCAGAGATATTGCAGCAGGACACGCTACGCTAATGGACGTACGTCTGACCATTAGTCAGCTCCTTATTGCCTCCAAATGTGGCTATTTTCAGCATTTTTGTTCTAAGGATCCTATTGTGAGAATTTTTTTAAGCCATTTGCTGCCAGGATTTATGCCAAGTGTGAGCCATCCAATGCCCTAAATCCTTCGGCATTGGCACTCAGAGGGTTACAGCAGAAATAGATAAATGAAAGAAGTCATTTTATAATCCAGGTCAGCGCTCTCTATTCACATGGAAGTGATACAAGGGCTTTCATGAGATCACACAAGTTACACAGTCGTAGTGGTCGTGAGAGGGAGCTGTCAGTGTGGATGGTGCTGTACAATCTATGTGAGGATAGCAATGTTCTAGACTGAAGACCAGGACATGTGGGATGAGGCTGCGATCTCCAATTAGACTTTATGTCAGAACTACTGTGACTGCTCCGAGGTATCTGGGATACAGGAGAGTCATCGCTGAACCTGAACACAGACTGGAATTGTCATAGAGTACAGTGATTATATCCAATATCCCAAATCTTTTAATAGCACAGAATAATATTATTAATTTACTTGTACTACATATTATGTATTATCTAGTAGGTAAGCATGTACTGGCACTTATTTATCTCCAGTCTATGATATCTCCTAAGTAGCTTATTGGAAGTTTACAATTACTATATATATATATATATATATATATATATATATATATCTACTATATAAATGCCTAGTGGCGTGTGTGGAAAAAAAAAAACAAGCTGCAGCGATACACTGTTATACACTGACCTATATATTTCTTGAAGGAGAAGTGACAGTTGGGAGTGGTTGGTGGTTGCCGGGGGTGACAGTGGGGAGTTTTTAACACCTTAAGTAGCTTGATGAAGGATGTGGCGATGAAGATGAAGGATGAGGTGATGGAGAAAAATGATGAGGTTGTGACATGTGGACAAAACCACGTTAAAAAAGGGCGCTTGCGTCGGGAAGTAACGCTCTTCCCCTGAGGAGGCCTGGGCTAGGCCCAAATGCATGACAAAAACCTTTTTAACACCTTAAGTAGCTTGATTTGACTAGAATGCATGAGTATCATGCACGGGTTAACTTTTATATATATATATATATATATATATATATATACACACACATTACTGCCACATTCTACACCATTACTCACCCCATAATGGTGACATACATTAAAGGGAATAATTATTCCATCATGTCAAATATTGCAATATAGTCCATTCTATATAATGAACTGTACAATTGAACTCCTTACAAAAATCACATATTACACTAATTTAACTACCTTATTCTCATATATGCTCAAGTACCTCATGTTATATAGTATTAGGAAGGTGTAACGACATTACACTACACCCCACAACGTGTACTGCACCCCATATTGTCACACACTGTAATAATAATTATTTATGTAGCTCCTCTCTGTCGTTCTGTTACTACGTGGATCGGATCCAGCCGGCGATCCCGGTTTTTGTGGCGTCACAAAGAGGGGATACGGGGGGAGACCACCGTCAGCGTCCCGGTAACACAGCCGCTTCCGCCGCTAGCAGCAGACACGCTGTCATTTACAGCTGTTAATTTTTATTTTTCTGTCCCAGGTGATCAGTCAGCACAGAAAGATTACTAATAACAAACATGATTTTCCATCCTACATTTTTTTTTATAGAAAATGATGTAACATTATACGGTCGTTCCAGCAAAGGCATTTTTAGTAAAAATAAAAAAAGCTTTTTCAGCCAGATGTGTGGTACATCGTCTGCTGTAGTTATCTTAATAAGTAAAGGGCAAAAGTCCTCAATAAGGATTGTTAATGCCAGAGATAGCAGTTCAGCTAAAGTAAATTATTTCACAAGTTGTGTAGCTCAGCCATACTTGCCAACTCTCCCGGAATGTCCGGGAAACTCACGAAATTCAGGTAGGTCTCCCGGACTCCCAGGAGAGCAGGCAAGTATCCAGCATACTGCAACCTGCTCGTCAAAATGACGCGATTCGCCGTGAATCGGGGCATTTTGGCTCCGCACCCACGACAAAAACTGGCATTTTGTCGCGGGGGGCGGGGTCAAAATGCTGCAAATGACCGCGGTCCGCCCCTCCCTCCCTCCAACCATGCCCCCTGCCCAGAATCTCCCGGAATTAAATTTTCAAAGGTTTACAAGTATGAGCTCAGCTCTTACTATCACAGCCTGAGCTCTGTTTGGTGTAGCAGCTTAGGTAACATTTATTTATAAAAAGTTCTACATTATTACTTTTTATCTTTTAGTAGATTCACAGTTTACACATTAACTGAAGAAGCTAAAAAAATATTAACTTTTTTAATATATCACATTTTTCTGGTTTGCCTTATTGTCAAATTTAACTTATTCCTTAATGTTAAGACCCTAAAGTGAACTATTGCACTTTCCTTTGGATATCAGAACGGTTCTCTCTACTCATAATTAAGTTGCCCACCAACCACTGCCATATTGCACTGATTTAGGGCAATAAATAAACTGTCCTACTAAACCACATCAATGAAGGTTTCCAGCTCAAAGATGAATTTTACTAAATCCCTTGTCTTGCCTTAATTATATTACTTTGGAGCTGGGCCCTTTGGCCCTCACCATCCGCTGCAGTTAGCTGGAACTTTTGAAGGGCAGCGCTGCTCAGTGGAACTTTGTCTCCGGGCCCTTTAATAAGTACACATACTCAGGAGAACTTACCGGTGAAACTTCAGGGTACATTTCTAGAGGTACACCAAAAGAGTATTTTATTCTTATTGTTGTGTATGAATGTGATGGAAAAATTGCACATTGCCCAGAAATCAACGTACTCTCAGGACTGAGCTGTAAATGGCGCTGAAACAAGAAGTATTGCTGGATATTTAATCTCAGGACGGCACTTACAGAAAGAGTGGACATGGGGTGGAACAGTGGATGGCTCAGTCTCATTGGGTAGGGGGCCAATGATGGCATTCTCCTTCGCAGACCCCCCTTAAAGGGGTGGGACTCTTCCCATCATGTTCAGTCTCACCCCTTCTCTTATAATAGTGAGGGGAACGGGAACCGCAAAGAGGGAGGGAGCAGCTCAGCATCGATGCGTCCAATTCCTGTGTGGAATATAAAGTTTCAAAAGAACGCACAGAAGAAAAAAAATCAACTAATGTCATTTAGTAATAATATAGTCATTATTGATAAAACATTAAAAATAAAAAGTTGGGGGGTTTTAGCTTTTTGCCCCATGAAATACATTTATTAGGATTAATGTTTACTCTAAATAAAATGAATGTTAACTGAGTGATTTCACGGATGATACGCACAAAAACGCCACTTACGTCCATGGATAAATCAGGCCCGTTAAGTCGACCTTATATTGTTATATAACAAAAATATATATATACAAGCTATAGTTCATTTTTTATTTATTTATGTGATTTATGACACTTTACATTATTATTATTATTATTATTATTATTATCATTTATTTATATACTAATTCCGTAGCGCTGTACAGAGACCTCACTCACATCAGTCCCTGCCCCATTGGAGCTTACAGTCTAATTTCCCTAACATACACACACAGACTGAGACAGACTAGGGTCAATTTGTTAGTAGCCAATTGACATACCACTATGTTTTTGGGGTGTGGGAGGAAACCGGAGCACCCGAAGGAAACCACGCAAACACACACGCTCAGTAGCGTGGTCATTAACCCTTACCACTCTGACTAGTTTGAGCTTTGCTTGTCTTTCATGGCAACGAAATAATGTTTAATCACCTGCAGCGATAAATAATTTTTTAATTCTTAGTGGCGGTTAAAAAATTAGATCTATCTCCACGATAAAGCATTTGTTTGATAATCCTGATGTATTTTGTTAGATATAACGGTAGCTTTGGTGTATGGCTGCGAGTTCCCATCAGAAGACCTTAAATAGCACCGTGACCCCTATCAGTCCCTGGCGAGGGGCCTAAAGTCCAACCGCAAAAGTTACTTTACAGAAACGTATCAGACATATTTGCTTCACACGTAGTAAGAAATACAAGTAAAACAAGCAACATTTGGAGCGATCCACGTCTGCCAAGAGAGGCACAGGAAGGGTAACGTGATTGGGATTACTGTGCTCTCTTCTATCTCCTGTATTATAGCTCTGTCTGCAGCAGAGGGCGAATTGGGGGCAAGTTATAATAAACACAAACTTCATATCATTAAGAACTAAAATAGTCGTGGAAAAGGCAGTTTATAGTATTAATACAGTCCATGTGTGATCCCAGACCTTCACAGACGCTGAGATCTGTGACTTTGGAGATCATTCACTAAGAGTGCATAATGGCTGCACAGTGCGAGTCTTCTCCGGCAGTGCACTGTGCCTCGGAGCACTTAGGATTCCATGCATGGGCTGTGGAGCAGAACGCCGCCGTTCACGGGGGTCGGGAGAAAGAAATAGATTTGACTATGCAGAGCGAGACTATGGACATGAGCTAGAGAAGTGCAGAGAGCACATTGAGGGGAGTCTCGTGCACGGTGGAGGGGAGCACAGAAATGATGGCTCTGTAAGCAACACTAGAATTGCTCAGCAGCTCAGAGATGGCAGAGATCGGGTCACAGGGAAGCTGAGTTAGATGACAGGGCTGGTACTGCAATTTTTACAGTTGCTCCTTATTACAAACACATGTTCTACCTGTATACACAGCCGTCATCACTATCACTCTTCACGTCATGTACACCTGACCTGTAGCTGGTGCAAGTGATACAGCAGAAAATCCCGTACCTAAGAGATGCCTAATGCTTGAATCGGCGCTGCTGCGTGCTCTCCAGCTTGGCGCGCCGTTACTGTACACTGACTACCTGCATACGTCCTGTCCCCTCCCCGTTCTGCTCATGAAATCGTAGGCGGCACTAAGGGTCCTTTGCGCTTGAAGATGAATTGAGCATTGCTGCCTTCTCTGGCGTATGGTTAGCTTTTGGGCGTGCGCAGAGCCGTTTTATGTGAAACAACGCCAGATATCGGCATTTACATTCCTTAATGAATCAGCCTCAGGATATCTGTAGGAAGGAAAAACTACAACATATCCTCAACTGTCCTGATTTAGGTGGGACAGTCCCAATCTGGCGGGACTGTTCCACTGTCTTGTCATTAGTTTGTCCTGACTGCCGCTGTGGCCATGGTGAAGGAGGTTCAGGATGGCCTAGTGTAATACCCCATAGGCAGATGCCACATCCTCTATGTGGCATTAACGTGCCCCTTTTCATGTACTAGTTGGTCTGCACAACTTGTGCCAATTCACGACAGGCAGGTGTGCTACAATCATAACATTATCAAACAAAATCTTCAGTTCTGATAAAGGTGGGGCAGACCTATAATGTAATATTTTATTTGCAGTCATGTATGTATAGGGTTCACATATGTCCTACCCAGACACGTATAAGTTGATATGACTTGTGCGATCATGCATGTTTGTATTATACCTGTAAGTCCATTCATACACTTGAGAGTAAAACGCGCACGGACCTTTGTGATCTCCTTGCAGCTAATTATCCTCAGCTCACTGATCATCCTCTCTAAGCCGTTTCTGAATTACTGTACAAAGAGAGAGCTTAATACTTTATGTTGTGGATCATCAAAGCTTCATAATTGGCAAACTTCATATAGTAATTACCAGCCTTTATAATTAGGAAAACTAATTGTTTAATTAAAACTCAAGTACATGGGATAGAAAGGAACAAGCACCCTAATACATTATTGACATATCCTTCCCATGCACTCTCTACAGTATATCCCTCCATACTGTAGCAGAAATTGTCACATACAATGCATGCACAAGGCGTTACTTATTACAAGAGAGTCCCTATAGACTAACGCAATTAAATAGTGACAGTGTTGCATTCGAACTTACACTTACCTTGAAGGGGTTAACTTGGTTTCTGGTCCGACCAATGAATGTCTCGTGGGAGGGTCTTGGGTTTTTTTATAGATCCTCTCATTTCCTGGTTTCCCTCATTCTGCTTTGCAAGATCTCACCCACCCACGCCTTTTGCCGATTTGATAGTTAGTGCCTGTTTTAACCTAATTTTCTCCTCGCCACAGAGCAGGCACAGTTGGTAGGACGGCACTGCGATCAGCGGCTGATACATATGGCACTATCGTGATTGGTCGCAGGTCTCTGTCCCCTTCGAAGCAACGGTAACTCTTGGTCCTTCAGTGGGGAGAGTCCTTGTCCGGCTCAGTGAGGGAGAGCAGGTGAGTTTAGAGGGGGTGCAGTCACTCTGACTCCAGGTTAGCACCGGCCAAGCATTTAAGGGCTATTTCCGTATTAAGTGGATGCACGGCGGTTCGCCATGTCCATGCTTGTTTTCGGGTATCAGTCTGGTAGGTGTCCCGCAGTGATCTTTCTCCGCCACCAAATTTAATTAAGAAAACTGTGACCTTCTTTAGCCACTTTATTTATGTATCCATGTCTTTATTTTTAGATAAGATAGTTAAGTATGTAAAGGTCTTGTAAAGGGGAAGAAGTTCATACACAGTGAGCTATTTAACAGAAAACCAATATGTTCATTTAATAAATATTTGATTAACAGCAGCCAGTCGCGTGTCTCACTATGGATTCGTCTTCGTTCCATAGAGCATTCTGTTCTTACAGTTACCGGCATTATTACAGTATGAACACGTTACCTCCCTGTGGTAAGAAAAGGTTACATTGTGTGCTGCAAAAGTTCTAAATTACTGCAAAATGTAGCGGTCTGTTGTCCTCCAAACATCTCTGCAAAACTTTATGGGCCTGATTCACCAAGACGCGTACCTGCCGAGTACACAGAATCACCCACGCATATCCAGAACCAGGAGATACGGCCGTGAACGCACCCCTCTCCGCTGTGTCCGTGAACACAAAGGATACATACTACAGGCTATGATTTGGGGGAGTGAATGCAGCGGGGAAGGGGCGTTTTGCTGTAGTCAATGTACAGTAAGGCCGTGCAAGCTCAAGTGCACGTCTGAACTGAGCTCTGAGCGCATGAAAGTTACTTGTTTTTCTGCCGTATCTCATGCTCCCGCTATTGGGCTAGTCTAAGTGCCACTTGCTACTGATGACAGTCTCGTATTCATGCTATAACATGTGTTTGCCATCACATGCAACTGTAAAAATGTATTTTATGCTCAGTAGACATTATCAACATTCTAACAAATGTTTTTAATGGGGGAAGGGGGGAATTAAAAAAAACCCCTTTTTTTAAAAAAAATGTTTTATCATTAATGCCTATATTATTAGCAGGTGACATTAATTCTGTATTTTTTTTTATTGTGTTTTCTTTTACGAATTTATGATCCACATAGGTATTGGACGTATCCTGCAGTGACTTGTGTAGTAGAGAAAAGTCACCAATTTCAAAAGCAGACGTATCTAGAGATCTGTGCTTTGCTGACTGGCGTACGCAGAGCCTATATATATGTCTAGAATACTGAACGCGGGTTGCGCTCAGAATTGGTGCCTATAATGAATCAGGCCCTATGGATTATATTATTAGTCAAAGTAACGGTGGGTGGAGGGGGAGGGGTGAATGGGTTAGGGGCACCCTACTAGGACCAGCCTGGTCTCTGATTCAGGACAGACATTTCACATCGGGAGGAACTTCACCCAGGACATATGAGCCATACAAAGTGCAGACACTAAGTGATTCTACCTAACTGGCACCAAATTGTTGAGCATTGTGACCCCAAACTGACCGCCACAAATACCATCTGACCTGTATGTCATCAGGGATATCTAGAATATGTGTGTGAACATTATATGGTCTGCTTGTTCCTCATGGAATGAGGAGGACACTGCAAAGCCCCAAATGGCTGGATTATTTAGTTATGAGCACACACAGGTCCGACGTCCTCATCTTCTAGTGCAGGGTGCGGTTATGCGCGAAGGTACCTATATAAATTGGGTACAATGCTGGCTACGCACTCTCATATAACAGCCGATATCGAGCGATTGGCCCAACATCGCAGAGTATGTGTCCGGTACATAGCACTGATGCCTGGTTATAATCAGATCATTATTGGACATTTTGGTAAATGTGGTCTTATAACATAGTTGCCTTCTCTCCCGGAATGTCCGGGAGACTCCCGAATTTCTGGTAGTCCGCTTGACTCCCAGGAGAGCGAGGCAACCTCCGGGTTTGTAATCACCACCTATAGTAAAGTGGTGGGGGCGGGGCCCCCTGCTGTAATTGGCCGGAAACTGTGATTGATGGTTGGTGGGCGTGGCCAAATGACGTGACCCTTTGTGCCCCGTCCCCAACACACCCACCTCCCTTAGAGGAGTCCTTGCCAATGTAGGCAAGTATGTCTTATAATGACACCTAGTGACCACTATCTGTGTGTGTGGGGTCATCTACCAATAACATTAACAGGCCCCAATCATGCCGTATCATCATCATCATCATCATCACCATTTATTTATATAGCGACACTAAATCCGCTGCACAGAGAACTCACTCACATCAGTCTCTGCCCCGTTGGAGCTTACAGTCCAAATTCCCTAACACACACACACACACAGACACACACACACACACAGACACACACACACACACACACACACAGACACACACAGACATAGAGAGACTAGGGTCAATTTTTTAGCAGCCAATTAACCTACCAGTATGTTTTTCAAGTTTGGGAGGAAACTGAAGCACCCGGAGGAAACCCACACAAACACAGGAAGAACATACAAACTCCTCACCGATAAGGCCATATTTGGGAATTGAACTTATGACCCCAGCGCTGTAAGGCAGAAGTACTAACCACTGAGCCACCGTGCTGCCGTATGTTGCCAGTTTGGATCCTGTTGCCTGGGGCTCACGGAGAGCACTAGGACCCCTCACCAGTCTATACCAAGGCTCGGGATTCATTAACCCATAAGTCTTAGGACATGGTCACAGCAAATATTCCTATTTTGATCAGGCTGAAAACAATCTTCAACAAGCTGCAGTGTTCATGCAACAAGCTGCGGTGTTCATGCAACAAGCTGCGGTGTTCATGCAACAAGCTGCGGTGTTCATGCAACAAGCTGCGGTGTTCATGCAACAAGCTGCGGTGTTCATGCGACAAGCTGCGGTGTTCATGCTACAAGCTGCGGTGTTCATGCGACAAGCTGCGGTGTTCATGCGACAAGCTGCGGTGTTCATGCAATAAGCTGCGGTGTTCATGCGACAAGCTGCGGTGCTCATGCGACAAGCTGCGGTGTTCATGCGACAAGCTGCGGTGTTCATGCGACAAGCTGCGGTGTTCATGCTACAAGCTGCGGTGTTCATGCAACAAGCTGCGGTGTTCATGCAACAAGCTGCGGTGTTCATGCAACAAGCGGCGGTGTTCATGCAACAAGCTGCGGTGTTCATGCAACAAGCTGCGGTGTTCATGCAACAAGCTGCGGTGTTCATGCAACAAGCTGCGGTGTTCATGCAACAAGCTGCGGTGTTCATGCAACAAGCTGCGGTGTTCATGCAACAAGCTGCGGTGTTCATGCAACAAGCTGCGGTGTTCATGCAACAAGCTGCGGTGTTCATGCAACAAGCTGCAGTGTTCATGCAACAAGCTGCGGTGTTCATGCAACAAGCTGCGGTGTTCATGCAACAAGCTGCGGTGTTCATGCAACAAGCTGCAGTGTTCATGCAACAAGCTGGGACTGGATGGCTCCGAGGGAGAATTTGCTCCAGTAAAATAAACGAGAGTGTTACCCAGCGTGACACTGATAGATGTATAGAAGTCGTGTTGTTGATGTTTAATGCACTCCAGAGTTATTATCAGACAAATTAATCAGCGTTAGACAGAGAAAAGACTGTCCCTAAAGCAAACACAATCTAATTCTCTCCGCAGAAATAAAGCCGTTCATCAGCCGTAGATTGTCACATCATTTAGAGGAGAATTAATGGGAGCCTCGTGCGGTTTAAAAGCTGGACAAAGCAAACATTTATATATAACGCTGCTCTCAACGTTCTCCGAAATGTCCTCAGTCTCTGCATCATATATCGTCATCACATGTTTGTCAGGACCCAGACATAATAACAAGCTTTATGCATTAGTTATGTCCTACGTTCATTAGTATCATCACGTCAAATCTCAATTAGGGATAAATTCTACCAAAACATTGATAATAAGGTTACCCGTTGATAGCAGCTGCTGCTCCCAAATAACTATTTTAGAGTAGCACGGATAGGGGAATTGCTTTTTGAAACATTTTGTTTCTGTCTTGTGGTAGACAAATAAGCATTTATATAAAGTTGCTTCTAACTAAAGTGTGAATCATTTACCTCGTTCTGTACTTGACTGAAACACTGGCGGAATTTGGACGCAAATGTTTCCAATCCTACCTAAAACACACCACACAGCAGAATGAACTGACCCCCGTCATCCCAACGCTATAGACTATAAAATTCCATGAAATATGTAACTTGCAAAGACAGCGTGGAATCAGATTGTGTGGAATTGTGACACAATGGTGGAACTTGGAAACGGTATTGCTAGAACTTTATACCTCTGCGAAACAACCTGATCCGCCGCAGGTCATGTTTTCTGCAAAACTTAACCTCAATTTGATGAACATATGGGATGAATTAGAAACGCCGGTACTCTGTGCGCATAGTCCCCCATCTTCTCCTGTATTCCCTACTTTTCCAACAGCCAGGACTACTACAGAACAAGACTGTGATTGTGGAGGGTACCGGCAGAGGGTATATCCTTGGCTAACAGGCTTTAGGTAAAAATAAACTTGTCCTTAATTTAATATCTGGCCTCCTACACATAGTACACTCACATGTTTTGTGAAACTCAGCTGCACTTGGCTTTTCGACTGGGACCCAGCAATCTTTGTCACTCATTCATTACATTCAGAACTGTATAGCGGAACCGAGGCAGCACAACTGCGGGTGAAGGTGGAGGGGTGACTGTCACTTCCTTGTCTCTCCTACTCGCTTATCCTCAACCGCACGCCCAAGGATGACCCATTGTTTTCAGTCTTTACCATGGGAATACGTCAGAATTAAAACCTTACTACATTTCTCTTTTCTCCTTTCTGTTGTCTCTTTTTTATAGAACAACTTTTCTCTTCTATTTTAAAATGAATTTCGGTTTGTACCTCTGCCTGGCACAAGTTTGCATCTGCAGAAATCTTGTGCCCCCTGAAAAGCGTCCCGCCCTAGACAGCAGCCTAGTCAGCCTTAGTTTAATCAGGCCCTGGGCGTGTATGTGTGTGTGGTGGATGGGGTATAGTGGTTTCAGAAGACTGTTATCCCATTGGAGGACATTGCAGTTACACTCTTTTAGGGCTCATGCACACGAGCGAGGGTCACTCTCACACAACTGTACATTGGTGGAGGACTGTGCAGCGTTCAGACACTTTCTGTTTGGTTTCAATCCATCATCAGATGGAAATCAGAACCACAACATCTAATTGCTGCATGTCTGGGTGAGAATTTGATCTTTGAATTTTTCTGATAACAGAGAACAAAAGCTCACACTCAACTGTAGACTTTGTATAATCATTGCATACATGTAACTTACATACAAATACATCAATATCAAAAGCACACAATAAATGTACACATCTCGCCCTAAAATAGTCTCCATCTCACGGTGTGTACTCAGGTATGGAATGATTCGGTATGTAATACAAGGATACATCCTGACGGGCGTTTATTTTCTCGTCTTGCTGCATCCAGGAGTGCCCTCGTCTTCCACGCCCCTGTCTTGTATGTTCCCAAAAAAGAGACTTTCATTCATGTGATTGGAGGGAACATCCACTGCACTCCAATTATGTGTCCTTTTAGTCATGCCGACGCTCCTGGGCACAGGTTTCAGCTTGCGTTGAATATACCCCTTACACCCCATTGCCCATCTAGGCTCTTGTTAGCTGTGCTGAGAGTTGTATTGTTATTTGTTTATTGTCCTGTAATACATTGTGCTGTTTTGTTGTGTGCCCTCTGTACAGCGCTTGTGGCACTCTATAAATAACGGTTATTATTATTAATAAATAATAATAATAATTGTAGTTACTCCGATAAGGTTGGAGTCTGATATATTCAATGGCAAGTTTGGGGTATCAATATCGTAGAAAGATAGGTTATAATAGATACTATGCTGACTACCCCGCCTGTTCAGAGCAAATGGCTTCTTCCCGATCAGGCTCCTTCCCGAATGCTGTGACCAACAACTTGAAGGCATCACGACAGATGAAGACCGACGAGCGTGACAGTGTTATCAGTGCTGTTAAGGGGGTAATGTAAGTATGCGGCCATGGACAATGTACAACGTGACGTCATCATCTGTCGCTGCCGTCTTCATTCGTCACGATGCCTTCGTGGTTCACAGCAGTCGGGAAGGAGCCTGGTCAGGAAGAAGCCGTTCGCTCTCAACACGTCGGGGAAAGTCTTGTCGGAATAATGATTATCATTATTCCGTACCCCACCCATTGATAGATGTTGTAACACTGGAGAACTATTAGATGTTATGCTTTATTTGATGTATGACTAACCCTATAATGTGCCTTAATGTCAGCGCTGTTAGTCATTTATTAATGACGTCATATAAAAAGTGATGCGTAGAATTCATGATGGGCTTTCAGAACCTCCATCCTTACACTGAAGCTGCAGACGGAGCAGTGACGAACTCCGGAGATGAGCCTTGTTATTATGCAAAGTTCTACCAAAGCCAGGATGACTCATGAGAATGATGGGTAATTCTTGCTTTCCATAGTAAATCGCAGCACTGATGTATTATATCATCAGAGTGCAGAGATATGAATATTATGTCTATAAATACTCTCAGGGATAATATAATGTCTGCCACCCATATCTCAAATGAATAAGCTTTACAGCGACTTGAAATAACATGATTAAGCATGGTAATTGCGTTATACATTCAGTTAGAGGAGCTCTGTGTCCAAACTACAATGTTACTTTATATTGTAAAACGATTACATTACGTCTGATGACAGGAAGATGACAGTTGACATAGATATCAAATTGCGGCAATTTACAGACATGTGAAAATTGACCTCTATAATCCACGTTAGATTCTTCAGTATGTTCTTATGAAAGGCAATTATTTCATAATCAAGCACTTTCCCTGCGTCATTGCTTGTGACAAATATGAAGACAGTGTCCAAAATGTTGTTTGTTTAGATGGGAGTAGCCGGGTGATATTTTTAGTGCAAGCGAAGCTAATGATAGAGGAACAAATGATAGATTTCATTTGGTAAGATGACATTATATAAATTAGATCAATGTGCAGAGAAGGTGCATTTAGGTTGATCTTCCAGACATGGCCGGGGTGAGGGGCGCACTGAATTTTCCGCAAACAAAAAGACGTGACCTTGACAGGTGCTTAGTCCTGGTAATGGGGAGTTGTTTCATACTTTCAATAGGAAGCCTTCTTCATATCCTACAAACAATGCAATGAACACATTTAAACACACAAAAGGTCCACACATAATAGAGACATGCCCAGGGTCCCCTCACTCTTATGGTTAATTAAGTCAAAAGTAAGGTTAATATGAACAGTACCTTAGGAGAAAAACAGAAACTTTGAAATGAATGATAAGACTTGTCCTAGGGTGGAAGGAGGTTTGGAACTTTATGTGACGTTTTTACCATTTCAGTATTATTTCTAGCCTATATCCCATGAAAGTAGAAGCGTATTGATTTTCATGGAAAATAAACAGACTTACCTTCAACCCGACGCTGGAGATCTCTGATGGGAGCACCAAGCTGACAGTGATTCCGATTGAACAAGTGTTCAGCACTGCAGGCAGACGTCATTGTGACGTCTGTCAATAGTAATTTAAAGCGGCAATGTTGGGTTAAGTGTATAAACACTTAACCTTAGCGGTCCCCACACTGCCGCTTTAAATTTCTATTGACAGACGTCGCGATGACGTCACCCTGCTGTGCGGAACACTTCTCCAATCGGAATCACTTGCTGTCAGCCTGGTGCTCCCATCGGAGATCTCCAGCGTTGGGTTAAAGGTAAGTCTGTTTATTTTCCAATTGGTTTTTCATAATTTAGGATTTTCTTTGTAGGACTTCTCCATGTCGGAGTAGTGGACATCAGTAAAGCGTACCCAACCCGATGCAGGTCTGCACCTATATATTCTGTAGGTGACAAGTCAGAGCATTTGCTCTGCACCTTTGCACGTTCATACATGACCTTTCCTGTCTGCAAATAGAATTTCACTATGACAAGGGCACTTGCTTGAAGTCGTCACTGTGATGCCGCATTGTAAATAAGCCCTTATGGGTCTGGCTATAATCTGTGGCTAAGAAAACATTCTAGAGCTGGATTGTCTGTCTGAACTCTGAGCGCTCTCTGATGAAATCCTGAACACTCTCAGCAACAGAGAGCACCGTACAAATCCCAGACTCGTCTCTCGCCTTCTCGCTGAAACCTTTCTGTAAATGCAGAACAACAAGCAGAGAAAATACTGATAAAAACTAGAGCATTTAGTGCACGCAAGAAGAGCTGGAATAAGAACTGAGAAGAGACGAGTTTGGAGGGCGTCCAGCACAAGGCACGTCTGCCAGTTCCTCTGACCCTTGTGCTCCGGCTTCTGCGATTTTCCATCACACAGTCCAAAATATCGCCGCTGTAGTACGGGGTGGAGGCACCAGATCCCCCAGCAGCTCCTCACTAGTGCGCTGAGACTGACAAATTACCATGTTCTCCAGAATAGGACTGAAAGAGCAACAATTGGCTTTCGTATAAAACAGCTTTTAATTAAAGGGAACCTTCATTTTGTCATTCGTGTCCCTCAATCGATGACAAGTGACTTGTGAATTGTTAATATTATGCTTTGGTGTTGGCTTACTGCTGAAATACAATATTTTTTTAAACAGAGCTATCTTTCTGCAAGATTAGGCTATGTCCAGACATACAGGGGGGTATATTTACTAAACTGCGGGTTTGAAAAAGTGGAGATGTTGCCTATAGCAACCAATCAGATTCTAGCTGTCATTTTGTAGAATGTACTAAATAAATGATAACTAGGGGCCTGATTCATTAAGGATCTTAACTTGAGAAACTTCTTATTTCAGTCTCCTGGACAAAACCACGTTACAATGCAAGGGGTGCAAATTAGTATTCTGTTTTGCACATAAGTTAAATAGGAGACTGAAATAAGAAGTTTCTCAAGTTAAGATCCTTAATGAATCAGGCCCTAGAATCTGATTGGTTGCTATAAGCAACATCCCCATTTTTTCACACCCGCAGTTTAGTAAATCTAGCCCAGGGACTTTTGGAGCATATTTGTTATAGGTATTGTATTAGTGTTTCCAGCTTAAGATGTGATAATAAATTGCACTGAATTCATTGGATTCTAGAAACCAATGTCCTTAAATGCCAGGAGAAGGCTGCTACATAAATACTGCTTCATGTTACACACTGAGATGATACTGTGCCACATTGTATCAAGAAAAAAGACATTGACAAATTCCAATGGTAAACACTTACAAATGAAACAGTTATTTGGGTTAATTTAAATGTAATAAAAATGTTATGATTTTTTTCTGATCATGAACATACCATGGACCTCTGAAGTAGAGGACTGTAAGACTTAAAGAATTTTTGAAATTAATTACTATTTATCTGATGCAGAAATGTTCAGCTGAAAACCCAGAAATTCTCTACAACTGATTGGTTTAATAATATTGCTCTGAAAAACTAGGAACCGTCCGCACTTAGCATAGAAAGCCCTCACTCTGCTCTGTACCCCCCAGATCCGGATTTACACCTCATGGGGCCCTAGGCAAGATATTGGTTTGGGACCCCCCCTTCACACACACAGTGGCCCCTCACACACACAGTGGCCCCCAACACACACATAATATACTCACGCAGTGGCCCCTCACACACACACACACATAATACACACACAGTGGCCTCTCACATACACACATACATAATACACGCACGCAGTGGCCCCTCACACACACACACATAATACACACACAGTGGCCCCTCACACACACACACACATAATACACGCACGCAGTGGCCACTCACACATACACACACACACACACATAATACACGCACGCAGTGGCCCCTCACACTCACACACATAATACACACACAGTGGCCCCTCACACACACACACATAATACACGCACACAGTGGCCCCTCACACACACACACACACACACACATAATACACGCACGCAGTGGCCCCTCACACACACACACACATAATACACGCACGCAGTGGCCTCTCACACACACACACATAATACACGCACGCAGTGGCCCCTCACACACACACACACATAATACACGGACACAGTGGCCCCTCACACACACATAATACACACACTATTAATATACTACCCTACCCCTCCCCCAACTTACCTTTTTCCATGTAGGAGCCCTGGAGTCTTCATCCCCTTCACACATGGGACGGCACCTGTCATGTGGTGCACGTCCCATGTGACACAGAGGGAGGAGACCAGCCAACACACTAGCTCCATGTGGCCCCTCCCCCACTCGCACCCAAAGGCCCCCCCCCTCCCGCATGAGTCGGCGCCGGTGCCTAGGTTGCCTAGCGGCAAATCCGGCCCTGGTGTTCCCCCATTGGCTAGTACAAATACCACTATCTTGCCCCTGGAAAACTGTGTAAATCGGGGCTTGTGACATCACCAATGAGGAATTTGCTGTGCACTGCCGCAGTTTTCGTGATTTCCGCTTGTAGTGTTTTTAGAATACGCCGTTTCAGATCACTATGAAATCCTTGTGTATTTCTGCACACCGCCTTCTAGTAATTGCAGAGCACACACAGTACAGTAGTCGGGGCTACTAATAGTCACAAAGGGCATCCACAGACATTTTCCCCTAGTACAATCCAGGGAGAACGCCTGTCTGAGAGACTGTAAAGTTCCTTTTTTTTTTATGAACTTATAGACATGTGACATTTTTGGAGGTTTGCTGATTGGTTTCTTTGCGTTCCATGCAATCCTAGTGGCCTAATTCTTCACATTGGGTCCTAAGGCAGTTGCCTCAGATGCCTTACCCTTGAGCCTGATTGACACTGACGTTTAAATTAAAAGGAAACTAAAACGCACACAGGTGAAGATGCTGAACAAGCCCTTTATTCCGTCTTTGTGATAAACACTGTATGCTGACGGGTTCTTCATTTATTCCTGCCTAATGAAGATATATATAAATAAATATATATATATATATATATATATATATACTATATGTACAAAAGTAGTTGGACGCTTGACCATTACACCAACAGGGACTGTAATGACATTGTGTTAAGATACATATACATTAACAAGTTAACCCGTACATGATACTCATGCATTCTAGTCAAATCAAGCTACTTAAGGTGTTAAAAAGGTTCTTGTCATGCATTTTGGCCTAGCCCAGGCCTTCACAGGGGAAAAGCGTTACTTCCCGACGCAAGCGCCCTTTTTTAATGTGGTTAAAATGAAAAATATTTGTTCCCCAGGGCGATGTTAGGGCGGGGCGATTTAGGTCCCGCCCCCTTTCAGACTTCTGAGGCTGCCGGGGTCTGCACAGTATGTGCAGGTCCGTTCGGCAGTGACAGGCAGGGACAGTGTGCTGCCCGGCTGCTCTGATTGTGTTTAAAACACAATCAGAGCAGCCGGGCAGCACACTGTCACTGCCAAATGGACCTGCACATACTGTGCAGCCGTCGGCAGCAAACCCCTGCTAGGGGGGGGGGCGAAAATGAGTTTGACCCCTCAACTCGTCAATAATGTCAGTATACCAAATTTCAGCCCTTTTTGAGGTTTTTTTCCACACACACTAAGAATTTAGTAGGTCAGTTAACCCGTGCATGATACTCATGCATTCTAGTCAAATCAAGCTACTTAAGGTGTTAAAAAGGTTCTTGTCAAGCATTTGGGCCATAGCCCAGGCCTCCTCAGGGGAAGAGCGTTACTTCCCGACGTAAGCGCCCTTTTTTAACGTGGTTTTGTCCACATGTCACCACCTCATCATTCTTCTCTATCACCTCATCCTTCATTTTCATCGCCACATCTATCCAGATGTCTATCCAGACACAGGGATCTCTCTCAGCGGTCCTGAGTATCACACTCCTCTCACTCTGTCACCCCCGGGAACCACCAACCACTCCCCACTATCACCCCCGGCAACCACCAACCACTCCCAACTGTCACTTCTCCTTCAAGAAATATATATATATATTTTTTAAATCTTTATAAACACTTTTAACAATTAACAAATTAAATTAACAAATTAAAAACATCTTAGTATACCAAATTTCAGCTCTTTCTGAATTTTTTTTTCCACACACACTAAGAATTTAGTAGGTCAGTGTATAACTCCGCCCAGCAGGTAGCGCTGCAGCTTAGTTTTATTTTTTCCACACACACACACAGACAGACTAACACACGCCACTAAGCATTTATATTATAGATATGCATTAATATACATTAATATGGAGTTGGTCCCCTTTTGAAGATGTTGGAGTGTTTCTGTGGGAATTTGTGCCCATTCATTCTGTAGAGCATGTTGATGTTGGAGGAGAAGGCCTAGCTCGCAATCTACATTCCAGTTCATCCCAAAGGTGTTTGATGGGGTTATGGTTAAGGCTCTGTGCGGGCCAGTCAATTTCTTCTACACCTTACCCATCAAACCATGTCTTTGTAATCCTTGCCAAACTGTTGCCACAATGTTGGAAGCATAGCATTGACCAAAATGACTTGGTATACTGAAACATTAAGATTGCCCTGGAGATAATTTTGTATCACAAATGTTTGCAAATAGAGACTGCATGACTAGGTGATTTTATACACCTTTGGCAACGGGTTTGATTGAAACACCACAATTAAATAATTAACAGGGGTGGCCAAATGCGTTTCTCCATATAGTGTGTATAAATAAAAAAAAAAAAAAAAAAATATATATATATATATATATATATATATATATATATATATATATATATATATATATATATGTGTGTGTATTTCTCCTGCTGTTTTTCATGTAAAAGTGAATCGATAGCACAAGCTCCTGTGTTCGCTGTTAGATCATCGTCACTTGCTTGTTCCTAGACAATGTCTGTTCAGTTCCTGCTTAGATTTAATGTTTTATAAATACTACACCGCCAACGTCTGTCCTCTTCAGATAGATTATTTTGTTCCCTGTGCGTTGTATCTACATCAGTTTCCCGCAGTCATTATTTATCTAAAGTTCCTGTCCTGTCTCTGTTCTAATAGTCAGCAAGTATGTAAATCCCACTGGTTGGATGCTGGTCGATAAGGCAGAGTATTATATTATATTATCTGGTTGAGCCATTTGCACTACGGTTGTCACTGTAGTGAAGACTGTTGAATAGGGTTAGAACATCTTATTATTATCATAATTCATCTCATGCTTGACCGAGTTGTCCACAGTTTAGAAGTGGGTGGGAATAGATCAACCTGTAGCCAATCAGATCATCGGCATGGTCACACTAGCAAGTGACCTGTCCACTCATGTGATAATATTAGTCAGGGCAGGGCTGCATTTGACAGGGGCAGTGCCATGATGTGAGGAGGGGAATGGAGGCAGCAATAAGCTACAGACTGAGAGTTATGTTGTGGAAGGATCAGGGTCCCCAGCAGTACAGAGTATATCAGGAGATGAGTGATGTGTTAGTGAGGACAGGGCTGCATGTGACAGGGGCAGTGACATGATGTGAGGAGGGGAATGGAGACAGCAGGAAGCCACAGACTGAGAGTTATATAGTGGAAGGAGCAGGGTCCCCCAGCAGCACAGAGTATATCAGGAGATGAGTGATGTGTCAGCAAGGGCAGGGCTGTATGTGACAGGGGCAGTGCCATGATGTGAGGAGGGGAATGGAGGCAGCAATAAGCTACAGACTGAGAGTTATGTTGTGGAAGGATCAGGGTCCCCAGCAGTACAGAGTATATCAGGAGATGAGTGATGTGTTAGTGAGGACAGGGCTGCATGTGACAGGGGCAGTAACATGATGTGAGGAGGGGAAAGGAGGCAGCAGGAAGCTACAGACTGAGAGTTATATAGTGGAAGGAGCAGGGTCCCCCAGCAGCACAGAGTATATCAGGAGATGAGTGATGTGTTAGTGAGGACAGGGCTGCATGTGACAGGGGCAGTGACATGATGTGAGGAGGGAAATGGAGGCAGCAGGAAGCCACAGACTGAGAGTTATATAGTGGAAGGAGCAGGGTCCCCAGCAGTACAGACTATGAGTACTGAGTGTTAGTGGAATAAACATGGTCTTTCAACTGTACAGACTATAGTCATGTGGGTCCTAAAAGATAGTAGAGGAAAACTGTGGTGTCATACAACATTTTGTTCAAACATGCAACTTGCTTCTTTTAGTCTACTTCTGATTTGATTGTATAATTATATTTTTAGAGGAGTGGAAGACAAAGCACTGACACCTATATAGCTCATTCCCTCTGTTAAAAATGAATAAATCTAGATCATTCGCATTTTTAAGGTGTTACTTATAGACTTGCTTATAGAATGTACAGACCTATGTAGAATAGCTTAGCAGAAGTGAACATACACTATCTGAAGTTTGAGATTTACCATAGAGATTGTAGAACTCTTCGTAACAATCATTATACAACCACCGGGTGCTCACATTGCCCCCTTAATGACAGTAATGTAACTGTGGCCATTTCCAGTGATGTAAATCTCAGTGAATGTATGTTAGTTTTGTTGGAATTGTTCTATGTCAGTTTTCCAAGAAGTCTGATTTGCTGCATGTCGGTAATTACTAGAGATGGTCACTGACCCCCGTGTTTTATTTTTGTATTCGGTTTTGGATCTGGATTACCGTCATGTTTTGGCTTTGGTTTTGCAAAACCGCTATTGCGTGTTTTGGTTTTGGTTTTGTTTGGTTTTGTTTTGCTATTTTGTTGCAAAATCGATGTTTTTGGCCCTAAAAAACCAAATTTAGTGCTCCACCTGTTTCTTGGATAAGTAATCTAATTGTAAAGCTAATAAATTATCAAAAAAACAGTTTAATTCCTGGTAGCTAGGCCTTCATTAATTCTACACACAAACCAGATTGTCTTCCTCTCCATCTATGCATATTGGCAATGCAGCCATCGTCTTTGGGTGTATATTACACCCTACACTTATAGTTAAATATGTAAAGAAATGGAAAAAGGCAGTTTGGTTTCTGTCTCTCTAGGCCCCCCTTCACTTGTAGAAAATACCAAAAAATTCAGCCATTGTAGACTGTACAATATTAAGAGAAATGGACAAAGAGAGTTTGGGGTCACTGTGTGTATGACACCCTACCCTTAAGGAGAAATTGCCCAAACAGCAGCTTTTCAAGACGGTACGTGATATGGAAATGCCACAAGTCCCTTTCCTCTTTGGGGGTAGATTGCACCCTAGACTTAAATAGAAAGTTTTAAAAAGATGTTATCGTCATCATCTGGATCTTCATCCTCACCCTCATCAGTGTGTACGTCATCATCACAGACTATCAATTCATCGCTGCTTGAATCCGCCATTAGAGAACAGTCAGTGCATGGATGTGTTTGATGGTGAAGGCCTTCCTCGTGGAAGATGTAGTTCATTTTTATAAACGTCATTTTCTCCACATTTTTTGGAAGTAACCTTCGACGGCGATCACTGGCTAAGTTCCCTGCTGTGCTGAATACTCGTTCAGAGTACACACTGGAGGGTGGGCAGCTTAAGTATTGCAAAGCAAGTTTGCACATGGGTTTCCAAATGGCCTGCTTTTCTTCCCAGTAAGGAAAGGGACTGTCTGAGATTTCCATATCAATTACCTCTTGAAAATAATCCTCCACCATCCTTTGCATGTTTATACTCGTATTGGATGGAGTTATCGGCAAGGTGACACATTTTTTTGAAAAATCCTTCAAACCAGCCCAGATGTTAAATTGTTCTGGTCTGCCCCCTGCGTCTTCCCTGCTTCTTTTTGGGAAATTTTATTTTTTACGAGCAGCAGCAGCTTGAGAAAGTGAAAGAGGACACGTCGTCAAGCCGAGGCCCAGTTCAGCGGCCAACTTGCTGAGCAATAGCTCCTTGCAAAAGTTCACATCTCGTTCATTTTGATACAAAGACTCAATGTAGGTCTTAAACCTTGGATCAAGCACAGTGGCCAAAACGTACTGATCCGAGTTCAAGATCTTAATAACTCGAGGATCATTGTGAAGCAAATTAAGTACTTGATCGACAAGACCAACATACTTTGCTGAATTGCTTGCTTTCAGCTCCGCCTTCAGTTTCTCAAGCTGCTTTTCCAATAATCTAATTAAAGGAATGACTTGGCTCAAACTAGCAGAGTCGGCACTCACTTCACACGTCACAACTTCAAATGGTTTTAGCACCTTGCACAGCACTGAAAGGATTCCCCACTGTGCAAGAGTGAAATACATCCCCCCTCCTTTCCCAATGTCATGGCTTGTGCAATATGCTTGGATGGCTTTGCTCTGTTCCTCCATCCTCTGAAGCATGTACAGGGTGTAATTCCACCTAGTTACCACCTCTTGCTTAAGTTGGTGGCAGGGCAAGTTAAACTGCTCTTGGAGCTGCTGTAATCTCCTACATGCTGTGGCTGAATGCCTGAAATGACCTGAAATTTTACGGGCCACCAAAAGCATCTCCTGCACCTCACGGTTATTTCGTAGGAAGCTCTGTACCACCAAGTTGATGGTGTGAGCAAAACAGGGAATGTGTTAGAAATCACCCAGCTGTAATGCACGCACTATATTGTTGGCGTTATCAGAAATGACATATCCTGGGGAGAGTCCAAGTGGTATAAGCCATGTATCAATCACATCTCTTAGTTTGCGTAACAAATCGTCAGCTGTAATGCTGTTAGTGAAGCCGGTGATACAAAGAGTGGCCTGCCTGTGACAAATGTTACGTAGTGGTGTACATGCTGCTGCTGTTCCTGCTGGTGAAGGTGAATGACCAACCCAGTGGGCTGTCACAGTCATAGTCATTGGTTTGGCCACTTCCACTTGTCCACATATCTGTGGTTAAGTGGACAGTGGACAGAATGGCATTTTTCAGTGCAATCTCTACATTTGTACACACTTTTTGGTATAGTTGTGGAATTGCTTTACGGGAGAAATGGTGTCGAGATGGAATTCTGTAACGCGGACACAAAACCTCAATTAACTGTGAAAAACCAGCTGCGTTTATTGTGGAGATTGGATGCAGATCTAACACTAACATTGCATCCATGGCGTCTGTGATTCGCTTGGCGACTGGGTGACTGCTGTCATATTTGCTTCCCCTAGCAAATGATTGTTTCACAGTTAATTGCTGAAATGTAGAACTGCTCATTTTCTTGACCTGCCTCTGGGCTGACGATTCACCCCCAGCAGCAGCAATAGCAGCAGCAGCAGTGGAACTATCGCTTTCTTTAGAGGAATCAATAATAGTGCAGGAGTCATCTAGCCTTAATAAGTGGGATGCTGGACTAACTCTGAGCGCTACTGAGGATATTGATGAGGATGGTGTGGTGGGTGTATTTTGTAGCCGTCGGGATGTCGGTGACCGGAGGGTCTTAGCTGATGACGGAGTGCTTGTAATTTTTTGGAAGAACTTTCAGCTTTTCCCAACACTTGAACTCTCGTCAAATGGCGTAACATAGACGAGGTTCCAAGATGGTTAAGGTCCCTCCCTCGACTGACTGTGGCTTGACATACACTACAAATGGCTATACAATTGTTGTCTCGATTTGGGTAGAAATAATTCCACACATAAGAAGTGGATTGGATTTTTTTTTGCTTTATGCCCAGGCATGACAATGGCCTTTTTCTTGTCACGTGCCAGAACTGCTGCCACTGGTACAGGACTTACACAAACAACCTCATCCTCATCAACATCCTCATTAGCGCCCTCATCGCCTACACAAATCTCCCCCTCATCCTCTTCAATTCCAAAGTGGCATCCTCAATTTGGGTATCACCGGCTACACTCGGGCTATTAAGGCACACATCAGCAGAATGCTCACGATTAGACATCCCACTGTTGGATGGACTCTCCACAGGGATTGGTGTCATGTGTGAATCAGAGCAAACATTATCCTCTAATGCCTCACTGTTATCTTGCAGCTCGGCTTTGACGCGTAACAGTAGTTGTGCACCAATTGTAGGCTCGGTAACTTTTTGGGATCTGCCACTAATAGAGAAAAGTGAAGGCCTCATTCTCTCTTTGCCACTGCGTGTGTAAACTGGCATGTTGGCAATTTTTTTTTGATTGGCACTTAACTTTTGCTCAGTAACACTTCTTTTCCGCTTCAACACAGTAAAAAAAAATTTGGTGTGTGTTTTTTGGACTGATTTCGAAACACTGTGTAGTTTGACATCGCCTTGCCCAGATGACGTACTGGGAACACTAACATCAGGACTGGTGACAGAAGCTGGCTGGTTGCTCATTCTGCTCATATGTGGACTGCTTTGAATCCATTCTGAGCCCAAAGCACTTGTAGTGCTAAAAAGTATTTGGTAGATACTGCTGACAGATAGTAATTTTGACAGCCAGAAATATTTCTGCACAGCTATGGGGGACACCCCAAAAGCACTGGGGAGTGCTACAAAGTATTTGGTAGATACTGCTGACAGACAGTAATTTTGACAGCCAGAAATATTTATACACAATTATGGGGGACACCCCAAAAGCACTGGGAGTGCTAAAAAGTATTTGGTAGATACTGCTGACAGATAGTAATTTTGACAGCCAGAAATATTTATGCACAATTATGGGGGACACCCCAAAAGCACTTTGACTGCTAAATATTGAAAGAAAAAAAAATCCTCTATCCTCCTTTCTTCTCTAGAGATTTTTGTTAGCACAATTGGAATCAGAATATTGTATTCTCTGTCCCTGCTCTAATCAGCCTGTGACTACACCCTGCTCTCTCCCTCTGTCAAATGGTGATGGATTGCTGTGGAGGCGTGTATTTATAATCTTCAAGTATCGCGAGAACCGAGCCCCGAGATCCGACGACGTCACGATGACGTTCGGCCTCGATTTGGATTCGGCTCGGTACTCGGATACCCAAAGTTCGGGTGGGTTCGGTTCTCGGGGAAGCGAGCCCGCCCATCTCTAGTAATTACAGCACCCGGCATTTTCATGTTTGATCAGAAACATAATCAATCAGCCATATCCAGCTCACATCTAGTAGATAGCCTATATTGGATGCAAGTATATATTAAGCTGTTAGTATAAAGTGAAGATTTACCTTAGGGAGACATTTGTACATCAGGGTAATAAGCAGGGCCATCGTTTCCATTGGGCACGATGGGCAGCTGCCCGGGGACCCCACGAACAAGGGGCCCCATAGGCACGGCTCTTACTTAGAATAAATAATCCTGCAAAAGAAAAAAACCTGCAAAAAAAACCTACAAGGGTCACTGAGCAAGTACATCTATCTATCTCTTTCTCTATATATCTATATCTATATCTATATCTGTATCTGTATACATCTATATATCTATATCTATATCTAGGGGCCCCGGTGCACTGCTTTGCCCGGGGGTCCATAATGTTGTTAAGATGGCCCTGGTAATAGGTGTTTGTCATCCTGTCTAAGGACTACATGTGTATGAGTACTATCAAATGTTTATCATGTTGAATTTAGTTATTTTTGACTTGGTCGTCCATTAAATGTGACAAATAGTAGAAGGTGACTGACAGGAACATTTATTGAGCTTATAGATATCTGACAGATTAATATTATCCTTTATTTATATAGCAGACAGCTGTGATCACAGAATTTCTTCAGACACTGAGAAGTGAGGGATGAATTAAGCCTGAGAGGAACTAAAAGCTTTGGTGTTGGTGCATAACCATTTGGATTACTAAGGGTTAATAGAAGGAGTAGGGGTGGTAATGTACAGACAAGTGAGGGTGCAGGGATAAGGGATCAATTTAAAAGAGTGGTTGTGGAGTTAGCTCACTCTCTTGGTCAAGGACAGCAGTCCCTCCCGCCCATCCCCGAGTCCTGGTGCAAGTGTTCGCTAAAGGTACAGAATCTTGTGCTTCAGTACAAATGGCCAAGGTATGCAGGGGCCAGCCTGACTACGGAGTGTAGGTGCAGGCCGGAGGTATGAGGAACCAATTGCAGCACGGGCTCGTGGTTTGGTGCAGGTGTAGAAGTTCAACCCCGGATCTACGTTGGTACCTCCGGGGTTGAACAGGGAGCGAATGCCTTGCTATGGCATGAGTGTTGTGTGGTTCAGCCTCGGAGGTATGTTGGACCAACAAGGAGATATGGCCAAAGGTATAGTACAGGCGTTGTGGTCCAACCCCGGAGGTATTAATGGTCCACCAAAGTAATCAAGCCGTGGCATAATATGGGCTGTGGTTCAGCTCTGGATGTACCTGGTGCCTCGTGGATGAAGGCCGTGGTATGGTACAGGCTGTGGTTCAACTCTGGATATACTTGATGCCACATGTCTATGGGCCTTGGTATGGTACGGGAGTTGTGGTTTAACCCATGAGGAAACAAGAGATGCTTGGTGAGTGTGAAAACAGCATGGTTTGCCATCCAGCGGCTGGTGCAGCCTTTAGAGTGGCCCTACAGGATAAGCAAAGTGGTGAAACACACATTTATGTTAGTCAGGCGTTTGGAACCCGTGGCCTTCAAAGAGGCGGCTTAGGTGCGGTGCAAGTACAGCTCATCTGGGCTGACTTCTGTGTTCTCCCGCCACCATTGCAGGTATGATTTAATTGAAACAAATAATAGTTATTTGCCAACAAGTCGGTGTAGTGTCGTTTATTATATATTAAGACTTAAGGTTAAGACTATGGTCTATTGGTTATGTTATCACCACAAGCATTTCAAGGTCCCTGCTCCAGCAGATTTTACAATCTAATCTTACAATCAAATCTCATTACAATCTAACATAATATTCACATAGACACACAGTAGGGCCAGTTACCTTCCAGTATGTTTTTGGACTGAGCACCCACAAGATAATCACACAAGCATGGAGGGCAACCTGCCAATTCCATGCAGATTGATGTCACTGCTTGTTATTTTGCCTTACTTCCAGCTAATGACACCTTTTTATGTCCTTAGCCTAAACCCCGTCATGGCTGCAGTATGACAGACACTCTCTTCCTCCAGACCGATGAATTGCAGCATCTATCTCATAACTTCCGCTTATTTTCAACCTGGGGTAGCCTTGGAAATTGCTGTCTCTTCCCTTCCCTTCCCCCCCCCCTCTCCCTCTATCCTTCCTTCTTTCTCTCTCCTCCCTCTCTCCCGCTATCCTTCCTTCTCTCTCTCTCCTCCCTCTCCCTCTCTCCATCTCTCTCTCCTCTTTCTTTCTCCCTCTCTCATCCCTCTCTCTCTCTCTCCTCTCTCTTTCTCCTCCCTCTCTCTCTCCTCTCTCTCCCCCTCTCTCCTCCCTCTCTCTCTCTCTCTCCTCTTTCTCTCTCTCCCCCTTCTCTGTCTCTCTCTCTCTATCCTCCCTCTCTCTCTCTTCTCCCTCACTCTCCCTCTCTCCTACCTCTCCCCCTCTCTCCCCTCTTTCTCTCTCCCTCTATCCTCCCTCTCTCTCTCTCTCTCTCGCTCCCTTCCCTATCCTCTCTCTCTCTCTCTTTCTCCCCTCTTCCTCTCTCTCTCTCTCCTCCCTCCCTCTCTCTCTCTCTCTCTCTCTCCCTTCCCCGTCCTCTCTCTCTTTCTCCCCTCTTCCTCCCTCTCTTCTCTCTTTATGTCTCACCCTCTATCCCCTCTCTCTCCTCTGTTTCTCTCTCTCGCTATCTCCTGTTTGTCTCTCTCTTTCTCTCTCTCTCGCACTCTCTCTCTTTAACTCTCTATAACTCTCTCCCTCTCTCACGCTCTGCTTGTTCAGGTTGTTCTGAGTCTCCTCGGTACATTACAAGCTGTTTTCCTTCTCCAGGAAGCTGTCCAATTCCAAGCAGATTAACGCCACTGCTTGTTATTTTCCGAACTTCCAGATTATGACACCTTTCTATGTCCTTTGTCTAAACCCTGTCATGGCTGCAGTACGACAGACACTTTCTTACTCCTGACCAGCGAATTACAGCATAAAGCATCTAATTTTTTTCAACTTGCTGTGGCCTCGCAATTGTTCTCTCACTCCCCCTCTCTCACTTCTTTCTCTTTCTCTCTCTCTCGCTGTCTCTCTCTTTGTCACTCTCTCCCCTTCATCTTCTCTATCCTCTCTCTCCCTCTTCTTCTCCTCTCTATCTTTCTCACTCTGTCTGTCTCTCTCTTTCTCCCACTTTCTATCTCCCTCGCCTCTCTCTCCCCCCATTTTGCTCTCCTCTCTCTCCTCTTTCTTTCCTCACTCTCTCTCTCTCTCTGTATCTCTCTCTCTGCTCTCTCTCCTCTCTCCCCTCTCTCTCACTTGTATGTCTATCCTCTCTCTGTCTCACCTCTCTCTGTCTCTCTACTCCCTCTCTCTCCTCCCGCTATCCTTTCTCTCCTTCTTTCTCTCTATATTTCTCCTCTCTCTCTCTCTCTCTCTCTCTCTCTATATATATTTATCCCCTCTCTCACTCTCCCTTCTCTCTCTCCTTTCTCTCCTTTTTCTCTTTTCTCTCCTTTCTTACTCTCTCTCCTCCCTCCCACACTCTTTCGTCCCGCTCTCCTCTCTATCCTTCTCTCCTTTCTCTTCTCTATCTCTCCTATTTCTCTCTCCTTTCTTTCTTTCATCTCTCTCTCCTCTCTCTCTCCTCTTTCTCTCTTATTTCTCCTCTCTCTCCCTGTCTCTCCCTCTCTCCTCTTTCTCTCCCCTCTCTCTTTCCTCTCTTTCTCTCTCTCTCTCTCTCTCTCTCACTCTCCTTTCACTCCCATCTCTCTCTCCCTCTCACTCTCCATTTCTGCTTGAAGCCTGAAATCCATCATTCTTTTTAGACTCTTGTCAGGTTGTTCTGAATTATCTGGGTACATTACAGAGAGTTTTCCTTCTCCAGGAACCTGTCCAACTCTCGGCACAGCAGATATGGAGGCTACAAAGGGTAAACGTGGTTCAACCTTTTAGTGATTTTTATTACATTAATATGCAAGTGGAATGAAGTCCTTTTTCTCCCAATGTTTTACACAGAGATCCTTTTATTCATGGCAGGCATTAACAAGCGCATATATAAAATGTAGACTGAGATTTATCTCAATAGATTGGATTGTAATTTGTTTTAGTTAAGTTTGAGCACAGTGTCTACATAAAACAAACTAAATCTTATTCTTATATTACCATTTGCCAACATCCTTTTATAAGGACTATTTTCTAATCTGTGTTTTTGTACTATTTTATGGGTTAAGTACGACATGGCGATGGCGACTCTGCCAACAGTCAGACTGACGACAGATTCATTCTCATTACGCCAGTCAAACCCACTGGCAATATAGCCGATAGATCTGGCACTATAGTTGATAGTAAAAGAAAAAAAAAGGCACAAACATTAACCAAACGCCCCACCACCCAAACACATTGACCCAGCCAGCACAATACAGTGAAGAAATAAAAATTGAAAAAAATCAGCTTGCCCCCCCACCCCAAAAAGATTATCCCTAGTGCTGCCAGCCTAGGCTGGACAAAGGGGCAGCCAATGACCCCATTGCCCTTAAATGTCGGCATTGTGACTGTGGACAGTCACAATGTCAACAAACATTTTAAACATTTAGGTGTAGACAGTCCAACTGTTGACAGTTTCTGCATCAGAGATATGACTACATATTTTATATTTATTGATATTTACATAACGGATTAGGACACCTGTACTTGAGAGCATAGTGGTTCATTATCATTATTATTGCTGTTAACATTTTTTGTTGAACGCTGTTTTATATATCTTTACAAAGACTGGGAAAACGCTTGTGATTGGCTGTCGCTGAGAGGCCAACCCATCACTCCTAGTAATAACCATTCATGCCTGTCAGCTGTAGTGTGGGGGTGGATACTTTTTTTTGGAGGGTATTTTGGATTTTGGATTTTTTCCGATTTGGACCATGAGGGATACAATAGAAAATGTCTATAATTTTGTATTCAAGAAAGAGAAGAATAAGGGTATGTGGAGTCTTTTAGTCAATTAATTTCTTTTTAACTCCGCTGATATAATGGGCAGAGATCTTAGAGAGCCTTGTCCATTATATTATGACCAGTGGGTGACAAAGTGGTCAGATAAGATAAGGGCAGACAGATAAGTCCATGGTCGGGAATCAAATGCCTGATCCTAGTGCTATGAGGCAGATGAACTAAATCTTTCAGGTCTATCATGGTATCGGTCCAGAAAACCTGAGATCATCAATATATCTTTTTCATTTACAAATAAAAGTGATACAATGATTATTAGACCAAATATGTAAATATTCTCAAAATCTCAAAGGAAGATTTGCTAAGCTCAGAACGGCCACAGTCCCCATGGAGATTTTTCAAGTAAAAGTAAAAGTGATTTGCTTTACCCGGTCACCTGTGTTTGTATATATTTTTGTATCATGTTGTGTCTTGGTTCTGTTTTCTGTATATGTAATGTACGGCGCTGCGGAACCTTTGTGGTGCCTTATAAGTGAAAGATAATAATAATAATAATAATAAAGGGCAGCTAATAGTCCCCTCTAGACATTGCCATACAATGATTCCACCTTCGCTTGCATATCTGGTTGCTGGTATGCACAGACAGTTGCTAGGATCACTAATATGCACAGATTAAGCACAGTGTGGCCTAAAACTGCAACTGTCCATCATAGCGACCCCAAGTCTAACATACTTCAAGTGCTTACAAACAATTATATTTCTTATGCTTTGGTACTTATTATATTTGCTGCTGTATAAACAAATGATGAGTCTTCCATTTTCCAGCATTAATGGTTCAGTGTAACCAGGATCTTATAATATCAGACGTGACACTGCAGATAGTGCACAGCCGATGGACTGGGTGTGGTACGAATTAACGGAGGTGGTGTAAGCGACAGTGACTACCACAAAGCCACAAAAACGACACTGACTTGGCCGACTCATAATAAATGATGACTGACTTTAATAATGACACAAGAAGAAAATATGATAAGAAATCCCGATCAGAAGTAAGAACCGCAGCATGTTTTGATGTCAATTTAAATTGCGACCTCTAAATCAGTATTTTTAAAGCAGCAATGATGGGTCCCTAAACCTAACCTTATTGTTATTCCTAACCCCAACCCCAACCCCAACCCTAACTCTATTCCTAACGCTAAGTGTAAGAGTCAGGTGGTATGAGAATCAGCGTTCCCACTTTAAAAATACTGATATAGAGGTCGCAATCTAAAATGACGTCAGAAGACGCTGTCGTTCCTACTGGTGATCGGGATTTATTATTACACTGTCGGGAACTTGTGTCATTGTTAAGGTCAGTGATCATTTATTATGAATCGGACAAGTCCGTTTAGTTTTTGGGGGTTCGTGGTAGTCACTGTTGGTGTTATCAGCACAGTTAAAGTGACTCACCGGTAGGGTACAGTTCTGACACTAATTTCCCAGTGAAATTTATTTGAACCCTGCAGCTAGCACTAGTATACAGAGTTTCTGGGCTTCTATTTACTAGTAGGTTAATTGGTTGCTATCAAATTGACCCTAGTCTGTCTGTGTGTATGTTAGGGAATTCAGACTGTAAGCTCCTATGGGGCGGGGGCTGAGGTGAGTGAGTTCTCTGTACAGCGCTGGAGAATTAGTGGCGCTATATAAATAAAGGATGATATTTTCAGGATGTTTGAAAACATCCACCCTACCGAATAGTACAGGTCTTCTTTTTGGTTATAAGACCCTATTGAATATAAGAAGTTACCTCTTAAAAATAAACAGTCATTAGGGAAACATCAGTTATTTTTGCAATAACTGACTAGTAGGACAACTAATATGCTAATCAACCTGACTAGTATGCTAATTGCCCACTCAGCATAACTCTGCCTCTCCAGCCTCTGACCACCATAGGAACCCAAAGGGATGAGATTTGTTTTCCATTTTGCATCACTGTCTAGTTAATTAAGAGAAAGAAAAACTTTCCCCTGGTGACAGGTTGTATTTATCATTCACTTATTGTTTCTGATGAGAGTTTAGCGAATAAATCTTCCTATTCTCACTCTGAACCATATGGCTATTTAATCCACTAACAGGCTCTGCCATTGTATAACTTTGTTTCTGAAATAACGTCTGAGTGCTCCCTCCGTAGAACAAGCTCATTGTACGAGCTGTCAGGAGGAGACAGGCTCTGTTTTGTTTTACAAAATTGCACCTTTTTGTTCTTCCAATCAGCCATTTCAGAGTTATCATTAAAACGTCGGTCCTAGTTTATCAACAGACAAAGCATCAAGTTAAATGACAGGTCCCAGCCACATAATGTAAAAGGTTTTAATGAGTCCCTGCATCAGAATTTTAATTCTGTATTATCTGATATAAACAACTATTATAACTGTTCCCATAGGAGAGTGTTACACAGTCGTCAGTGCTAACTGCTCTCTTATATATATGTCAATGTGGAGAAGTTGTCACTACTTCAAAATTGTTTTCCAACTTAGGAAAACTTTATTTTATTGGTTTTACATGACCCCTTGTATCATGTACTCTATGCATTGTTCTATGTTTTTCTCAAATGTATTTATATCATTCAGGTCGAATTATTGATTGATTGATTGATTGATTGATTGAATGAATGAATGATTGATTCATTTTTCACCCTTGGAAACAACTTGCTATTTGGATATATTTGTATCTAATGCAGATGACAGAGATGAACTTTAAAAGACCAAAGGTCAAAATAAAGATCCGTGACTGAATGATGCAGAAGCCTTTAGATAGAGTTATAATCATACTTTGTATCAATTATAGAACATAAATCTCTAACTTTAAATATTTTGTTCAGTTGCCTCAACCAGAAAGTAATAAGGTACATTATTAATGGCTTCACACTCGCATGCATCTTGCTTATAAAGGACAGACCCTCTAGTAGAGATGATTCCAGGACTGCCCCACTTTCTGACTGATATCCACCTACCAAAGCTACACCAGCATCTGAAATCTTTTCATTTTAGACCAAAAACATGCTACACATGTCTCTTTGGGTTAGGTACGTTCTGCCGACAATGTAAATGTCACCAGTTATCCTGTTGACATGAAGACGTCAGCAGGCTAAACATCGACACTTTCATTGTGACGATAGATTAAAAATGTCACAATGTTGACAATCACAATGCCAACATTAAAAGGGCAAAGGTGGGGAATCCGGCTGTATAAACGGCGGACCCGCCAGCATTGCTCTTACAATGTCGGCATTATCGACAATCACACTGCCGATAATTTGAAGCTGTTATATAGCTGAGTGGAGCAAGAGTGAACAAAACGGCTGAAAGAGGCTTAATCGCCAACAGATTCTGATAATAACTTTTTTAACATTTAAAAAAAAAAAAAGGCTAGCGGCCCCGGGCAGGTGTACAGTTTAACCCCACAAACAGCAGCCAGATTTAGAGATTTAATAAAGAAATGAAAGTTGCTCAATCAATTTATAGGCTATAGCAGGTGCGTGAAAGGGTGGGGTTATCCTAAAAGGAACAAGCACACAGAAAAAATCCCCCAGCACACTATAGCCAGCAACAGATCTGCTATTTTAACTGTAGATAAAAATGCAAAAGTCTCAGTTGCACACATTTGCAAATGTATGTTTAAGCCACCCGCCACGCCAAGGCGCTTTTGCTAATAGTTTTACAGATTTGTCAGAGATCATTAAATTATGTTATTGAGAAAGAGGAATGACTGTTGGACCATCTTTATTTTACCATGTGGAACAAAATTAAACACCTTCTTGTCCCCTCCTCTTTTTACTGCCCCCTCCCCTTTTTATATACTGTACCCCTTATACCCTTTTTTAAAAACAGTAAAATTGTAAAAAGTTAATAAAAGAAAAAGCGACGCCTTCTCTGGGACCAGAAGGCGAAACAGGTTCCATTTAGATAAATGATGAAGGACAGTCATGGTGGTTGGCAGCTGATGGTCTTAAGATTTCTACAGTGGTTGTTTCATGTCTCTACCGTCCATCCGTATCACACCACCGATAGCTGCACAAACATTCCGGTGGCCAAAGGAGGCTTTAATATTGGTGGCTGATACTTCTGCCTTATAGCAGTCACAAACTCTCCCCACCAATAGCTATAATTGTGTTTCCTCGAAGTTATGTATCAAATGTACCCCAAAGCGCTTAGATTGTGAGCTCCTTTGGCCAAGGCCATTGTTTGATGCCTGCAATGAATAGCGCTGTGTAATACGTTGGCCATTTATAAGTAAAACATGTTTATTATGATAATAATAATAATAATAATAATAATAATAATAATAATAATAATAATATTCCGGAAACCTCTGCATCTTTACCTTTTTATCGTGGGAATAAGTGTCCCTAGATTATTACACTGCTGCGGAGATAGCTACATATGTCTTGCTTTGTCTCAAACAGTAGGTAGCTATGTTATTAGTAATTAGCTGATAGTATTGCCTCTTGTGTAGAGAATCTGTAGTAGACTTGTAGAATAAACCAGGTGAGATCTCTCTGTTGTGGACGGCTCTCACAGAAACACAGTAAATCTGCAAACACAGAGATTCCAAATCGATAAAGCAGAAGGTTGAAGAACATTCAGTTGATATCCACTTGAGTACCAGTGTTGTAAATAGGTAGGATCACAAAAGGTCTGACGAGAAGCAGGATGAGAGAAGTAAAGGCTCGTTCCATCCAACAGAAGACATATCCAGGGAATATGATATATAGTAATTACAAAATATCTATTATTATTTTAAATAATCCATGCTGGAGTAGAACAATTCAAACGTGAAATAGGCCAATCATAATTTTCATCATCAGGTTGATGTAGTCCATAACTCAGCACTGGTGGACAGTATGACTTCAGGACATCGTATGGTAGACCTTTTCCCATTTCTAACTTTCTGCTTGTGTTTTCTTTTAGGTTATGGACACGCTGCCCCAAGCACAGATGGAGGTAAAGTCTTCTGTATGTTCTACGCTCTTTTGGGAATTCCACTCACCCTGGTCATGTTTCAGAGCCTGGGTGAAAGGATTAACACCTTGGTTAGGTATCTACTCTACCGTATCAAGAAGTGCCTTGGAATGAGACGGGCTGACGTATCTATGGCCAACATGGTCATCATTGGCTTCTTTTCCTGCATAAGTACCCTGTGCATTGGAGCTGCAGCGTTTTCATACTATGAGCAGTGGAGCTTTTTCCATGCATATTATTACTGCTTCATAACCCTCACCACCATCGGGTTTGGAGACTATGTTGCCCTCCAGAAGGATGCGGCCCTGCAAAACAAGCCACAATATGTTGCCTTTAGCTTTGTGTACATATTAACAGGACTTACCGTCATAGGAGCTTTCCTCAACTTGGTGGTTCTACGGTTCATGACCATGAATGCGGAGGATGAAAAGAGGGATGCTGAACATCGGGCTTTGTTGAACAGAAATGGTCACTCCAGCATTCATACCACTGATTCAAGCTCTTCGACTGGTGGTTTTCGAAACGTGTATGCAGAGGTTCTCCATTTCCAGTCGATGTGTTCTTGCCTGTGGTACAAGAGTAGGGAAAAACTACAATACTCCATTCCCATGATCATACCTCGGGACTTGTCCACCTCGGACACATGTGTTGAACAGAACCACCACTCGCCTGGGAGATTCATGGGCACACCTAATGGATGCATCTGCAACACCCAGCATTCGGCCATCAGCTCCGTATCGACGGGACTGCACAGCCTCTCTGCGTTTAGAGGACTCATGAAGCGGAGAAGTTCTGTATAGTCCAAATCAATCCAAAAAAAACATAGACATTTAGTACAATGACCTACTGAACTCAGAGAATTTAAGCAAATGTACTCTATATTTTATTAAATGGTACGTGTCATGGGGTGGAGGAAGCCAATTTTTGGCCTGAACCAATATACAGTTTTTGTGCGTCATGTCTCAGTAATGTCACCAGCAACCAGTGAACATCTGTCCAGGCCACAGGGCGGCTGCCACCACTGTGTTTTGGTGACGGTTACACTTTAACAACTGTTACAAACAACAAGTCCTCATCCTTGTCTTGTGGGTCCTTCCAGGACTCGTAACAAAGTCTGCTCAATTTTTTCCAGATTTATTACACATTATTGGAACACATATTACATGTGCTGACAATCCATGATATAATATCTGTCTATTATATAGCAGTCTTGAGAGGTAATCACATGTTCAGGAGAGCATTCAGGGACAATAGCAAGCCCGTAATATTATTAATAGCCCGTGAGCTGACCCTAACATGTACATTTAGACAAAGCCAGGTCACCAATTGTAATCAGACATACGCAGTATAAAATACACATTCTGAAGGCTGAGATTCTTTCTATACCATATCTCTGCTGTTTGTCGTCCTACTTTTATGATCTAGTAATGAAAACTAACAAAAAAATATATTTTTCAAATTCCTCTTTATCACCACATGGTAAATCCAGCCCTAAATGCAGGATGTGTATTTTATATGTGTCCAAAATTATTTATTGGCATAAAAAATACACTCAAGTAAGCCCAGGGATCATGTATTCTTAATTATACTGTAAGTATTACAATCGTTTGTTATTGATGCTAAATGCCATATCTTTCTATACTATTTATGACACTTTATTGTGTATTGTTTTAATGACAAATATAGAGATAGCGCATCCAAAGTAAAATAAAATGACTCTCTATACCAGGCCGGGCAACCTGTAGCTCTCCAGTTATTGTGAGACCACAAGTTCCAGCATACTCTGACCAGCCATTGGCTAGCTCTCAGCTGGCAAAGCATTCTGGGGCTTGTAGCTTGACAACATCTAGAGAGCCGCAGGTTGTCCAGGCCTGTACTGTACAGTATAAAGGTTTGTTATGTATGACTGTGCAGCAGTTTTTATCAGGCAGATAAAGCTGTGTTGTTAAATGAGAGGCAGAAAAGTGATGCTCAGGGACAGGTTCCATAACATGACATTTCTGTAATCATGAGAAGTACTTTTTCCATTAGTTCAATTATCTGCTACAAGAAGCACAGTCTCAGTCTTGGGCCTGATTTAGAGCACAGTAGTAGCACGTAAGTGCGTCTTTGTGACGTTAGTCGATGTTTCTTTGATGCACTGTGCATGGACACAACTTGTGCCCGTATCTAAAGCTGTTTGTATCTTACATTTGCTGACTCTGGAGCTTGGAGAGGTGGTTTAGGAGGTACAATAACATGACAGTAATGGCATTCAGAGGCAACCCTTCGAGATGCATCTTATTTTGAGCTTCACGGATCTTGAAATACGGTGGCTATGATTCTGTTCTTACATGAACCGGGAGCAAGCTTTGGGGTTGATGATGATGATGATGGCTACCGTATTTTTGCTCCAGCTGCAGCTATACACTGGATTTAAGGCTGGACGTATCTTGACATGCTTGTAACTCAAAATACGTACAGATATGGTAACAGGGAGCTATTGGTATGCGCAGTCAGATTTCTGTGCCCATAATATGACTCCGATGGATCCCATCATCATCGCCACCACTAGACCATCAATGTCATCCCTAATCTTCTGCACCCTTTATTGTGCACACTGAAATGTGTAACTTATTTTGGTTTAGAACTTTGACCTGATAAATGGGAAGTTGCCACAGAACAGCTGATAATAAAACAAGGTGTGTGTCACACCGCAACCTTCTAGCACCAGTTTGGCCAGCGCCAGATTGACCACATGTTGGACTCAGTTCAACTTAATGACTCGACATTGCTGCTCTTCCCTTTCTAATGCTGCGATTGGCTGCGGATTGCTCTAGCCCCTCCCAATTCTCACCCTCTTTTGCATGTCTGTGTGTACCCAGTTCTGAGAAAGGATGAATGCAATAGGTGCTCTGACCTTCAAACAATCAAGTACGGAAGATAAATATAAATATATATATATATATATATATATATATATATATATATATCATTGTCTAATCTTCTGTCAATATCCAGACAGTCAGTAAAAAAATTGAAAAGATCAGTAAATATAAAATATTTTACTTACAATAAAATATAAAAATATAAATATTTAGCCATGAAAATATTAACAAACATTATAGCTCTCCGAATCCAGGAAATTCACCAATTATTAGTTTATATTCCAGAGAATGATCTGTATTATTAAGACTTTACTACATTAATTCATCGTGATCAGTAGGATCTGAAATGTGCATCCTGCTGTCCTATTATTGTTTCTTCAAACAATTGAATTTAACAGTTATTAGAAAAACCAGAGACCAAAACCTATCAGGACCAGACTGGAGTAGTCTGTTAATCAGCCATAGTTTCCTGCACATAATCTTTTGTTCGCAGAAAACTGATTTGCAAACATTCAGCATCGGAGAAAGCTTGTCTAGAACCATGGGCACAAAGCTGTAACTAAACGCTTGCAGTCCTCACCAACATTTTGAAAGGAAGCTCAATTCTGCAAACCACTCCTTGGCTCCATCACATGTGCCCACTAACAATCTCAAATACAATACCCAACGCTTAGATACGCAGGTTTGTCACACAGTGTTCCAGTTATTGCTACAGACAAGAATCCAAAACTTAGGGGCGCATTTTCATTCTGGGCCTCCCCATTCCGTTGAGTTCCATAAGGGTTGTATGGTGATAGCTACATGTTTGCCAGCTTGGGTTTGCCGTTAATGTGGAAGATCATAAGCCCAAATTATTTTTGGTAAGGCGGTACATTATCGGGTTGCCAACTAATCCAATATATAACCACAGTCAGGTTACTGGGATGGCTGATTGTTGCCTCAAGTCAACATCTCACCTATTTCCAGAGAACATCCCAAAAAATCTGGATAAATCAGACGTCTCCCTTATTGAAGGGATGAGATCGCAGACATAGCTCACATGGACTTTCTTACAGAAACATGATAAAAAACATAGGAAAATGAAGCATCTAAGAAATATTATTTTTAATAAGTTCAAAATCTTTCTTTCAATAGTAACCAAAGTCTCAATTACATTTTTTTAATTCTTCTTTAAATATCTCTCTGTCATAAAATCTCTTCCTTGTCCACAGACAATTTTCTTCCCTGTCCGCACCAGGCTCTGTTTGCATTCTCCTCTCTCCTTTAATGACCTGTCCCTCAAGCTCTACTCAGGCAAGTCCCATACTGGGATATAAATAATAAAAGAGAAATATGAGATAGGGAGGAAAAGAGCGAGAGGACATCAACTGGCCTACTAGACGAAGACACCCGACAAATTACAACCTTAACCGACACAGGGATTTTACTGTGACATGTAAAGAAATGGTCTAACAATATATAGATAAATAGACATGAGATAGAGACATATTAGAGATTGGTAGATAGATAGATAGATAGATAGATAGATAGATAGATAGATAGATCAATGGTCTAACAATATATAGATAAATAGATATGAGATAGATACATATTAGAGATTGGTAGATAGATAGATAGATAGATAGATAGATCAATGGATAGATAGATAGATCAATGGATAGATAGATAGATAGATAGATAGATAGATAGATAGATAGATAGATAGATAGATAGATAGATAGATAGATAGATACATAGATAGATAGATACATAGATAAATGAACAGAGGGAAAGGTCCAGTATTTAATGCAATCTAATCTCACATGGCTCTAAAGTGAAGCCATACAGTGTTGGAACTTAAGCAGGAGCAGCAAATGTAGCTGTTATGGGTACTGGTAATGAGATGTTCCCTGCAATACCGGTCCATCTTCTCTGGAGGTCCCCGACACCTTACGTGTCAGTATAAAACATAAATGTTTGACAACCCTGCGCAACGCATTGGACCGCACGTGCTCAGTAAAGTAGATCTCTGGTGCCCTCGACAAACTCTGTCTAATGATATAAATACATGGCTAAAAGTCACTAAACAAAGGCTGAGAAATAAAGCAATATATTTTGTATAAGTTGCTGCTAAACTAAAGTCACCTTTAAGTAAAACCCCCATGAAACAAAAGTTGGATTTGATGTTCCACATTGAATACACAGCCCTATTTTGCATTTGAAATGAAAGATTGTCCATCATAGACGTCGGTACTTTGCAAGACATAACAATCATCTCTCTGTGTCATTACATAACATACACAGTATGGTTGATGATTATAATTATTAAGAAGCACAGACTCAAGTTAAGCTTTGGACCTCGGTGTTGAGAATATTCTCCAATAATCTGCTCAGTGGGTTGAAGATAAATGCATGGTGTCTTTACTCGCCCACGTTAACATTCACGGGAGACCTGTGAAGTGGGTGATACAAAATATCTTTCAGTAAGATGGAAACTCCAGCATATAGCAGCTGTACTGGGTAGAGATTAATTCTGTAGCCATTTTTTTTTTAGATAATTACCAAAGACGTTGAGTGAAATGTCAGTGTACAGTGTGAGTGGCTCAGGCATGTTATTTCATTTCACTGTCACAAAAAATATTTTTATAAAAATATAGAATTTGCATGTGTGTGTGTGTGTGTGTGCATGTGATTGTACGTTCTTGGATGAAATAATTTAGAGTTGACACTAGAACAATCTGGATCATTGTTCTGGAAACATTTTTGTGTGATATCTTCCCAAAACGCCTCAAGTCTGTCAGCCATTTTGTCCTTTTGTCCAGACAACAAAACTTTTACTGTGGTGCGTAAATTGTTGGATTCATTTTAGTAACAGAACACTTCACAGTTTCTATAATACTGTATACACAAACCATAACAATTACCTGTCAGTCATAAATTTTTGGTAAAAATGTTACCAAGACATACAACGGCAGTCGGCCATTTTGTTGAAGTCAGTTGTGATATAGGTATATAGGAGCGCATTGTGCGCTAGAAAACGTGTGTGTTTGTTTGTTTTTTGTTTAAAAAAACAAAATTTAAATAGTAGTCTTAAAATGAGGGGAAAATGAATGGATGTGATATTGGAAAATACATAGGGCCTGAATCATTAAGGAGCGTAAATGCTGATACATGCTATATTTTGCGTAAAATCGCTCTGCGCATGCCCTGAGCGCCAGAGAACGCAGCAACGTCCACTTCATCTGCTAGCATACATAATCCGGGTACGTGATTTCCTGTCATATCACTTGCACCAACTGCAGGTCAGGTGTAAGTGCTGATTACTAGTGCTGACGGCTGTGTATACAGCTACAACATGTGTTTGTAATCAGCAGCAACTGTAAAAATGTATTTTATGTAAGTAGACATTAATGACATCCTAATAAATTTATTTTATGAGGTGGGGGGGGGAAGAAGTTTTTATTTTTTAATGCTAGATCCTTAATGACTATATTATTAACAGGTGACACTAATTAAATGTTTTTTTTTCTGAATGTTCTTTTGGGACTTTATATTCCACATATGTATTGTACGTACCCTGCAGTGTCTTGTCTGTTAGAAGAGCGGACCTAGACCCGTATTCATCAACAGATGTATCTTCAATTCTGCTCCTTGTTGAATACTGACGTGCGTATACCCGATGTACATGCGCTTTTTTTTTTAAACGCACATTATGTTTGTCTTACGTTTCTTGATGAATGAGGCCCATAGTGTTAAAAATGCACACATTTTATTATATGGCCTGACAGTGCATCATATCTTAACTCCTGATGGAAAATTACAGTAAAAAAAAGTTGTTGTTTTTTTCCATAATCTGACTTTTTTCAATAACTCTTATTTAAAACTCGCCAAAAATAACTCACTCTCATGTTGGAACAATTAAACAATTTGGGAGCCGGCATCTAATCACCTGTTTATAGACGTGTTTCCACCTGAGATTTTCTGACAGCAGGCGCAAGAAAGGTATTGTTATCCATAGCAGCCAATCAGATGTTTGCTTTCATTTTCTAAACAGTGACCTAAAAATAACAGATAGGATTCCATTGGTTGCTAGGGGTTACAGCAGCTTTTTTTCATAGCCTTAAACCCGTTTTCATAAATGCCCCCGGTATTATTTTTCTCATGCTGTAAACTGATACCTCTGTCACAACTTCTCTCCCCAGCTTAACTGACGCTAAGCAGCGCTGCTTCACAGCTTCTATAAAAATGTGTATATCTGATAATGGAGGCCTGCATCTCATCTCCGTCATACAGCACTGAGTCTTGTTGAGGAAACAATTTATTTTCCATGTTCGTTCCACTCGCTCAGCAATAAAGAAGAATGACTGTTTAGCCCTGCGTGAACTTATTGTTCTGTCTGGCTGGAGCGCTCGGCTTCATTTCATAGATCGATTTACCATGTCGTTGATGTTTAGACACCTTAATACCGCCTAGAGATTGCACAGGTCCGCTGTGACCTTTCTGTGCCCCCGCCCCGGACCCCAAACCGTATCCTTATGGAAACAGTGAGAGCACAAAATGTCTCCTCAGACCGTCAGCCATTTTAGCTCTTGACACCAGTCATCCATTTGTCATCCACCAGTTGAAAGACTTTTGTTGATACTTGACTTAATGTACATAGATCGTAGATAGAACTTATTCTCTCTCTCTCTCTCTCTCTCTCTCTCTCTCTCTCTCTCTCTCTCTCTATATATATATATATATATATATATATATATATACAGATATCACTGCTTAAACGTGTACATATACAGAGCTCTATACATATCTATAAATATATTGATTTGTAAAATATTGCATATATAAAGGAATTGCAGGACTCTGTGAAATATATATATGATTTGTTAACGCTGAGCGTGTTGCTTAACTCAAGGGGCTGTATTAAATAATACCTGTAAGGGGGTCATGTCAACTCCCATGCCAAAGTATATTTATACTACTGATGATTTTCAATAGAGAAGGAAATAAAGACTGTTTTGAAACTTGTACAGAGAGTAATCTTTTATGGATGAATGGGGAAGAGCGTGGTGGGGCTTTTGGGGCTATAACGCCAGAGAGATGGCCGCCTGTCAATTCGCTAGCCAACAAAATGGCGGCCCTACACTGTGTCCCTCATGAAATGAATCAGTGATGACAATGGTCCTCTAGTGAATTGATAGGCGGTATTCTCCTGAGGATTGGGTAGGTCACAAAATGGCTGCTCCCATTGTGTATAAACCATAACGGTATGGAAAATAAAACAGCAATCTATAACAATAATATATAAAAGGGCTACTTGCACCTATTTCTTTAAAGCTTAAAGGATTATATTCCACCACATCAAAGAAAGACAATTATGGTTTGTTACGAAAAAGCATCCAGCATTTATGGGCACATAACATACCTTGGCCGGACGTTCTCAAAAATATTTTCTTAAACTCGGTTTAATATTCATGGCTATAGATAGCTCAGAGCAATAAAACACGTAATAATATACAGGGAAGATGTTTCTTATAAATAATGGGAGCAAAACTGTTTGGACCCACCGGAGATTATCTATATAATATAGCCAAAGGATGAAGGTTTAGTAAAGAAAGAGGCAACTCCATGTCAGCCTTCGACGAGGGACAGAAATATGCTGCACATACTGATCAAACAGTAATGATCAATTCCGTAAACCCTTCAATGTAGTAATTTAAGTAGAATATTATATTATTATAAAAGATCACTGTGAACCAACATCACGCGTTTCATTTCACAAATTAATCTTAGACCCAGTGAAATGGCCAAAATCTGCCAAATTACAAAACTTACAAAATTGTCATATTTGGTGATTGTGTAGAGCAATGACAGGAAACCTCACGGACCGCACGGCGCCCCGTCTTCAACTTCATCTGCGTCTTGTCCTATTGTTTACTGGATTGTGCGCTGTCTCATAACGAGTCCCATTACCTTCCTGATGGAGACCACGTAAGACATTATAAAAGTGTGTGGTTTGTAACCACAGAAGATTCGGTATTGGTTGGCAAAACTGGTAATGTCATATAGCTATCGGTATTTCATGGTGAGTAGAGAATGGTTCTACATATAAATTTGATAACCATACATTATCTATGTCCTGGGCTAAAAAAAATCTGATGTATAATATATAAGCCAGAGTCATATTGTCTGTTTTTTAATGTCCCTCACAATCCTCACAATGTTACAGGTCAAATGGAGCATAACTTGATTTTCTACTATTATTATAATTACTGAAACTCTCTGCCTCGCTCCCTTATGTAAATATTTTAACAATGAAAATCATGCAAGAACAATTTCACCATCCTTAAAATATGACCTAAAGCAGTGTTTCCCAGACCCAGTCCTCAGGGACCCCTAGTGGTGCAAGTTTTCGATATCTCTTTGCTGGAGCACAGGTGTATATCATTACTGACTGACACATTGTAACAGATCCACAGGTTGTACTATTTTACTTGTCACCTGGAAAGCCTGCACTGTTAGGGGGCCCTGAGGACTGGGTTTCGGAAACACTGACCTAAAAGCAGAAATGTTTCTCCAGCACTACAAGTGAGAAAAGAAAAAGTTTGGCCAAAGACACAAGGAATCCTAGCCATCTTCATGTGTGTAAGAGGTGTGGGTGATAACTGTACTGTATATATAGTGGAAGGCGGTATAAGTTCCTTCATCTTTTCCAGTCTTTGATATGAAGAGAGTATGGACACCTGTATTATTATTATTATTATTTTTATTATTATTATTAATTTTTATTTATAAGGCGCCACAAGGCGTCCGCAGCGCCGTACAGAGACAAACAAATTACAATACAATGGGAGACAGCACAGTACAGTAAACAGTAACAACAGCAACTCAGTAAGCTCAATGCACAGCTAGAGAGGGCGGGGAAGGGGGAGGGAGGATCCGCAAATGACGGGGCCCAAGAAGGAGGGCGCGGAAGACAGGGAGACCCCCAGGGGGGAGGAGGGAGCGAGAGTGGACGTGGGGTGGAGGACCCTCGAGGAGGAGGGCTAAGTAGCTGGAGAGCAGAGTTAGAAGTGTTGGAAACAGGAGGAGAGATGGCCCTGCTCAGAGGAGCGTACAATCTAAGGGGATTAATACCTGTAGAATCTAATACCTGTAGTATTTGTTCTACTCCAGACAAGGAAATCGGTGGATCCAGTACAGAAGAAATGCCTGATGGTTGATGAGGTTTCCGCGTTGCCTATTATAAGCATGACTTGTCGGTGATAAGGACTGTCTCACATAACAGAGTAGAGACAGTCCTTCTCTGGGGCTCCTACTGCCAGCAGAACTGCAGCAGGTACACAGTGGTATGGGACATGTTGGCAGTGCAATGATGGGAACTGTAATTGAAGCACCTCTTGTCAGTTTCTGCAGAACTCTTCTTCTTCAAGCTTCCAAACAGGAAATAAACCACTCAAAAACAATACAGAATATACCACATACAGTTTATTCCAATACACTGCTTACTTCTTCCTTATTAAGGTATCAATTGGGACTGCCTTTATTGTGCAAAGAGCTCTTAATTAAAATGTCTTTACACCGCCCTTCTGAACTTGGCTCTATAATCAAACTATATGTATTGTACATTTGCTTTCCACAAGGGAACATTTTCTACTTTGACTAATCTCCCAGTCCTGTAGCTCAGATAAGTATTACTGGCACACAGAGAAATTGTTCCTCCTGGGCGTGACTTGCTGGGTTCCTCCAGGGAAGATGTGGGATATAATAAGGAACAGCTTTAAGTATGGAACATAGGGTCCACATGTAAGTCAAAAATACAAAAAATGTATTGCGCTGAACCCTAAGTGTTTATACATGTGAAGAACTTAACACTGGGTTGTAGTCACGTACAACAAATAACCTTTTTCTTTCTCTACAGAGGGCTCCATCCTCCTTCCCTAGGTAATGAGAGAGACTGAGTGAGTAAACTGACTGGCTTTTAAACTATACCTTGCAGGTATAACTATTACTTAGTCTGCTGTCTTACTGGCAGGACAGAAGACCCAAAATGGGCATAATGAATGAAGACCAACCCTCTCTCTCCATTCACTCCAGGGAACTCTGCATCTAACTTCTACCTAAGCCCAAAGGTTTTGATAACTGTCTTTCCAATATCAACTATTTTCTCTGGAGTTCAAAACACATAGGTCAGAAACTTGCACTTACATACAGTCCATTAATTAATTATTTAATTAATTAATTATTTTGCATGTATCTCTGTATATATATATATATATATATATATATATATACATATACATACATATATCAAACCCTCTGAGCTTTCAGCTGCCGAGTACCTGGTGAAATACTGTATATTTATACTCCTCTAAGACATTTCCTAAATAACAGACTTAATTTGAAGAATCCTAAACCTATTAAATAATACATAGGTGCTGGAGGGCAGAATTGTTCTTGCTGTGCTACGTACAGTTCCACAGGCGGCCAGCTCTAACATTAAATATATATCTAAATGCAATCTGACAGAAAAGACTCGAAGTACAATGTCCATGATTACAATATATAATTACAGCACAGAGTGACATCTGAATAGAGCTGACATGTTGTGTCAATCACAGAAAACTCAATACTCCCAGTCCTTGCATGAAAATCCCTTACTCAGTAAATATTAACGAGGCATTCTGTACTTTCTGTACAAGTAGGAATGATTGCAGGCTGCTATAGACGACTGGAGCAAGACAGATGGTCATTGAAAAAACAGCTATACCCAGGATGGACTGCAAAGAGCCTCTAGTATTATAAGTTATGGAAGAAGAGATTGGATCCATTATCACAGATCAACGGGAAATAAAATATTTGGCTGCATAAGCAGAGACAGTAATAATAACAGTAGAAGGAGATGCCACTAGTTCACCCCATTTTAGAAGAATGGACTTCTGGGAAATACCTTAAGAGAAGTGACTTGTTTGCATATTGACCCTAAGGAGGAGCTTAAAACTCTCCCTAACCCTTCCATTGGTCCCACATGGCTGTCGCTGTAGTACATTCAATATCCACATGATCTAAACACCCAAATGGGGTTTCCCAGAAGCCTGATCACCTGTACAGATCCAGTTTAATTCTATATTGTCCTTAAGAAGTAACTTAAAACTCTCCCTAACATTTTCCATTGTATCTGAGAGAATATAGGTTTAAAAGAAGCTAAATCTGGTGGACAGTAGACTATGAAATGTGTGTACATTGTCGTGTTTGATGATTATGTTTAAATCTGGGAACTCACTTCCAGTAGGTTATAGAAGTTTCAAAGATTTATAAAGTTCGTAAAGTCTAATACTGAAAGAACAGCTTTGTAGAAAGATAAGTAGGTGGAGAGACGATGGGATCACTTACATATAGTACATTAAAGGATTAACAAGGTCACAGAGCTTTAAAGAAAAAACAGCGTAACATACTCTGACATTAGGGAGCTCTGGAGTTAGGTTACTCTGCTGAAAAGTGTTTAGTAGGGTTTTGGTACAAGCTTATGGCAATCACAGTTTGAAGAACAATAGTAAATGAACATAAACCAGTTTGGGGTAAACCAATAACAGGAGTAATGGGCAGATTATATCATCACCATTTATTTATATAGCACCACTAATTTCGCAGCGCTGTACAGGAAACTCATTCACATCAATCCCTGCCCCATTGGAGGTTACAGTCTAAATTTCCTAACACACATACACAGAACGAGAGAGACTGAGGTCGATTAACCTTCTAGTATTTTTTTCAAGAGTGGGAGGAAGCCTGAGACCCAGAGGAAACTCACACAAACACAGGGAGAACATACAAACTCCACACAGATAAGGCCCTGGTTGGGATTTGAACACATGACCCCAGCGCTGTAAGGCAGAAGTGCTAACCACTGAGCCACTGTGCTGCCCAGATGATCTTTATCTCTGTCAGATAATATTACACCTGCAAAACGTAAAACGTAATAAGCATAATACATAAATGCTTCTTTTTTCTCAGGCCTGGCCAAAAAGGAGACTACACAAAGATATCTACATATACATGGAAGCTGGTCCTCTAAATAACAAGACTCTTCCAAGTACTTCTTAAGTTACTGAACAGGTCAGAAATCATGGAGCAAAGTGGAATAAAAGCACCTGAAATGTTAGTAAGAGATCCAAAATTATAGAAGACCCATAGTTCCTCTAGTGTGATTATCTTATTCTTCATCATTATCATCATCATCATCATTAGGTCTAAGTTATCTTTATCTAGTGTATTACCCCTTCGTCTGGATCTGAGTTTTATGTAGATTAAAATCTTTGCATGTTTTAACATACCCACACACACAAGGACTCTATGAGATTCCCTCAAAAGATATCCTCATCAACTATCTTTCATTGAAAACTCTTAAACACACACAGATTTAAGAATAGCTAATAAACTTGATACACTGAGCATGCGAAGAAAGAGATCACTTCATAACAACCAATAAGTCTGCCCATACTGGTAGAGATAATTGTTAGATCTCATCTAATATGAATGCATGATGAAAGAATAGTTATGGTGGGGGGGGGGGGCAGAGAGATCTATCTCCTTTCCATGTACCCTCTTTGACATTTTTAAGGCCAGATTTACTATTTAAGAGCCGATAGGCCCAGAGCATTGGACGCCTTAAAGTGCACCCTATCCTTTGGTCACATACGTTCAAAGGTCACGGACAAAGCGGTGATAGAGGGGGGTTGTACTACATGGTTATCATTACACAGAGAAACAGAACAGGTAACAGTCCTACACATCAGATAATTAGAAGTAGATTAGATTGCAGCTCAATTCTTCATGAAGACTAGCGCTACAGATCATCGCAGATCTCCCGTGCTGCCCCCCTTCACTGGAACGACCTCCCTCGCTCCATTCGTCTCTAACCCAATCTGTGCTCCTTCAAGCGGGCACTTAAAACTCACCTGTTCCTTAAGGCCTACCAACCATCCATTTAACCCTTTCACCTCTTCTGGTTCTACCCTGCCCCCTTTCTCTCTCCCCGTTGCTTCACTGGCTCCCTTTTGTGCCTGACTTTGTTTACCCTCCCTTAGGATGTAAGCTCAAATGAGCAGGGCCCATCTTCCCTCCTGTCTCCATAACTGTTCTTCTGCTCCGTCTCTACTGTATCTGCCTGCCTGGAGTTTCTGAAGTACTGGTACTTTGTGTTTATTGTTCTGTACTGTTTTACCCTGTATGGTCTACTGTTTGTACCATGTACAGTGCTACGGAAACCTTGTGGCGCCTAACAAATAAACGATAATAATAATAATAATAATCGCAGAATTGAAAAAGATGTACTAGGAAATGAAGGAGAAAGGTGTGGATTTGCTTTTATAACTCAAAAGTAAAACTAAACAGGTCACTGTCTTCTACTTCTTCTATTTCCTGCTCTTCCCTGGCTAGGGTCATAGAGAGGAATTTCTGGCTCAAGGTCAGCTGCTTCTTGGGGGCCACCCCTAGGCTACCCACACTGCCTAGGAAGGGGGTAACCGAGAGGACCAACAAGAAGCTATTGTGGTCTGTTATGACACTTTCCCCAAACCCCCAACTGTCTCCAACATAATCGCCACCTCGGTGCCCCTGAGGTTCGAACCCATATACTTCGTACCCACCCACTTCCCTCTCAAAGCCATAGGGGCTTGGGCTCCAATAATGTCTCACTTCTCCCAAGAGGAACCTTTTTCCCAGCCAAGATCTTTAATTTACAATACCATAAATATAGTGCAAGTAGCTGACACTTTTGAAAGGCAGCGTAATCTGTAGTTTGTAATGTTGTAAATAGTTTGTAGACTCTTACTGTAAACAGTAACCAAAAGACCCATCCGGTGGTCGGTGGCAGTGATTGCAGTAAATCAACCACAGCTCTCACCGACCGTTACTGGCCCACGTTTCACAACTTTTAATTCATATTTCTTTCCTCACATTGAGGCAGTTACCAAGTTGTGTTTTATGAGCTTTGAGATTCTTTTGAGTCTGTTTTATGTAGCTATGGTAATTTTCATAAAAGTACTTGTATTAAAAAAAATAATCATTGGAGATTTAAAAATTGGACACTTTCTAGACAGCGCTGGAGAACAGAGCCCTATAAATCCTAATAAATCAGTATGAAAAGTAATGAAATTGAAGTGTCCAAGTCTCAGACATTATGTAGCAAGAGACCCTGGACATGGCGTGTTCTTGGGAGAAAAAGTATTAGTTGTAAATTTACTGAATCTGTTCATCTCTGGTGAGCCAGGAGACTGATATCAATCATCATATAATTTATAGTCATGGTCCTATGTTTATACAACACCAACATATTCCTGTAATGATTGCCTCAGAAGGAGAGCCCTGGGGTGATGGATACGGGTCCCCCGGTATTCACCCAGAAGCGGAATGGACTTTTGCGGCTAGGAAGACGCAGGTCACGACCCTCTGATCAGCCACTAGGCGTAATACAGTGGAAAGAAAGGAAAATCCGAAAGCAGGTCAGCTAGCCGAGGACTGGTACACTGGTAATAGTGAGGTACAAAATCATCAGTATGAGGAAGGGAAGTCCAATAACAAGCCAGTATCTGGTACACAGGCAGTCATGCAGTATAAAATCAGGATCCGAGAGAGAGTGGTCCAAACAAGCAGTGACTGGTGCACGAGGGGTTTACAGGCAGAGAGACATGCCAAGGGAGAAGCACAGGTAAGCTCAGCTTCTGGAGCAAATAGGGAGTCACAATAACAGAAAAACCTATTGCTCTGACACTGCTGCAGTGTCAGACTGAGCTTTATATTCTCTTCAGATTTGAATATACCGCCTCCCTACCACGATCATGTGACCGTTCAAACCAGGAAGTGCTGACCTCTGCACAGAGACAGGGGAATTAGCAGCACAGGAGTGTGGCGCAGGTAAGATTTGTGACAATTTAACAGTGCTCTACATTCAGACAAAGTTATTCAGACGCATCAGTTTTGAGCCAGAACTGGGTCTGACTCAGTCCTGGCTTAGAACTGATGCATCTGAATAACTTTGCCTGGGTCTGACTCATCTTCGAACGCAAGTCCATTCGCCTGCCCTATCTTGTGTGAAATTGCTCTGCGCATGCGCCAGACCTGAACTTACACCGGTGAACACAATTGCATGCAATTCACATCCACATGCAAATGACACTTCCGGCTTCCTGCGACTTGAGAGGCGGACTGGGGAGGGAAGGCGCCAACTAATGTAGGCAATGTACAATAAGGGGGTGCTAGGGGAGGTCATACGTACATGCGGCCGATTCAAGCTTTGGGCAGCTCTTAAGTAGTTGTTTCTTGGCCGTATCATTTGCACCAACTACAGGGCAGGTGTAAGTGCCGACTGATAGTGATGACTACAGGATTACATGGCAAAACATGTGTTTGCAAACAAGAAAAACGATAATGAAAATAAAAATGCATTTTTCGTACAGTATGCATTAAGAACATCATGATTTATATATTACATGGGAAAAAATATTGTATTAATGACTATGAGAATTCCATTCCAATATGTTGTAGGGTGCAGTCCACACCTGTCTCCTTCATATTCCATTTCACATAAATATTTTGCCCTTTTACTGAATGGAGGTCGGGATTAACAATATGCCGAGGCACAAAGGACAATTTACCAATGAGCCAAAGTCCTCCTCTGCAATACGTTACTACCTGCGCACGTGCATGCATTCTGCTCTCGCAGCAGCCTTGGAAATTCACCCTATCCCTATTTTGGTGGGATCACGGGTCCAACTAAAAACAATGGAAACATCACTTTTGCGTGTGTGTGGTTTCATATTACATTGCCCAGCGCATGCCTAGAAGCTCTTCTACACTGAAGTGCCACATGTAGGCACAAAACGGGTCCCAGTTAAAATTTACGAGATGACCCAATTTCTGCCACCTCTGAGGTGGTACAAAAATTATATTTCAAAGTCACTGGGAGCGCACAACCAGGAATGTCCTTAAAAAATGCGCCCTCCCATGACCCCACCTTGTTACCTGACTTCACTGATATCAGTTCCTAAGGTGAAATCCCAGATTTGCTGCTCTGTACAACTAGGTGGACTGATGCACATACTCCATACATTGCTGGGACATCTTGACCCAGCCCTACTCCTACCCCCGCTCCTCCGGCAATGTGGCCATCGTACCCCATAAACCCATGTGTCCCGGCTGAATCTAGGCGCACAGCGATTCCCAAGGTGCTTTCGCGTCACGGAGCGGATATTTAGCGCTTTAATTGACCTTGCTTGCAGCCTTCACTGCTTATTTTGTGCATTGACAATTTATTATTCCATAATATTAAGGACTTGAGAGTAAAGAGACAAACGTGGACATGTCCTTTAAGAAATCAAACAAGAATTTTTCTAAATTGAAGCTCAGGTAAATTTTCAAAGCCACTCCGGGAAATTTTCACATTTTCCAAATTGAACTGTAGACTTTCTTCGGTGGAATGTGTTGTATATCCCGCTGGGAATTCAAACCCAACCACAAGGCAATAAAATAAACCGTCATTTTCCCAGCTTTATTTGTAGGCTATAAATTCTGCAAAGTCCGAAATGACAGAAACAGCGTGGAATTGGGAACTGAAAGATTGTATTGCCGTCACTTTTGATATCAGCAAAACCGCCGGTTTCGCCATGAAATTCGATTTGCAACTTTGCCCTCTAGTCCAAAAAATATATAAATATATATTTTTAAAACACATTATATGAATTAGACATGATAGGAATGTTCATATGAAAGTTTTTTTGTTTTCTTAAAACTTAAACTGAAAAAGGGAGAGAATTTGGGCAGAACTGCCAGAACATAATAAAAATAATTTTGGGATACATTTATCAGGCCGTTTCTCTGGGTTCCAGCTGCCTCTAATTCTTCGTCCAGTAATTGTATTAGCTTGAAGTGAATGGCTTTTTATTTAATGCTCGCTGTTCCAACACAGCATCTGTGGCAGCCGCTAAGCCCTGCTGTTCCCTGCCAGCTGCCTTTTCTGCCAGATGATGTAGAACCCACCTCACTAGATAGGAAATAGCTTACTTTATCATGTCAAATTATCCTTTAGAGCCTGAGTCGTTGCCAGCTTCAAGGGCACGCACAGAACTTTCACTCTTCGTTTGGATCCTAGACAAGGTTCTGGTAATTTTCCAATATTGATATCATTACGGAGCTGTTACGACTCCTGCTGAGTGTTTACAAATGGATCAAACACGACTCTGAAGATGATCAAACATGTCGCATTTTAAAAGGCATTAGCTGAAACCCTGTTAGGGCATCGGTGGCTGCTGGACAATTTATTATGGGTAGATGAACATCTCGTTAACCAACTCGCAATCACAGCAGGACAAGGGATGTCACAGAGCACTGTAGTCTGATTATATCAGATTGCCTTGTTTCCCGTTACCAATGTATACAGCATTATCAATAATAGATGAACAGATGTGCTCTTTGCACGCACACATGATAAGATCATTATTACTGCAAAGGAATCTGATTGACTCTCAAATATGTCTTGAAAACTTCCATTATGTTATCTACATTGAAATGCTCAAATAAAAAAATGCTTAATTTGGATAATAAAATTATTATAACTCTGTAACATGCAAAGGGAAACTTAACTCAAAAAGTAAAGTATATTTTGAAAACTAAACTTCCCATATAGAGCTCAGGATTACTGAAGCCTGTAGGCACCGATCTATGGTGCTCTAAGCACCGCCCTATTCCCTAGCCACACCTCTTTTATACAGCACATGCATGCTCACTATTTCTGCCATAGTGCACAGTATAGTAACACTACCCTGAAGAGACCATTGACTTCGCAGATAAATCAGGTTCAACAGGTAAACCTCTCTTATGTGTCTAAGTTGATTAATTAGATGAAGTTGTTCTAAATAAGTGATACGACATAGTACACGTACCTTCGAGATGCCCAAAGCTTGAACTGATGTTGCGGCGTGCGTTCGAGCTTGGCACGTCCTTACTGTACACTGACTACGTGCATATGCCCAGTCCCCTCCTCGTTCCGCCCATATAGGCTGCAGTAAGGGTCCTTTCCGCTTGAAGATTCATTGGATGTTGCTGCATTCTCTGGCGCGTGCAGAGTGACTTTATGCATAATACGGCATGTACCGGGATTGACACTCCTTAACGAATCAAGCCCACTGTGTCCACGTGTCCAAGTGTATGGCAAGATTAGACAGTTGAGCTAACTATGCCGTATTGTGGCTTACCGCCAGTATTAATTGTTTAACTCTGCCATGGGAATGGGACCCTCATTGTTCCTCTAGTTGCAGTAAAGGGGTTTTAACTAATTTATTTTCTGACTAAAGTTCTTTGTTAAGTGAAAAAGGAAGTTACGGTGCATGAACCGAGGTTTAATACTGTGAAATTGCAGCTTCCCCATCAAATTCCCGATAGTATATTAAACAGTAATCCTCCAAACCCTGATGAGTGACTGCGGCAGAGTAAGATCTCTCTCTCTTCTATTTCAGGTGCTAGAACACAAATTGCGCCTTGAATCAAAGTTGGAGATGGTTTTGTCAGTTTACTAAATGTCCTGAATACAAAACACGCACAGACTTTATGATGATGGAAAAAAGGTTCCATTAACTGGTAAAGAGAGCGGGTTACTGAGAAATGTCAGACAATAAAACCACGATACTGAGGGGCCCAGATCCAAGACTGGATAAATTTACTGGCAGCTGATCCGCAGCGGGCACTGAGTATGGTTAGTGTTGATAATTAAATCCTGACGTACTGTATATTTAGGGATTAGCAGCTCTTCTGCTTTCCACTATAAACGGAGAGCGGACTTCATCAACCATCATAGCCCTTCATGATATGTAGATATAATGTTTTACTGTCTGCGTTTAATGCGTTTGGCTTCTAGTGATACAAGCAAAGTATTGGCATGTTGTCTATCCAAAGCTTAGTGACTGTATTCAAAAGATTTTCACTATTTAAAGCTCTCTACTCGACAAGCTTTATAAAGCCTGTTAACCTTTGGAAACAATTCCGTTCTCAGCTCTGTGAAGTACTCTGGTTAGTAGCGTTTCACATTTTTAGATCTCGGTTGCCAGGATCGTTGGAACAAAGTATCTGAGCCTGATTCATGTTCAGACATAAGTTAGTTCATACTTGTCAAGATGTTTCCCGGGAGGTCCCGGGTACAGGTGGGTGTGTGGGGGGGGGGCTCGAAGAATCGCGGGATTAGCCCTGCCCCCAAAATGGACATCACTACTATGGACCAATAAAAACAGGGGGTGGGGCCACGATGATGCGTCACTAAGCCACGCCCCTTACATTTAGTTTACACAGCCGGCCAGGATTAGGGAGAATTGCCTGCTCTCCCGGGAAATTCTGGAGTCTCCCGGACATTCCTGTAGAGCAGACAACTATGAGTGTGTTTGTGCACAATATCTTCCGTGAAGTAGCTCAATAAATGCGATTGCCTGTGATTCCTGTCTGAATGCAAAGGGCCCTTACAGCTACCTACAACTTGAGAGGAGGAACGGGGGAGGGAAACGTGCAGGCGCACGTAGACAATGTACTGTAAGGATGTTCCGGGGACGCTCCGACGCAGATGCGGCAGATTTGAGTCCTGGATTTCTTCTAGCTATACTTGTCTCAGCCGTATTATGTGCACCAGGTATAGAGCAGGTGCAAGTGCCAACTCATAGTGATGACTGTATGTTAAAAAATAAACTTCTGCACGCCACTAGCTATCACAGAACATCTGTATGCAAAGAAGGTTTACGATATAAACGCATTCTACGTATAGTGTGCATTAAAAACATCCTTATCACCGAGAGTTTGAGGCTGAACAGGAAGAGGGGGGGCGATCCCGCTGCAGAGATGCGTATACACGCTGCGGGCTGTGCTCCCTTATTGGTGTCTGTAAAAAGCAGTAAAAGGATCCTAGCATGCTAGATAGTGCCAAAAAAGCACTAATGTGATGATTAAGGACAATAACCAACGCGTTTCGCCCGGGGCAATAGCCAGTGGGCTTCCTCAGGGATCCTTTTACTGCTTTTTACAGACACCAATAACGGAGCACAGCCCGCAGCGTGTATACGCATCTCTGCAGCGGGATCGCCCCCCCTCTTCCTGTTCAGCCTCAAACTCTCAGTGAGAAGGAGAGAGGCTTTCCCCGGGAATCAGGAGGATTCATCCATTTACATTTATCAGCGATATACAGACTCCTGCACTATATATATTATTACGGAGATTAGCCCGCAGCGTACACACGCATACTCATAGCGGGATCATCTCAGTTTCTGCTCAGCCTCAACTTTTAACAAGAAGGAGAGAGGCTTCTCCGGGAATCAGGAGGATTATAACTGGACTCACTCACCGACATTCTGTCGGGTGCTGTTTTATCATCGGAGCCAAGTGTACAGCTCGTATCTATCAATTGGCATCACTACCATACACCGCGGGACTGCCACTGAGTGCCTGTCTGTATAACAGACACCTAGACGTCCCTGAATTATAAAGTGAGTAACTGTTTAGACTTCTACATACGAGTATACCTTATTGATTATAACAGTATCACTCATTTTTATTCACCACACTGGACATTATCAGAAGGATAAATATGGGACCACTGTTGCCCAATCCTAGACCACCTATATTTCCGCAGTTTGTGATCTCCAATGCGGTTATAGGTTTATTTCCATGACCACATTTCTATATTCAGCGGACTTTGTTATATCAACATTGTTGGACATTTTTGCATATCACGCTGATATACTCATTGTTACACTGTATACTCCTGTGGCTCGACAATCATTTGGAGTTGGATTTAAGATATAATATTCAATATTTGTTCTATCATTGTAACTGCATTACATGTATTCAATTTTATTGTATTTACTATAACAGTTTATGCTGTGTTGTTTTGTTCCGGCCGGAACACATTGTTCACATAGTTCTGTCATTATTAAACACATTTACCTTTTTCAAGCGCCCAGAACCTGTTTATCTTTATATTAATATATCCCTAATATGGTTTGTGCACCTTTAAATGCAAACAAACCAGCGTTCTCTCTGCCACTATGTTTAATTCAACATTTAATGAAAAATAAATTGCAAACAAATACTTCTATATAGGATATTTGTATGAATTATCTTACTCTCAGTCTGAAAAACACAGCCCTTCGCTGCCCGTAGACTGTCAGGCTGCTGGTACACGCCACCTGCTGTGCTTGAACCTCCTCCAGGCCTCCATGGGATAAAACAGGTGGTTGTTCTAAAGAGCAAATGAAGCCCAGGTTTTATCTGGAACAATATGAAATAGTGCATGAAGAATCCTGCAAAGTGCCAGAATCTGAGGCTGCAGATGGTGCACATATGTTGTCTGGAATGTTATTTTAAGAAAGGCTTAAAGGTAATTGACTTAAAGTTATGACTGTATATGGTTTGTGACATTAATTTGTCTGCTGCAAATTCCTCTCTTCCACTTTCCCACCAGACACCTCTGTTACGGAGATTGCGATCTGCACTTAACTGATTTCTATGACTATAGAACATTGATAAGACTGTTGTACGGTTCTAAGGACCGTCATAAATGCTTTCTGTCCAGCCCGCACCCTATATTCTGTGGACTGTCTGCTTCATTTTGTGAAATAGGCATCAGCTTCAAATAAATTGAAATCTAATTGTTATTTTATTTTCCCTGATTTTCTTTTTTCAATTTTAATGCACCCCACAATTACCCACCCCGAGGCAAACGCAGGATTTGTAGAGGGGGGTTTCCACACCACGCTGCCAGTGGGTGTGACCAGCATGCATGGGGGCGTGGCTATAATTTTAGACAGTGCTTGGCTTCTCTCCAACTCTTCCTATCCCCATAATATACATGGGCAATGCTGCGTGCACTACTGTTAGGTGCACACAGCTCTCCCTTTTCAAGCAGAGCAGTGTGAAGCGGGAGCAGGGTCCAGCCACCTTAATTATACAGTGTCCCAGGCTTGGAGGGGGGTTTCCAGGCACTAGGAAACCCCACCTCGGTTTGCCTATGCCACCTAACCGGTCTTTCCTACAGCCACCATTGTAGTTCATCATCATAACTGATTAATATTTGTAATTTATACCCGATGTAACGACCCAGCTCACTTTCATATTGAGCAATCACTCACCTTCTCTCTACCATACTCTGTCCATGGCTATCAGGAACAGAGCGTGTGAAATAATTAGCTAAAAAGGACCAGGAGACAGAGCTTATATTGTGGAAGTACTTTTAGTGAGTGCTTTGTAGAAGGATCTTCAGGTTCTGTAAATAACATGACAGGCACCACGTATAGGATAAAATTGGAAGGTGCAAAATAAATAATAAAACCACCAGAGCCCCAGAAATAGTGGATCTTTTCCCGCTTAAATGTGACTTCTCCGCCCCTCTGGCTCATTTAGATGAACTAGTGCCTTAAAACAAAATCTTGTTTTGGCATATGGGTGTAAAAGAATCCTCAGTCATACTCCTGATCCGTACTCCGCAAGGGATGCCCCTGATTCACCCCCGATCCACCCAACTGCTCCCATCAGCTGGAGAAGATGTTTGCACCTGTGTAGCAACCACCTCGGTCCGCAAATCCTGGCACGTTCCCATTGCCATCAGTTCAGAGGGGGAGAGTGAGTGTGTTCTGTGTCCCACAGAAAACGCTGATGGTTTGATAACAGTTTTCTTCTCCAATGTTAGAAGACAACCTGAGAAGACTCTTGTGGAGTAAGTGGAAGAGGAAAGAATAGGCAGAAGTCCATGAGCTGGAGAAAAGGTCTAAGTTATCTTAGCTTGTAGGACAGAAAAATTAGTCCTGGAAATCAGTACAAATGGTTATTTAGAAGCCATATAGAGGAAACATGACAATTAAATAAGACAAGCATGTGGTAAATGTACCTTAGAAGTATCGCCAGGGGCTCGAAGAGGGAGGGTACAAATTACCTATCATGGGGACCAGAGCCCCCAAGATAGGTAATGCCCTTCTGCTCCATGGGAGGTTTCTGTCCTCCTTGAGCTCGCCAGATACCATTTTCCATTGAGTCAACTACAGATATCTTGGGGGTCCAGAGCTCCCAAGATAGGGGGCTCTGGATTAAGGCTCTGGGGGCCCCAGGGCACGTTAGGCAGGGGGGTCCCTATGATTTTAGACACATTTTAGACAAATACACAGGCAATACTGTGTGCACTACTGTTAGTTGCACGCAGATCTGCCTTCACGAGCAGTACACTGTGAAGAGGGACATATCTCCCAACTGTCCTTGCGGTAGGACCAAATCCTGACTAAGCGAAACAGTCACCAAAATTCGGGACTTCCCCACCAGATTCAGGACAGTTGGCAGACTGTCCTGCTCTCTCCTACCTGTTCTTGTTGCTTTCACCACCTCTGGCTGCTGGTGTCTTTAGCTCAGTTCCTGCTTGTCTGGATCCTGGAATGTTGGAGGCCCGTTTGAAAAAAAAAAATGGGTACATGAAATTTAGAAAGCTACAACTAGCCCCAATAGCACCAACGTTTTATAATTAGGCGTCCCTCCAGCCCCAACAATAAGATAATAGTATCCCTGGCAATAAATAATTCATATTCACAATTAATAAATAGCTCTCCTCCATAAACTCAGCCCCTTATTCAATTAATAGCCCCAATCCACTCCAGCATTAACTAAAAGGTCCAATCACCCCATCTTAAATTGAAAGGCCACACTATTAAATTAAATACCCCCAGCAATAAATTAAATTACCCCACCATCCCCCACAAATAAAATAGCAGCCATTAAATAATTTGCACCACCTGCATATCACCATTAAATAGCCTACACACCCACACCATATTAGCATAGTCCCCCCCACCACCACAAACACACACACACACAATACATAACATACTCACCCCTCACTTACCTTGATCCAGCCCGGCTGAAGGCCCCTTTAGAGCCAGATTGTGAGTGTGGAACACTCACTGTGCAAAGCAATAGCTTCCTATCCACCTAGGCTGTGCAATCAGCAAAGGAATACTGGTATATGGTAAGTACAAAGCACCTGTACGGAACGTAAATGCCGATACGTGTCGTTTTTTGCGTAAAATTTGCGCATACCCAGAACCTGACCATATTGAACACAGCAACATCCAATTCCCCTTTGAACGCAAAGGACCCTTACTGCAGCCTACGGATTGGGGAGGGGACTGGGCGCGTTCACGTAGTCAATGTACAATAAGGGCGCATCGAGTTCAAGTGCGCGCAGCAACATCCGACTCAAGCTTTGGGCATCTCTAAGGTATGTGTTCTTCTGTTGTATCACTTGCGCCATCTACAGGTGTAAGTGCTGAGTGATAGTGATGACGGCTGTGTATACAGCTAGAACATGTGTTTGTAGTCAGGAGCAACAATAAAATGCATTTTATGTACAGTAGACAGTACTAGCATGCTAATAAATGTATTTTATGGAAAAATAATTGCTGAAAAATACCTTTTCTTGTTTTTTTAATGTTTTGTCATTAATTACAGGTGCCATTAATATATTTGTTTTTTTCTGTGCGTTCTGCTGCTCCGTTATATTCCCCGTATGTATCGGACGTACCCTGCAGTGTATTGTCTGTTAGAGCAGAGCGCACCTAGACCCGTATTCATCATCAGACGTATCTTCACATCCGCTCTTTGCTGAATACGCACCTGCGTATACCTGAGTTACGTGTGTTCTTTGTTGTTGTTTTTTTAAATGACATTAGTTTTTACGTGCCTTAATGAATCAGGCCCCAACTCCGTACATAAAAGTATTTATACAAAGCTGCGTCTATTTATTTATAAACCTATAGTATAAGTAAGAAGCAAGTGTGAAATTGTCCCCAGTACCACAACTGCAGAACCCGATAAGATACAAGATGCAGCGTGTAATATAACTGTGTCAATTCAATTTAAATCATTCTTGTCTATGTGATGTAGAATGATTTATTTTCCAGAAACAATGGTTGGAGGGACTCATGGAAAGGTCACGTTGATAAAGTACAAGTAATGTGCCTGAATCTTTTGTCGTTAGCGAAAAATATAAGGATCCACTTGCTAAATTTTCATGTTAAATTTGTAAATGATTTGCTGTAACTGAGGGAGTTTAACCGAGACATAATTTAATGTCAATATTTTCAATTTCAAGTTATTTAACATAGATTTAAGTTCTCTGTGAGTTTCCAGATTCCTGTTAGACATTATGAACATGACTTACCTTGGATATGTTGTAGAGTTACTGTGCTGAGACACAGGAAGGAAAGGAGAACACACAGGGCAAAGGGGCAGAGACTCGATGTAGTATAACGTGTCATAGGGATGTGGGGGAGAAAATGGAGGGCGGGGGGGTTACGTTCAAAAATCCTCACAAGTTACATACAATTAATTTAAAGGAATTTAGCGTTTGAGCAGCCATTTATTTTATTAGTACTTGCCTCTCCCCTGTTGCATTCTATAGTATAATTATTTAAATCTGCAGAGTATATTAACATATAAACAAAGGTAATCTAAATGACATTCATACAGCATTAAGCTGTTTAATTAGTAAACATTTTTGAGCAAGAGGCGTGTGAGAAAAAAGTTGTTTGATGGGGGACATGTTTGAGAAAAACTGGTGGGCAGGGAAACTTGTGAAAATATCTGACTAGGGCGTCTAGAGCAATGGTGCCTATGAAAGAAAAGCTAGCGGGTAGGGGGCATGTTAGAAAAGCTGGTGGAATGGATGCAGCATGTGTGACAAGAGCTGATGGGTACCGGTGGCATCGGTGTGAGAAAAGCTGGTGGGCAGCAGGGACATGTCAGTGTGTAACAGAAGAGTGATTTTTTATTTGTTTACTTTGTTCTGAAAAATAACATTTAGAGCCTTCCATCTAGATTTGCTGCATTTGCCCCTGGGCAGCAGTGATGCTTGGACAGCATTCTGCGTCAGACATCAGACATCAGTACATCAGGACATCGGTGCATCTGGAGATCAGTGCATCAGGACATCAGTGCATCTGGACATCAGTACATAAGGACATCGGTGCATCTGGACATCAGTACATCAGGACATCAGTGCATCAGACATCAGTACATCTGGAGATCAGTGCATCAGAACATCAGTGCATCTGGACATCAGTACATAAGGACATCAGTGCATCTGGACATCAGTACATCTGGACATCAGTACATAAGGACATCAGTGCATCTGGACATCAGTACATCTGGACATCAGTACATCAGACATCAGTACATCAGACATCAGTTCATCTGAACATCAGTACATCAGGACATCAGTACATAAGGAAATCAGTGCATCTGGACATCAGTACATCTGGACATCAGTACATCAGACATCAGTACATCTGGACATCAGTTCATCTGGACATCGGTACATCAGGACATCAGCACATCTAGACATCAGTGCATCTGGACATCAGTACATCTGGACATCAGTACATCTGGACAGCATTCTGAATCAGACATCAGTACATCTGGACAGCAGAGCTTCTGGACATTAGTACATCTGGACATCAGTACATCAGGACATCAGTGCATCTGGACAGCATTCTGCATCAGACATCAGTACATCTGGACAGCAGTTCATCTGGACATCGGTACATCTGGACATCAGCACATCTAGACATCAGTGCATCTGGACATCAGTACATCTGGACATCAGTACATCTGGACAGCATTCTGAATCAGACATCAGTACATCTGGACAGCAGAGCTTCTGGACATTAGTACATCTGGACATCAGTACATCAGGACATCAGTGCATCTGGACAGCATTCTGCATCAGACATCAGTACATCTGGACAGCAGAGCTTCTGGACATAAGTACATCTGGACATCAGTATATCTGGACATCAGTGCATCTCGACATCAGTGCATCTCGACATCAGTACATCTGGACATCAGAGCTTCTGGACATCAGAGCTTCTGGACATCAGTGCATCTGGACCGCAGTATATCTGGTCATCAGTGCATCTGGACAGCATTCTGGATCAGACATCAGTACATCTGGACAGCATTGCATCTGGACATCAGTACATCTGTACACAAGTGCATCTGTACATCAGTACATCTGGACATCAGTGCATCTGTACATCAGTACATCTGGACTTTAGAGCTTCTGGACATCAGTACATCTGGACATCAGAGCTTCTGGACATTAATACATCTGGACATCAGTACATCTGGACATCAGTGCATCTGGACAGCATTCTGGATCAGACATCAGTACATCTGGACATCAGTACATCTGTACACCAGTGCATCTGTACATCAGTACATCTGGACATCAGTGCATCTGTACATCAGTACATCTGGACTTTAGAGCTTCTGGACATCAGAGCTTCTGGACATTAATACATCTGGACATCAGTACATCTGGACATCAGTGCATCTGGACATTAGTACATCTGGATATCAGTGCATCTGGACAGCAGTTCATCTGGACATCAGTGCATCTGGACATCAGTGCATCTGTACATCAGTACATCTGGACTTTAGAGCTTCTGGACATCAGTACTTCTGGACATCAGTGCATCTGGACATCAGTACATCTGGACAGCATTCTGAATCAGACATCAGTACATCTGGACATCAGAGCTTCTGGACATTAGTACATCTGGACATCAGTACATCAGGACATCAGTGCATCTGGACAGCATTCTGCATCAGACATCAGTATATCTGGACATCAGTGCATCTAGACATCAGTACATCTGGACATCAGAGCTTCTGGACATCAGAGCTTCTGGACATCAGTGCATCTGGACCGCAGTATATCTGGTCATCAGTGCATCTGGACAGCATTCTGGATCAGACATCAGTACATCTGGACATCAGTACATCTGGACAGCATTGCATCTGGACATCAGTACATCTGGACATCAGAGCTTCTGGACATTAGTACATCTGGACGTCAGTACATCAGGACATCAGTGCATCTGGACAGCATTCTGCATCAGACATCAGTATATCTGGACATCAGTGCATCTCGACATCAGTACATCTGGACATCAGAGCTTCTGGACATCAGAGCTTCTGGACATCAGTGCATCTGGACCGCAGTATATCTGGTCATCAGTGCATCTGGACAGCATTCTGGATCAGACATCAGTACATCTGGACATCAGTACATCTGGACAGCATTGCATCTGGACATCAGTACATCTGTACACAAGTGCATCTGTACATCAGTACATCTGGACATCAGTGCATCTGTACATCAGTACATCTGGACTTTAGAGCTTCTGGACATCAGTACATCTGGACATCAGAGCATCTGGACATTAGTACATCTGGATATCAGTACATCTGGACATCAGTGCATCTGGACAGCAGTTTATCTGGACATCAGTGTATCTGGACATCAGTGCATCTGTACATCAGTACATCTGGACTTTAGAGCTTCTGGACATCAGTACATCTGGACATCAGAGCTTCTGGACATTAATACATCTGGACATCAGTGCATCTGGACAGCATTCCGGATCAGACATCAGTACATCTGGACATCAGTACATCTGGACAGCAGTGCATCTGGACATCAGTACATCTGGACATCACTACATATGGATATCATTCTGCATCAGACATCAGTACATCTGGACATCAGTGCATCTGGACATCAGTACATCTGGACATCAGTACATCTGAACAGAATTCTGCATCAGACATCAGTGCATCTGGACATCAATACATCCGGACATCAGTACATCTGTACACCAGTGCATCTGTACATCAGTACATCTGGACATCAGTGCATCTGTACATCAGTACATCTGGACTTTAGAGCTTCTGGACATCAGAGCTTCTGGACATTAATACATCTGGACATCAGTACATCTGGACATCAGTGCATCTGGACATTATTACATCTGGATATCAGTACATCTGGACATCAGTGCATCTGGACAGCAGTTTATCTGGACATCAGTGTATCTGGACATCAGTGCATCTGTACATCAGTACATCTGGACTTTAGAGCTTCTGGACATCAGTACATCTGGACATCAGAGCTTCTGGACATTAATACATCTGGACATCAGTGCACCTGGACAGCATTCTGGATCAGACATCAGTACATCTGGACATCAGTACATCTGGACAGCAGTGCATCTGGACATCAGTACATCTGGACATCACTACATGTGGATATCATTCTGCATCAGACATCAGTACATCTGGACATCAGTGCATCTGGACATCAGTACATCTGGACATCAGTACATCTGAACAGAATTCTGCATCAGACATCAGTGCATCTGGACATCAGTACATCTGGACATCAGTATATCTGGACAGAATTCTGCATCAGACATCAGTGCATCTGGACATCAGTACATCTGGACATCAGTACATCTGAACAGAATTCTGCATCAGACATCAGTACATCTAGACATCAGTACATCTAGACATCAGTACACCTGGACATCAGTGCATCTGGACATCAGTGCATCTGGACATCAGTGCATCAGTACATCTGGACATCAGTACATCTGGACATAATTCTGCATCAGACATCAGTACATCTAGACATCAGTACATCTAGACATCAGTACACCTGGACATCAGTGCATCTGGACATCAGTGCATCTGGACATCAGTGCATCTGGACATCAGTACATCTGGAAAGAATTCTGCATCAGACATCAGTACATCTAGACATCAGTACATCTGGACATCAGTACATCTAGACATCAGTACACCTGGACATCAGTGCATCTGGACATCAGTACATCTGGACATCAGTACATCTAGACATCAGTACATCTGGACATCAGTACATCTAGACATCAGTACATCTGGACATCAGTGCATCTGGACATCAGTACATCTAGACATCAGTACATCTGGACATCAGTGCATCTGGACATCAGTACATCTAGACATCAGTACATCTAGACATCATTACATCTGGACATCAGTACATCTAGACATCAGTACACCTGGACATCAGTGCATCTGGACATCAGTACATCTGGACAAAATTCTGCATCAGACATCAGTACATCTAGACATCAGCACACCTAGACATCAGTGCATCTGAACTGCAGCATCACCAGCCAACCAGGAGGATGTAAGAGTTACTATTTTTATTTTATAAAATGTCAAGTGTGTGAGGGGCGAGGAAGTGGAATTTTGGTCAGGAGGGTCCGTAGGCTGAAGTTTTGTTTAGGGCGCTGAGAAACCTTGCACCGGCCCTGCATATACATAGACAGGGAAAGTTATAAACCCTTATTTCAAAATCCCTTTGAACAGCACTGATTTAGGCCGGGCAGGTGAGGACTGTTCCACCAACCTAACAGTCAGGACTTTCATCCTGAGTGCAAGGACTGTTTCACTGCGCGAGAGTTGGGGGCTCCCAAGCACTTCAGAAGACCCCATGTGACCACACTACACGGACGCAATCTGAACACAACTTACATTTGAAAAAGTTGCACACAATTTGCACGCACGTACGGCCGTATCCATAAATAAATGTTGATGAAGATGATGATGATCCATGTACAAGCGGATCTAAAGAAACGTTTGAGAACACGTAAGAACGCTCTGGCTATAGGGTACTTGCCATATACAGAGCAGACTGCAGGACACACACATGCATATGTGCAAAATAGAGTCACATCAGAGTGCATGGAGAAAATAAACACAATAACACTTGTTAATACTACAATCATTAATAAAAATACATTTACAAAAAAATATATATAATTTTTTTCATCTTGAAATTAATACATATATCAGGATGTTCCTAGTGTCGATGGTGCTTAAAATAAATTTTTGCTGTTTGTCTTAATTGCAAACACATGTTGTAGCAGGTATACGCAACATCACTGGCGGTGATACAGCTACAAATTGGGCACCTGAGAGATGCTCTGAGCTTGAATCGGCCCCTTGTGCGTGCCCTCTGCCTACTTTGACTACATTAGTCCTCCCCCTTCACACCCCTAGTTCTTCTGTTCAAATAGTAGGCAATCGGAAGTGTCATTTGTACGTGAACATGAATTGCATGCAACAACAAAAATATACATACATAGAGCGCCTCCTTTATGTGCACTGGATACTATTCCAACCAAACATCTCACGATGTACCAATGTTCTAAACTTCTCTGAAACAAGAAATACTAGACATGGTGTAGTATATTCACAACTTAATACAGAAGGTGATGAAGGGAGAGAAATTAGGAAAAATCCTTCTGTGTCTATTAATACGGAAATGCACCCTCCAAACACCAATGTCTTCACACTTGTTTCCACTCCCTTTGGATGTATGCTTACAAGATCCAGGTGGATAACACGCCTTATAGGAAGATACTTTCCAAGCTTTTTCTCGAAAGCTCCTTCTTTTCTTCACAAAGGAATCCACACTTAAATAAACCGATAATAAAAAGATCTGGCATATTATCCTTTTAATTAAAATCAGCATAAACATGAGGCATGACTCGTACCAGAGCAAAGATGAAACAAGCGTGTAACAAGGTATAACAAGGTTAGAGTTACCGATGGTGTCCGCTCACTTCCATCCGCTCCTGCTTACGGTCAGAACCTCCAAGATATAAAACCAACGCGTTTTAACTTAAAATGTAAGTATTTGTCAAGGTGTGTGTAGCACTCCAACACGATCCCTCTTTATACTGGTCGGTGTCACGCCCCTCCTATGATCTCAAAACGAGGCTTGGATCGTCTGCTTCCTGGAAACTGCCAGTTTCTCATATGGAGGCTTGAATTTCTCATAGACACATTTAACATAAATGTCCCTAACTAGTACAACAAACGGACTATCTATAATAAGGAAGTCCCAAAGATATCCATTCCCAAGAGATTCCATTCTTCCTTTATACTCCAACGATGGAACTCGGGGAATAATTGCCGGAAAAAAGATGTAATATAACGTCAATACAGATAATTAAAAATGATAAAATACATTTACAAAAAAATATATATATTTTTTTTTATCTTAAAGTTAATACATATATCAGGATGTTCCTAGTGTCTATGGTGCTTAAAATAAATTTTTGCTGTTTGTCTTAATTGCAAACACATGTTGTAGCAGGTATACGCAACATCACTGGCGGTGATACAGCTACAAATTGGGCACCTGAGAGATGCTCTGAGCTTGAATCGGCCCCTTGTGCATGCCCTCGGCCTACTCTGACTACATTAGTCCTCCCCCTTCACACCCCTAGTTCTTCTGTTCAAATAGTAGGCAATCGGAAGTGTCATTTGTACGTGAACATGAATTGCATGCAGTTGGGTTCACTAGATGTATCAGGCACTGTATGTCCATAAATACTACATGTAACTGCTGGGGGAACTACTGTGCTTGATCCTGGTTATAGCTGACACTTTAGTATGAATAAGAAAAAAGTCTCCCTACAAAAACTTTATTGGTATAACGAGAAGCAAGCTGGCTATTTCACACACACACTGACCCATCTAAAATACAATTTAAGAAAAAAAAAAGATATTAGAGTTCCCTTTACGGACGATTATTAGATAAAAGTGTAGTTGTCAGGAAGTTGTAATTAGGGAAAGTTAATGTTGAGAGGTATGAATTTAGAAAGGGAGTAGACAGGAATTTAATAAAGAGGAATTTAGAAAAGGAAGAAAAACTTTGATGGGGGGTTGGTAAGAGGTAAAAATAGGGTGAGGTTAGATTAATTAATTGAGCTGCATATATAGGAAGGTTTAAGATGTGAAGAAGAACATTTGAGGAGGTAAGTCCCATTTGATATATTACGGTAGAGGAAGATGTTCTCGGACCGGTGAGGATGACTCCATGACATTTTGTTAACCAACTGAAAAGGGAAATATTTTATTGTGCTCAAAAAAAAATTCATTATACCTTAAGGAAGGCATAAGTAACTAGAGGATTTCCAGTTGTGGAACAACAAGTTTCAGCATGCCCTTTTAGACAAAAGCAAACACTTAGAGTAAATGCTAATAAAAATGACTTGTTAATCCTTTTAACCTTTTGTGGCAATGTCTTGGTATAAAACAAAGGCTGCTATAGATTTATAGGGCAGAACCGTGATTCATGTTGTTTAGATTGTATATAGTTTTATAGTTTTAAACATTTCATATTACCTAAATCATCACACGACACTAATTAGTAGCTCTCAGCGAGTGATCTGATGAGTCCAGACTGAGAGTACTTATATGGAGGACAATGATTATACATGTAACCCCTGGGGATGCTGCAGTTGGACTTGAGCACCCAGGGGCTAATAATCACAATTGCATCAGTAAGAAAAGAGATGCATATAGCTATTTACCAGTCAAGGAGAAGGAACTACATCTCCCAGAAAGCTGTTATGAAGAGGGGGCGGAGCCTAAGAAGACTGAGAAACCAGAGGGCGGAGAGAGAGAGGGAGAGAGGAGCATCCTGGGAGAGACTGAGCTGTGTGACCAGTTCAGATAGGTGACCCTAGGCATAAGGGCACTGGATGAGTGATCTGAACAGAGAGAGCAGTCTGCAGAGATATCAAAGCTCAGTGCAGTTCTGAACAGAACCTGCTGGAAGCCACAGTTTGAAGCTGTAGGAGGAGGTTTGCATGCATCTCTGAAGAAGGACATTTTACAAGTCAGCCATTTTGGAGATAATCAAGTTCAGACCTGTGACACACTGGTGCAGATAAGTTACTGGTTATTTTTATCTATCTGTTGTTGTTCAAGTGGGGTTTGGACTATATCTGGCCACAAGGGCTGAAGAGTTAGGGATAGATGGGTGGGCAGGTAAATATGCACCAAGTGTGTGTCTAATCAGCACTTGTGGAACTACAAGTCCCAGGATACAAATTAGAAAGGATTTTACAGTTGTTGCTAGAGGAGGGTCTGCATACTGTGACTGCTGTACCTCACTGCAAGTGATTTAAAGACCTCCAAAATCTGCAAACTGGACACATGATGTTTCCATGCCATGCTGCCAGGCCCGGCGCTCCCATTAGGCAACGTTAGGCAGTTGCCTAGGGCGCCGGGCTCTGGAGGGCGGCACTGAAGTGGGGGACCCAGTGATAATTAAATAAATGCTAAGCCCGCCCGCCCGCCCGCTCGTTTGCCCGCTCGCCCGCCCGCTTGTTTGCCCGCTCGCCCGTCCGCTCGTTTGCCCACTCCATCGCTATAATGCGGTGCTGCACTGTAGCAGCACCGCATTTTAAAATTTACCCGGCGCCTGGCAGCGTCGTGACGTCACGACGCACGACGCTGCCAGTGTAGAGGAGACAGAGAAAGAAGACAGAAGCGCGGAAGAAGAGAAAGGAAGGAAAATGAAGAAGTTAAGGTGAGTACAGGAAAGAGGAGGCTACAGATAACAGGAGGGGATGGGGGACGGATGCTATACATAGGGGGGAGAACGGAAGCTACAGAAAGAGGGGAATGGAAGCTACAGTAAGGAGGGAGAATGGAGGCTATACAAAGGGGGGAGAATGGGGGCTATAGAAAGGGGGGAGAATGGAGGCTATAGAAAGGCGGAGAATGGAGGCTATACAAAGGGTGAGAATGGAGGCTATACAAAGGGGGGGGGGAGAATGGAGGCTATACAAAGGGGGAGAATGGAGGCTATACAAAGTGGGGGGAGAATGGAGGCTATACAAAGGGGGGGAGAATGGAGGCTATACAAAGGGGGGGAGAATGGAGGCTATACAAAGGGGGAGAATGGAGGCTATACAAAGGGGGGAGAATGGAGGCTATACAAAGGGGGAGAATGGAGGCTATACAAAGGGGGGAGAATGGAGGCTATACAAAGGGGGAGAATGGAGGCTATACAAAGGGGGGGGGGAGAATGGAGGCTATACAAAGGGGGAGAATGGAGGCTATACAAAGTGGGGGGAGAATGGAGGCTATACAAAGGGGGGGAGAATGGAGGCTATACAAAGGGGGGGAGAATGGAGGCTATACAAAGGGGGGGAGAATGGAGGCTATACAAAGGGGGGGAGAATGGAGGCTATACAAAGGGGGAGAATGGAGGCTATACAAAGGGGGGAGAATGGAGGCTATACAAAGGGGGAGAATGGAGGCTATACAAAGGGGGGAGAATGGAGGCTATACAAAGGGGGAGAATGGAGGCTATACAAAGGGGGGGGAGAATGGAGGCTATACAAAGGGGGAGAATGGAGGCTATACAAAGGGGGGGAGAATGGAGGCTATACAAAGGGGGAGAATGGAGGCTATACAAAGTGGGGGGAGAATGGAGGCTATACAATGGGGGTGAGAATGGAGGCTATACAAAGGGGGGAGAATGGAGGCTATACAAAGGGGGGGGGGATGGAGGCACTAGAAAGGGGGGAGAATGGATGCTACAGAAAATTGGGGGGGGAGGAGGAGGCTGGAGAAAATAGGGAACTTAGGGGATTACAATTAGAAATGTCCTTGAGTTAGAGACTATGGGGTCTTTATACTAAAATAGTGCCGTGACAAAATGCAGCGATGCATAATGAAGCACAGCTTTAATTCACTTTGCTGGGGCTACTCTAGGATAGTTAAGGAACCATTTATGTGTATTAGTATTTGCCCTCTATTTGGCTCTCCTTTGTTGCCCTCTATTAGTATAATTAATTTTACATCTGCAGAATACATTAACAAATGCAAATAAAATAGAACGGTCTAGATTATCTGTCATTTAGATTACCTTTCTGTATTTATTTGCATGTGTTAGTATATTTAATATATCATCTACAGAATACATTAATAGACAGCAACAGAGGAGAGCCAAGTAGTGGCCAAATACTAAAAAAAAAAGCCAAGTAGTGGGCAGGGGGGCATGTGAGTAAAGCTGGTGTCGCCTATGCGGCTGGCATATGTGACAAAAGCTGATGGGCAAGGGGTGACATTGTGAAAATAGCTAGTAGGCAGATGGGCATGTGTGAGTGAAGTTGGTGGGCAGAGGGGTACATGTCAGTATGTAACAGGTGAGTGATGTCATGTTTTCTTTTCTTTCATTTGTTTTGTTCTGAAGTCTAGCATTTGGAGCCTCCCCTCTAGATATCCTGTGTTTGCTCCTGGGCAGCAGTGATACCTGGACAGCATTCTGCATCAGACATCAGTGCTGCGTCAGACATCTGGACTGCATTGTAGCCAGCCAAGAGGAGGTAAGAGTTATTATTTTTAAGTGTGTTAGTGGCTGGGAAATTAGAATTTTTTTTTATTTGGGGGGTGGGGGGGGGGGGGCGGCAACCTAGGGCTTTGCCTAGGGTGCCGGGCAACCTTGCACCGGCCCTGCATGCTGCATACATACAGAAGGGCCCCAACTTGCAGTGCACTGCTCTATTTGTGTGGTGTGTTTGAATACTGCTGTGTGTGTTTGGCAGTACATTGTAGGGCTATAAGGGAAAATATATAAATTCACCCTGCAAGATATTCACAGTATCAGGAGCAAGTAAGATATCTGATATACTTTTTCATGTGTATAAAGCTGTGACAGTTAATGGCATACTTGCCAACATTTTTTTTTTTGTTTCCGGGAGATGCCGGCTGGGTCGTGGGCGTGCAGGGGGCGGGGCTGCGAAATCGCGTCATTTTGGCCCCGCCCCCGTGACGGAATGACGCAAATCGCGTCATTTTACAGTGGGGGCGGGGCTAAACGCCGCGATTCCGGGTGAATCGCGGCGTTTAAACTAAATTTTTCCCCCTTCCTATCAGGGAGATTGCCACACTCGTCCGGGAGACTCTCGCAAAATGCGGGAGTCTCCCGGACAATCCGGGAGAGTTGGCAAGTATGGTTAATGGTTATATTGTTATATATTATATTATATTGTATGCTGTTATTGATTTATTGCGAGTTTTTGTGTTAACTTGGTGTGCATAGTAAGAAGTGGTGCGCCACTTTCATCCACACTGTTTTATTACTGTATTGTATTGTTTGCACTATTATTTCAAATTATACCAAAGTATATTTTTCTATATAATTACAAAGCTGCATTTAGGATTTCCATTTAAATAAATGTGCCTGGCTGGCTTTTGCAGCACACATTTTGTCACAGAGTGTTAATACTGGGCAGGGGGTTTCCCGGATCTCCCCCTGGTGTATCTTTTGAACACCCCCCAGAAGAGAAAGCAGAGATTCGGGTGGAGGCACTGAAAACCAAGTACCAAGGTGAGAAGCATCTGCGTGGTTCAATATATATATATACCCTCACAACGCTTAATACACAAGGGGGGTGTTACAGTGGAGGCACTGCTGAGATACTGAAGACACACTCAGTGAAACCCATCAGCACAGACGTCATGGATAGTATAAGAGAAGAAGTGTTTCTGTGGTGTGAACAACAGACTGTGGCCCCAACTCGATGTTTAGGGATCTATGGTGACTCTCAGGGAGTGACAGATGAGGAAGTCCTGCATGTGCTCCACAGGATTTATGGGGTAGAACATCCTAAAATCCTTGGATGGAAAGGTAGAGATCAGCATAAGACCAGTCTGATCCTCTGTGAGACGCAAGCAGAATTGGATAAAGATTTTCTTCCCTCCCTCGTTTCTGGGCCACAAAAACAACAATGGCATATTGTGATACCGTTAAAGCCAAAACAGCTAGTCGCAGCACCTCTTAATGCTGAACTTCCAGATGGAGATATTAACCGACAAGTATTCCCTCAGGCCAGGGAAGAGAATTCTCAGTCACCCTCCAGTACTAGGAAAACTGATGAGGATCAAAGCGAACTGTTCCTCACTGCTGTACAGAAACTGGTAGACCAGTTAGGAAAGTCACAGCATGAAGGGGGCTACAGAAGGCTCCGGCTCTTCTCAGGAATAAAACCAGTCCCTACTGGGGAAGAAACTTACGAGGCATGGAAAGAGATGACTTCCCAATACCTGGAGGAATGGCATTGCTCCGAACCCTATAAGAGACAGCGGATTGTTGAAAGTCTGCGAGGTCCCGCTGGAGAACTAATCCAAGCTGTACGGAGAAGTGACCCCCAAGCCACTGCACGACACTACTTAGCGACTCTAGACCAGGAATATGGAATGGCAGAGGATGCAACAGATCTGCTCTATCAGCTACGCCACACCTATCAGGAGTCAGGGGAGACATTGTCCAATTATATCTATCGGCTGGACAAGCTGATCCACCTTATTGTGTCAAAGAAAGGAATACCCCTAGCAGAAGTAGACGACAGGCGTATGCAACAGTTGTTACGGGGTGCTCTGTCCCATGACCCAGTAGCGATGAAGATAAGAAATGCTCAACTGGGACAACCATCACCTACTTTTCTTCAGTTGATACAAGATGTTAAACAAGAGGAAGCTATAGTTAAGTCCCGAGAGAGGGTGACCAAGAAAGTCAAGGTCGTACAGTCAAAGCCCGAGGCTGACCTTCCCAGCACTGAGTTAATGAAGATTGTGGAGAAACAAGGTGAGCAGATTGCTCAGTTGTTGGAGATGCAGAAGCAGATTCAAGCACAGATGCTGAAATACCACACTACCGAGCAACTGCACCCGAACATCCACCCCCGGCAAGTTCTCGAAGCTAACACTACTCGGAAACAGAACAATTGTTTCACTTGTGGAGAAGTTGGGCATCTCGCTAGACAATGTCCTCAGAGGAAGGGAGGAAGGTGGTCACCCTCACCATCCCACCGGGATAGGAAGCTTTCGGAAAACTGAAAGGGAGGACCAGGAACCCCCACACTGGCCCTCTAAAGAAAGCTGACATTAACACTGTGGGGAACTCTCACCTGGAATGGGGTCTTTTGCCCAAAGGATTGCTGGGACCCTCTCCTCACGTGCCGGCATGTCTAAATGGGAGACCTTGTATGGCCTTGCTAGATAGTGGTTCACAGGTGTCCATTGTGTTCGAGAAGTGGTACCGAGATAATCTATCTGACTTGCCCATAAAGCCATTGTGTGGACTGACCATCTGGGGTCTGAGTGACAAGAATTATCCCTACCTTGGGTACATCACTGTACCTTTGAAGTTCCCACGGGAAGTAGCTGGAATAGAAGAAGAGGTGAACGTGCTTGCACTTGTCTGTCCTGAGGCCGAAGGAGAACCTCGAGATGTCTCAGTGATTATTGGAACTAACTCCCATTTGTTCGAGATACTGGCCAACTGGTGCCAAGAGGTGGGAGGAGCAAGTTATAGTAAAACACTTAAGATTCATCCTATGTGCCTTGCTGCTTATAAGAAGAAAGAGGAAAAAAAATCTCAGAAAGAAACCACATTACAAATAGGAAGTTTTGATCAATGCTTTAATGGTAGTGATGCTAGTCAAGAAGACCGACACTGGCTAGTTATGCAAATGCTACAAAGAGAGGCTGCCTTCTCTTCGGGGGACTGGGATTTAGGTCTAGCGACAGGAGTGGAGCACCACATAAGGCTAACGGACGACAGACCTTTCCGAGAACGGTCAAGACGCCTAGCCCCTGCTGATCTGGATGATATTCGGGAACATTTAAGGGAGATGCTAGAGAATGATGTGATTGAGAAATCTGAGAGTCCCTATGCTTCTCCTATTGTGGTGGCTAGAAAGAAGACGGGAAAAATACGGATGTGCGTGGACTACCGGACATTAAACAAGCGCACGATTCCTGATCAGTACACTGTCCCTAAGATAGACGAAGCCCTTGATTGTTTTCAGGGAAGCAAGTGGTTTTCTGTGCTAGATCTACGCAGCGGGTACTATCAGATATTGATGAGTCAGAAGGATGCTGAGAAAACCGCCTTCATCTGCCCGGTTGGATTCTTTCAGTTCAAAAGATTGCCACAAGGATTATCAGGGGCTCCAGCCACTTTCCAACGATGCATGGATGATGTTGTGGGTGACATGAATTTCAGGGAAGTGCTGGTATACTTGGATGATTTGATAGTATTTGGCCAAACATTGAATGAGCACAACGAAAGACTCCTCAAGGTATTGGATCGCTTAATAAAGAAAGGGTTTAAGTTGTCCCTTGACAAGTGTAGCTTCTGTAAAACCCAGGTCAAGTATGTGGGATATGTTGTGGATCGGGAAGGAATTTCTACAGATTCAGCGAAGATAGAAGCGGTGAAAGAATGGCCTCGACCAACAATACTGAAGGAATTAAGGTCTTTTTTGGGGTTCTGTGGCTATTACAGAAGGTTTGTCCCAAACTACAGTAAACTTGTCAAGCCTCTTACAGATCTAACTCGAGGTTATCCTGCTCCAAGAGGTTCCCATCGGAAAGAGAAACCATTGTTCCGGGTAAATGATGCGTTCGGGGAAAGGTGGAGTGAGGCTTGCGAACAAGCTTTTGAAGGATTGAAAACCTGCCTGATTCAAGCGCCTGTTCTGGCATATGCCGATCCAGAGTTACCATACATTCTGCATGTAGATGCCTCCTTTGAGGGACTTGGGGGAGTGCTATACCAAGTGCAAGAAGGAAGGTTAAGACCAGTCTATTACATCAGTCGAGGTCTCTCACCCAGTGAACGGAACTACCCGGTGCATAAGTTGGAGTTCCTGGCCCTTAAGTGGGCAGTTGTTGACAAACTTCACGACTACTTGTATGGAGTACCATTCGAAGTGCATACAGACAACAATCCCCTCACATATGTGCAGACCACAGCAAAGCTAGATGCAACTGGGCACAGATGGTTGGCGGCGCTGGCCATTTACAATTTCACAATAAAGTACAGGCCTGGGAGAAGAAATGTAGATGCCGATGCTTTGTCAAGATTACCGGGAAGGTTTGTGGAATCTCAGGAAGAAGAATGGATAGAGTTGCCAGCTCCAGAGGTGAAGGGGATGTGTCACGAGGGACGTGTGGTCGTGCCTCCAGTCAAAGAATGCTTAACAGCTCTAGGGGCAACGACAGATGGACTACCAAGACAATATTGCTGGCTGAGTCAAATGGAGCTCAGTGATCTTCAGAAGTTGAGTTCAAGCCAAGTCAAAGAAGATCAGCAGAATGACTACTCTATAGCAGCAGTTAGGTGGTATGTTAAACACAGACAAAGAATCCACCGGAGTAGTTTGAAAACGGAGGAAGCTATTTTGCTAAGCAGACAGAGAGAGTCATTGGTGGTGAAGCAGGGGCTACTGTATAGAGAAACCAGCCGCAAAGATGGCAGAGAGAGGAAACAGCTAGTATTGCCAAAGAAGCACCGTCCCATGGTTCTCCGTGCGTTGCATGATAAACACGGCCACCTGGGAATAGAGAAGACCGTGAGTTTAATTTCAGATAGATTCTACTGGCCGAAAATGGAGATAGACATTGAGAGTTATTGTAAATCTTGTGGGACATGCATACTTCGAAAATCCCTCCCAGAAAAGGCTGCCCCCTTAAAGAATATATCCAGCAATGGGCCTTTAGAGTTAGTCTGTATTGACTTTCTATCAGTGGAACCAGATGAAAGCAACAAGTGTAACATTCTAGTGGTGACAGATCATTACACCCGTTATGCTCAAGCCTACCAGACAAAAGACCAGAGAGCTGTGACCGTGGCAAAAATCCTATGGGAAAAGTTCTTTGTCCACTATGGACTGCCTGCCCGCATTCATTCAGATCAGGGTCGGGATTTTGAGAGCAAGCTAATAAAAGAACTGTGCGAGGTCTGCGGGATAAAGAAGTCCAGGACTACTCCTTTCCATCCCCAAGGAGATCCGCAGCCGGAGAGATTTAATCGGACCCTTCTCAGCATGATGGGCACTTTGGACACTAAAAAAAAGGCACATTGGAGTAGGCACATCAGCAATTTGGTCCACGCCTACAATTGCACGAAAAACGAGTCCACGGGGTACTCCCCATATCTCTTAATGTTTGGAAGGGAGGCTAGATTACCAATCGATATCTGTTTTGGAATGGACACTGCTGATCCCCAAGAAAAGCTCCATTTGAAATATGTGGAGCAGCTGAAACAAGAACTAAAGGAGGCCTACAGACTAGCGGAAGCAGCTGCATCAAAAGCTGGACAACGAAACAAGGGTCGTTATGATCTACAGGTCAAGGAGCATATTCTGGAGCCAGGTGACAGGGTTTTACTTAGACACTTGGGCCTCCCGGGGAAACACAAGTTAGCCAATCGTTGGCGAAAGGATCCTCATGTTGTGGTTGCAAAATTGCCAGACATCCCAGCCTATCGAATTAGGCCCGAGGGGCTAACAGGCCCTATAAAGACATACCATCGACAACATTTGCTTCCCATCAGAGATGGTGTCCGGTTTTGGGAGGAGCCTGAAACAGATGAGCCAAAAGTGTCCACACCCAGAAGATCACGGCGAATCAGAGAACCGACCACAGAAGAAGATGATGGAGATGATTGGGGGTATGATGCTCCAGGTAAATTGGGAGAAATAGATTGGAGACAAGATATCAGAAGGCTCACTAGGTCTACCGAGGGGGCCGCTGTAAGACCTCCACAAGTAGAAGAAAGGAGAACTATGCCTGTCATTTCAGATGAAAGTGTCAACCCAAGAGTAGCTGGACGGTTGGATTCTCAGTGTTCAGTAGAGGAAGGCTCTAACCAGGAAGTTGACATGGATGGGGACGTCGTTGATCCAGATGGAGGATGCACTGAACGCCCCAACAGGGTGTTGGGGGGAGAGGAAGGGAACCCACCAGTCCAGGGTCGGCCTAAAAGGACCCCTAGAGCCCCAATGATGTTGACTTATGATAGTCTAGGTCATATGACTGAGATTCCTAAGGTGATTCATCCTAGCTGGGTCTATCAGTGGCCATATCTGACTCCCATATCTGTTATGCCAGGGCCTGTTGTGTATGGATGTGAAAGTGTATTTAGACAGGATGTCTTAACCCCTTTAAATTTGCAGGATGTGGGACAAGCCTCATCATTTGTTCATTGTGGACTTGCCCCACAGGGGGAGTGTGTAACCCCTGGGGATGCTGCAGTTGGACTTGAGCACCCAGGGGCTAATAATCACAATTGCATCAGTAAGAAAAGAGATGCATATAGCTATTTACCAGTCAAGGAGAAGGAACTACATCTCCCAGAAAGCTGTTATGAAGAGGGGGCGGAGCCTAAGAAGACTGAGAAACCAGAGGGCGGAGAGAGAGAGGGAGAGAGGAGCATCCTGGGAGAGACTGAGCTGTGTGACCAGTTCAGATAGGTGACCCTAGGCATAAGGGCACTGGATGAGTGATCTGAGCAGAGAGAGCAGTCTGCAGAGATATCAAAGCTCAGTGCAGTTCTGAACAAAACCTGCTGGAAGCCACAGTTTGAAGCTGTAGGAGGAGGTTTGCATGCATCTCTGAAGAAGGACATTTTACAAGTCAGCCATTTTGGAGATAATCAAGTTCAGACCTGTGACACACTGGTGCAGATAAGTTACTGGTTATTTTTATCTATCTGTTGTTGTTCAAGTGGGGTTTGGACTATATCTGGCCACAAGGGCTGAAGAGTTAGGGATAGATGGGTGGGCAGGTAAATATGCACCAAGTGTGTGTGTCTAATCAGCACTTGTGGAACTACAAGTCCCAGGATACAAATTAGAAAGGATTTTACAGTTGTTGCTAGAGGAGGGTCTGCATACTGTGACTGCTGTACCTCACTGCAAGTGATTTAAAGACCTCCAAAATCTGCAAACTGGACACATGATGTTTCCATGCCATGCTGCATACATACAGAAGGGCCCCAACTTGCAGTGCACTGCTCTATTTGTGTGGTGTGTTTGAATACTGCTGTGTGTGTTTGGCAGTACATTGTAGGGCTATAAGGGAAAATATATAAATTCACCCTGCAAGATATTCACAGTATCAGGAGCAAGTAAGATATCTGATATACTTTTTCATGTGTATAAAGCTGTGACAGTTAATGGTTATATTGTTATATATTATATTATATTGTATGCTGTTATTGATTTATTGCGAGTTTTTGTGTTAACTTGGTGTGCATAGTAAGAAGTGGTGCGCCACTTTCATCCACACTGTTTTATTACTGTATTGTATTGTTTGCACTATTATTTCAAATTATACCAAAGTATATTTTTCTATATAATTACAAAGCTGCATTTAGGATTTCCATTTAAATAAATGTGCCTGGCTGGCTTTTGCAGCACACATTTTGTCACAGAGTGTTAATACTGGGCAGGGGGTTTCCCGGATCTCCCCCTGGTGTATCTTTTGAACACCCCCCAGAAGAGAAAGCAGAGATTCGGGTGGAGGCACTGAAAACCAAGTACCAAGGTGAGAAGCATCTGCGTGGTTCAATATATATATATACCCTCACAACGCTTAATACACAAGGGGGGTGTTACATACACAACTTATTTGACTTGATAACTGCTAATTAATTCGTATATATTTGGGGGGGTAATATATACCTGATTTTTAGATTTTTAGATATTGTATTTGTTAGTTGTGCTACAATTGTTCTCAAAAAAAGTAATTAGAGAGCTGAGTGGAGCACTTAGAACTAGGGATGAGCGGGCTCGGATTTTAGTAATCAGAACACCCCCGAACAGTGCCGATCCGAGCCTAATCCGAGCACTGTTCGGGTATTCCCGCCGATCGCAAAACTCAAAACGATGCAAAACGTCATAATCCCGCCGTCGGATTTCTCAAGATCCGGATTCATATTAGTCCCCGCTTGCCGCCGCCATCTTCACTCGGGCATTGATCAGGGAAGAGGGAGGGTGTGTTAGTGGTGTCCTCTGTCCTGCTCATTCCAGTGGTGGTGTCCTGTGCTCTGTCCTGCTCAGTCCAGTGGTGCTGTCCTGTGCTCTGTCCTGCTCAGTCCAGTGGTGCTGTCCTGTGCTCTGTCCTGCTCAGTCCAGTGGTGGTGCTGCCATAATTCCAGTGGTGCTGTCCTGTGTCCAGTCCAGTGGTACTGCTATATAGGTTCACTGATCCTGCAGTATAAGTCCAGTGGTACTGCTATATAACTAAGTTCACTGATCCTGCAGTATAAGTCCAGTGGTACTGCTATATAACTAAGTTTACTGATCCTGCAGTATAAGTCCAGTAGTACTGTCCTGTGCCGCATATAATTTTTAAAGCCTTTGCCGAGTGTGTGTGGTTTAGGGGTACGCTCTCTTGTGCTGCATATAATGGAGTACAAAAATTTGGAGGATAAAGTAGGGAAAGATCAAGAACCACTTCCTCCTAATGCTGAAGCTGCTGCCACTAGTCATGACATAGATGATGAAATGCCATCAACGTCGTCTGCCAAGGCCGATACCCAATGTCATAGTAGAGGGCATGTGAAATCCAAAAAGCCAAAGGTCACTAAAATTATGAAAAAAAAGAAATTAAAATCATCTGAGGAGAAACGTAAACTTGCCAATTTGCCATTTACAACACGGAGTGGCAAGGAATGGCTTAGGCCCTGGCCCGTGTTCATAACTAGTGGTTCAGCTTCACACAACGAGAGTTAAGCTGTCATCAACAACACAGCAAACAACTCTGCCTTCTAAAGAGATGTCATCACAAATCCCCAAGCCGAGTCCAAGGGTGTTGGTGGTTGCGAAGCCTGACCTTCCCATCACTGTACGGGTAGAGGTGGCTCCTTCCACCATTTGCAGCACACCCTCTGCATATGCTGGAAGGATCACCCACAGTCCAGCAGGGCTGCCAAGAAGAATTTAGGGCCCGGGTACAACAAATTCATGGGGCCCCCCTCATAGTCAAGTAAGCCCCAAAAATTTTTAGCGACGCCTTACGGCGGCGCAAAAAAATTTGGGTGTGTGGTCATACATTCAGGGGCGTGGCTAGCCAAACGGCGGTGCAGAAATTTTGGGAGGTGTGGTCATGCATTTGGGGGCGTGGCAAACGTGCCATTGGGGCGTGGCTAACATAAAAACCACTAGGCTCTCAATTCGCCGGAGCGTCACATATGTTCAAGCACTCCTGACTTTCAGGACATCTACCACCACAGTGTAGTATACAAACAATGCAGTGTGTACACAAACAGTTCAGTCTTGGCCTACACCTTACATTGGGCACAACATTCACCAAAAATTGGTATTGTCCCTACTAGAATCACAACATTTCACACACTGTGCTGCTCTCTCCTACCTGTTCTTCTCACTTTCTCCACCTGTGGCTGCTGCTTTCTTTAGTTGTGGCTTGTCCGGATCCAGGAATGTTGAAGGACCTATTTTGAAAAAAAAATGGCTACATTTAGAAAATTACAGCCAGCCCCGGCGTTAAATCAATAGCACCCACGATTAATAATTAGGCCTTCCTCCAGCCCCAACATTAAAATAATACTATTCACATTTAATAAATAAACCTATTTCCCTTCTTGCAAACAGCCCCAGCAATACCTATTTCCCGCAACCATCACTGCCATTAAATAATTCATAGTCACATTTAATAAATAGACCTCATTCTCCCTAAACTCACCCCAAGATTCAATAGCCCCCAAACCACCCCATCTTAAATTAATAGTCCCTACTATTAAATTGCCTCACCATCACCCTACAAACAAAATAGCGCCCATTAATTAGCCGCCACCTACCTCACACACACTACATTGCACCAAGCCCCCTGTGCCATTACACACACAATACTGTGCCCCTTCATCACAACTACACTGTACCCCCTTATGCTCACACTGCGACCTCCATGCTGCTTTTCCCCCTTCTTTTTTACTTTGTGCCTCTCTCCCACTTTTTTTATTCCTCTGTTCCTCTCTCCCACTTTTTGTCCTCCTCTGTTCCTCTCTCCCACTTTTTTTTTCTCCTCTGTTCCTCTCTCCCACTTTTTTTCCCTCCTCTGTTCCTCTCTCCCCAATTTTTTTTTATTCCTCTGTGGCTCTCTCCTTTTTTTCCTCCTCTGTTCCTCTCTCCCACTTTTTTTCCCTCCTCTGTTCCTCTCTCCCCAATTTTTTTTTATTCCTCTGTGGCTCTCTCCTTTTTTTCCTCCTCTGTTCCTCTCGCCCACTTTTTTTTCCTCCTCTGTTTCTCTGTCCCCTTTCTTTATAGTAATGTCCCTCTCTGTTTTCTTCCCCTTGCCTCTCCGTTTCTTTACTTACCTTTTGTCAACTTCTTTCTTTTCTTTTCTGCTCTCCTGTCTCCTCTTCTGTCTTCTTTCTTCATGCTGGCTGCGGCGCTCCTCACTGACTGACAGGCGTGACTTGATGACGTCACGCCCGGCAGTCAGTGTGAATGGAGGAGAGGAGGGACACGGCGCCGCGCGATCACGTGAGTATTTTTTTTTTTATTATTATTTCTTTTTTCTTCCAGCTCCCAAGAAACCCCCACTCCCCCCCCGCGGGAAAAAAAATAAAAAAAGTTTAAAAAAAATAGCGCAAGAGAGAAAAATAAAATTAAAAAAAATAAAAATAATTAGCAGCGAGGGCCCGGGTAAACTGTACCCGCTCCCCCCCCCTCTCGGCGGCCCTGCAGTCCAGTAACAGATTTGGATAATGAAGGTGTCAATGTTGTACACCGGGAGGAGGATATTGATGTAGCTGGCGCTGAGGAGGAACTTGACGAGGAGGATGCTGATGTGGTTTTCTTAAATGAGGCACCAGGAGGGGAAACAGTTGTTGTCCATGGGATGAAAAAGCCCATCGTCATGCCTGGCCAGAAGACCAATAAATCCACCTCTTCGGTCTGGAATTATTTCTATCCCAATCCGGACAACAAATGTATTGCCATATGTACCTTATGTAAAGCTGCAATAAGCAGGGGTAAGGACCTTGGCCACCTAGGGACATCCTCCCTTATACTTCACCTGAAGAACCTTCATAAATCTGTGTTTAGTTCAGGAACTGTGGCAAGCACCGTAAGCAGTCCAGGGACACCTAAATCCCTTGGTGCCGTTGTATCCACACCAGCAACACCCTCCTCGTCAATTTCCTCCTCGATCTGGATCAGAGATAGTCTTGCAGGCCATGTCACTGGCATGACTGAGTCCTCTTCAATCCGGGATTCTTCGGGAGGATCCTGCAGCGGTACGCCTACTACTGCCACTGCTGCTGTTGCTGCTCGGAGTCGGTCATCTTCCCAGAGGGGAAGTCGTAAGACCGCTACGTCTTTCACTAAGCAATTGACCGTACAATAGTCGTTTGCCATGACCACGAGGTACGACAGCAGTCATCCTATAGCAAAGCGGATAACTGCGGCCTTGACAGCTATGTTGGTGTTAGACGTGCGTCCAGGGTCCGCCATCAGTGGAGTGGGATTTAGAAGGTTAATGAAGGTATTGTGTCCCCGGTACCAAATCCCATCTAGATTCCACTTCACTAGGCAGGCGATACCCGGGATGTACAGAGAAGTACGAAAAAGTGTCCTCAGTGCTCTGAAAAATGCGGTTGTACCCACTGTCCACTTAACCACAGACATGTGGACAAGTGGTTCAGGGCAAACTAAGGACTATATGACTGTGACAGCCCACTGGGTAGATGCATCGCCTTCTGCAGCAACTGCAGCATCAGTAGCAGCATCTCCGAAACGCCTGCTCGTTCCAAGGCAGGCAACATTGTGTATCACCGGTTTCAGTAAGAGGCACAACGCCGACAACCTCTTAGAGAAACTGAGGGAAATTATCTTGCAGTGGCTTACGCCACTTACACTGTCCTGGGGATTTGTGGTGTCGGACAACGCTAGTAACATTGTGCGGGCATTACATATGGGCAATTTCCAGCACGTGCCATGTTTTGCCCACACAATAAATTTGGTGGTGCAGCATTATCTTAAAAGTGACAGGGGTGTGCAGGATATGCTTGCCGTGGCCCGCAAAATTTCGCCATTCTGCCACTGCCTACCAAAGACTGAAGCACCATCAAAAAAGCCTGAACCTGCCCTGCCATCACCTCAAGCAAGAGGTTGTGACGCGCTGGAACTTCCACCCTCTATATGCTGCAGAGGATGGAGGAGCAGCAAAAGGCCATTCAAGCCTACACAGCTACCTACGACATAGGCAAAGGAGTGGGGATGCGCCTGAGTCAAGCGCAGTGGAGACTGATTTCCGTGTTGTACAAGGTTCTCCAGCCGTTTGAACTTGCCACACGAGAAGTCAGTTCCGACACTGCCAGCTTGAGTCAGGTCATTCCCCTGATCAGGCTGTTGCAGAAGCAGCTGGAGAAAGTGAGGGAGGAGCTGGTAAAGCATTTCGATTTCACAAAGCATGTAGCTCTTGTGGATGAAGCCCTTTGTATGCTTTGCCAGGATCCGAGGGTGGTCAGTCTTTTAAAGTCAGAAGAATACATTCTGGCCACCATGCTCGATCCTCGGTTTAAAGCGTTTTTGTGTCTCTGTTTCCGGCGGACACAAGTCTACAGCGGTTGAAAGACCTGCTGATCAAGAGATTGTCATCTGAAGAGGACCGTGACATGGCAACAGCTCCTCCTTCATTTTCTTCCACACCTGTGGCTGCGAGGAAACAGCTGAGATTTCATAAACGACCCGCTGGTGGGGGATGCAGAGAACATCTGATCCGGACTGAAGGACCTGCCAACAATTGCTGACATGTCTACTGTCGCTGCATTGGATGCTGTCACCATTGAAAAAATGGTGGAGGATTACTTTGCTGACAGCATCCAAGTAGATATGTCAGACAGTCCTTACTTGTACTGGCAGGAAAAAAAAAGGCAGTTTGGAAGCCCCTGAACAAACTGGCTCTATTTTGTCTGGGTTGTCCCTCCTCAAGTGTGTACTCCGAAAGAGTTTTTAGTGCAGCGGGGAACCTGGTCAGTGAGTGGCGAAGGAGGTTGCTTCCGCAAAATGTGGAGAAGATGATGTTCATCAAAATGAATTATCAATTCTTCGACGAAGACCAGCAATGGCCTCCAGAGACTACAGAGGGACCGGTAATTGTGGTGTCCAGCGGGGACGAATTGATAATGTGTGAGGATGAGGAAGTACACACTGAAGGGGGCGAGGAATCAGAGGATGAGGATGAGGATGACATCTTGCCTCAGTAGAGCCAGTTTACTTTGTACAGGGAGAAATGAATTGCTTTTTTTGTGTGGGGGCCCAAACAAACCAATCATTTCAGCCACAGTAGTTTGGTAGGCCCTGTCGCTGAAATGATTGGTTTGTTAAAGTGTGCATGTCCTTTTTCCCCAACATAAGGGTGGGTGGGAGGGCCCAAGGACAATTCCATCTTGCACCTCTTTTTTTGGCATTATGTGCTCTTTGGGGCCTAGTTTTTCAAACTGCCATCCTGTCTGCCACTGCAGTGCCACTCCTAAATGGGCCACGTGTTTGTGCCGTCCACTTGTGTTGCTTAGCTTAGTCATCCAGCTACCTCGGTGCAACCTTTTGGCCTAAAAATAATATTGTGAGGTGTGAGGTGTTCAGAATAGACTGGAAATGAGTGAAAATGAATGTTATTGAGGTTAATAATAGCGTAGGAGTGAAAGCAAACCAAAAAACAGGATTTTAGTAGTTTTTATGCTCTTTAAAAAAAAATCAGAACCCAAAACCTTGAGGGGGGTGTTTTGGCAAAACCCATTAGAATCCAAAACCTTAAGGTAATCAGAACCCAAAACCCAAAACCCGAAAAGTGGCCGGTGCACATCCCTACTTAGAACGTTCACTATTGTGTCCGATAGTAGCTGAGGCTGGAACAGGGGCATTTGCTCCTTGAAATCTCTAGAAGATAATCATGTCTAAGTACAATAGAACTTGAAAGGCAGCCAGGGCTATTAGATTTTTACTTTGTTGCAACAATGGGCCTGATTCATGTGGACGCAAATGACACTTACGACTGTTAGAAGACTGGGAAGATACAGAAGATAGGGGAAGGAGGAAGAAACAGAGACTAGTGAAGGGAAGACGACACAGTGGCTAAGATGGATATTTGGGATTGCCTAGTAGTAACATAATTAGTTTTTATCTGCCCAAATTACAATTTAGATTCTATATCTTCTCTTACAGAAGAGAGAATTATATGGGGTACACCATTTATCAATCCTCCTTTTTTTCCACGGAATTGACAAACGAGTTCTGGAAAGAGGTAAAGAGAAAATAGGAAACATAAGTCTAAAATTCCGCTGTACTGAATGGTGATCTCTGCAAAGACACTTCCTAGGATCATTATAGAAAAAATGTAGTACTATTGTAAAAGAAGAATATAATATTTAAATATTTAAATTAAACAAGTACAGATTGGAAATTAAAAGCAAATATTGGATTAGCATTCCTTGAAGGAAGATGACCTTTTTCATTGCACAAATATTAAAAGTCCCACTGCTAAGATTAACCCCGTGGGACGTTATATAAATATTACAGTGCAGACAAGCAGGAAAATGTTATATTTATTTACTTGTGTGACAAAACGATAAAGATAACAAAAAAGAAACAGAAAGAAAAAAACCTCATCCATCAGTTATTTGTAATCTTCTTCTCTGACTGCTTTGATTTTTGGTGAAGTTAGTAGATTATTAGTTAACTGACCTCACTCTACAGAATGACCACTATGATTTTTGTGGTGGGCGCAAAAAGTATAATTCACTGTACAAATACTACTTTGTAGCAGACATCTGAACATCTTTTACTTTAAGAAACCTATTACTATATATATTGCCCACTTAACCTTAATGATTGCTCTTGTTTCATATCTTGCATTGATGAGATCAAATAAGATAAAAAAAAAGGTCAGCAAATTGGATATATGAATGTACATACCAGGGTTGTATCTATGATATTAATCCAGTGGATACCTAGCCTACAGGTACATAAAATGGCTCAGTACATCCCTGTATATTTGAAATGAGGATTAATTCTCATGTTGTGTTTTTGTGTGGAGGGAAACCATCACCTCCTCAGAAACCTTCAAATCATTTAATTCTTAGGACGACATCTACAATGATTCAGAGCTACATAAGGACTGTGTGCTGTAAGCAACAACGTGGCCCCATATATCTCTGTCTCTTATTAGTACGGCTCAGGAATAAGCAATCATCCGCAATGACACATCAAGGCTCTTCTGTCCTGTTTGATGCTCCTATCTCGGCACAGATAGAAACCGGTAATTTCTCATCCACTTCTCTGCCATAAGAAATATTTACAGCCAAGCCTATAGTTTTTAGATTTTTACAATATTTATTGGTATTAACATCTAATAATATGGCAGCATATTCCACAATGCTTTACAATAGGATTAAACACAGTAATAAGACAAGACTGGGTATTACAGCCATACAAAGGGGTAAGAGAGCACTACTCGCAAGCTTGCACTGTATAGGACAGTAGGAGTTAGTGACATAAGGGTATGTACCACATAGGGCCTACTGGTCCCAGGGGCGCACAGAGGATTTTTCAGGGGGGGTTTCCTTCACCCCCGAAAAAAAAAACATAGAGAGCTGCCGCGTTTAAGCTGCACTGTAACATACAGCAGCCGCTGCGCTGTCAAAGAAGCGTCCGCGGCGGTGCTGTATACAATACAGCACCGCCGCAGATGCTTCTTAGACAGCGCCGCGGCTGCTGTATAGTACAGTGCCGATATGTAGGGCACTTTTTTAGTGGAGGGGGGTTTCTGGAGACCTAGAAACCCCCCCCCCCTGCGTGCGCCACTGGGTCCAGCTTGAATGTAATGGAAAATGTGCTTAGTGTGTGTATCGGGGCTAATCACTATTCATCAGCAGTGTTGGTTTAGGCGTTGAAGGGTTGTTTCAGTATAATAGTGTTGAGTGAACTGTGCTATTACTGTGTAATCACAGGGCTGGTGCTACCACTAGGCAAACCTGGGCAGTTGCCTAGGGCTTCAGGGTATGGGGGCACCTAAACCATTGAGTGAGTGGAATAATGTCACTGATTCAATGTATTTATTATCACCTCTGCCCCTCCTCACTGTGCAACGGTCGCTGGCATGGAGGGGGCAGGAGTCAGCAGCTTATTAACAGTGTCCAAGTTGGTAATGGGCTGGAAGTGCGGCGCCATGCTATGATGTCACAGCGTGGCACCAGACTCCCAAGACGAGAAAGTGCCACTCTGCCCCCACTCCACACGGGGTGAGAAGTGAAATGATGTGGGTGGGGCAGTACCCAACATGAGGGGGGGTGGTGCCCAATAGAATGTTGTCAGGGAACCATTTATGGCACTCGAGGGGCATTCACTGGCACTGATAATGGGTTAGAAGTGCCTGGGGTGATTAAGAGGGTGGGTCGGAAATTTGTTAATATTTCCTGAAGACATAAGTCATGGAACACTTCAAACTTTGGAAGGTAGAGGAAAGTCTTATAGTCCTCAGTCTAGTTTACTCATTGTATCTCTTACTTCCCTTGATTCTTCTTATAATTGTATTAAAGTTGGTTTAAGTTACAATATTGTCTTATTATATGTATTTTTATTGCGCTGGAACTGCTGGGAATTGACCTGTTATGTTATCTATGTAAAAGTAACTATGGGAAACATTACGAAAAAGTCTATTTTGCTTTACATTTTTGTTTGCATTTCCCCAGCTAAATGGCATACTTCATAAAGTGACACATTTCATTATGTTACCAAGGAAACCCCCTAGCTATCCCCCCAAAGAATGATGTCACATTTGAATTGGTCAAATAAGTAAATGAAAAGTAATTTCTGGCAAAATTATGAAAATGGGTCTGGTCAAAGTAAAGGATAACCAGGCCAAAATAAAAATAACCAGCCCCCTCCCACCAGAGGCTCCGTGGCTCAGATGATTTGCATAATAGTCAGACTGTTTAGCCCACTAACCGACCCAGTTAGAATGATAATCACAGCCACTACTCTCCCCTACTCCATGTCAGCCCTCTACACCAGTGACAAAGGCTGGAGAAGAGTGGTAGATGCACAGAGGACTCGGTATGTTATTAGCCGGTGTAGAGACAGTGCTCTGCACAGCACAGTGATTAGCATAGTAGTCAGGCTCAGAACATCTGTAGGGAGTAATTGGTGTCTAATACTCATGGTAAGAGTATAGATGGAGAGGTAAAAACAAACTGGGAACAGGAACTAAAACAGATATCAAACTACAAAATTGTTAGGAAAAGAAAAGTTCAGATGAAGCAAAGGTGAGGGCTGGCAGAGAACTAAGCAAGGTCATGGTTTTAGTCAAAGTCTGTACACAGATAATCAACAAAGATACAAACACCCAGGTAGCAGCAACATATAATGTGCAATGAGTATTTGTGAAAGCATCTAATAAAAGGCGGCGTGAATCAGAGTCCACAAACGGGTCATTTTAGTAGCGTCTAGATAGAAGAAACTTGTGCGCACCCAAGTAGATGCAATACCAGACAGATAAAGACCTGCAGGTCTGGTATAAAGTATTATCTATTCACTCCTTTATAAAGAGACCAAACCCCCCCCCCCCTCCTATATATAGGGTGGTGACCCAATGGTATCTACTGCATATTAAAAAGCCGAGAATGCAGTCATTTGAGTTAATGTTACATCACTGATCCAACCCCTTTGTATGAATCAACCAATACATACACAGCATTTCTGCTAAGCAAGTCTACAAATCTGTCAGTCACTGTCTCTCCGTCACCACCCTCCTAACATAGCAACCTGCTGCAGAGGGCTGGATGAGACCATGTTAGACAGATAGCGCCTGAGTCATTAAGGAGAGCAAGGCAAACAAAGGAGTAAATTTGATCCTGGACAATGCAAACCATGTTACAATGCAAGGGGTGAAAATTAGTTTATAATTTTGCACATAAAGAAAAAAGTGTTTTGGTTTTTTTTGTCATGTAGCACACAAATACTTGATAACTTTATTTTTACATTGAAATTTAAAGTTGATCTAGGACATGCCCTACCCCAACTATACATTTGTCCCACATTTTAAATTTACCTTCCCTCCAATGCAACATGGTTTTGATGAGGTGCAAAGTTACTCATTTTTTTTGCTTTGCTCTTCTTAATGTGGGAGACTCATTAAGTTCATGACAACCACTGCATTTATTTTATTCAGCTCAGTAATGCAATTTCTTTGATAAATAAAGGCTTTAATTGCCCCTTAAGTTTCAATAACTGTTAAACAAAAAAATATTTCCCCTGATTACATCGTCTCTTTAATTAATAGTCTGTGTCTGCCCTTGAAAGAAGGTCTTTTACCTGTATTTGTTTTCTGAAAGATGAACATCTGATCTGACAAGTCTTATGTTAACTGTACCGTCAGCAAAATTACAAGCAGCCAGCAATGCTGATGCTTCACTTTCATCTGCTGAAATCTCATTCTCCTGAGACGTAAACTTTATTCTAGTCCCAAACTGGAAACCGGGCATCCGCCAGAAGCGCCGATGTGCCTGTGGGTATCAGTGGGATGTTCTGGGAATCAAAACCTGTGTTAAATGAGCCGCTGACCCTCGGTCAACCTTCTGATAGGTCAAGGATTAATATGGGAGTATATTAAGCAATGTCTTCCTTTTACTATCAGAGGTATTGTGTGTAAATGACAACAAATGAATTGTCAAAGAGATATATTGGGCGCAGTTACTTTCAGCAGAGTAAAAATGTACTATATGACATGCTGTCACTGACTTGGGATTAGAGATGCTCACTGACCCCCGTGAACTGGTTTTGTATCTGGATTAGCTTCGTGTTTTGGTTTTGGTTTTGGCAAAACCGCCCTCATGTCTTTTGGTTTTGGTTTTGGATTGTTTTGAAAAAATCGTAAGATATGCTAAAATCACATAATTTTGCTCTTTTTTTGCTCCTACATTATTATTATTAACCTCAATAACACTAATTTCAAGTCATTTGCAGTCAATTTTACCACCTCAGAGGTCACAAAATTGTTTTCAAACACTTTGGGACAAATACTGCAGTGACCTGGCTGGATGGTAAGCGACAGAGCAATGACACAAACACACGGCAGTTCCTAGCACATCTAGGACACATCGGCACACAGCAGTGGCAGAAAAGAAAAATGGGGGTCCGCCCTCCCTCCCACCCCCTGCTATGTTGGATCTTAAAAAGGAATTCAAAACTTGCGAGATCCGAGATCCGACGATGTAACAACGACTTTTTGCCTTGTTTTCGATTCTGAGGCCGCGCGACAGAACCAAGTTGACTCGACTCGGTACTCGATCCCCTAAGTTCGGGTGTGTTCGGTTTGCCGAGCCTGATCATCTCTACTTGGGAGTAATAAAGCTTGCAGAAAAGAATGTCATTGCGTTGTGCTGTCAATACGTTGGAGAGTGCAAATATATCCCAGTGTTCCCACAGCTCTGCATTAATAAAATAAACGCACCCCCAGTCTGCTCTCCTTGCTCCTGTTGTCAGTACACTGGCTTACCGGGAGCCAAGAGATTAAGGAGTCAATTTTATTAAGAATCGCGTTGGGTGGTGGCTTTGAACCGCCACACATCACCGGTGGTTTAGTGCTCCAAACCATCGCATTTACAATAGGACATTTTGAGGCTGCAATGTAAAATGCCTGGCGATGTGTGGCGGATTGAAAAAGCTGAACCGCTAGTGGATTGGCCAAAACCGCAATCAAAACTGCCAGGAAAAAGACAGGTTTTCCTATACCAGCTTCTGACGGGCTTGAAGCACCAGCATGCTGTCTGAGCGATCTTACCATTCAGAACATAAAAGGAGGAACTACTGACATATAAATTAGGTGTGGGGGTAATCATGATTTCTCAATTAAGTTGCAAAATTAATTTATAATTAACTTACGTGGGAAAATTTTAATTTTCATTATATTTAGGGGACAGTATTATTGTATTATTGTATCTTGGAGCGCTATGTAATTCCACACGTGGGCATCATAAATAATTATTGCTCCATTAGCAATCAAATAGTATTGTCAAGTGAATATAATTATATATTCATATTCCCCCCAATAATATAATACAATAACATTGTCCCCATAATATAATGAAAAATAAATATATATATTCCCAGTGGAAGAGAACAACCAAAAGATAATAACAAATAACTGTGTAATCAATAAAAAGTATACTTAGATTGATTATTGATGTATACTCCCAATTGTCTACTTATATTGAAAGTGAATATCCAATGTAGATCATATGTAATAAATAAGAAAATGCAAAATAGTGTAATAACATCAAGGTAACAATGTATCATATAGATACTGAATATATTGTATTCGTGCTGGTCTTCAGTTTTTTTCGGGGGTAGCTATTCCGATGACCCCAATAGTATCACACTCACCAAATAAAGGAAAGTTTCATCAAATCGCCCTTAATTAAATCTAGCCAAGACTTCGGCCACTGACAGCGCACTGCCGGTGAGATGGCGGAGAGTAGCGCACAATGTGCAGGACACTGGATTACATGGAACACCAGACTACAGGTGAGCGACCTTCTTGAACACGGTTTATCTTATAGTTCTCCAGCCAGACTGAATTTTTAACGTATTATACACAGTAAAAGCAATATTCAGAATCCTGTAATGAGTCAGGTAGACCAGGAATAAGATTTAGATGTAGGTTTGGGAGGAGGCGTGTCCTAGCTCAACCCCCTCCCCATATCGCAACGTGGTTTGTCCTCAAATTTGCTCCTATTTTTGCTTTCCTTCTAACATTAATTGGATCCCATCATGAATGACACAATATTTAAAGAAAATAAGATGTGATCCTGTTTAACAAATATGTACAGTTTTACACCAATCCCTTATTATAGATATCTGCATAATAATCCACTGCCCTGTTTTGAAATCAGGACACATTTGATCCGTCCCTTAAGCCATCCAACCAGAATGTCAGTCAGATAAAGTGATCAAACTTCCAACACTAACAAATGTTCTGATTCAGTAGAGATGCTCAGGCTCGGTTCCTCAAGAACCGAACACACCGGTACTTAAGGGATCCGAGTACAGAGAAGAGCTGGCTCAGTACTTTTGCACGCCCTCGGAATCGAAAACGAGGCAAAACGTCATTGTTATGTCGTCGGATCTCGTGATTTTTGGATTCCTTTTTAAGATCCAACATACCGGTTCAGTCCCAAGAACAATTCCATCTTGCACAATTTTTCTTTTCTGCCACTGCTGTGTGCCAATGTGTCCTAGATGTGGTAGGAACTGCCGTGTGTTTGTGTCATTGCTCTGTCGCTTACCATCCAGCCAGGTCGCTGCAGTATTTGTCCGAAAGTGTATGAAAATAATATTGTGATCTGTGAGGTGGCCAAAATTGACTGCAAATGACATGAAAATAGTGTTATTGAGGTTAATAATAATGTAGGAACAAAAAAAGAGCAAAAACATATTTTAGCATATAATATTTTAGGATTTTTTCTAAAAAATCCAAAACCAAAACCAAAACACACAAGGGCGGCTTTGCCAAAACCAAAACCAAAACACGAAGCTAATCCAGATCCAAAACCAAAAGCAGTTCACGGGTGTCAGTGAGCATCTCTATTGTTCAGTTCTGTATAACTTAACGGAAGAAATGTACCTTGTACGGTGTAGTGTATCACAAGGTAACGTAAGCCTCAGTCACTCTCCCTCTGCACGTTCCCTATACTCAGATTGTTTGTCAATATAAAGTAGTGGGTACAATATAATAATGTCTGTACTCTGTGAATGTATCACCTCTCTGGAACACTCTCTGGGTAAGAAATGATTGAACGAGGACAACAGATACTTCCTTACGTGCCACTGTGAAAGCTGCAGACCCAGATTTTGTAACACTCAATTAAAGAACAGGTAAGAAAAGAACATTGTAGGAAATAACAAGTACAGATGACAATAGATATCAGCTGAACAAAGTAGTGTGTGAGGCACTCCTGTCCGAGAGAGTATATCAATATAAAATCAACTTTATTGATGGTTACTTTAAAATGCGACATAGACATATAGCTAAATCCCACCTGGATCGGTAAATTTAAAATACACAAGTGAATAGAATTGAAAATATAGTGTAAGGAAAATTAAAAATGACCCAAAAATGGGAGCCGGTCAAATGTTATCAAAATAGAAAACTTGTATGGTATCGTATAGGGATGAGCGCACTCGGATTCATGAAATCCGAGCCCACCCGAACGTTGCGGATCCGAGTCGGATCCGAGACAGATCCGGGTATTGGCGCCAAATTCAAAAGTGAAACTGAGGCTCTGACTCATAATCCCGTTGTCGGATCTCGCGATACTCGGATCCTATAAATTCCCCGCTAGTCGCCGCCATCTTCACTCGGGCATTGATCAGGGTAGAGGGAGGGTGTGTTAGGTGGTCCTCTGTGCTGTTTAGTTCTGTGCTGTTTAGTTCTGTGCTGTTTAGTTCTGTGCTGTGCTGTGCTGTGCTGTGCTGTGCTGTGCTGTGCTGTGCTGTGTTCTGCAGTATCAGTCCAGTGGTGCTGTGTGCTGTGCTCTGTCCTTCTGAGGTCAGTGGTGCTGCTGGGTCCTGTGCTGTGTCCTGTTCAGTCCAGTGGTGCTGTGTCCTGTGCTCTGTGCTTCTAAGGGCATAGTTATTTCCCCATTATTCCCAAGTTTTTAAAAAATAAAAAAAAAGTTAAAAAAAATAAAAAATTAGAAATTAAAAAAAAAATATATAATTATAACCAAATGTGCAAAACCAATCCAGCAGTATAAGTCCATTGGTACTGCAATATTACCAAGTTCACACATTCTGCAGTATCAGTCCAGTGGTGCTGTGTCCTGTGCTCTTTCCTGCTGAGTTCCGTAGTGCTGCTGGGTCCTGTGCCGTGTCCTGTTCAGTCCAGTGGTGCTGTGTCCTGTGCTCTGTGCTTCTAAGGGCATAGTTATTTCCCCATTATTCCCAAGTTTTTAAAAAATAAAAAAAAGTAAAAAAAAATAAAAAAGTTAAAAAAAAATAAATAAATATAATAATTATAACCAAATTTGCAAAACCAATCCAGCAGTATAAGTCCATTGGTACTGCAATATTACCAAGTTCACACATTCTGCAGTATCAGTCCAGTGGTGCTGTGTCCTGTGCTCTGTCCTGCTGAGTTCCGTAGTGCTGCTGGGTCCTGTGCCGTGTCCTGTTCAGTCCAGTGGTGCTGTGTCCTGTGCTCTGTGCTTCTAAGGGCATAGTTATTTCCCCATTATTCCCAAGTTTTTAAAAAATAAAAAAAAAGTAAAAAAAAATAAAAAATTTAAAAAAAAAAAAAATATATAATAATTATAACCAAATTTGCAAAACCAATCCAGCAGTATAAGTCCATTGGTACTGCAATATTACCAAGTTCACACATTCTGCAGTATCAGTCCAGTGGTGCTGTGTCCTGTGCTCTGTCCTGCTGAGTTCCGTAGTGCTGCTGGGTCCTGTGCCGTGTCCTGTTCAGTCCAGTGGTGCTGTGTCCTGTGCTCTGTGCTTCTAAGGGCATAGTTTTTTCCCCACTATTCCCAAGTTTTTTAAAAATTAAAAAAAAGTAAAAAAAAATAAAAAATTTAAAAAAAAAAAAAAATATATAATAATTATAACCAAATTTGCAAAAACAATACAGCAGTATAAGTCCATTGGTACTGCAATATTACCAAGTTCACACATTCTGCAGTATCTTGTGCTACATATAATGGAGACCAAAAATTTGGAGGATAAAGTAGGGAAAGATCAAGACCCACTTCCTCCTAATGCTGAAGCTGCTGCCACTAGTCATGACATAGACGATGAAATGCCATCAACGTCGTCTTCCAAGCCCGATGCCCAATCTCGTAGTACCGGGCATGTAAAATCCAAAAAGCCCAAGTTAAGAAAATGTAGCAAAAAGAGAAACTTTAAATCATCTGAGGAGAAACGTAAAGTTGCCAATATGCCATTTACGACACGGAGTGGCAAGGAACGGCTTAGGCCCTGGCCCGTGTTCATGACTAGTGGTTCAGCTTCACCCACGGATCTTAGCCCTCCTCCTCCTCCCCCCCCCTACAAAAAATTGAAGAGAGTTATGCTGTCAGCAACAAAACAGCAAACAACTCTGCCTTCTAAAGAGAAATTATCACAAATCCCCAAGGCGAGTCCAAGGGTGTTGGTGGTTGTCAAGCCTGACCTTCCCATCACTGTACGGGAAGAGGTGGCTCGGGAGGAGGCTATTGATGATGTAGCTGGCGCTGTGGAGGAACTTGATGATGAGGATGGTGATGTGGTTATTGTAAATGAGGCACCAGGGGGGGAAACAGCTGATGTCCATGGGATGAAAAAGCCCATCGTCATGCCTGGTCAGAAGACCAAAAAATGCACCTCTTCGGTCTGGAGTTATTTTTATCCAAATCCAGACAACCAATGTATGGCCATATGTAGCTTATGTAAAGCTCAAATAAGCAGGGGTAAGGATCTTGCCCACCTAGGAACATCCTCCCTTATACGTCACCTGAATAACCTTCATAGTTCAGTGGTTAGTTCAGGAACTGGGGCTAGGACCCTCATCGGTACAGGGACACCTAAATCCCGTGGTCCAGTTGGATACACACCAGCAACACCCTCCTCGTCAACTTCCTCCACAATCTCCATCAGATTCAGTCCTGCAGCCCAAGTCAGCAGCCAGACTGAGTCCTCCTCAATACGGGATTCATCCGAGGAATCCTGCAGCGGTACGCCTACTACTGCCACTGCTGCTGTTGCTGCTGTTAGTCGGTCATCTTCCCAGAGGGGAAGTCGTAAGACCGCTAAGTCTTTCACAAAACAATTGACCGTCCAACAGTCGTTTGCCATGACCACAAAATACGATAGTAGTCACCCTATTGCAAAGCGTATAACTGCGGCTGTAACTGCAATGTTGGTGTTAGACGTGCGCCCGGTGTCCGCCATCAGTGGAGTGGGATTTAGAGGGTTGATGGAGGTATTGTGTCCCCGGTACCAAATCCCCTCGAGATTCCACTTCACTAGGCAGGCGATACCAAAAATGTACAGAGAAGTACGATCAAGTGTCCTCAGTGCTCTTAAAAATGCGGTTGTACCCACTGTCCACTTAACCACGGACATGTGGACAAGTGGTTCTGGGCAAACGAAGGACTATATGACTGTGACAGCCCACTGGGTAGATGCATCCCCTTCCGCAGCAACAGCAACAGCTGCATCAGTAGCAGCATCTACAAAATGGCTGCTCATGCAAAGGCAGGCAACATTGTGCATTACAGGCTTTAATAAGAGGCACAACGCTGACAACATATTAGAGAAAATGAGGGAAATTATCTCCCAGTGGCTTACCCCACTTAGACTCTCATGGGGATTTGTGGTGTCAGACAATGCCAGTAACATTGTGCGGGCATTAAATATGGGCAATTTCCAGCACGTCCCATGTTTTGCCCACACCATTAATTTGGTGGTGCAGCATTACCTCAAGAGTGACAGGGGTGTGCAGGAGATGCTTGCGGTGGCGCGCAAAATTGCTGGACACTTTCTGCATTCAGCCAGTGCCTACCGCAGACTAGAGGCACATCAAAAAAGCATGAACCTGCCCTGCCATCACCTCAAACAAGAGGTTGTGACGCGCTGGAACTCCACCCTCTATATGCTGCAGAGGATGGAGGAGCAGCAAAAGGCCATTCAGGCCTACACAGCCACCTACGACATAGGCAAAGGAGTGGGGATGCGCCTCAGTCAAGCGCAGTGGAGACTGATTTCCGTGTTGTGCAAGGTTCTGCAGCCATTTGAACTTGCCACACGAGAAGTCAGTTCCGACACTGCCAGCTTGAGTCAGGTCATTCCCCTGATCAGGCTGTTGCAGAAGCAGCTGGAGAAAGTGAGGGAGGAGCTGGTAAGCCATTGCGATTACACCAAGCATGTAGCTCTTGTGGATGTAGCCCTTCGTACGCTTTGCCAGGATCCGAGGGTGGTCACTCTTTTAAAGTCAGAGGAATACATTCTGTCCACCGTGCTCGATCCTCGGTTTAAAGCGTATGTTGTGTCTCTGTTTCCGGCGGACACAAGTCTACAGCGGTGCAAAGACCTGCTGGTCAGGAGATTGTCCTCTGAAGAGGACCGTGACATGCCAACAGCTCCACCCTCATTTTCTTCCACATCTATGGCTGCGAGGAAAAAGCTCCGTTTTCCCAAAAGAGGCACTGGCGGGGATGCTGATAACATCTGGTCCGGACTGAAGGACCTGCCAACCATTGCAGACATGTCTACTCTCGCTGCATTGGATGCTGTCACAATAGAAAAAATTGTGGATGATTACTTTGCTGACACCATCCAAGTAGACATGTCAGACAGTCCATATTGTTACTGGCAGGAAAAAAAGGCAGTTTGGAAGCCCCTGTACAAACTGGCTCTATTTTACCTGAGTTGTCCCCCCTCCAGTGTGTACTCGGAAAGAGTTTTTAGTGCAGCGGGGAACCTTGTCAGTGAGCGGCGAAGGAGGTTGCTTCCTCACAACGTTGAAAAAATGATGTTTATAAAAATGAATAATCAATTCCTCAATGAAGTACAGCACTGCCCTCCAGATACTACAGAGGGACCTGTGGTTGTGGAGTCCAGCGGGGACGAATTGATAATGTGTGATGAGGAGGAAGTACACACTGTAGGGGGAGAGGAATCAGAGGTTGAGGATGAGGACGACATCTTGCCTCAGTAGAGCCTGTTTAGTCTGTACAGGGAGAGATGAATAGCTTTTTTGGTGTGGGGGCCCAAACAAACCAATCATTTCAGCCAAAGTTGTTTGGTAGGCCCTGTCGCTGAAATGATTGGTTTGTTAAAGTGTGCATGTCCTATTTCAACAACATAAGGGTGGGTGTGAGGGCCCAAGGACAATTCCATCTTGGACCTTTTTTTTTGGCATTATATGACCAATCAACAGTCGTTTGCCATGTTCAAAAAGTAAAACCAAATTTAAAAAAATACAAGAAATTAAACCAAAAGTAAAATGCCGTGTCATAATTTAAAACAAGAGGTATTGACGTGCTCTAAAACTACTGTATTGTTGTTTATATTTTATAAACACTACACTTGAAAGCTTGAGTCTTTCAATAAAAAAGTAACTGTCCATTGCACGAATATTTGCAACAGGGACAATTTTAGGGTTAAGAAAGTCAACTAATAACACTTCGACGCTGTCTGTCTTTATAAACACTACACTTGGAAGTTGGAGGAGGTATTGTGGCCCCGGCACCAAATTTACTACCGGGGCCACTCCACTGTGCAGTCCATATTTAGGTGTATCAGATATTAAACAACGGTGACAGTTGATGCCCAATTTTTTAATTACATTGTGGCCTCGGTACCAAATTGTGTACCGGGGCCACCACACTACGCAGTCCAGATACTTGTTTGGTGGAATTCAGACCAGTTGAGGGTTTTATTATTATATTGTGTGGACCACACTATACCACACTACAACTCTATACCACTCTATTTCATACTTTAATTCTATTTCATACTTTAATTCTATTTCATACTTTAATTCTATTTCATACTTTAATTCTATTACTAATTACCATAAAGAGGAACAAAATAAACCAATTTTACCAAAAGTATAATATGACTTAGACTTACAAACACTACACTTGAAAGATCGTGCCTTTAAATGAAAAAGTCAGTCTTCATTGCACGACTATGTGCAACAGGGACAGTTTTTTGGCTTTACAAAGTCAAACAATAACACTTTGACCCTGTCTGTCTGGGATCTCAATGACGAATTGTCTGTACCATGTTTGGAGGAGGTATTGTGGCCCCGGTATCAAATTGGGTACCGGGGCCACCCCACTATGCAGTCCAGATACTTGTTTGGTGGAATTCAGACACGTGGAGGGTTTTTTAATTGTATTGTGGCCTCGGTACCAAATTGTGTACCGGGGCCACCACACTACGCAGTCAAGATAGATAGATGCGTATTGCGTATCATAGATAAAGTACATTCAGTGGTGTGGGGCAAATTGAAAAATATTCAAAATGCACTGACATTATCAAAAACAAGAGGTTGTCACACGCTAAAACTCCAACATGTATATGATGGAGAGGATGGAGGAGCAGCCGTATGTGTAGTGTAATGCAGATCTGTTGAAGGTTTTTTATATATTTTATTGTGGTGCCCAGTGCCCACTCCTCTACGCAGTCCAGGTACAATTATTGGTGCGAATCATAAAAGTTCAGGGTTTTTAATATATTGTGGTGACCCACTCCTCTACGCAGTCCAGGTACAATTATTGGTGCGAATCATAAAAGTTCAGGGTTTTTAAGATATTGTGGTGACCCACTCCTCTACGCAGTCCAGGTACAATTATTGGTGCGAATCATAAAAGTTCAGGGTTTTTAATATATTGTGGTGACCCACTCCTCTACGCAGTCCAGGTACAATTATTGGTGCGAATCATAAAAGTTCAGGGTTTTTAAGATATTGTGGTGACCCACTCCTCTACGCAGTCCAGGTACAATTATTGGTGCGAATCATAAAAGTTCAGGGTTTTTAAGATATTGTGGTGACCCACTCCTCTACGCAGTCCAGGTACAATTATTGGTGCGAATCATAAAAGTTCAGGGATTTTAAGATATTGTGGTGACCCACTCCTCTACGCAGTCCAGGTACAATTATTGGTGCGAATCATAAAAGTTCAGGGTTTTTAATATATTGTGGTGACCCACTCCTCTACGCAGTCCAGGTACATTTATTGGTGCGATTCATAAAAGTTCGGGGTTTTTAAGATATTGTGGTGACCCACTCCTCTACGCAGTCCAGGTACATTTATTGGTGCGAATCATAAAAGTTCAGGGTTTTTAATATATATTTTGGTGACCCACTCCTCTACGCAGTCCAGGTACATTTATTGGTGCGAATCATAAAAGTTCAGGGTTTTTAATATATATTGTGGTGACCCACTCCTCTACGCAGTCCAGGTACATTTATTGGTGCGAATCATAAAAGTTCAGGGTTTTTAATATATATTGTGGTGACCCACTCCTCTACGCAGTCCAGAAAGATACCTTGTTGCAACGTTTTGGACTAATAACTATATTGTGAGGTGTTCAGAATACACTGTAAATTAGTGGAAATGCTTGTTATTGAATGTTATTGAGGTTAATAATAGCCTAGGAGTGAAAATAAGCCCAAAAACTTGATTTTTAAACTTTTTATGTTTTTTTCAAAAAAAATCCGAATCCAATACCTTAAATCCGAACCGAGACCTTTCGTCAAGTGTTTTGCGAGACAAATCCGAACCTCAAAAATAACGAAAATCCGGATCCAAAACACAAAACACGAGACCTCAAAAGTCGCCGGTGCACATCCCTAGTATCGTAGTTGTTTAGTGATAACTAAGGTCTGGTCCTCTAATTGTATAATTATAATATGATAATTCATAGGACCATTTAGACCTGTTGTGAAGTGTCTCTCTAGAAAGAGCCTTTAGGCATAGGCAATACACTCTGTAGCTAACATAGAATAATATAAATTTCACACAGATTGAGACATGGGTGTATATTTACGTATAAGACGCTTCCATATAGTATTTATGTGTCTCTTGTCATGTGTAGAAAAAGAGGGGAAATACCAGATATATTATAAAAAATATATATGATATTGATAGCAAGCAGTTCCATATATGCTTAGTACACCATGAAAAAGGGGCATTTTTAATTCTCCTTACACTATATTTTCAATTCTATTCACTTGTATATTTTAAATTCACCGATCCAGGTGGGATTTAGCTATCTGTCTATGTCGCATTTTTAAGTACTCATCAATAAAGTTGATTTTATATTGATATACTCTCTCGGACAGGAGTGCCTCACACACTACTTTGTTCAGCTGATATCTATTGTCATCTGTATTTGTTATTTCCTAGATAATTCTAGTTATGAGAGCACCCCCTCGGATTATATATTATAAATAAACATATCCAAGAGGATTGTCCGGACCTTGGAGCGGATTGGTCCATTCCCTTTTTTCAAGAAAAGAACATTCTAAGCTCTGCATAAAAGATACGTTTCTATCTGAGCTGTATTCCTCTGTGCGCTGCAGGTTAGGTTTGTAATAAAGTATCACAATGTTCTCTGCAGGATTTGCAGCATAAATTGTGGCTCTCTTGTATCTCGCTGCAAAGGGCTGTTGAATTTTATTATGCTCAATAAAATGTTATCAAAGTAAAAATGTTATTGTAAAACAACATTATAGCAAAATAATCTCCAGGGAACCAATTAAACATGGCAGAAGTTCAAGTTAGTAAAGCAAATAAACATAGTGGGGGTCACTGACCACTTATATAGTATCCCCGCCATAAAATCAGCTTTGAAACCACCACGTACTTTGATTTGCACTTATATTTCCACCTCAGCACTCAGGTTTTCAGAGCATCACTCCAGAAGATGTTTGCAGATGGCAACAGAGGTTTTGGGCAAAGAGAAGGCGTTCTTATGCACCTTGTTCTATGGAGCAGTGGATGAGCTTATTGACATGAGAAAAAGAGGTGTAGAGCGTGCATATTTTTAGGGACGTTCATTGGCATGGCCATTTTCACTTTGTGTAAAGTCTTGAATTTGTTACCAATGTTACCCACTTCATGCTGGCTGGTCACCCAGAGGTGCCTTCCTATGCCACAGAAGTCTACCCAGTACCTACTAGAGTTCTTATAGTCACTCAGGCAAATGCAGTTAGAAAAGTACAACAGTACATTTATTGTAACAAAAACATGTACATTTATTGTAACAAAAACAATCACTAGATTATTATATACACACAGTAAATAAATGGCAGGCAGGTTTACCACATTATCTGTCCCTTACCCCACTAGCTTAAGGAGTTACAGTCACCTGGCTGTCCAGACTTGACTGACGACCTGTGGATCTGCCGATGCATTTCACTGGTAGAGAACGGCAACTATAAACCAAGCCACCTTGCAGCTTCCAGTCCCAGAAATAATATCCCCTTCCCCCTGAAGTGGCTCCTAATATCTACGGTCTAATTTACACAGTGTTTTCCCCTCCCTGGGCAAACCCCTGGGTCTATCCTTCTTAACCATTGGTGGGAGCTGTATCAGTTGGTTGGAGAGTGGAGATGAGCTGTACTTCCACAGAAGGTCCCCTGCTAGGCTCTGGCCAAAATGTTTGAATTAGTCATGTTGAGAACAATGGATACTAATTGGCCTTAAATCTCACCTGTATCCTGCATTCTGATCCTTACCCATAACCCACCTGGCTTCACTTTAAGGACAATGACTAACAGCTTCCATGCAATATCAACAAGATACAATAAGCAATATACATATTTACATTGAGCTACAATGTCTCCTTGTCCACATGTAATTAGACACTGCAGTTGTACTCTGTTGAGCTAGGGAACAAAAACAAAGGCTATAAAAAGTACATGCTATAATACACATATTGTGAGAAACGAGGGACATTCTGGTTACGGTGTTATCAAACTCGTTTCATAACAATCCCTCTCGCAAAAGTGAAGCCTCGGAAACGCACAGTGAGAGAAATTTGACCTATGTTGGAAATAAACTTTATTACCAACATCAATAGCCATGAAAACAATCAGAGAGCTCCACACATAGGGCCCGATTCATCGAGGTACGTATCTGTCGATTTGAGCATTTTGTGTCCAAAATCACTCAGCACATGTCCAGAACCTGCACATACGTCTGTGAACATAGCCTTGTCCACTGCGTCTTCGTACACAAAGAACATTTACTATAGTCTACAAGTCATAGGAGTAAACAGAACCGGACAGGGTGTTTTTCCGCAGCCCGTGCACAATGTGGGGGCGCCAAACTCAAGCGCACGCAGTCACGTCCAACTCAATCCCTACGGACCTCAAATTTACTCACTTCCACGCCGTCTCTCTTGCACCAGCTATAGGGCTAGTCTCAGTCCTGAGTCCTACTGATGTCAGTATCGTATGCATGTGTCTGCGATCAGGAGCAACTGTAAAAATGTATTTTATGTTCAGTAGACATTAAGAACATTCTAATAAATGTTTTTTTATGGTGAAAAAGAAACTTTTCATTTTTTTACTGTTTCATCACTAATACCTATATTATCTAATATATAAATGCTTAGTGGCGTCTGTCTGTCTGTGTGTGTGTGGAAAAAAAAACCAAGTTGCAGCGCCACCTGCTGGGCAGAGTTATACACTGACCTACTAAATTCTTAGTGTGTGTGGGAAAAAAAATCAAAAAGGGCTGAAATTTGGTAGGGCTCAAACTCATTTTCGTGAGGTAATTTTACCTCATGAACACACATGTGTAGAGGCGTGCGTTAGTGTGTGTGTGTGTGTGTGTGTGTGTGTGTGTGTGTGTGTGTGGAAAAAACTATTTTCTCAGAAAGGGCTCATCCAATTGACCTGAAATTTGGTATACTGACATTATTTGACAAAAAAATTAGAATAGTCAAGTCAGTTAACTTCCATCATCTCCCCTCCCCCCCGTGGGAGGGGTAGTAAAGGCTAAATTTACGAGTTGAGGGGTCAAACTCATTTTCGTGAGGTAATTTTACCTCATGAACACACATTAAAAAGGCCGCTTGCGTCGGGAACTAACGCACTTCCCCTGAGGAGGCCTGTGCTAGGCCCAAATGCATGACAAGAACCTTTTTAAGACCTTAAGTATCTTGATTTGACTAGAATGCATGAGTATCATGCACGGGTTAACTTGTAAAGAATATGAGCTTAATGTGACCTTATTCCTGTCTGTACACAGGTGCTCAGAGAAACGCCCCTGCTAGTTTTGAACTTCTAGATACATGGAAAAGTCTAACCCCAGAAGACAGGATATTTACCATTTTCATGTATAAAGATCTGATTAATATTTCAGTTTCTGAACCCCAGAAGGATGACATTTCTTCTTGATTTTTTTTCAAGAAAACAAAGACTCCCGGGGTTAGTAAGAGTCAGGAGCAAAGCAACAAAGAACCATATTTGCACCTTGGTAGATCCATTTTGCACTCCTGGAAGGGGGGGGGGGGGTAGAGACATTTAAAGTTGGGAGGGGCTTGTCCTAGTCACAGTGTCACAATACAGCTGTGCAGTATGTGTGTGCTACATGCAAATGCAGCCGATATTCTTTCTGCAGCCAACACATGGTTTGTCCAGGAATAAATTTGCTCTTAAATTTAAATGATGCCCTCTGCATCTAACTTACCTAGTGTCTGAGATGCTCATAAAGCATCTGTAAGAGTCATTGTGATTCAGATGGGGGCAGCCCGTAGAACATTGTGCCGAGGGCAGATTAAATTGGTTACTAAAACATTCATAGATGCACCTCGGCATATCATAAAATCCCCGCCCTGAGCAGGAAAACAAACCAAAACACAGTTAAATTGCTAGCTAGTAAATTTAAATTAGGAAACTGAGGGAACACTCTGATAATGGATTACAGAGAACAAGGTAACTTCTGCAATTGATAGTTTTAAAGTTTCAAAACTTCAAGGCCCGGATGTGGTCGGATACTCTCCTGCGGAATTCTCAAGAGCAAATCGGTTATATTGGTTATACTTAGAAAAGGCTCTAATCTTGAGTTCTCTGCAAAATTTTGGTTCCAAACACAAATATTTGCTAAATTCTTGACCTATAGATTAAACAATGTTTTTCCTAATTAGATACATCGCGACCAGGTGGGATTATAGCCTCACAAGCTCCCGATAACATCAGAAATGAAAGTATCTACAAATGTGTAACTATTACATAACTAACAGGTTTGGATATTATGGATGCATATTGAATTGGCATTGTAGGGTAGGTATAATATTTTAGATTTATCTAATTATGGCATAGGCAAACCGAGGGGGGGTTTCCTAGTACATGGAAACCCCATCCAAGCCTGGGGCACTGTATAATTGAGGTGGCTGGACCCTGCCCCTGCTTCACACGGCTCTGCTTGAAAAGGGATGTTTTGCACCTAACAGTAGTCCACGCAGCATTGCTCATGTATATTATGGGGATAGGAAGAGTAGGAGAGCAGCCAAGTACTGTCTATTATTGCTACGCCCCCATGTATGCTGGTCACGCCCACTGGCGGCGTGGTGTCGAAACCCCCCTCTACAAATACGAATTGGTTTTAATATGACGTTAATATTCATCTTTATGTGTATTTTTTGGAAGATTGAATAAAGCGACATTGCTATTGTTCTGTATTTGACGCTGTATGTTTGTGTTAGTGTGTTTGTTACACACACACTTATCCAATGTCATTTCTGTTGCTCCTTACGCTTGATATAGAAAAAGCTTCTGACAGCCTTAACTGTGCTCTGTTTTCTGCAGAGAATAATCCTACTTAATGTCAGGTGTGGGTACAAGCACTCTATGGCCATGATTAAGACTTGGACGCAAGTCCCACCGCGAGCCGAAAAAAAATCGTTTATTTTATTGCTCATAGGTGAGACACACATCTCTTAAGGCTCCCGAAAGCTGTGTAAATATATCTTTACAGAATAAATAAATCTATTTTTAAAATTCTGTGTCCCCACCATCTAAAAAAATAATTAATTAGTGATATGGAACTACAAGACCCAGCAAGCCATTTCAGCCACTGACTGCTTAGGCGTGCTGGTGCTTGTAAATAAATCATGTAGCGTCATGCCTACGTCCGCCGCGGTCCGTTTTCAGTAATTCTTTGCTAGGAGCATGTTCTGTGTTTCGTTGAATTACTACAAGATAGAAGAAAAGAAGATCCCTATAGCTTTAATAGTTCAATACAGATGGGAATGAGGGATTTGGTGAATCATTATTACTAAAATAGGAATTTTTTTTTTACAATGATCCGTGTGTTCTATTACTACAAGTACAGTGTCTTGTACTACAAGCGCCAGAAAGGTCTGCCAGCCACGGGCATGCTGACACTTGTAGTTCTACAAGTTCAAGCATGCCCATCAGTTAAGGGCTACCAGGACTTAGTGGGACTTTCCACACACTTGATTAAAGTTTTTCTGACTTTACCATTCACTGATACAAAAGAGGGTTCGGGAAGAGCCCCGGTATTATTCATCATAGAGCTGGTTTTCTATTGTACATTTTTGTACAGGCCTAACTCCCCTAATAGGTTCTCCTCGGCCCTGCAGGTCTCCCTGTTATAGTGTGACCAGCTCCGGCTGCCACAGCCTGGTGCTTGCCACAGCCTGGTGCTTGCCACAGCTTTTGCAGTCGGACCCCATGTCGTCTGTCCCCCTACGTCTCCAGTAACCAGTGCAGGTGCTGAGTACACCTTTAATAAAGGGGGGAGGGGATATGGTTTTTGTTTTCTTTTATTAATCTTTTTCTTTCCCGCTAGTAAATATTTGTGCTGATGGTCATCATCATCAACATCATCATCACGTGTACCTTTACACCACGGCTCGGGTAGGTGGACATCTTACTCCTCCTTAGAGGTGTACCTGGGAGTGCAGCCTACTACGGGGGCAGCTGTAAGTCAGTTTACATGCGCACTAAAACTAAGCAGGTTTTTGCACCAGAGCGTTGGTCAATAATGTTTTATTATAAAGCCGTGACACTACCAAAAATTTATTTCATTACAACTTTGTCCAACTAAGACAACAGAAAGCATTGGCTGCCTCTCATATAGTGAAGGGTTCTAAACCTTTATCTTATTCACATGATCAGTCTAATCCTTTGCATAATAATTTTCTAGCTCTATGGTCAAGGATGAGAAAACACATATCTGTCTGGAAACCTCCATTTGTAGAAACCCAGATCCCAGGGTTGGCAGCCTGAGGAGTCCTATACAGCAGAAGACCTCTTAGTAGAGAGGCCCCGGCATATAATACACTCAGGGAACAGTTTGTTATATCTCTGATAGAGTTACTAAGGTATTCACAGTTGTGGTATTGTGCTACCTTATTGCTAAGTTTAGATATCAGGAGCCATCATGGACAATGTGAATCTACTTACTAGCAGTCACTTCCTATTTTGGCAGAAATATGGTTAGTACATCCTCAGCATCGGTACATCTAAAAACATTGTAGCTTCTTTACGTGTTTGCTGAACACATCCAAATAGCTATACAATTTTGGAAACAAAATTTTGCATTGATTAAGGATGTAAATAATCTACCTTTAGTGCTAAACATATCCCTATTAGACTCAGCCCTACTAGAGTTAGCTCTATTAGAGTTAGTCCTATTAGAGTTAGTCCTATTAGACTCAGCCCTACTAGAGTTAGCTCTATTAGAGATAGCCCTATTAGAGTTGGCTCTATTACACTTGGCCCTATTACAGTTAGTCCTATTAGATTTGGCCCTATTAGAGTTAGTCCTATTAGACTCAGCCCTACTAGAGTTAGCCCTATTAGAGTTGGCTCTATTAGACTTGGCCCTGTTAGAGTTAGCCCTATTAGAGTTGGCTCTATTACACTTGGCCCTATTAGAGTTAGGCCTATTAGAGTTGGCTCTATTACACTTGGCCCTATTAGAGTTAGCCCTATTAGAGTTGGCTCTATTACACTTGGCCCTATTAGAGTTGATGCTATTAGATTTAGCCCTATTAGACTTGGCCCTATTAGGCTTATCCTTATTAGACTCAGCACTATGAGACTCGCCCATGTTAGACTTATTCCAATTAGAGTTGGCCGTATTAGATTAGGCCCTATTAGATTTAGCCATATTAGACTTGGGCCTATTAGTTAAGAAACCAGAAACTTGTTCATGTAAAGATTGGGAAAGGGTACATTGTGTAACAGAATAAGCATCGCATGAAAATAGCTCCAAGTGATACTACCTTTAAATCTGATATACACCAGCTGGATAAAATGATGATGAATAAAAAACTCTATTAAATAATTTGTATGATAAATGTATGGAAGCCTGCAGTAATTGGTGTGCTAGATGGGGTTTTGTGATGCTGAACCCTAATATATTATCACTATAATATTGGTTTTCCTTCCCTCACCCCTCCCCTTCCCCCTTTCTGTCTAAATTATTGTGGTTATAAAAAGATTATCTTACATCTAGTTCGGCACTTGGTATGATATTTATTTCAGCTGTTTAGATTTATTTATTTAATTTATATACTACATAAAACATGACAATATAAACCTGTATGAACACTAAAAACACTTTATTATTCCATGTTTCTTTCTTTTTGTCACATAACAAAACTTCAATAAAACTTTATGGGGAGACAAAAAAAAAAGACAGCGAAATAAGGTGAGTTATTATTTTGAATGTAGCGTTATCTCCTCGTGTCCCTTATGTAAAGTTTGACTAAATGATGCTTTTAGAATTAATATTTACAACAAAACATATTACTTTTGTTCTAATCAATATAAATATGACAGACAAGTTTGCTAAATGAGAAAGTTGCAGAGGAATCAAAGACCTCGGTGGCTTTAACTGGATGCTGTGAGCCTGAGGGCGGGGTGACAGAGAGGCCCGCCTCTGAGGAGCGTGATCTGTGTTTAGGCAGAGCAGAATGGCAAACGTGTGCTCCTGACTGCAGTCCTTTTGTAAGACAATCAAGTTATTTTTCTTCTACTCCACATACTGACTCAAAATTAATTTACGTGGTACACAAATCAAAAGCATTTACATAGACTTCAGGCCTTAATTCTGACATCAATATGCTGCAGAAACAGGCCACAATGAACCTAAATATATTACTACAAGTTAACCCGTGCATGATACTCATGCATTCTAGTCAAATCAAGCTACATAAGGTGTAAAAAGGTTCTTGTCATGCATTTGGGCCATAGCCCAGGCCTCAACCACCAACCACTCCCCACTGTCACCCCCGGCAACCACCAACCACTCCCAACTGTCACTTCTCCTTCAAGAAATATATATATATATTTTTAAATCTTTATAAACACTTTTAACAATTAACAAATTAAATTAACAAATTAAAAACATCTTAGTATACCAAATTTCAGCCCTTTCTGATTTTTTTTCCCCACACACACTAAGAATTTAGTAGGTCAGTGAATAACTCTGCCCAGCAGGTGGTGCTGCAGCTTGGTTTTATTTTTTCCACACACAGACAGACTAACACACGCCACTAGACATTTATTTATTAGATAATCCTACTGAGTAGTGTATGTGTACCAATTATCTTGATTGCTGTACTTGTACCAAAAATGATGTGTCAGTCATCATTAAAAATCCTATAAATTACAATGTGTCACACAAAAGATTTTGAGATCACATGACCTTTATATTGTTGTCGCTGTGAGCTCGGGACACAGACTCACTTTTACATTCAATGTGTAATAAGAAGCTGCTTCCGGTTTTATCCGGTTTTTAAATTTATCGCTCCCTGCAATGCAACATGGTTTTGACTTACTTGCTTACTTTTGCTCAACTCTCCTTAATCAGGCCTACTGTGGCCGGATGTTCTGAGGGACTCTGGGTCTGTCTCAGAATACTTTGGATACTCTGGACTTTATTATACACTGTGTTATTCCGCTGTACCATGTCTGCTGATTTGGGTTAATCTCCTGGTCTGAGATTGGGACTTTCTGTATCCTGCACTTTTGCTGGTTGATAGCAGAGCCTACTGCATATAATTCTGAACCTAATAAATCGGCATATGATTGTGATCCTGATAATCTGCATAGGATTCTGAACCTGAAAAATCTGCACAGGATTCGAAACCTGATAATATGCCTATGATTCTGGGGTTAAAAGATGCAAGTTTGCTTGGCAAGGAAAGGGCCGGGTTGTAAGATTAAAGGATGACTATAGAGTGAAGGAGTCGGATATGGAGTGAGATTTCTTTCAGTGTCGCCCAGCAGTGCAAGAGCACTTTTACAGGTAGTAGTTCTAATTGGTGTGCCAAGGTTGAGGTTTAGAAGGCTACATTTTCATTAGCATAGAGCAAATGAGGAGACAATCCCACCGTTCAGGTATTGGGATACGTTATTCCTTTCTAAAATAATCTAGACAAAGAGGAATTTTCCGTTGTGTAAGGTGTCATTGAAATGTTTTATCATTCTGGCAGCATTCACTGCTCTGTACGAGAAATGTTGGAGATGTCAGCAATGGGTTTACTGCTGTGCACACAAATATATCAGACAGAATTTAATGGTAAGCAAAAGGCTGCGACTACCACCTGTTAGACAGAAGCAGCTTGTAGTGATCCAGCGCTGCAGCTCTGAGCCTTGGAATTTTTTTATTATTGGGTCATAACTTTTCTGTGTAATATGCAAAGCATCTACGCACCATTTCTAATCATAAAGACAAACTGTCACTAAAATTATGCATAATGTTTATCTCTAGATTTACTAATGTGATTTATTTGATCCATGTATAATTTTGTTTTGTTCTTCTATGTTCTGTCTCCGTAACTCTTCTCTCTCGGCCGCAATAAAGGTGATTTCCGAGTGTCTAAAAAGCATGTATCCTGTTATGAAGTCACCCTCTGAGGGGAATCGGGAGCAAGTCTTGGCAGGCATAAGTTGGAGGATGTGAGGGGTTCTGTTCATGGCTGGGTGCACTCATGCATCTTGTAGTGCAAATTGGAAAAACAAGATTTAATTTGCAAGATCATCATCATCATTTATTTATGTAGCGCCAACATATTCCGTAGCGCTTAACAATCGGAGACAAACACAGTACACTAATAAACAAACTGGGTAAAACAGACAGAGGTGAGAAGGCCCTGCTCGCAAACTTACAATCTATGGGACAATGGGAGTTTGATACATGAGGTTAAGTCTACATTTTGCACTTCGGCCCAGCCAGACTGCAAAGGTAAAAGTGACTCATAAGCTAAATGATCCTGTCACACAACAATGTTGGTCAGGGGGTAGTTGTCTTGTGTGAGATTGTGTAACGGGTGGTAATAGGGTAATCTAGTGAGGTTAAGAGGGTGGTTGAGGAATATTATAAGCTTGTCTGAAGAGGTGGGTTTTCAGAGAACGGTTGAAAGTTTGGAGACCAGAGGAGAGTCTTATTGCGCGAGGGAGGGAATTCCATAGAGTGGGTGCAGCCCGAAAAAAAGTCCTGTAACCGGGAATGGGAGGATGTAATGAGTGTGGATGAGAGATGCAGATCTTGTGCAGAACGGAGTTGCCGAGTTGGGAGATATTTTGACACAAGAGAGGAGATGTATGTTGGTGCAGCTTTGTTGATGGCCTTGTAGGTCAGTAAAAGATGAGATATTTGCATGAGATGGAGAAGGTGCATTTATAGTGATGACCTCTACTTAGCACTGTTCACTCCTCTCCCTGTAAATGGACTGTATTGTCCTCTAGTAATCGCGAGCCATCATATAGTTTTAATGGATCGTTTTTTGCACCATCCTGGTGTATATGAGGTGGGCAGACATATTTATACGTTCACAAATACCCATGTGATAGAAAAAATTCCATCACACAAAAGTGCAACATGTACAGACGATCCCGGCGTCACATCACTTTCATGGTGTCTTTCTGACAGGATGGCGCTAAACCGAGCAGGATTTTTTGGAGGATTTGTTTTTGAAGCCTAATTTAATAAAGGGGTCTACAATTGGTAATAGGTTGGACTTTGCATCGTGTGTCCACATTTTTGCGCTCTTCATTATCCTTCATCTCTTGTTACAGTTCCTGGGGCTACAATGTCTACCTGTATTACCAGTAATTAGCTGATATTGTTGTTTATAGATCCGGCCGTCTGCAACAGACCCCTAAAGTCTAACTGAGAAATAAACACCCCCCGAGCGACTCCTGACGGCTGCGGAAGCCGAGCCGTATACACTGTTTGTCATTGTAACACCAATTACAGGGCACTAATCTAATTTTAGCAAAGAATGTCAAAATATTTTCTTTTTCTATGAAACAAGACACTGGGTAACACGATCTGCACTCAATTCATTTGCTTTTTCTTTACACCAAATAAACAGGAAGACAATAATATTATTACAACAGTACAAATGTCATCTGGTGAGGGCTCTGTGTACAAATGCTGATATTTTACTACAGATGCATCGAAATATTTTAAAGAACAAATGCGCTGAGACTACCCACGTAGTGATTCACTGAATGTTCCAGGTGACTGGAACACGGTGGCACGGTGGCTCAGTGGTTAGCACTTCTGCCTTACAGCACTGGGGTCATGAGTTCAATTCCCAACCATGGCCTTATCTGTGTGGGGTTTGTATGTTCTCCCCGTGTTTGCGTGGGTTTCCTCCATGTGCTCCGGTTTCCTCCCACACTCCAAAAACATACTGCTAGGTTAATTGGCTGCTATCAAATTGACCCTAGTCTGTCTGTCTGTGTGTATATTAGGGAATTTAGACTGTAAGCTCAAATGGGGCAGGGACTAATATGAATGAGTTCTCTGTACAGCGCTGCGGAATTAGTAGCGCTATATAAATTGACGATGATGATGATGATGATGATGATGATGAAGAGCTGTGCAGCTCTCAGACACTGAAATATCCATGTTTAATTTAACAGATGAGGCTTAAAAAATGACTTTCAAAGAAATATGTTATTTGAAGCCTGAGGTCTCTTTTTAGGCTTCCTCCATGTTTTTCATGGTATTGCAAAACTGACACTTTCAGCATCGACAGACAAAACACTAATTGTTTGTGATACAGTTACATCTCACACATAAGAATTGTATGTGTTTTAGACAGATAAGTAACTAGCGTGGACAACATGTATTTATCAATATATTGTTCCAGCAGAAAGGCTTTGTTTCATTCACCACAGTGTACACTTCAATCAGTGCAATGGGGACCTACCTCGTTTGTGTCAGAGACATTAATTATGAAGTGGGATAAAGGTCAGATGCATTTATCATTAAGATTTAAAGCTCTTATTCTGTTGCCTGAAAAAACTATTTCTTCCTGAAGACAAAGACAACAAGGAGACTCTGGTGATAATGACGAAGAAAAGCTTATAACTTATATTAACAGACGCAGTACAAGTATTTCCGATTGATCTGCAGTTCAGTCATGTGACATATGTGGAGCTCAGCATGTGGGACACGTTTTACTTACTGTAAGGAAAGATCACTACTGCAAATGTTTTATTATTGTGTAACAATGTGATGTGCCGCTGTGGTGACAATGTACTGGGTCAGGACTGCAGGGGTTGAATGAGGTAACCTAGGATACTCCAGTCCAGTTTAAGTGCGGCTTTTTGTGACGAATGGAACCAGTAACTTGCCTAGGGCTCCATGAGGTCTTAATCAGGCTCTGGTTTGGATAACTGGAGAGTAATCGTGTAATCGGCTCTTTTTTTCCGGGGAGGGGGAGGGCTGTGACGCAGTGTCACTTTAAGGTCTGCAGTAGGACACCTGGAGTCGTTGTGTTGTTCAGCGTCATTGCATCTGGGGCAGATTATTACGACTGTTAGGCAAACAAGTATAATTATTTCCTCTTAGTCCGTTTAATGCCGAGAGACCAGCGAGCTGCGGCGCTGATCTAAATATTATATACATACTTGCCAACTCTCCCGGAATATACGGGGGACTCCCGAAATTCGGGTCGGTCTCACGGACTCTTGGGAGAGCTGGCAAATCTCCCGCATCCCGCAATTGACGCGATTTGCGGTGAATCGCGTTATTTTGGACCCGCCCCCTGCGACAAAACAGTATATTTGCAGCGGGGGCGGGGCCAAAATGATGCAAATTTTCCATGCCCCGCCCCTCCTACCCTCTAGACACGCCCCTCTCCAGAATACTACTTGCCATAGGTAGGCAAGAATGATTATATCAGATCACACTAAAACTATGAGTCGATCTAATCTCCAAAGTGACACCCGGTCAGAGCAGTAAACTAAGGTGCTAAACTAATTAATATTCAAGGCTGTAATCAGCCAATAAGATACAGTCTTATATTAAACCTAGAAGTTTTTCAGGAACGTATCTGTGCATTGTGGAGCTGAATGAACAAACGGTAACTTCATTTGTATGTTGTGTGTGACAATGAAATCTGTAAATAAGTTCTTTGTCTCTCAGTAACATACAATAGATGTGTAGACACTTTCTTTAGCCGTATCATTTGCACCAGCTACAGAGCAAGTGTCAGTGCCGGCTGATAGTGATGACTGATACAGCGTAGTCTTTGCATTAAACACTACACATATATGTGCTACTATATAGCATAGAATATGTGTATGTAAGAGAGACTATAAAAACACATTGTGTATGTTCAGTAATCATTCAAAACATCCAGATTTATGTATGTAATAGAAAGAAGAAAAACATTTTTAAAGCGCATATTATTATAGATTTTTACTAACGATTAAACTGTAACAGTTTAATCGTAGGTAAAAATGTACTTAGTAAAAAAGCTTTAAAAATATAAATAGATCTTCATCAGAAAATATGGCTCCCAGAGCAAGGTATTTACACATACACAAGCAAACGTGAGATCCCTTTGAGAGGTTAGCTGCCCACGGTCATCAGATACTGGTTGGGAGTAGTAGTAGAACAACCTAGAAGCTCACTCTTACAGTTTAAGTTAGTACTAGTGTTATGTGTTTATTTGCCAATTATTTTTTTTTGCGCTCTGATGTGACTTTATATTACACATATCTATGTCTGCTGTGTCTGTCTACATACAGCAAGTAGCGTTTGGGCAGAGCGACTAAATGGTTCAAATCGAAACGTATCTCGAGATCTGCACAGACTTGAATATGGGCAAAATTATGCTGAAGTCCCGCACTCTTTTTTAATTGCAAGTTGCGTACGAACATGAATCAGGCCTAGTTTTAAATAATTTATTTTATTTTATATTGGGGTCTGAGCGACCCCTTCTCATTATACTGGAACTACTGAAAATGTAAAGTTGGGGAGGTTTGGAGAGTACTAGCGCGTTTCAGCATGAGGCTGGTAGCCTTTTGGAGGGTGATGGTGTGACCCTGTTTCTTTCCATCACCGATAGAGGCACCAGTCCTACACTAACCTGCCTAAAACTCATTTACCCTATAGACGGGGACCCCAGGCTCGTTCTCAGAGAAACCAGCTAGGCTGTCTAGTGCTGGGGCTGGGTCAGGTTTAGATAAGGGGAGGGCACAATGTCAGTTTTAATTAATCCATTTATTATTTTTATTTTGAAACATTGTACTGTGCATGGGGACTGTTTTGTCTAATTACCAATTAGGACAAGACCAGAGCTCTGAGTTGGTTCAGAACTCAAGCCCTTTTGGACTGCCTACGGTAAGGAACGCAGTTTAGAATGCGCCCTTACACTCATTGCACAAGCAGAATGAAATATCAGAAAACGAAGGGCTCTGATTGGCCGCTCTGTACTTCCCTAGGATCACATTTGCGCCACCCAACTCTTCCTTCTGTCCTTGTGCCACGGTAGAAATCTAGTGGGCCCGTAGCAGTGGCCAGTGACCGATTTCAACTTGGTAAATGAATTTCAGTGGAAGCAGCCAGTTTGTGTTCTAAAGTCATTATATGAGAATATACCTCTCATTAGAAACATCACGGAGGCACTTTCTCACTGTTTCATATAAAAGATGTATAGACTACATTGTTATATTAGACTCCTACAATATTGTTGCCGTCACAAAGGCTCATCATCATCACCATTTATTTATATAGCGCCACTGATTCCGCAGCGCTGTACAGAGAACTCATTCACATCAGTCCCTGCCCCATTGGAGCTTACAGTCTAAATTCCCTAACATACACACACAGATGGAGACAGACAGACAGAGAGAGAGACTAGGATCAATTTTTTTGATAGCAGCCAATTAACCTACCAGTATGTTTTTGGAGTGTGGGAGGAAACCGGAGCACCTGGAGGAAATGCACGCAAACACGGGGAGAACATACAAACTCCACACAGATAAGGCCATGGTCGGGAATTTAACTCATGACCCCAGCGCTGTAAGGCAGAAATGCTAACCACTTAGCCACCGTGCTGCCCAGGCTCCTCTATGAAATGCAGCATATGCAGACGCACACAGCCCAAAAATGCATTAAAGGAGATTAGTTTTTCTACTAATTCCTGCCATTCAGGAGATAATCACGCAGCTGTCGTTTGATTCCTCTAGCAGAAGAATTTTGAGCTGGAAGTTGAAACGCGTTGGGTCTACTGGTCATTCCAAGCCACAATGTTTCAAAAGAGATTAGATCTTCTCCATTCATCAGATCCCTGCCATTCTGAGATCTGGGGGAAAGGGATTTAGTAAAATAATTATATATGCAAACATCTTATTTAAGGAAAGGGTTACAATCACATATTATACATAGGGTCCTTTGATCCGGATAGCCTCGTTCTGGAGCTACGTTTTTGCCCTTGACATCCCGAAACATAGAACAAAAATTACCTATGGGAAATGAAGTGAAAAAAACACATAATATTCATCCTGACATGTTCATTTTTGCTTTTCAGAAACCACATTCCCACCGGAAATCTATCTCAGGCTGCGGGATCAGAAATTCAAACCTGATGGAGCTGTAGTCTCACTGGTTCCAACAAGTGCACACGGATGTCATGCAGAAATCACTGGGCCTTTTAAGAAGCTATGAAACAGATCGTTCCAGAGATGAACTGAAGAGCTGACACTTGAAATAAATGTCGCTGCATTTTGGCACCCTTAGGCAAGATAAATGCGGGATAATCCAATGTAACCATGGGCTTTATAAACTGATTACATGTCTTCACAAGCAACACAAGTGGATTTTTATATCTTTTTATTTCTTTTCGCATTTGTCTAATGTAAAAAATGAAAAGTCTTTTGTAGCGTTGGACGCAATTTACAAATAAAACATATTATAAATTGTGTCACATAGTTTACTCATAATTCCGAACTGCACTTATCTTAAGATACCCGCGTCTCTGAATAGTATGTAAAATGTATATATCTTTGTTAGATGCTCTGTTAGAGAATTCTACGGCCGTAAGGAGTACATGGGGGATCTGAGGACATGGGAGGACATTTTGTGACAAGTGGGGGTCTGAGGGCCTGTGGGGATATTTTGGACCAAAGGGCAGATCTCGGTAGCATGTGGTGGGATATTGAAGCCGGTGTACATGGGGGTGCATTTTGAGTTGAGTGATGTGGTGGTTCCAAAGCTGTTTTGGAGCTGTTTTTCTTTTCATTCTCGAAATAAAGGGTAATATGTGACCTTTCAGGGGTTGAAGATTCGCACATAAGGCTTTGAAGTATATTAGATTGAAAATCACTTTTTTAAAGAAGAAATAATGCGTAAAGCAACGGAAGGGCAGTGGGGTTACTGTAAGATTTATTCAAACATGCAAGGCCCTGACCTCCATTATGCACTGACCCCTTAATGTGTAAGGTGAAGTCCTATCTCTGGCGAAAACGTTCTGTCACTTCTCCTACTGCCTTCATTGTAACACTATCACAGTCCAGCCATTTACATTCTCATTAGATATCCATACCACCATATATATATATATATATATATAGAGAGAGAGAGAGAGAGAGAGAGAGAAGAAAGGAAAAAAGAAAGGAAAGAAAGAAAGAAAGAGAGATTGCCAGTTTCTCTAAAATAAATATTTTTGGGGGGGCGCTAAACACAAACGTAAGATTTCAGCAGATAAAAGATATAGCCTTTTCCAGTCTTGCAGACTCACAGCTCGTAGCCAGCTGTAACCTATAGTCGCCTACTCTCCTGGAATCCCCATGAGACTCCCGAATTTCTGGGAGTCCTCCTGGACTCCCAGGAGTGCAGGGCAACCTCCCAGTTCCTGGCCACTTCATTACTTAAGCGGCATGATTCACATGTCGTCGTGGCCCCACCGCCTGCTGCTATAGGCTAGAAATTGTGATGTCAGTTTAGGGGGCTGTGCAAAATGATGTGATTGGCCGAGAGCTACCCCCAGATGGCTACCACCTCCCAGACCTCCACAAAGTTGGCGAGTATGCTGTAACAACGACTCTAAAGTCCAACCTCAGAGACTTAGAGAATGCAAAAGTAATCACATATAGAACTGCAGAACTATCAGCAGCCTAATCTAGCAGCAGAAGAAATATTTCAAGATTCTATGAACACAGGACAAAACTATATGTCCTAGACGAAACCTATTCTAAACTGAAATAGACAATATCGCTATCTGCTTCAGTTACTATTTTTATTTCTACATAGAGAATTGGTGACATCTGCATTGTCATCCCAGGTGGCTAATAGGTGAGCCATGCTACCTAATAAATGTTCCCACACTCCGGCCATCCGCCTTTTTGGATTGGCCCCCGAATTAACTGATCGATTAGATGTAGACAAATATAATATATCCTGTTGATTACATCCCCATGCAAACAACTGGATTACAATGCACATTCTGTTTTCATTATTATTATCATCCTTTATTTATATAGCACCAACATATACCATCTCACTCAACAGTGAATTATTCAGGAACATCAGTCCCTGCCTCAGTGAAGCAATTTAGTTTCCCAGCTACAACCATACACATACCAGGGCTAAATTGCTAAATTGGTCAAAATCCAATTAACCTATCATTATGTCTTTGGACCATGGACGGAAACTAAGGCTCCTGCAGGGAAACCCCCTAATGTCACAACCCAAGAGGATTAAGTCTAACAATCCCCCAGGTCTCCACCAGGGACCATGGCAAGGGGGATTGGGTTTTCAGGACATGGCCCCCTGTACTGCCTCCAGGTGTGTTAAGTTGGTATCGGACAGAAAGATGGAACTGGTCAACTTAACTGGGACTATTACATAGGCAGACAAACAGGAAGAGAATGTCAGAGCAAGACTGGCCAGCAATAATCAGAAACAAAAAGTGTACCAACGATAAGCAGAAGAGAGATCGGGAATGGTCTGGGTCAGAGGTCACAGGAATAGCCTCAATATGAACTGGAACACAAGAGTAAATGTATAAGCCTAATATTCGGGCACAGAGCAGGATTAAATAGACTGGCCAATTCAAATTGGCCGGGCATGCTGACATCAGCGGTCATGTGACTGTCTCTTTAAGGCTCATGCCCACTGCTAGAGTAGGATGGTGGAAGCCAGCAATACAGAGCCGGCATCAAGAGAGGGAGGAGCGGCGCAGAAGATGCAGCAGACTCCATGAAATACATTTATTAGAATGCTGTTAAGGTCTACTGAGCATAAAATACATTTTTACAATTGCTCGTGATGGCAAACACATGTTATAGCATGCCTACGAGACTGTCATCACTACTGATCAGGACTTAGACTAGCCCTGTACCTGGAGCAAGAGATACGGCAGAAAAACAAGTCATTTTGAGATGGATTCGGACATGGCTACATGCGCCTGAGTTTGGCAGATCCTTACTGTACATTGACTATGGCAAAACGCCCCATTCTCACCCAGTTCACCTGAAATCATAGGCTGTAGTAAGTTTTCTTTGCGTACGAAGACGCAGTGGACAGGGCTGAGTTTATGGATGTGTCTCCTGGTTCTGGACATGCGCAGAGTGATTTGGAGTACGATACACTCAATATTGGCAGATACCTGTCCTGATCAATCAGGCCCTATGTGTTTTATTGTTTTTTTGTCAGTTAGGAGAGATGGTGAGAAAGAACAGTTATATATGGAGTATTATTTTTTAGATGTTTGACGAGAAAATATTTTCTGTCATTTTCTATGTTTGTGTTTAGATTCCAGGGGCAAACGCAGGATTTGTAGAGGGGGGTTTCCACGCCCCCATGCATGGGCGTGACCAGCATGCATGGGGGCATTGCTATATTAGACAATGCTTGGCTGCTCTCCAACTCCCCATAATATACAGGGGCAATGCTGTGTGCACTACTGTTAGGTGCACATAGCTCTCCCTTTTCAAGCAGAGCCGTGTGAAGTGGGGGCAGGGTCCAGCCACCTCAATTATACAGTGCCCCAGGCTTGGAGGGGGTTTCCAGACACTAGAAAAACCCCCTCGGTTTGCCTATGGATTCTACCATCCTAAGGGCAAAATTAAAACGATAGCAAGGATAGGTCCTGCTAAGATCCAGTCCCGGCACCTGGCCCGATTCCCAATTTGATCTGGCAGTGAAGCAGATTTCCTGCTGTGTGACAGCTGTTCGCTCGTTGAAGCTTTGGGAAAAGCTGCCCTCTCCTAGGGTAGGTTATTAATGTCGTTCTTAAGATGCATAGTACTTCACAAGACGACACAGAATATTGCTTCTTACCATTTCCTCTGGGATATATGCTGTAGGCTAACGGGTATAGCAAAACAGAGATTTCTCCTGGAATTAGCAGTACGTAGATATGTCTCCCACGCTTTGAGGAATGCCCAGAATTCACAAGCTCACCAGTCACGGATGGGTCATATTCTGTTGGGCACATTATTACGACACAAATATGAAAGGACTGGTAGAAGATCAGGGAATGGAATTACGACAGGACTTTTTTATGGGAAACAAATGAGTTTCGGCCCAATCAAAATATACAAGAGATGGGGAAAGTCAGCTTTTCCCGTTACACCGATTTATTCCTAGGGGTAAGAACAGGAAGAGGTGGCTCAGAGGCTAATCTTATTATGATAGAATGACGCGGAGTGAATTACTGAAGACCACGGCTGGAATCCCAGTGGTGGCACCTTGTGACCTTGGAGTAGATATTTGATCTCAGCTTGAAAAAGGGCAGTGAAACTGCTGGAACAGTCAGTGTAATGTGCATAAATGTCATCACTATATTATTATCATTTGGATAAGGTTTTCTTTAAGATCATTTGCACAGCTGAAACACTTCTTAAGTTAAAGAGTGACAAGCCATAAAGTGTTGTTTAAGAAGGGGTTTTATGGTATGTATATGTGGACGTAATTATTATTTATATAGCATTATACTTCCAGAGCGGAGAGCTTCACATAGATATATATTTCACAAAGAAAATCTGCTCATCTGGGAATTGTCATCATTGTGTTATTGACCGTAGAGGTTTGTGGGAGTTATATTAATTTCCGGGCAGTCTTAGCTTATGGGATTACTGCACGGAGGCAAACAGAATCCCCGGGATGGAGAGCTAAAGGACAACAAACCTTAATATATAGTAGGATACAATGGAAACCTTAGAACAACTACAAAAGGACCTATAATAAATATTTAGAGTTAGAAGCAAAGTTATTAGTAAATCCAGCTGTGATGATTGATTGGTGCTAGTACCCTTAAAACACACAACTGTGTGGAAAGTGCAATTAGTCATAGTTAAATATTCTGAATATAATATATAAGTATATAAGTATATCCTCTGTATATCTGCACATATATACAAATTATAAACAAAGGAGGCGCAACCTAAAATTAACAAAATGATCTGTAGAAATGAATTTATAAATCGTCATTGACAGCGTCTAGCAAAGACCCAACTATCGTAGTAGCAAGGGATGCAGCCGTCATGGAGCCCATAGTTGTCCCCAAGGGCGCAAAGAGGGGGGGCAGCAGGTACTGTGGCATAAGTCTGCCTGGTGTAGTGGGAGGAGCACCAAGCTGCTGTGGCCCCACCTATTTGGTGGCTTTTGAAGGGACCCCAATAAGTTGCCATTCCAGAGTCCGAAATTTGTCTTGGTGGGCCTGGCTGTCCCTCATGACTGGTTCATCAGGGCCTTACATAAATTTACAATGAGGTCCACAAATGCCCACACCCATGGCACCAAGGTAGATTAATGATATACATAACCACGCCTGTAAAAATTACTGCTGGGACAAATGTAACACCAGTCCCTGAAGTGTAGGAAGAGCATTCGAACGGAGCACAATCTAGTAACAGATTCCGCAATTCAGATACAAGTCAGGAGGAGAATAAAGCCGCATCCACATAGCCAGCTGGGCTCACATTCAGCAAGTTGGAAATCACATTAACAGCTGCTTCATGTAGGGTGACAGGAAAATACTGGGAAGGAATCAGAGACCCATGACCGACGCCTTTCTTATGCTCTGTGACCTCATCTGTTGCTCTTAACGCCTAAGTAATCAGCGCTACATTCACCTTCTCCGCTGGATGCATTTTTATACTTATTCAACTGCCACAGTTTTTCAACTTCATACATTGTAGGTTCATCCCTATTATGAATTATTTTAATGCAGGAATGTATCCAGCTCAATATGAACTTAGCATAAATCCTTTCAATAAAATATATATGTATATATATATATATATATATATATATATATATATATACGTATACATACATAAATATACATATATATATATATATATATATATATATATATATATATACATATAAATATATATATATATATTTTAATATATTGTGAAACTACAAGTCTCAGCATGCTTTGCCAATATATAGCAGCTTATTGCTGGAAGGGTATGCTGGGACTAGTAGTTTCACAACACCTGGAGTATCACAGGTTAGCCAACATGCACTATATGGACAAAGGTATTTGGCCACACCTGTTGATTATTGAATTGAGGTGTTTCAATCAGACCCGTTGCCAGAGATGTATAAAGTCAAGCACCGAGCATTGCAGTCTTCATTTACAACATTTGTGATAGACATTGGGTCGTTCTGAAGAGCCCAGTGACTTCACGCGTGGTACTGTAATAGGATGCCACCTTTGCAATAAGATGGCTCGTGAAATTTCATCCCTGCTGGAAGAGGAAGCGTTTAGGAAAAACAGCAACTCAGCCACGAAGCGGAAGACCACATAAAATCACAGAGCGGGATAAACAACTGCTAAGGAGCATAGTGCGTAAAAGTTGGCAACGCTCTGCTGAATCCATAGCTAAAGAGTTCTGAACTTCCACTGGCATTAATGTAAGCACAAAAACTGTGCGGCGGGAGCTTAATGAAATGGTTTTCCATGGCCGAGCAGCTGCATACAAGCCTCACATCACCAACATCAATGCCAAGAGTTGGATGGAGTGGTGTAAAGCACACTGACACTGGACTGTGGAGCAGTGGAAACATGTTCTGTGGAGTGACGAATCAAGTTTCTCTGTTTGGCAGTCAGATGGGCGAATCTGGTTTTGGTGGATGCCAGGAGAACGTTACCTTCCTGACTGCATTATGCCAACTATGAAGTTTGGGGGAGGAGGGATAATGGTATGGGGCTGTATTTCAGGGTTTGGGCTAGGCCCCTTATCTCCATCGAAGGTCAATCTTAATGCTTCAGCATACCAAGTCATTTTGGACAATGCTATGTATTCAATATTGTGGCAAAAGTTTGGGGAAGGTCCTTTTCTATTCCAACATGACTGTGCCCCAGTGCACAAAGCAAGGACTACAAAGACATGGTTTGATGAGTTTGGTGTGGAAGAACCTGGCCCGCACAGAGCCCTGACCTCAACCCCATCGAACACCTTTGGGATGAACTGGAATGGAGATTGCAAGCCAGGCCTTCTTGTCCAACAACAGTGCCTGACCTCATAAATGCTCTATTATTATTATTTATTATTATTATATATTTGTTTATAAGGCGCCACAGATTCCGTAGCGCCGGATACAGAAGCAAATAACAAATAGATGAGGTAATACATGTCAGCAGCAAAATACATGACATGATGTACGAGGGACAAGAGACAGACATGGGACAATAGGTAGAGAGGACCCTGCACGCGAGGGCTTACATTCTAAAGGGAAGGGTGGTGAAAGACAGTAGGACCAGCTGGGAGAAAAAAGATGGCAGACAAGGAAGAAGAGGTGATGGATATAATGGTTAGGAGGTGGCAGGATAGGCGAGTTTGAAAAGGTGAGTTTTAAGTGAGCTTTTGAAGGACTGAAGGTTGGGGGAGAATCGAGTCAGACGGGGTAGGGAGTTCCAAAGATTAGGGGCAACACGGCAGAAGTCTTGGAGGCCAGCATGGGAGGAGTCAATGAGGGGTGAATTGAGGCGGAGGTCAGAGGCGGAGTGGAGTGGTCAGATAAGTAGGTACCTCGAGACAAAGTCTGAGATATAAGGGGGAGAAGTGTTGGTAAAGGCTTTGCAAGTGAGGGTAAGAAGCTTGAATTGAATTCTGAAATGAATAGGGAGTCATTGAAGGGATTTACACAAAAGAGAAGTGGAAGAGGTACGGTGGGAGAGGAAGATGAGCCTAACCGCAGCATTCCGTATGAAGGTCAGAAGTGCGAGAGTGAGGAAAACCAGTTTAATAGGCAAGGCGAGAAATGATGAGTGATTGACCAGGATTTTGGTTGCTTCCTGAGAGAGGAAGGGGCAGATTTTCGTAATATTATGGAGGCAGAAGTGGAAGCATTTGGTGAGGGACTGGATATGAGGGGTAAAGCTGAGGGCTAAATCAAGGGTGACTCCAAGGCAGCAGGCTTGGGTGACAGGAGAAAGAGTGATGTTGTCAACCATGAAGGAGATTATTGGGAGGGATAACAACAGTGGCAGGAGGAAAGATGATGAGCTTGTATTTGGAGATGTTGAGTTTCAGGACGCGCTGTGACATCTAGGTAGTTACAGCAGAGAGACAGCTAGATACTTGGGTTAGGACAGCGGGAGAGAGGTCAGGGGAGGAAAGATAGATTTGCATGTCATCAGCATAGAAGTGGTATTGGAAGCCAAATGATTAAAAGTTTACCAAGAAAGGTGGTGTAGAGAGAGAAGAGCAGAGGGCCAAGGACAGAGCCTTGTGGAACTCCAATAGGAAGTGTAAGAGGGGCGGAGGAAGAGCCAGATACAGACAAACTAAAAGAGCAGCCTAAGCGCTAGGAGGCAAACCAGGAGAGTGCTGTTTCACGAAGACCTATGGAGCGAAGGGTGTTGAGAAGAAGAGAATTATCAACAGTGTCAAAAGCAGCAGAGAGGTCAAGGAGTATGAGAAGGGAGAAGTGACCATTGGACTTAGCTGAGAGCAAGTCCTTTGTTACTTTAGTGACAGCAGTTTCAGTTGAGTGAAGGGAACGGAAGCCAGACGGGAAAGGGTCAAAAAGAGAGTGGGAAGAGAAAAAGTGGGTCAGACGATTGAAGATAAGTCGTTTCAGAATTTTAGAAGCAAAGGGAAGCAGAGATATGGGGCAATAACTGGATAGAGCGGATGGGTCAAGGGAAGGTTTCTTGAGAGTAGAAGAGATGAGAGCATGCTTGAAGGACAAGAGGAAGATACCAGTGGAGAGAGAGGTTAAAATGGTGAGCAAGGTGACAACAGCCATTGGAAGAGAGGGAGCGGAGGAACTTGGAGGGGACAGAATAGAGAGGACAGGTTGTAGAAGAAGAGGAGGAGAGAAGATAGAGGATCTCAGACACAGTAAAAGGTGGGTAGGAGCCAAGGGTGGCAGAGTGAGTGCTAGAGAGGACAGGTGGGGGAGGCAAGTCTGACGAGAACAGATATCATTGTGTATAGAGTCAATTTTGTATTTGAAGTAGGTGGCAAAGTCAAGAGCGGTGATGGACGAGGGGGAGGAGGTTGGGGAGGATACAGTAGAGAATTAATGGTAACAAAGAGGCGTCAGGGTTTATTGGACATGGAGGAGATGAGGGATGTTAAATAGGTTTGTTTGGCAAGAGAGAGGGCAGAATAGTAGGAGGAAACAATGAATTTATAGTGGGTGAAGTCAGCAATGGAGCTGGATTTCCTCCATTGGCATTCAGAGGAGTGGGAGCACCTTTGGAGGAGACGAGTAAGAGGGGAGTGCCAGGGTTGGGGTTTAGATTGATGGGGACGAAGGGAGGTGGCTTGGGCTGCAGTATCAAGGGCAACAGAGAGTGTGGTGTTGTAAAGAGAGACAGCAGTGTTGGGAAATGATAGGGAAGAAATTGGAGCAAGTATGAGTTCTCCAAAATTGGAGAAGTTGGAGATGTCACAGAGATAGGAGAACACTAAGTCAAGGGAGTGACCATCATGTTGGGTTGCAGAAGTTGTCCATTGAGAGAGGCCATGGGAGGAAGTGAGAGTGAGGAAATTAGAGGCAGCAGTAGTAATAGGCGAGTCGGTAGGGATGTTAAAATACAAAATAATAATAGTGGGAAGATCAGAAGAGAGGAAATGGGAAAGCCAAGCAGCAAAGTTATCAAGAAATTGAGAGGATGGGCCAGGAGGACGATAGATGACAGCAATAAGAAGGTGGAGAGGGTAGAAGAGGCGGATGGAGTGAATTTCAAAGGAGGAGAAGAAGAGGGAGGTTTCAGGAGGAATAACACTGAAGGTGTAGCCAGGAGACAGTAGGACACCTACACCACCTCCTTGGCGTTCCCCAGGACAGGGACTTTGGGAGAAGGAGAGCCCCCATGGGAGAGTGCAGCAGGGGAAGCAGTATCAGAGGGGGAGATCCACGTTTCTGTAGGGGCCAGGACACCAAAGGAATGGGAGAGGATGAGGTCATGAATGTGAGTGAGTTTGTTGCACACAGATCTTACATTCCAGAGTGCACATGACAAGGAAGGTGAGTAAGAAGATTGATGGGAAAAAAGTTGGCAGGATTGGATGTTCGGAGGAGACAGGGTGATATGTGGTGGAGGGAGGAGCGACAGGGGATAGAGTGGATAGGCTTGGGTCTGTAGTATGCAGTAGTGATGTGGGGAACCATGATGGAGAATGGGTGGAAGTGCTGAATTTAGAGTAATAAGGTACAGAAGATGTAGTAATTGAGAGATTTCAGAGTCATGAAATAGGAGAGAAATATTCAGAGGAAAAGACAAATGAATGTATGGCAGAAGGTAAGGACTGAGACAGGTCACAAGTGAGGTGAGGAAAGAGAACAGGACAAGTGAGTAAAGTGAGAGACTGTAGAAGTAGTAGGAGAGTGAAGAGGAAGAAACGATATAAAAGAATCAGCAAGGGAATGGGAAGTAGTTAGGACAGTAGAGATAAGGGATAAGTGAGTAAGAAACAGTTAGACAGTGACATAGGGCAGGAGTGGAGAGAGATTATAAAACATTAGCCACAGTGGAAGGTGCACTGAGGTTGCTGTGTATGAACAGTGTGTAAGGGGGAGCAAGGGAGCCAGTTAGAGAATCTGGGTAAGTGGAGCAACAAGTGTGTTTTGAAGGTGGGAATACAGCAACAGCATAAGTGAAACCAACAAGTCATAATCAAACAGCAGATGCAAGAATTAAGGTTGAGAAAGAGTGTGTGCAGGCTGTGCACAATGCAGGAGGTGGAGGACACCAGAGCTCACAGATGATTGTTGAATGTCTTCCTCATGTAGCAGTGTTCCCAGATAGAATATTCTCCTTTTGTTCTCCTCTTGTTCTACTCTTGTGTAACTCTTACTATGCTATCTGAATTTTAATACACTCGTAAAAAATCCTCGCTAACACAGCCTATGACTGCTAGTTAAATAGGGTCACAGAGCCATATATTCACTTTCTTAAATTAACCCCCAATAATCACACTTACTACAAAAGAAAATAATAAAATTCTAAAACAAACAAATAGAGGGTAAGCATACCATATAGCTAATAGACAATTTTGCACATATGATCCTTTACAGATAACTGGTGCAGTGCCTCTGGTTCAGAAATATACCCTCTATAGAATGAATGGGCACAAATTCCCACAGAAACACTCCAACATCTTGTGGAAAGCCTTCCAAGAAGAGTGGAAGCTGGTATCGCTGCAAAAGTAACTGTCAACCTTTTAAAAATAATTATCAGCATATCAGCTATTCCAACACACCCATGAGGTGGCTGCCCAGTATATTAAATGTCCTCCAAATCCATCCAGTGGAAGGCCCAGAACATGCTCCCTGGGTCAAAGTTTTGCCCAGCGTACAACAATGGGAGGTCTGACCGGGATCTCAACCCTCTAGTATGTCTTCTGGAATCCAATGTTAACAGTTTGTATAGTTTTCATCCATATCATCCATGGAAAGCTCAAAGCAGGCTCCCTGGGTCAAAGTTCTGCCAGCGTATACCAACAGGAGGTCCAACAAGGACCCTAACCCCCTAAAACCTCACCAGTGGCCTGATTCATTAAGGATCTTAAATGAAGAGGTATCTTATTTCAGGCTCCTGGACAAACCATGTTACAATACAAGGGGTGCAAACTAGTTTTCTGTTTTGCACATAAGTTAAATACTGACTGTTTTTTCATACAGCACACAAATATCAACTTTAAATTTCAGTGTACAAATAAGCTATCAAGTATTTGTGTGTTATATGAAAAAACAGTCAGTATTTAACTTATGTGCAAAACAGAACACTAGTTTGCACCCCTTGTATTGTAACATGGTTTGTCCAGTAGACTTAAATAAGATACCTCTTCATTTAAGATCCTTAATGAATCAGGCCTAAGGATCCAAGCGGACCACCTCACATTAGTTTCATCCCAATCAGTGGAGGGGTGTCCGAATGCCGGCTCAAAACTAGCTCCCTGGGTTTTATGGCCGCCAGTGCGGCATAAACTTGTAGAACTGGTAA